>NC_141000.1:67635590-68235590 GCF_052327205.1 Somniosus microcephalus | reverse complement strand
AAATGTTCAAATCTCAGCTGTTTTTCTGTGGCATCCTCTGTTTATTGCAGAAGCATTCCTGCAAACAATTGCATTGATTTTTAAGACATTCCCACTTATGTTTACGAAAAAAGACTTCAGCAAGCCATCTGACACACTTCAAATTGTTAGGGTGCGATCTTGCCAGCCCTGGGGAGGCGGGTATTGGAGGCGGGACTGCCGGGAAAATGGCAGAATCTGGGGGAGGGTGCCCATCCCGCCCCCAACCCGCCTCCGTGCCATCTTCCCAGGAGGCGGGTAGCCGACCCGCACCGGGTCCCATCTCCTGGAGGCGGGAAGGGGATTACAGCCACTTAACTGCCTGTTAACAGGTAGTTAGCAGGCAGTTAAGAGGATTATCCCCATTTTTCCAACAGAGGCGCTGACGTCCCGATGTCAGGAAACCCCGCCAGGGTCACCGAGACGAGCAGTGGGTCGGAGGGGTGCAAAAGTGCGCTGTGAAGGCAAGTGATGGGTGCTAGTGTGGACAGGTAAGTATGTGAGGTGAGTGAAAAGTGATAGAAAATGTTTACTTACCTTTGTTTCTTCCTGCAGGCTTCAACAGTTGGGGATGCTGGGCGGGCTTAACAAGGTCAATCAAGGGAAAATAGCGTGGGTTGGCCCCAAGTTGATGGAGGCGGGACCAAAGCCCGACAAGTAGCAGTCCCGCATTGGCAAAATCACCCCCTTAATGTTTTCATGACAGCTATCAAATTCTTCTGTTGCCTTAATTCAGTCAGAACTTTCAAAAGCTCAAATCAGGCAGAATCAACTTCCCAGAATTTGCTATATAAGAATCTTATATAGAGGAACCTGTTGTCATTGTCAATTTGGTCCAAATTACTCGGTTTATACTGCAGGAAATCTGCCCAAAGATTAATGGACTTCAATGAAGAATGTAAAATGTAGGAATCTAAAGTGAAAGTTGCATTAAATTAGACTGTAGGTCATTATAAAAGGAAACTTTTGATTGGATTTAAGTAAAAAATAATAAAAACTAAAATATGATAAATGCATGTTTTGGTAAAACTTGGATTCAGATATCACGATGTGCTGGAGCCTTGATTATTTTCTTTTAATAGAGAAAATGAAAAGTGTGACTTTACTCACTGATCCCGAGAACAAATGCACACACTTTTATCTGTAAAAGCGCTTGTACTCTGACTGAATATTGACTGCTCAAAACTGATTACAAATATTTCAGTGCTATCAAAGACCTGCAAAATGGTCAGCATTCAAATAGCACATGGTGTGCTTGTGTAGTGGAATTAGAAGCTACAATTGAAGTGCTTTTCTAGTATAGGAGTGTAACTGAGGCGATGAACTGACAGCATCACAGACCTATGGAAATATATGTGACATTGGTTTCCGTGAAGTAAATGCAAGAAGCTGGGTCTCAACATTCCACCTTGGAGTCCAGTGTATCAGGCATCTAACTTAAAAGTAAAAGGGGGAGAATAATGAATGAAAGAAACAACTGGTCAATATAAAAATCCCTTAGGTATATCATTTTTGAAAGATGAGAAATATAAAATGTGAATATTTGTAATCTGGGTTTGTGGAAAGTATTTAATAAGGCTTAAGTACACAGCTTTATATTAATCATTTCAGTTATAGATCAAGGACACTCTATTTTGCTCAGTAATGCCTATGCAGGCAATTGAAGGATGAAAGGAAAAATATTCCCAGCCAAGGTGGTTTGCTCTGAAAGATTAGTACCATAAAAACAGGAAGGTTTATCCCTCAACCAACATCACTAAAACAGATTATCTGGTCATTGTCACATTGTTGTTTGTGGGAACATTGATGTGCAGATATCAGCTGCCGTGTTTCCTACAGTACAACAGTGACTACACTTTAAAAGTACTTCATTGGTTGTAAAGCACTTTGGGACATCCTGAGGTCATGAAAGGCACTATATAAATGTAAGTATTTTTTTAACACCAAGAGATTTAACTTCTTGTTAACTGTAGCACACTGGTTAACATGTTCATGTAAAATTCCTTTAAGTACTATTTTAACATAGTCATTAATCCCTTTTAAATAACAATACATTAAAATAGCTCAAAAAGAATTTTATATTAATGCATTAACCAGTGCTGCACCAGATGAAATTAAAGCCCCAGGAGGCTCATAAATGGGTAGGAGCTACCTAGAAAAGAGTGGTTGGCTGTTTGTTTTATCCCATATAGCCACCTTTATAACCCAAGTTGACTGGGAGGAGTGAAGGCAGAGCGGATCTGATCAGGGATTGGAGTGGAGGCAGATAAATAAAGAGCGTGGTCGGAGGCCCAAACTCACTGGAAGGAGCAAAGGCAGAGTATATTCAGTGAAATCAAAAAAAAAATCAAGGAGTGACGTCACAGGTCAGCAGGTAGGAGATTGGTTGGTGAGTATTACAGCTTTTATTGCTCTCTAAGTTGGGGTAGTGGGTTAAATTAAGAGCTGGGAAAATATAACTGCTAATACTTCATTTAATCAATAAATTATACTAGATTAACTAATAAATAAAACTAAAAATAGTCGATTGAATAAAAACTTTACCTAATTAAATAAATAAAATAAGGTTAGCTAGAGATGGCAGGGCAGGTGGTGTGTCGTAACTTCAGCATGTGGGAGTTGGTGGAGACCAACGAGATCCCGAGCAACCACATCTGCAGTAAGTGTCTGCCTGTATGGATGAGAACAAGGATGTCAGAGAGGATGGGGAAACTGACCATGGCACCGTGGTACAGGGGGCCATTCAAGTGGGGGGGGGGGGGTACAAAGGAATGTGGTAGCGGTAGAGGATAGTATAGTCTGGGGGATAGATACTGTTCTCTGCAGCCATGAGCGGGAGTTCCAAAGGCTGTGTTGCCTGCCTGGTGCCAGGGTTAAGGATATCTCCTTGTGGCTGGAGAGTAATTTGGAGTGGGAGGGGGAGGGGGAGGATCCAATTGTCATGGTCCAGTAGGAATAAATGACATAGGTAGAACTCAGAATGAGGTTCTGCTGAGGAGTTTGAGGAGCTAGGTTCTAAATTAATAAGCAGAACCCCAAAGGTAATAATCTCTGAATTACTACCTGAGCCACGCGCTAATTGGCATAGGGACAAACAGATCAGAGTTAAATGCGTGGCTCAAAGAGTGGTGTGGGAGGAAGGGGTTTCAATTCATGGGGCATTGGCACCAGTGCTGGAGAAAGAAGGAGCTGTTCAGTTGGGACGGGCTCCACTTAAACCAGACTGGGTCCAGTGAATCGAGTAACTAGGGCTGTAGATAGGGCTTTAAACTAAAAGGGGGGTGGAGGAATCAGGTGAGGGGAAATTTAGAAATCTAAAGAGCAAAATCAAGACAATAGAGCAGTGTAGCGATTTGGGTAAAGATAAGCAGAGTGTGACAGGAAGGGACAGAGAGTTTAACAGTAATAGTGCATCAGCGAATAAGGTGAAAGCAGGGAATAATGGTAAAAAGTTAAAATTAAAGGCTCTTTATCTGAATGAATGAGGCATTCATAACAAGATAGATGAATTAGTGGCACAAGTAGAGATAAATGGGTTTGATCTAATAGCCATTACAGACATGGTTGCAAGGTGACCAAGGTTGGGAACTAAATATTTCAGGGTGCTTGATGTTTTGAAAAGACAGGCAGAATGGAAAAGGAGGGGGTAGCCCTCATAATAAAGGATGACATGAGGACAGTAGTGAGAAAGGATCTTGGCTCAGAAGATCAGGAAGTAGAATCAGTATGGGTGGAGATAAGGAAAACAAGGGGCAGAAAACAGTTGTGGGATTAGTTTATAGGTCCCCTAACAGTAGCTATACCATTGGACAGAGTATTAATCAAGAAATAATAGGAGCTTGTAACAAAAGTAATGCAATAATTATGGGGGTCCTTAAACTTCATATAGACTGGGCAAATCAAATTGGCAAAGGTAGTCTGGACGACGAGTTCATGGAATGCATTTGAGACAGTTTCCTAGAACAATACAACATGGAACCAACCAGGGAACAGGCTATTTTAGATCTTGTATTGTGTAAAGAGACTGGGTTAATTAGTAATATCATATTAAGGGATCCTCTGGGGAAGAGTGCTCGTAATACGATAGAATTTCACACTGTGTTTGAGTGCGACATATTTAAGTCTGAAACTAGAGTCTTAAACTTAAATAAAGCCAATGACATAGGTATGAGGGGCAAGTTGGCGAAGGTAGATAGGGAAATTAGACTAAAAGGTATGACGATAGATGAGCAGTGGAAAACAATTAAAGAAATATTCCAAAATTCTCAACAAACATTGAGAAATAAAAACGCCATGGGAAAAGTGATCCATCCGTGGCTAACTGAAGAAGTTTTTCAATTATATTAGGAAAAGAGGGTAGTCAGGAGCAATGTTGGCCCCTTAAAAACTGAAAGCGCTGATATTGTTAATGATAATAAAGAAATGGCAGATATGTTGAATAATTACTTTGCATCAGTATTTACAGCAGAGGAAGAGGATAGCATTGCTGGAAATCCCAAGGAAACTAATATTGAATCAGGGTCTCAATAAAATTAACGTAAGTAAAATAACAGTAATGAAGAAAATAATGGCACTAAAGAGTGACAAATCCCCAGGACCAGATGGTTTTCCATCCCAGGGTTTTAAAGGAAGTAGGTGAGCACATTGCAGATGCACTAACTATAATCTTCCAAAGTTCTCTTGATTCAGGAACCATTCCTTTAGATTGGAAAATTGCGCATGTCACTCCAGAAGGCATTTGATAAAGTCCCACATAAGAGACTGTTAACTAAGGTAGAAGCCCATGGACTTGAAGGCAAATTACTGACCTGGTTAGGAATTTGGCTGGAGACAGAGAGTAGGGATAATGGGTAGGTACTCTAATTGGCAGGATGTGATAAGTGGTGTCCTGCAGGGATCTGTGTTGGAGCCTCAACTATTCACAGTATTTATTAACGACTTAGATGATGGCATAGAACGTCATATATCCAAATTTGCCGAAGATAGGCGGCATTGTAGGTGAAAGCATAAAATTACAAAGAGATATCAATAGATTAAGTGAATGGGCAAAACTGTGGCAAATGGATTTCAAGGCAGGCAAATGTGAGGTCATCCACTTTGGACCTAAAAAGGATAGAACAGGATACTTTCTAAATGGTGAAAAGCTAAAAACAGTGGAGGTCCAAAGAGACTTGGGGGTCCAGGTATATCAATCATTAAAATGTCATGAACAGGTACAGAACATAATCAAAAAGGCTAATGGAATGCTGGCCTTTATATCTAGATGACTAGAATACAAGGGGGTAGAAGTTATGTTGCAGCTATACAATGCTCTGGTTAGACCACACCTGGAGTACTGTGAGCAGTTCTGGGCACCAGGGGCTGGATTTTGCCAGCCCTGGGGAGGCAGGTTTGGAGGCAGGACAGTTGGCAATATGGCAGAATCTAGGGGTGGGTCCCCAACCCGCCTCCTTGCCATCTTGCCAGGAGGCAGGTAGCCGTTCTGCGCCGGGTCCCATCTCCTTGGATGCGGAAGGAATTACAGCCACTTAACTGCCTGTTAACAGGCAGTTAACAGACAGATAAGAGGATTATCCCCATTTTGCCCACACAAGTGCGGGCCTCCCGAAGACTCCGAAACCGGCAAGGGTCACCGAGGTGAGTAGTGGGCCTGCGGGGTGCAAAAGTGCACTGTGAAGGTAAGTGATGGGTGCAAGTGTGGAGAGGTGAGTATCTGAGGTAAGTGGAAAGTGTTAAAAAAAGATTACTTACATTTGTTTCTTCCTCCAGGCTTCAATCGGTGGGTATGCGGAAAGTCTCGCACCTCCGCGGCAGAGATGACAGATGGCGATTGCATTCTCCAATGCAACAACCATCTAATTTCTGCAAAAGAAAGAGGTTTGATAAGTTCTTGTATTCAAGAACTCATCAAACTACAGAGAATGAGAATGTCAGTGTTTGACAGCTTCACAGCGCTGTCAAACGAAGACAATTCATCTGTGAAAATTTTTTGACAGATGAAACGTCATACGTTGACGTTCTCTGTAACTGACTTTCCCTTAAATGGCCTGCTAAGCCCACTGGGCGAGCTTAACAAGGTCAATCAAGGGAAAATAGTGCGGGTTGGTCAGAAGTTGATGGAGGCGGGCCTGAAACCCGACAAGTGGGAGTCCCGCCTCCAAAAGCTCCCACTGACAAAATCCAGCCCACACCTCAGGAAGGATATATTGGCCTTGGAGGGAGTGCAGCGTAGGTTTACCAGAATGATACCCGGACTCCAAGGGTTAAATTACAAGGAGAGATTACACAAACTAGGACGATAGCAAAATACTGCAGATGTTGGAAATCCGAAATAACAACAGAAAATGCTGGAAAAACTCAGCAAGTCAGGCAACATCCGTGGAGAGAAATTTGAGTTGACGTTTCGGGTTTGACCCTTCTTCAAAACTGGAGAGAAAAGGAACTAGATCGAAGGCAGGGCTGCGATCGGACAAAAGAATAAAAGAACCAAAAGAAGTAAAAGAGATTAGAAGCTAGACGAGATGGTAATAGGCTGTGATTAGGTGTAAAGTGTACTGGCAGGGCAAAAGATAGCCTGACTTGCTGAGTTTTTCCAGCATTTTCTGTTGTTATTACACAAACTAGGGTTGTATTCCCTAGAATTTAAAAGATTAAGGGTTGATCTGATCAAAGTTTTCAAGATATTAAAGAAAACAGGTAGGGTAGATAGAGAGAAACTATTTCCGCTGGTTGTGGAGCCTAAGACTGGGGGGCATAGTCTAAAAATTAGAGCCAGACCTTTCAGGAGTAAGCTGTGAGAAGGACACAAAGGGGGGAATTTTGACGGCGCTCAGGGTGCGGGTTTGGAGGTGGGACATACGGTAAAAGTGCAAAGATTGACAGCGGGTCAGAAACCTGCTGTCAACCCGCCTCCAATCAATCTTCCCAGATGTCAGGTCCCTGATTTGTGCAGGGACCCGACACCTAGTGGCGGGAAGTAGATTATGGCACTTAACTGCTTGTTAACAGGTTGTTAACAGGCAGTTAAGAGGCCTTTTGCAATTTTGACAGGTCTACTGCGGGCTTCCCGATGTCCGGACACCACGCCAGGTAAGTGTGGCATGCTGTGGGTCTACTGTAATGTTTGTGCATTGATGACAGCTGCAGAAGTGGTGTGAAGGATCCAATGGTACACTGGTGAGTTTCAGAGGTAAGAAAATGTTGGGAAAATCATTTTAAATGTATTTACACTTTTCTGTAGGTGACAAGTTTTGGATTGTGTGTGTAGTCCCACCTCATTGGGAGAACCTCTCACCATTGACAGATCGCTTCTGTAACCTCACCTGCAGCTGTCATCTGTTCTAGCCTAAGGAGGGAGTCACCGGAGAGCCTGGGTGCAAGGGCTCAGCTTTGTACAGTGATTGTCAGTGTTTGCAGCACCTCAATGCTGTCAAACACTGAAAAATCAGCTGTCAATAAAAATTGTGCATGGGCCCCTTTAAAAAAACCGGCAGATGACGCGTCATCAACTGATGTCATCTGACACCGGCTTTCTCTTAATTGGCCGGCAAGCCCACAGGGCGGGCTTAACAAGGCCAATTGACGCAAAATTGCATCTGTGCGTCGGACGTCATTGGGGGCGGGATTGGAACCCGGAAGGCAGCTGTCCCACCCCCAAGCCACAGCAAGAGGAAAAATCGCAACCAAAGAGTCTGCAAAGGGATATGGACAGGTCAAGTGAGTGGGCAGTAAGGTGGCAGATGGAGTGTAATGTGGGGAAATGTGAGGTTATTCACTTTGGTACGAAGAATAGAAAAACAAAATCTTTTTTAAATGGTGAAAAACTATTAAATGTTGGTGTTTAGAGAGATTTAGGTGTCCACTTACAGGAAACACAGAGTCGGCATGCAGGTACAGCAAGCAATTGGGAAGGCAAATGGCATATTGGCCTTTATTGCAAGGGGTTTAGAGTACAAGAGTAAGGAAGTCCTGCTGCAATTGCACTGGGCCTTGGTGAGACCACACCTGGAGTACTGTGCGCAGTTTTAGTCTCCTTATCTGACAAAGGATATACTTGCCTTAGAGGCGGTGCAACAAAGGTTCACTAGATTGATTCCTGGGGTGAGAGGGTTGTCCTATGAGGAGAGGTTGAGTAGATTGAGCCTATATTCTCTGGAGTTTAGAAGAATGAGAGGCGATCTCATTGAAACATATAAGATTCTGAGGGGGTTTGACAGGGTAGATGCTAAGGGGTTGTTTCCCCTGGTGGGAGAGTCTAGAACTAGGGGGCATAGTCTCAGGGTAAGGGGTCAGACATTTATGACTGAGATGTGGAGGAATTTCTTCACTCAGAGGGTTGTGTATCTTTGGAATTCTCTAGCCCAAAGGGCTGTGGATGCTGAGTTGTTGAGTATATTCAAGGTTGAGATAGATTTTTGGACTCAAGGGGAATCAAGGGGTATGGGAATCAGGTGGGAAAGTGGAGTTGAGGTCGAAGATCAGCCATGATCTTATTGAATGGTGGAGCAGGCTCGAGGGGCCGTATGGCCTACTCCTGCTCCAAATTTTTATGTTCTTAAAAATATTTGGCCATAGGATAAATCGAGTGTTTTGCTGCTCCTGATTCCACTAGCTTGTGGAATGGGTCTGGGCCCCTGGCCATAGGACATGGAAGACTATTATCCTAGGTTTTTGTATAGCTTCTCTAATAAAACAGCATGTCTGCTGGTAACTAGAATGCATTGTGTATTAAGTAGCTTGTTACATTGTGGGTACAAAGTTAATTTCTGATTTATAAAGAGTGAAAACTCACTTATGAAAGCAGTCAGTAAAATGCACCAAGCTGTCATTTTTAACAGAGTCCAAGTTCAAATCTCACATATGATATTTGGTATTTTGGGAAGAAACATCTCCACTTCCTTTTAAAATGATACCAGCATGGCTCCTAGTAAATGCGTATTAACATGCAAGAGCACGATGGGCACAAGGAGATCAACATTTTACTTGGTTCAACCTCTGACCTACATGAACAGCCATTATTCTGAAGGTGCTATTCAAATCATAAAAGAACAAAATACCAATTTGTGAACATTTTCTGACAATAAAGAGGTAGTCTCAAATCGTAGTAAGGAGCTCTGCCTGTATCGTATTGGAGAGTTGATGATAAGAGGTCAGTTAAAGGATGAGATAACAACAATTGGCCTGGCCTTTGTTTTCTAAGGCAGTACAAAGTCATTCTTACCTAAATAATGATTGCTTGGCTTTAACAGGCCCTTTTGTCACTGTCTCACTGCAATGGTTTTTTAATGGAAATCATACTAATAAGCAGCATTGAGTCATTACCAGCTGTCAGTTATCATTCTCTTAAACTAAGGTATACTGCATTTTTTCTATTAATAGTTTGAGGACTAGAAGAGCACTTTAACCCACAAAAACCAGGTAATTGTATTTCACTTCCAGTGAATAATGCTAATAAAGAAATCTGTATTTCCACAGATTTATCCAATTATTCCTCAGTATATTAATAATAGTCAGTAATGAGTTACAAGGCTGTAATTCAATTGTATGTTCTGATGCCATCATAATCCTTGACACGTTTAAATGAATATCAGCAGAATTTAGAGATTTAATTTTAATGCCAGCTATTTCTTATGATCTTATTTTCCTTTCCATTGGCAGTGGTTAATTTCCACTCTGCACCAAATGTAGCAAAGTCTTAAATTCATTTATAAGGAAAACATTTAAGATTTTGCTATTCCTTGGAAGGTCCTACACTGAGAAAATCTTCTCCAGGATGTTCAACCTTAAGGTACATAGGCCGAGAAATCTGTTGGCGCCACAGCTGTTTTACAGACATAAAACGAGTACATAAGCAGCCAATATGGTGGGCAGCGTTCACCCGTCCTGCGCCACAAGTGTGCCATACTGGAATGGACTCTACCGTAGGACTGTATTGTGTACTCATTTTCCAGCCCTAGAGCTCCTAAGAAGCGAATCCTCAGTGGCTACAGCGTGGGAGATGGAACGCTGCTGAGCTTCCACTGAGGACATTTCAGATGTCCGTGGTGGGCGACCTCAAGCGGCTCTGGGCCTGGAGGGCTTGGCTGCAGACTGTAGCATCTCGGCATGAGTTAGCTGTGTGGCACTAACAAGGGCACTGGCAGAGTGGCTAGCAGGGTAGCAGGCATGCTGTCATCATGGGAGAGAGGACAGCAGGTACCTCTCCCCTGGAGCCAAGGCCAGTCCGCGCACAATCGAATTTCTAGACTATAGTTTCTGACGACAAATAATGCTGAACTTGATTTGGGCAGCAGGTTGTCAGTAAATAAATTGTTCAGTCTCATTTAGCTGCTTAAATTTAGAGGACATCACTAAATATAAATAACATACAGAGTAAACAATTGCTTCTTTTAAAATCTAATGAGAAAATTCAGTACCTAAGCTGGTAACAAACAATTGCCATACCCAGAGATTATTTTAAAAGGTTAATTCCACATTACAACATAAATTTAACTTCTTTCCTATTAATAGTCATTTAGCTGTAGCTTATATTTCAAGTCACATTCATTGCAATGCACGCAAACATGTTCAGGTGCAGTTTTTATTTCTTGGCCTTGAATCAATTGGTATTAAAAGAGAAGGCATGCAAATACTTGAAAATTCAACCAACATAAATCAACCATATTTTACTGGGATAATTGCTTCAGGAACCCTGTAGCAATCATCAGCAGAATAGGGTTGTAATTCAGTGTGTCCTTCTCCTTGTACATTGTCCCTAATGGCTTACAAGAAAGTCATGACATCCACAAACACAATTTGTTTCTGATTGACTTGTTATGATTAATGTCTTCCTGAAGTGCCTTTGACCAACTATGTTCTTCACACACGCCCTAAGCAGCAGTCAAAGACTTAAGGGAAGGAATACTGGAGCTCTGGCAAACAAGAACATTCCAAAATTGTGATACAAGCTTTAGAGAAAAAAAAATCACGCCACACACAGACTACTATGTGACATTTTTATACTTCAGTACTTTTTCTGTCAAAACACATATTGATCTATTTATGAAGTATCTTCGGGACCATCACTGTATAATCATTCTAGACTGGGGCCAAATAACTTGTTAGCGCACAGATGTACTTTAGCAGATTGAGCTATCACGTTGATATGTCCTTGACAAAAATACATTTTTGTTTTGCTTCATGTTTATTGTTATTCTAAGCGAGAAGGAAGTTGTCATTGGGGGTTGCAACAACACTCAAAAGCTCAAGGTCATCCAGGGCAGAAGTTTGACTGATCAGCGCTCCTGACACTGGACTCAATATTATCCCCCTCCACCACCAGTCCACGATGGCTTCAGTATGTGCGATCTACAGGATTTAATGCAGCAACTCATCAAGGTTACTTCAACAGCACCTCCCTCCCCTGCTACCAAGAAAGACAAGAGCATCAATGTCAGGGGAACACCAGCACCTCCAAGTTCCCCATCACCATTCCCTCATCGCTGTTGAGTTAATATTATGGAACTTTCTGTTTATCACCATCACCACAAGTACTACAGCAGTTCAAGGAGAAAGCACACCACCACCTTCTAGTTTGCAAATAACCTGATTACAAGTTTACTATGGTCATATTGTCCTTCTAAACATAAAATTAGTGTACCCGTACTTTAATCATATTCGTGAGGAATTCATCAGATGTAATTCCACAAAATATCTTTTATTTAATTACTTTATTTGCTATTGTGCTGTATTATGAACATTTTAGTTATCATGGTGGGTAATGACTAGTGGTATCCCGCAGGGATCTGTGTTGGGGCCTCAACTATTCACAGTATTTATTAACGACTTAGATGAGAGCATAGGAAGTCATATATCCAAATTTGCCGATGCAACAAAGATAAGCGGCATTGTAGGCAGTGTAGATGAAAGCATAAAATTACAAAGGGATATTGACAGATTTAGTGAATGGGCAAATATGTTGCAAATGGATTTCAATGTAGGCAAATGTGAGGTCATCCACTTTGGACCTAAAAAGGATAGAACAGAATACTTTCTAAATGATGAAAAGCTAAAAACAGTGGAGGTCCAAAGAAATTTGGGGGTCCAGGTACATAGGCCACGATTTTGCGGGTACTCAGAGGTCGGGTTTGGAGGTGAGTCGGAAATAAAAATCCAAATGATTGACAGTGGGTTGTGAACCTACCGCCATTCTGCCTCCACGCTGTTAAATCCGTGAATCTTAAGGTATGGTGTTCTTCAATAGATAGACGGAGACTGCAGATCAACAATCAACAGGTGTTTACTGGATGAGGGTAGTCTAAAAACTAACAGTACAGATCCCTGCTCAGGGCTTATATACAGGTGTGGTCACTGCCGGTACTACAGTATACAGGAGCTGTAAAAGTAGTTCTCTCTTAAAGGTGCATACACTACAATTCCTCCCCTTTTAGATTAACAGTACCATAACATTCAAATAACAGTTAACACTTTTAACATGCACATTAACTGAAATAGTCCATTTATACATTCAGGCCTAGAAATTGAGTGCCCTTAGCGCCGATTTTGCGGCGCTAGAGGGCCTAGCGCTGCAATTGGCGCCGGCGCCGAAATTGCCTGGGGCCCTTCCGCCGCGGTAGACCGGTAGCGCTGCGCCAGCACCGATGACGTCATCGGTGTGCGCAGCGTCACGGTTGCCATGCCGACGGGCCCCAGCGCCGAAATTCAGTTGCGGCCGCCTCGCCCGTGGCAGCCGCAACTAAGACTCTGGCAACAGAGTCTTACAAGTCTTTGCGCCGGCGCATTAAAGGCCCCGCAGCGGCCGGCCGCTTTCCCGCCGGCCGCCTGGCCGCAGCTCCCTCCCCGGACTTCCCCCCCCCTCCCCCGGAACAGAAGCAAGCCCGGCACTTGTCCGAGGTGCCGGGCTCATTTTTAAAAAGATTTTTGCGGGCCGCGGCCGGGTGCAGGCAGCTCCTCCTTAAGGGAAGGAGGAGGCCTGCACTTCCCGAGCCTGCCGCACCGCATCGGGTGCCGCAGCGCCGGAATTGCGGCGCGAAACGGCAGTTAGCACCGATTTACCGCCGCAAAGACCCTTCAGTAGCGCCGGCAGCCGTTTGGGCGCGGCCCTGCTGAATTTTTGGCGCGCGCAGGGGGACTTAGCGCCGGCACTAACTTCCGGCGCTAAAGCCCTGGCTAAGCCAAAACTCAATTTCTAGGCCAGAGTCTTTGGGGCGGCTTCCTGATCCATTCTGGATAGCGCCTTTCCTGAGTGTCTTGTTCTTGGTGCGGAGGCGATTCTGGCCCCCTGTCGTCGGTTAGTTCATCAGTTTCCGATGCTACTGTTTCTGGGGTAGATACTACCGGTATGTTGGGTTCATCACCAGGTACGCGAGACATGGGGTTGACTCGTTCCTGTGATGCTAGAATCTGATCAACATGGCGTCTCACAATGTTCTCCCCAACATCCACTGTGTACATTAGTGGCCCCTGCCATGTGCATATCGTCCCTGGTTGCCATTTCTCTGTTCGGTAGTCGCGGGCCAAAACTGGTTGTCCTACATTGAAGCTCCTTGTCGGCTTCTCATTGATGTGCTGGAATTGCTTATTCTCAACATTTCTTCGCACATTTGGTCGGAGCAAATCCAGACGAGATCTCAACCTTCGGTTAAAGAACATCATGGCCGGGGTCTGGTTGGTAACTGCATGCGTCGCATTTCTGTAGGCTAACAGGAAATTGTCAACCTTATGCTGCAGTGGAATGTCATCATCGCACATGGCCCTTACTGCCTTTTTAAAGGTTTGTACGAACCTCTCAGCCAATCCATTTGTGGCTGGATGATACGGGGCGGATGTGTAATGCCTTACCCCATTCCTTCTCATAAATTTCCGAAACTCTTCGGACACAAACTGTGGTCCGTTATCAGAGCAAATCTGCTCTGGCAAGCCGTTCTTGGCAAATATGGTCCGTAGGACTGCAATCGTTTTCTCCGTAGTGGTGGAGGACATTTTGATCACCTCAGGCCATTTCGAGTGCGCATTCACTGCTATTAAGAACATTGAGTCCATGAATGGACTAGCAAAATCAATATGCACCCATTGCCATGGAGAGGAGGGCCACTCCCATGGGTGTAGAGGGGCATGTGGTGGTGCATTTTGGACCTTCTGACATCCTGAGCAGCTCTTTGTTTGGTCCTCGATTTGTTGATCGATTCCCAGCCACCACACATAAGCCCTAGCGAGGCTTTTCATTTTCACCCCTCCCAGATGGCCTTCGTGAAGCTCATTGAGCACTCTCTCCCTTAACTTGGGTGGGATTACCACTCGGGATCCACACATCAATGTCGCCTGGCATACTGACAGCTGTTCTCTTCTGGATGAGAATGCTGGCAACAGTGAGTCGCCATGTGTTGACCATCCCTTCACCGTCAAATCGTATACCCGAGACAGTGTCGGATCATTTCGGGTCACCTTCTCTATGTCCGCGTTAGTTACTGGCAAGCGTTCAATTATGGTTGAATAAAATATTTTGACAGGGTCCACTGCTGGTACTTCCTCCGCAGTAGGCAGTGGCAGGCGTGATAGCCCATCAGCGTTTCCATGCTGTTTCATGCCCTTATACTCTATTTCATATTGGTTCGCCCAGGGAAAAAGGGACCATCTTTGTAGCCGTTGCGCAGTCATCACCGGAATGCCCTTCTTTGGATTAAAGATGGAGACAAGTGGTTGGTGGTCAGTCAGCAAGGTGAACTTCTGCCCGTGCAGATAGTGATTGAACTTTTTCACTCCCCACACTAGGCTGAGGGCCTCCCTGTCAATCTGGGCGTAGTTACGCTCGGCTGAGGTTAGTGACCGAGACGCAAAGGCTACTGGCCTCTCCGAGCCATCCGGGAATTTGTGCGACAGCACCGCTCCAATACCATAGGGTGATGCATCACACGCCAACCGAATTGGTAGTGCTGGGTTGAAATGAGCCAACACCTCTTTTGATGTGATCAATTCTTTGCACTTCTGGAAAGCTCGTTTACATTCGTCATTCCACTTCCATGGTACCCCCGTTTGCAGTAGGGTGTTCAGTGGGTGTAATACTGTAGACAAATTTGGTAAGAACTTATGGTAGTAGTTCACCAGCCCGAGGAACGACCTCAGTTGTGGCACATTTTCCGGTGCTGGAGCCTTGACTACTGCCTCAATCTTTTCAGGGGACTTATGTAACCCCTCTTCATCAAAAATGTGGCCACAATACGAGATCTGCTTCTGGAAAAATTCACATTTGTGGCGGTTAGCTCGGAGCCCATATTCCTTCAATCTAGTGAGCACCTGCTCCAGGTTGGCGAGGTGATCACTGTCATTTCCGCCCGTGACCAGGATGTCGTCCAAATAACACTGGGTCCCTGGAATCCCTTGCAGGACTTGATCCATTGCCCTTTGCCAAATAGCCAGAGCTGATGCTACCCCGAACACCAGTCGGTTGTATTGGTAGAGACCTTTGTGAGTGTTGATCGTGAGGTATTGTTTCGAGGCTTCTTCTACCTCCATTTGCAGGTATGCCTGGGCCAGATCAATCTTAGTGAAGCGCTTTCTTCCAGATAGCGAGGCGAAAATATCTTCAATCCGCAGAAGCGGATATTGTACCGTGTGAAGGACTGGGTTCACTGTCACCTTGAAGTCCCCACAGATGCGAACCTTCTTTGATTCCCCAGGCGTATTACTCAATGACATCTTCATTACAGGAACGATGGGTGTAGCCCACTCACTCCAGTCCACTTTGGACAGTACTCCTGAACGCTCCAAACCTTCCAGCTCTGCTTCGACGGCTGGGCGGATCGCATAAGGCACTGGTCTGGCCGTAAAAAAATTTGGGCTTGCATTTTCCTCTATTTTAATCATCGCTGTTACGCCTTTTAGTGTTCCGAGTCCCTCCTGGAACACTTCTTGTGCATCAGTTAGCATTTTTGACAGTCGTCCAGGTGTGACGTCGTCATCCTTTTTGGCCTCTACCGTTAGTGCCTATAGGGAATGCCAATCTAACTGTATCTTCCGGATCCATTCACGTCCTAGTAGTGGTGGTCCTCCATGTGGCAATACATATAGGTCCATTTTTGGTGTTTTCTGGCCGTTGTATATCACGTTCACCCTTATTTTTCCTTTGGGGTAGACTTTTTGCCCCGTGTACGTCTTCAAGACAATCTCTGTATCTCTCAAGGGTATATGTGAGAATAGCCGCTTGCAGTCCCTTCGGTTTATGACTGTTAGGGCTGATCCTGTGTCCAATTCCATTTTCACTTGGACTCCGTCTATCTTGAGCGTGACCCAGATAGTCTGGTGATCCTCCATTTTGATTACATTATGTAGTTTCAGACAACCCAGCTCCTTGCTTCCGGAGTCTGTATCACTTTTCTGTTCGTCTGAACTACTCTCCGTCACCTTATGTACCTTTTTGTACTTCTCCTGTGGAGATTTCTTGCTGCTGGTTTTCTTCCCCGACCTGCAGACTCTTGCTATGTGTCCTGCTTTTCCACACTGTCTGCACACTTGGTCCTTGAACCAACAATCCTTCTGGTCGTGTGTTGTTCTGCCGCAGCGATAACACTTCCCTGCTCCATATGACATTTCATTGGTGCCATATTCTTGCGGTCTCCGTTGTATCTCTGCAGCGCCCCGTGCGGCTGCTTCGTGTGATACTGCCATGCTGAAAGCCTTGTCCAGCGTAAGATCCTTTTCTGATAGAAGCCGTTTCTGGGTTCCTTCACTTTGAAGCCCACACACAAACTTGTCCCTTAACGTATCTGCTAGTCCCATTCCAATCTGGCAGTGTTTCGATAGCTTGCGCAGTTCCGTTAAATACTCAGCATTACTTTTGTCTTTATGCTGGTTCCTTTTGTGAAACTTAAATCTTTCTGCTATCAGCAGCGATGTGGGGTTTAAGTGGTCCTGTAGGATTTCCACTATGCTTTCGAAATCCTTATCCACTGGCTTCTCTGGGGTTACTAGGTTTCACAGTAAGCCATACATTTTTGCACCCATGAAATTCAACAAAACCAGTGCTTTCCTGGCATCTGGCACTTCATTCGCCTTACAGTACACCTCAATGCGTTCCACATATGTCGCCCAATCTTCGACTTCATTGTCGAACTCTGTGACACTGCCACTCTTCGGCATCCCTGGGTGTGGTTAGACTGGCTAAAATGGCGTCTTCTGCGATTCCCTTTCTTCCCGCGCTCGCCCTTCTTCTCCGCTGCAGCTTAAAAAATGGCGTCTCCCGCGCTCTCCCTTCTTCTCCGCGGCTCAAATGGCGTCTCCCCCGCGGACGCTGCTCAGCCCTTGAGCCCTGGCTGCGCTCTGCGTGTTCTTCTGTGCGCCTCTCTCGTTGCCGCCGCTCGGTCCTGAACCCCGGCTGTGCTTTACCCTCTCTCTCTTTTTGTTTTCCATCGATGCCGCTCGGTCTTCAACCCCCGGCTGCGCCCTGTGCGCTTTACCCTCTCTCTTACCCTGTCGATGCTGCTCGGCCTTTTCTGTGCCGTCGGTCGGCTCCAGCCGCCGCTATCCAGGAAGGGTCTGCGCTGTACCCGTTGCCAGCCTGTTGCTGGATCGTCGTGGCTGGAGAACCAAGCCCAGCTCTCAACAGCCTCCCCTGCGATGCTCACTCTCTGCCGGATGACTGGGCGGTTGCTCGTGGTCGACGCCCGTGCTTCTGGCCTCTACTTTCTTCCACTGTCCTCCAGGAGCGAATCCCTGGGAGGAAATGCAGAGTTGCAGGTAGGTTCGAATTGACCTCGTTGCCACTGTTAAATCCGTGAATCTTAAGGTATGGTGTTCTTCAATAAATAGACGGAGACTGCAGATCAACAATCAACAGGTGTTTAACTGGATGAGGGTAGTCTAAAAACTAACAGTACAGATCCCTGCTCAGGGCTTATATACAGGTGTGGTCACTGCCGGTACTACAGTATACAGGAGCTGTAAAAGTAGTTCTCTCTTAAAGGTACATACACTACACACGCAACTTTAGAAAGTGTCGGGTCTGCGAGTCCCGAGCAGACCCGACACCAAGCAGTGGGAGAGGCACTTAAGGCAGTTAACAGTTTGTTAACTGCCTAGATAATCCCTTTTTACTGGCTCATCCCATTTTACAACATTTTCAGCATGTTGCCAGTCGTGTGACAAACACGGCAGCTGATTGTGCCGGGTTCAGCAACTAGCTGAATTGTTGACAGCTGCTCCTGCAGCGTAAAAGCGGACCTGTAACATGGCTGACATTCAGATGCCAGAACTTTGTGCTTTGAGGTTTTGGAACACATTTTGCAGGTCGATTCAGCTTGTGAGTGTTTAAGCTGAGATCCATATGCACTGTGACCTCCTTGGAATACCCTCTGGCCACAATGACTGAGCGCTTATAACATCTCTTCCTCAAGTGAGATATATACCAGCGGGATGGGAGCCATTTATACCCTCTCATCCTGGTCCTCAGAATCGGAGGAAGAGCAGCCGCAGCAGCAGCAGCAGCAGAACCAGGCACAACAGCAGCAACAACAACAGGAGCGCCAACCTTCTCCTCAGCCACCTGATGATGCACAGGAGATACCCCCCAACACAGGGTTTACAGGCCGGGGATGAGCTTCCTCAACATGAGTGAGCAGCAGTGCCAAAGGAGGCTGAGACTGTCGTAAGAGGTAGTCGCTGACATCTGCACAATGCTGCACCAACACCTGGAGCCCAGAGGAGCGGGTGGACACTCCTTACCAGTGGCTGTCAAAGTCACCACTGCACTCAACTTCTTTGCTTCGGGGTCCTTCCAGGGACAGCAGCAGACATCAGCGGCATCTCCCAGTCGGTCGCACACACTTGCATCACGCAGGTTACCGATGCCCTCTTTGCAAAGTCGCACAATTACATCCACTTCTCCACGGATGAAGCAGGTGTAACTGTGCGTGCGGTTGGCTTTGCAAATATGGCAGGCTTCCCAAGGGTGCAGGGCATTGTAGACTGCACACATGTGGCCATTAGGGCACCCCATCACAACCCAGCTGTATTTGTCAACCGCAAAGGCTTCCATTCCCTTAACGTCCAGCTGGTGTGTAACCACAGAAAGGACATTATGCACGTTTACGCCAAGTTCCTTGGCAGTTGTTATGACTCGTTCATCCTGCGGCAGTCTACTGTGCCTCAGCTGTTCAATCCGCCAACCCAACTTTCTGGATGGCTACTTGGAGACCAGGGCTATCCCCTGAAGATGTGGCTAATGACACCGATGAGGAGGCCATCAAATGAAGCTGAGAAGCGCTATAATGTGAGCCACATTTCCACCAGAAGCATCATAGAGCAAACCATCGGCTTGCTCAAAATGCGATTCAGATGCCTCGACAGGTCTGGTGGAGCCCTACAGTATACACCAGCCAGGCTGTCCAGAATTATTGTGGTCTGCTGTGCCCTGCACAACATTGCACAACAGCATGGCTTACCGCTGCCTGGGGAACAAGTGGCTCAGCGCACAGCCTCCTCGGAAGGGGAGGAGGAGGCACATGAGGTAGACCTTGCGGGGGTGGATGTGCCAGTTCCACCAGCACGCGAGCACATTGTTGGCCGTGAGGCAAGGGATACACTAATCCATGCCAGATTTGTGTAAGTTTTAGCATCAACCACATCTGGCTGGCACATGGAAATGAATGTCTGGCTGACCTACTTAACACACCATATAGCATCTGTACAATAAACAGTGGTTTCCTATCACTTGTTAGAAACTAGGGGTGCATAAAAATGTACATAGCCCAAGCAGCTGCAAGTTGCTATGTATTTTTGGAAGGGAAAAAAAAAGTATAAAGCAACAGCTATTGAACACTGAAAGCAACGCAAAACCATAATTCATGGGAATGTAAAAGGTCTGAGAGAAAAGTTCACAGCAGGAAAAGGGAGTGTATCATAGACCTTACTTGTGAAGGTCAGAATGGTGAGATAGCGACTGGTTAATGTGCGACAGCTTTGACTGGGGCCTTGTACTTGCTGGGAAAAAGGGGGAGAGAGTAAAAAGAGATAAGATGGATTCCAATGGAGGAACCTTCAATTTGTAAAGACAAGGATGAAGTAATGAGACCTTCTTTTGGGGAGGGCTTTCATCCAAACACCAAGACAAAGAACTTAAGCTGTCATTGGTTGATGAAGTTTTGGAGAAACCTCCATAGGTTAAATGGTCTTGTCAATAACTTGGCCTCAGGCTCACCCCTAAAAAGAGAATAAAAAGTGACACCCCAAGGGCTTGCACACAGACGGTGGAAGGGAGAGCCGAACAGCTGGTCGAACGCTCTTTTAAGAGTGATCCCATGCTCACCATCGAAGGCCTGAGAGAGAGAGAAAGAGAGAGAGGCCAGAAGCCAGAGAACTGTTTACGCATGCCAGCCATCTGTCCGACCGGGTCCGATATCAGCTGCTTGTCACGGTCGTATGTTTTTGCTGTATTACTAGTGTGTTATATTCCGTCCTAAACTCTGATTAAACACAATATACCCACCATATTGGTTTGCACTTGATCCTGTTTACCAGAGACACTCTCACCACCATCATTACAGATGAAAGGTGCCCTGACCCCTCACTTTGACACTTCCATTTCTGAGCGCACATAGGCCAACTCTTTGAATCCTTGCCATCGCTTTTCTTTAATACATTTATAATCATGATGACAAATACTACTTTGTATGAGATGAAAACACCCAAGTGACTACCCTTGTGACTATTTGTGTGTTAACTTTCTCTTACGCGTGTTTCTACGTGGTGCTTCCCCTGTGGCTTCAGCAGATGTAGAGGCAGCCTGCTCACTTCTATGCTGTGCCTGCTTAGACGCCTTTGGCGGGCATCCTCTGGGTTTGGGAGCCTGGGAGGGCTCTGCAACAGTCTGCTCTTCCTGCGGCTGTGCAAGGACTGAGACGGCCATCTCAGTTGGGTGAGGAATCTGGGGCTCTGACCGCGCGCTCCGCAGTGGCATGGGAGTGTGAGCGCTTGGAGAGGAGCCCACACTTCCTTGTTATCGACCACCAACATCCCTCTCATGGGTCACCCGCACTTCACTGCTGGCAAGTAGCTGGAGAGCACCTTGCTGCACATCAGTGGGGCCATGAGGACCTGTCTCTGTACTGACAGTCCTCATAACAGAGACGTCCATGTACCTCTGGTTCCTCTCCTCAATAGATGCCCATTTATCCTCCATAGCAGACCATCTACTTAGAAGAGTCACCATGCTCATTTGAGTCTGGCGATTTATGTCCTCCATGGGGGTTACCATCCTTTCCATGGCGGCACCTACGGCAGTGCTCATGTTTGAGATGGACTCCTCCATTCTCTGCACACTCACAGTTACTGTGGATGCAAACCCTGTCAGAGACTCCTGCACTTGTTCCTGAAGTTCCAGCACCGCTCTTTTTCTGGATGGCCCCAGAGGCACTGGGTCCACATGCAGCTGAACAGAGCTAGGAGTGCCCTGCAACCTCCGACGAGGACTCTCCACTGCTGTCCCTGTCTCCACCATCTGCTGATGCTCACTTGTAAGCTGTGATACACCAGGTGACAACACTACTCTATGTTGTGAAGGACCCACCGAGGTGTGCATATGTGCGCTGGAGCTAGGTGCGCTGATTTCTGGTGACGGTGCTCCCTCAGAGGCTGCAGGTTTCTCTGAGTAGTAGTCCAGCTCTTCCTCCTGGACAGTGGGGAAGGGGGCCCTCGATGGCCCTGTGGGGGAGTAAAGGCATGAGTTAGACATCTGATATTTAGGTAACAGACACATCCTATTGTGCAGATGATCAGAAGTCAATCTGTATGAACATCAGATGCCATATTAGTCACTCATGAGATCGAAATGAGAGGGTTGCATATCTATTCTGTCACCAGCTTGCTCTCCGTCCCCCACTTCCAGCTTCTCTGCACCTCCGACGATGTCGAGAGCAGCCTCCTCAGTGTTTGTTAAAGTCACCAGGGATGATGGGCCTCCTCCTGTCCTCCCTCTCCCTCTCATTGTGGGCACTCTTTTCCTGCAATCACCGAGATTGATGGGGTGATTGTGTAAAGAATCCATAACATAGAAGTTTAGAGGGAGACCAAGATGGAGTGAGGTGCCAAGAGGAAGCTGCCTCCCTGTGCGTTTTTAGTTGTTGTCATTGCATAACAGTGAGAGCGAGTGTGAGGGGTGCATAGTAGGATGGTGAGTGATTCTTGGTGAGGGATAATTAAGGGTGCAAGGGATGTAAGGGTAAGTTGGGATGTACAGGAGTAGGTTGACAATGCAGAGTGCTGGTGATAAGAACAGATGGGAAGCAGATTGAAGGTAAGTGTGATGTTATACTCACTTTTGCTGAGCGTAGTAGATCATTGAACATTTTCCGGCACTGAACCCAGATGCGTGCGCACAACGACCTTGCACTGACCTCCTCGACAATTTGCAGCCAGGCTGCCTTTGTGTGCTGAGGAGGCTTCCACCGGCCATTGGGAGGGAGAAGAACCTCCTTGCGCCCTCTTACTCCCTCCACAAGAGCATGGAGGGAGTCATCATCAAATTGAGGAGCAGCTTTAGATCTTACAGCAGTCATGTTCCAAAGACCCGTTTTCAGGAGCAGCAGAAAGAAAATGAAATCCAAAGGCTACATGGGCCCCTTAAAAGCTCCTGAATTGAAGACGTCAGCAGAGGCGAGCAGCCGACCTGCACCCACTGATTGGGCCGGGTAGCGCGCATGGCAGGCTTAATAAGCCCAGTTAAGTGAAAATAGTTATATTGGAGCAGCTGAATCCGGCAGTGGGACTGGAACCCGGCGACCAGGCAACCTGACTCCAATCCGCCTCCTATGGCAAAATCGCGGCCATAGATCATTAAAATGTCATGAACAGGTACAGAAAATAATCAAAAAGGCTAATGGAATGCTGGCCTTTATAACAAGATGACTCGAATACAAAGGGGGTAGAAGTTATGCTGCAGCTATACAGAACCCTGGTCAGACCACACCTGGAGTACTGTGAGCAGTTCTGGGCACCACACCTTAGGAAGGATATATTGGCCTTGGAGGGAGTGCAGCGTAGATTTTCCAGAATGATACTCAGGCTTCAAGGGTTAAGTTACGAGGAGAGATTACACAAATTAGGGTTGTATTCCCTAGAATTTAGAAGGTTAAGGGGTGATCTGATCGAAGTTTTCAAGATATTAAGGGGAACAGATAGGGTAGATAGAGAGAAACTATTTCCGCTGGTTGGGGAGTCTAGGACTGGGAGCATTGTCTAAAAATTAGAGCCAGACCTTTCAGGAATGAAATTAGGAAACACTTCTACACACAAAGGGTGGTAGAAGTTTGGAACTCTCTTCCACAAATGGCAATTGATGCTAGATCAATTGTTAATTTTAACTCTGAGATTGATAGATTTTTGTTAACCAAAGGTATTAAGGCCAAATGCGGCTATATGGAGTTAGGTCGCAGATCAGCCATGATCTCATTGAATGGCGGAACAGGCTCGAGGGGCTCAATGGCCTACTCCTTTTCCTATGTAATTTTCTTTTAATAAACAAATGCTGTTTAGGCCATTATAAAGCCTTAACAAAAGAGAAATAATCATCAATAAAAAGCATCATAATTACATGCTATATCATATTACGAATGGAAAGATATGTTTAAACTCGTAACAGTTCCAGTAATTTCCCATCACATGTAATCAATCTCTAAAGCACTGTCACTTGCTGTAATTTTCTGTCTAATGCAACGTACGACCAGTCAGGTCTTGTTCATTAACCTTTAAGAGATTATATTCAAAATGCACACGACCTACAGAGTCATTTCAGACACCCAAGCATTCATAAAACCAGAGCTGTGGGGTTTCTATATTCCCCACAGTATCCAAACACTGCAAACCCTGGGGTAACTAAGAGTAGGTATTCACAACCTGCTGGTAGTTATGATTAAAAGTAATTCCCTATTGTTGGACTAAAAAGGTTAGCAGCAGAATGTCTTCTAGCTTGAGGCTACCTACTGACAAAGTCATCACACTTAGAACTGGAAATCTGATTTCAGTGGACCTTTCTGATGGGAGCCTTGTATGATTTTCATTTAGTTATTTACAGTATAGATATAATCCAATTAAAAGAGCACAGCTACAACTGTTTCCTTATTAATTTTGAAAATTATTTTAGTACATAATGAGATTGGTTACCAGAATGCTGAAGGAGAGAAAGTGTTATAAACAGCCTAGGTGGCAAAGATGTTATAAACATCACTGCTTATCATTTTAATTATGGTAGATTAGAGCTAGTATTTGTGTGAATGGCTTCAAACATAACAAATTCATAAAACAAACTAATCACTGAAACTGTTTTTCATATTTATTATGTGCCAAAAATTCCACACGATTAAGGAACTGTCTTCTCTAATCTACGACTGCAGATAGCAGATCTTTGTTCTTTTCAGGAATTGCACTGGTTGCAGTCAGTTCTGTTTGCAAAGCTCATTTATATTTTAAAAAATCGAGTTGATCTGTTAATTCTTTATCCATTTTCTTTTGTACTTAGCCCCTCCAATTTTCTGTTCTCTTTTCGTTAAGACACTGATTCATACTTTGGTACAGTGCCACAGGCAATAGCCTCCTCTAATATCTCACCCAGTTTCCATGTGTGAACCTAAGCAGTGAATATTGTCAGGTTATTTCACTGTGTGAGGCTCACTGGATGGCAATACCAGCAGGATTCCTCCCCGATCATAGGCCAAGGACATTGAAGTCAACTGTAGCACTCCATGCTTCTCTGGTCAAGATCAGTGGACTTCGCACAGACTGATCAAACCTGAGATCTTTGTGATCTGTATGGTGCTGTTCCAACTTGCAGTGCCTTTACCAACTGAGCCATTGAGGGAGTATTGTTAGTCCTTTTTATTTTTCCTGCATTCCCCCCTCAGTAATACCTCTTCCTTATTTTTAATTTTTCCTGTAAATTAAATCATTAAACCTAATGCACTCTAATGATGTAGGACTTTAATTTACATTTTCTGACTATGCCAAGAGCAAATGTTTTTAGCAGTGCTGGTGTAATGGAGGTTTAACACCAGTGCAAAAGCAAGTGTGAATTTTAACTAAATATACTTGGGCTAACATTATGAATGTACCAGTGCTTTTCTAAATATACTTACTGGAATTCTTGTATTTACTGCAATACATGCTTACCTAAAATTAATTACTCCAAACTTTTTGGTGTATGTTCACTTAAAGATGCATGTGAAAACTTTACAGAAAATCATCAGGGAAAGTCTGAGGCCTAGAAATTCGGTGGGCTGCGCCACCAGTTAGCGCCCAAAGAGGGCACTTAGTGGGTTTAGCGCCACTGGCCATGCCTCCCGCGAAATTTAGCGGGGTGCTAATGGCGGCGCTAGCCGTTAGCGCTGCGCCGCCACCGATAACGTCATCGGTGTGCGCAGCGCCCCGCTACCGCCCCGATCGCGAAATTTGGTAGTGCCCCCTGCTGTAACGCCGGTCGCAATTTACGACCGGTTCAGGGGGGCCTACCTGCGGCGGTAGAGGCGCTGAGGTGCGGGGTGGCCATTGTTTTTGCTGGCCGCCTGCCAGCACCTCCTCGTGCAGCTGTCCCCTGCCTCCTGAGCCCCCCCCCCCCCGTGTTGTGCCGGCTGTCTCCCAAAAGCCCGGCACTTCTCCTCGGTGTTGGGCTCTTTTGCCGGCACTCGCGATCGCCGATCGCGCTGCAGCAGGCCCCTCCCCTTTAAGAAGGGGAGGAAGGCCTGCAGTACCACAGCGCGCCGTGCCGCAGCGTGTGGTGCTGCGGCACGTTGCGCTGTGAACTTCAGTTGCAGCACCCCAAGACGGATGCGGGGCACCTCGAGTAGTGCCGCGCTTCCGTTTGGGGCGCTCAAACTGAATTTCCGGCGGGTGCTCGCGACTCCTTCCGTGGCGGTACTTCCGGCGCCCTGGCGAGACCAAATGGGGCGCCACTGAATTTCTAGGCCTGAGAGTCTGCGTAGCGTATAAGAAGGGAGATCATGATCCATCAACAGCGGCTATTCAATAAAATGGGGGCGATTTTGCCAATGGGGGCGCATTGGAGGCGGGACTGCTGCTGACAGGTCGTTGTCCCGCCTCCATCAACTTGTGGCCAACCCACGCTATTTTCCCTTGATTGACCTTGTTAAGCCCGCCCAGCGGTGATCTCTGCCGATGAGATGCGAGACTCTCCGCATCCCCAACTGTTGAAGCCTGCAGGAAGAAACAAAGGTAAGTAAACATTTTCTATCACTTTCCACTCACCTCACATACTTACCTCTCCACACTTGCACCCATCCTTCACAGCGCACTTTTGCACCCCTCCGACCCCCACAGACCCACTGCTCGCCTCAGTGACCCTGGCGGGGTTTCCCGACGTCGGGAAGCCTGCGCCTCTGTTGGAAAAATGGGGATAATCCTCTTAACTGCCTGTTAACAGGCAGATAAGTGGCTGTAATCCCCTTCTCGCCTCGAGGAGACGGGACCTGGCGCAGGTCGGCTACCCGCCTCCTGGGAAGATGGCACGGAGGCGGGTTGGGGGCAGGATGGGCACCCGCCCCCAGATTCTGCCATTTTCCCGGCAGTCCCGCCTCCATAACCGCCTCCCCAGGGCTGGCAAGATCGCGTCCAACGTGTCATTTGAAAAGATTGTGAATGGGCACATTGATCTTTTACCTTTGCAACTTGATTTTAAATTCAGTATAAACTAAGAAGTTAAAGAGTCTCCTCTCTCTGTTGGCTGTGTGAAATAAATCTGGGCAGTCTCAGGCTAATTTCCAGTGGATCTGGGTCTACAGCAGAAAACTGCCCTCACTTACCACAACATTCACAATCTCACTCACAGAGATCACAAGAAAGTTTTGATGGAAATGGAAAAACTATAGCTGTCTCGTGATTTTCTGAAGTTGAGGCTAAGGCACTTTGTTAGGATGAAGTTGTTTCTTTCCTTGTCCCATTACCATCTCCTTTTGTTTTGTACAATCATACCTTTTGTCATTTAATCTCTCCTGCCTTCCACACTATCACAGACCTTCCCTTTTGTTCTTTCCTCCCCTCCCCACTTTCCCTGCCCCTACACTTGCTTAAAATCTGTTACGTCTCTAACTTTTTCCAAGTTCTGACGAAAGGTCATCGACCTGAAACGTTATCTCGGTTTTGTTGTGTATGTACCTTTAAGAGAGAACTGATTCTATACTGCAGTACCGGCAGTGACCACACCTGTATATAAAGCCATTGCAGGCTTCTGGACTTCGGTCTTAAGTTTACCCTCCGTTCAGTAAATACCTGTTATTATTGTTCTCCTGCAGTCCGTGTATTATTGATACTCGGACACTACACTGGCGACGAGCAGGTTCGAACTCACCTGCAGTACTGCATCACCTCACGGGGATCTTTCCCTGAGACGAAGCTTCTTGGAGGTCGAAGTCAGAGCAGCGGGCGTCGACCGCGGGCAACCGCCCATGGATCCATCAGAGTTCGGAGAATTGCAGGGGAGGCTGTGGCGAGCTGGGCTTGGCTCCCCAGTCAAGGTGTTCCAGCAAATCGTGCTGGTAGCAGGTAGTGCGCTGACCCTTCTGGACTGCGGTGGGCTCGAGCTCGATCGAGCGGCTCTGCAAAGGGGCCGTGCAGCGTCGTCGGGAGGAAAAGAGAGAGAGAGAGGGTGGAGCGCACAGGGCGCGGTCGGTGCTCAAGAACCGGGCAGCGTAGAGAAAATAAAATGAGGGGAAGGAAAAGTGAGACGCGCCGAAGCCGCGGGTCGCCGCCATTAACCTGTAGGATGCTAGGAGCAGCATGGCAGCAAGGGGAAGAAGGAAAAGCGCGGGAGGCGCCATTTTATTCCATGGGGAAGAAAGAAAAGCGCGGGAGGCGCCATTTTAATCCATTGGGGAAGAAGAAAAAGCGTGGGAGGCGCCATTTTAAATCACCCAAAATGCCGAAGAGTGGCAGTATCACTGCTTTCGACAACAAGGTAGAAGACTGGACCACGTATGTGGAAAGAATTGAAGTGTACTGCATGGCAAATGAGGTGGCCGATGGAAAGAAGGCGTCGGTATTATTAAATTTGATGGGCGCGAGAACGTACGGCCTATTGCGGAATTTAATTACCCCAGCTAAACCAATGGAGAAAAGTTTTGAAGAGATTGTTAATATCTTACAGGAACACCTAAACCCTACACCGCTACTGATAGCAGAAAGATTCAAGTTCCATAAAAGAAACCAGCACAAAGATGGGAGCAATGCTGACTATCTTACGGAACTACGCAAGTTATCAAAGCACTGCCAGTTCGGAGCAGGACTGGCAGACACCTTAAGGGATAAGTTTGTCTGCGGGCTCCAGAGTGAAGGAACCCAGAAACGACTACTTTTGGAAAAGGACCTGACGCTAGAACAGGCTTTCAGCGTGGCAGTATCCTACGAAGTAGCAGCACGGGGAGCTGCAGAAATACAACAGAAACCACAAGAATACAGCACGAACGAAATGGCATATGGAGCAGAAAAGTGCTATCGCTGCAGCAGAACAACCCATGATCAGAAGGACTACTGGTTTAAGGACAAAGTATGCAGGCAATGTGGAAAAATGGGACACATAGCAAGGCTCTGCAGGTCTGGAAAGAAAACCAACACTAAAAGAACTACTAAGGAAAAGTACAAGAAAGTAAAAAAAATGAAAGACAGTAGTTCGGAAGATGAGGAGAGTGATAATGACTCCGGGAGCAGGAGACTAAGTTGTCTAAAGTTACACAACGTGATCGCAAAGGAGGATCACCGAACCATTTGGGTCACCCTCATGATAGCAGGGTCCCCAGTAAAGATGGAATTGGACACAGGATCAGCCCTAACTGTCATGAATCGACGAGACTATGAGCAGCTATTCTCACACATATTCTTGAAGGACACGTCCATTGTATTGAAGACATACACGGGGCAAAAAGTCTACCCCAGAAGAAAAGTAAGGGTGCCAGTTAAATACAACGGCAAGGAAACACAGAAACTGTATCTATATATACTGCAAGATGGAGGACCACCATTATTGGGACGTGAATGGATCCGAAAAATACAATTGGATTGGCATTCCATTCAGGCGCTAACTGTGACTGACAAAAAGGATGATGACGTCACACCTGGATGACTGTCAAAAATTCTAACTGATGCGAAAGAGGTGTTCCAACAAGGACTTGGGACTCTAAAAGGAGTAACGGCAACGATAAAAATCGAAGATAACGCAAACCCAAAATTTTTTAAGGCCAGACCGGTACCGTACGCGATCCACCCAGCCGTTGAAGCAGAGCTGGAGAGTCTGGAGCATTCGGGTGTGCTGTCCAAGGTGGACTGGAGCGAGTGGGCCACACCCATCATTCCTGTAATGAAGAAATCATTGAGCAGCACGCCTGGGGAGCCGAAGAAGGTTTGCATCTGTGGGGACTGCAAGGTAACTGTGAACCCAGTCCTGCACACAGTACAATATCCATTTCCACGGATAGAAGATATTTTCACCTCACTATCTGGAGGGAAACACTTTACGAAGATTGATCTGGCCCAAGTGTATCTACAAATGGAGGTGGAAGAAGCATCTAGGAAATACCTCATGATAAACACTCACAAAGGTCTTTACCAGTACAACCGACTGGTATTTGGGGTAGCATCAGCCCCGGCTATTTGGCAGAGGGCAATGGAACAAGTCCTGCAAGGGATCCCGGGGACTCAGTGTTATTTGGACGACATCCTGGTTACGGGCGAAAATGACAGTGAACACCTTGCCAACCTGGAGCAGGTGCTCACTAGATTACAAGAATATGGGCTACGAGCCAACCGCCCCAAATGCGAGTTCTTCAGGAGACAAATCTCGTATTGTGGCCACATGATTGATGAGGAAGGGTTGCATAAGTCGCCAGACAAGATTGAGGCTGTAGTCAAGGCTCCAGCACCGGAAAATGTGTCGCAACTGAGGTCGTTTCTCGGGTTGGTGAACTACTACCATAAGTTCTTGCCGAATTTATCTACAATTCTGCACCCACTGAACGCCCTGCTGCAAACTGGAGTAACATGGAAATGGAGTGATGAGTGTAAGCGTGCCTTTCAGAAATGTAAATGCCTAATCACTTCAAAAGAAGTATTGGCCCACTATAATCCAACACTACCGATTCGGTTGGCATGTGATGCGTCTCCCTACGGCATTGGAGCGGTGCTGTCACACAAATTCCTTGACGGTTCAGAGAGGCCAATAACCTTTACGTCACGCTCGTTAACCTCAGCCGAGCGTAACTACACCCAGATTGACAGGGAGGCCCTCAGCCTGGTGTGGGGGGTGAAGAATTTCAATCACTATCTGCACGGGCAGAAATTCACCCTACTGACTGATCATCAGCCCCTGGTCTCCATTTTTAACCCAAAGAAGGGCGTTCCGGTGATGACGGCGCAACGGCTGCAAAGATGGTCACTTTTTCTAGGGGCACATCAGTACGACATAGAGTACAAGGGTATGAAACAGCATGGAAACGCTGATGGTCTATCGTGACTACCGTTGCCTACGGTAGAGGAAGCACCTGCAGTGGACCCTGTTGAGATATTCCATTCAACCATAGTCGAATGTCTACCTGTTACAAACTCAAGTATAGAGAAGGAAACCCGAAATGACCCAACACTCTCTCGGGTCTATGATTTGACGGTGAAGGGATGGCCAGCACATGACGACTCACTGTTGCCAGCATTCTCGCCAAGGAGAGAACAGCTGTCAGTGTGCCGGGGGACCTTGATGTGTGGATCCCGAGTGGTAATTCCACCCAAGTTGAGAGATAGAGTGCTCAATGACCTTCATGAGGGTCATCTGGGAGGGGTAAAAATGAAGAGCCTAGCCAGGGCGTTTGTGTGGTGGCCGGGAATCGATAAAGAAATCGAGGATATGACCAAGAGATGCACAGGATGCCAGAAGGTCCAAAACGCTCCACCACAGGTCCCGCTACGCTCCACCACAGGTCCCGCTACACCCATGGGAGTGGCCCTCATCTCCATGGCAACGGGTACACATTGATTTTGCTGGTCCATTTATGGACTCAATGTTTCTAATCGCCGTGGATGCGCATTCGAAATGGCCAGAGGTCATAAAAATGTCCTCCACTACCACGGAGAAAACTATTGCAGTCCTATGGACCATCTTCGCCAGGAATGGGTTGCCAGAACAGATTTGCTCCGACAATGGGCCACAGTTTGTGTCTGAGGATTTCCGGAGGTTTCTGAGGAATAATGGGGTGAAACATTACACATCTGCCCCATATCATCCAGCCTCAAATGGATTGGCTGAGAGGTTTGTTCAGACCTTTAAAAAGGCAATAAAGGCGATGTATAACGACGACATACCACTACAACACAAGGTGGATAATTTCTTGTTTGCTTACCGGAATGCGACACATGCAGTCGCCAACCAAGCTCCAGCCATAATGTTCTTCAACCGAAGGCTAAGATGTCGCCTGGATTTGCTCAAACCAAACATAAGACGAGATGTTGAGGATAAGCAATTCCAGCACATCAATGAGAAGCCAACCAGGAGCTTCAAGATAGGGCAACCAGTCCTGGCCCGCGACTACCGAACAGAAAAATGGCAGCCAGGAACGATATGCACACAGCAGGGACCACTAATGTACACAGTGGACGTTGGAGAGAGCATCGTGAGATGCCATGCTGACCAGATTCTAGAGTCACAGGAACAAGCCAAACCCATACCACGAGCATGTGCACCTGGTAATGAACCCGAAGTACAGATAGCGTCTACCTCAGAAGCAGTGGTATAGGAAGCTGACGAACCAACCAATGACAATGAGCCAGAATCGACTCCGCCGCAAGAACAGGATACTCGAGAAAGGCGCTATCCAGTCAGGATCAGGAAGCCTCCTCAAAGACTGAACTTATAAATGATTATTTCAGTTGATGTATATAGTACAGAGAAAATTGTAATTGTAATTAGTTATTATTTAGTTGTTAAATGAATGTTATGTACTGTTTATCTAAAAGGGGAGGAATTGTTGTGTATGTACCTTTAAGAGAGAACTGATTTTATACTGCAGTACCGGCAGTGACCACACCTGTATATAAAGCCATAGCAGGCTTCTGTACTTCAGTCTTAAGTTTACCCTCCGTTCAGTAAATACCTGTTATTATTGTTCTCCTGCAGTCCGTGTATTATTGATACTCGGACACTACAGGTTTCTCTCTCCACAGATGCTGCCTGACCTGCTGAGTATTTTCAGCGTTTTCTGTTTTTATTTCAGATTTCCAGCATCCGCAGTATTTTACTTTTGTGTTGTGTGAAAATAAAATATCCATTATTCCACAAAAGAGAATAAAAATGTATTGCAGTAATAGAAATGGTAACTTAACTTACTGATATTTTTGGAGCCTAGTCTTCCAGCACTAGTCAGTAAACAACAGCTTTGTCACTGAAATTGAAGAGACATTCAAATCGAAACTTATGCAGATTGTACATAAAATACGCAAACCTATAACTCATGTGTAAATAAAAATAACTGGTAGTTTTCATTTTAGAAGAAGTTGCAATCAAGCTCTACAGTGCTTTAGTCTGATCGCACCTTGTGTACAGTGTCCAGTTCTGGTCCTGATTAGTAAAGGAGATACTGAAGCGCTGGAAGCAGTATACATGCAGTGAAGACTCACGAGACTGATTCCCAGTTTCAGGGGCCTAAATTATGAGGCAAAACTGGAGAAACTTGGGTGTTTCATCCTGGAAAGAAGGCATCTCAGAGGCAATCTTATATAAAGATATATCAGATAATAAATGGTATAGAAAAGGTTAATCCAAAATATCACTTTAGAATAAACACTGGGGGTAGGACAGGGACACAGGTTCAAACTAGTACAAACCCCGGAACCATTTCAGAAATAACTAGATGCATCAGTGGAGAGGGAATGTAGGGTTGTTCTGCATGAATGAATTAAGTCGGGCCAGGTGGCCGCCTTTAGCAGTGAGTATCTTGTGAACTTGTGTGCCATACATTGTTAAGAATCTCCTGAGGCTTGAATCTTTTAATTATTTTCTCACTGAACTGTAGTTAAACCAAGGCAAATGGTTCTATTCAGATTTATTGACAGATTGCTTACGAGGCGAATAAGTCAGTTGTCAGACTCCTTGCTTTGTTGTGAATGTGAAACAGCAGTGAACATCAAAGTTAGCTTGCAAATAAGAGATGCTTTCTTCGTATGTGTAACAATCCACACACAACGCTTGCAATTTTATTTTACCAATAGACCAACTCAAATACCACCCTCAATATGTTAGAAGCATCTTGATAATTCCTGGAAGAAACTTGATTGACTTTTTTGAGAAAATCAGAGTGCATAAGTAAAGGGAATGTGGTGGACGATGCCACCTTCCACACCAGTGCTTCCAACATGTCTTCCTTTTTCCTCAACCGAGGATTCCCCTCTACCGTGGTTGACACAGCCCTTGACCGTGTCCGTTCTATCTCCCGCACTTCTGCCTTCACCCCTGCCCCTCCCAGAACCACGATAGAGTTCCCCTTGTCCTCACCTTTCACCCCACCAGCCTCCACATTCAACGGATCACCCTCCGCCATTTCCGCCACCTCCAAAGTGATCCCACCACCAAATGCATCTTCCCCTCCCCTCCCCTTTCAGCATTCTGTAGGGACCGCTCCCTCCGAGACACCCTAGTCCACTCCTCTATCACCCCCAGCACCCCTTCCCCTTCGCCCGGCACCTTCCCGTGCAAGCGCAGGAGATGCAACACCTGTCCTTATACCTCCCCCCTTCCCACTGTCCAGGGCCCCAAACACCCCTTGCAGGTGAAACAGCGATTTACTTGTACTTCTTGCAATCAAGTATACTGTATTCGCTGCTCACGATGTGGTCTCCTCTACATTGGGGAGACCAAACGCAGATTGGGTGACCGCTTTGTGGAACACCTCCGTTCAGTCCGTAAGGATGACCCCGAGCTTCCGGTCGCCTGTCATTTTAATTCACCGCCCCATTCCCACTCAGACCTCACTGTACTCGGGCTCTTGCATTGTTCCACGTAAGCTCAGCGTAAGCTCGAGGAACAGCACCTCATCTTCCGATTAGGCACTTTACAGCCTTCGGGACTCAATATCGAGTTCAACAATTTCAGATCATAACCTCGGCCCCCATTACATTTTTCTTATATTTTTTATCCACACCTTTGTTTTGGCCCTTTCCCCCCCGCTTTTTTTCTCTCCCACATGGCAGCTGTCTCCCATTCTGCCAGCACATTTCGCACCTAATCTAGAGCCGACTTTTGTCTCCACTTGTCCTATCACCATCTCGTCTCATTTTGAATACCTCTTAATGTCTCTTCACTTCTCTTTTGTTCTCTCCCAGCCCGGGCTTTTAATCTATTTCATTTCCTGTGCTTTTCCAGTCTTGACAAAGGGTTTGACCCGAAACGTTGACTCTTTTTTCCCTCCACGGATGTTGCCTGGCCTGCTGAGTTTTTCCAGCATTTTCTGTTGTTATTTCGGATTTCCAGCATCTGCAGTATTTTGCTATTGTTGAATGTGGTGTATGTTGTATATGCATCAGTTTTCAGAAGGTGTTTGATAAAAGGCTATACGAGAGTCTGATTTCAAAAATGAAAGGCTCCAGGAGTGATTCTGCGCTCACATGCTCTTTGGGCAGAGCCTGGCTCACAGGATGCCATAGCCCTACTTCTGACCCGCACTCCTAGTGAGCACTATTTCTCTGTTGGGAGCAGCGAGTTGCAGAATTACCCCATGGTACTAAATGGAATCTAGCTGCCTGGAAGAAGCAGAGCTATGAGACAGAAAGCAAAAGATAAGGGTAAATGGATGTTTTTAGGATTGGTGAGGTGAGGGTAGTGGTGTGCCCCAGTGGCCTGTGCTGGGACCCGCTTTGTCTTCTATTTATATAAATATTTTGAATACGGTATAAAAGCAATAATATTGAACTTTTCTAATGATAGAAAATTAGAGGGCATTGCATTTGTCAGGGAGAAGGCAGGAGAACGTACACATATTAGTGGAGTGGTCCGACAGGTGGCAGGTGCAGTCCCAATGGAAGAACGTGAAGTAGCACATTTTGAGAAAAAGGACAGTGAAAGGAAGTGTATCCTAAATCACACATGACCACCTAGAAAACTAGCAAAAGGTGACAGCATTGGTAGGAGTGACCACCGCACAGTCCTCGTACAGACCAATTCCGCCTTCACTTTGCAGACACCCTCCATTATTTCATGTGAAACTGGATAGATTAGGAACAGATCCAACAGCTCAAAACTGGGCATCCATGAGAAACTGTGGGCCATCAGCAGCAGAAGCAGAATTGTATACCACCACAATCTGCAGCCTTGTGGCCCAGAATATCCCTCATTCCCTCATCACCATCAAGCCAGGGGACCACCTCTGGTTCAATGAGGAATGCAGAAGAGCATGCCAGAAGCAGCACCAGAAATATCTAAAATGAGGTGCTAACCCAGTGAAGGTACAACACAGGACTACTATATGTATACTAAACAGCGAAAACAGAATGCTATGAACAGCTCTAAGCAATCCTACAACCAACAGATCAGGTCAAAGCTCTGCAAATCTGCCATATCCAGTTGTAAATGGTGGAGAACAATTAAGCAACTAATGGTAGGAGGAAGATCAATGAACATCCCTGTCCTCAACGATGGCAGGGCCCAGCATGCGAGTGCAAAAGACAAGGCTAAAGCATTTGCAACCATCCTCAGCCAGAAGTGCTGAGTACATGACTCTTCTTGGCCTTCTCCTGGTCCCCACAATCATAGATGTCAGTCTTCAGCCAATTTGATTTATTCCATGTGACATCAAGAAACAGTTGAGTGCACGGGCCACAGCAAGATTACAGTTATTGATTTTTTTCAGAATAAAATAATCTGCATAGTCAATAATTCTCTGTTGTATATTCAATGAAGATGGTATAATGTAACTATTGTGAAACAGCCTTTATCAATACGCATTGGCCCTGAATTTGCAGTCACAGATTTCCCGCGGGCGGGTGCCTCTGACCAGCAAAAAATCTATGAACTTATCTGATGGTCCCGGAGGTTCAGAAACTTGCAGTCCTGGGCCTCTATGTGTAGAGGCCCAAGTATCCCAGGGGGGCAGGCAGTTCACAAGCGCCCCTGGGATCATGTGGGCCGGCCCAACCAATGACAGAAAGGGATCCCCATTCATACTTATGAGGACCCCCAAAAATACAGGTACACTTCAAATAAATTTTTAAAAAGTCACTATTTTAAATTAATCAAAATGGCATTTAATTAAATATTTAAAACAAAAATGTAATGTACATATTTTAAAGGGGCTAAAAATAAGCTTACCTTATTTCACAGGTTTTTAAATGTATAAATTATTGAAAAAAATGTATTTTTCTGTTCTTTAAAAGTCTTGCGCTGGTAAAAGGCAGCCTTATGCCTGCTTCTACCAGGTGTAAGGATTTCACGGGCATTCACTGGGCAGAGGTTGGGCAAATAGCGCAACTCTCCGCCCGCGGAGGCCCTTTTCCCGGGGATGTTGAGGATCTGTCAAGAAAATTCTTGAAAGATCGCAAGTTCCGGGTTTTAGCACACCTCGTATGCACCCGTAGGGGCCGCAAATTACAGGCCATGATTTTTCACCTTTTATTTTGCATTTCACTAGTCACACAGCTGACAGACTTTCCGATTCTCAAGGACAGAACATTTTCTCCTAATTTTTATTCAATGCGAATATGCATCTCATTTGACTTACAAATAAATATTGCAGAGAAATGCAAGGAGACAGAATTAATAAATGATCTCATAGTAAAGGATCCTCTAGGAAAGAGTGATCCTGGCATGGTTGAATTTTAAATTCAGTTGGAGGGTGAGAAAGTTGTATCTCAAACCAGTGTCCTGATCTTAAACAAAGGCAATTACAATGGCATGAGGGCAGAACTGGCTAACGTGGATTGGAAAAATAAATTAAAGGGTAAGACAGTTGAAATACAGTGGCGGTATTAAGGAGATATTTCATAACTCTCAACAAAAATATATTCCAGTGAGAAAGAAAGATTTTAAGAGAAGGGAGCACCACCCGTGGCTAACTAAGGAAGTAAAGGATGGTATCAAATTGAAAACGAAGGTATACAATGTTGCCAAGATTAGTGGGAGACCAGAGGATTGGGAAATTTTTAAAAACCAGCAAAGGATGACGAAAAAAAAGAGAAGATTCATTATGAGAGTAAACTGGCAAGAAATACTGAAACAGATAGTAAGAGCTTCTACAGGTATAAAGAAAGGAAGAGAGTAGCTAAAGTAAACGTTGGTCCCTTAGAGGATGCAACTGGGAAATTAATAATGGGGAACGGGGAAATGGCGGAGACTCTGAACAAATATTTTGTATCTGTCTTCACGGTAGAAGACACTAACAACATCCCAATAATGGATAATCAAGGGGCCACAGGGAGGGGGGAACTAAAGACAACCACTATCACTAAGGAAATAGTACTTGGTAAAATAATGGGACCAAAAGACGACAAGTCCCATGGACCAGATGGCCTGCATCCCAGAGTCTTAAAAGAAGTGGCTGCAGAGATAGTGGATGCATTGGTTGCAATATACCAAAATTCCCTCGACTCTGGAGAGGTCCCAGCGGATTGGAAAACCGCAAATGTAACACCCCTATTCAAGAAAGGAGGGAGACAGAAAGCAGGAAACTATAGACCAGTTAGCCTAACATCTGTCGTTGGGAAAATGCTGGAGTCCTTCATTAAGGAAGCAGTAGCAGGGCATTTGGAAAATCATAATGCAGTCAAGCAGAGTCAGCATGGTTTTATGAAAGGGAAATCATGTTTAACAAATTTGCTGGAGTTCTTTGAGGATGTAATGAGCAGGGTGGACAAAGGTGAGCCAGTGGATGTGGTGTATTTGGATTTCCAGAAGTCATTCGATAAGGTGCCACACAAAAGGTTACTGCATAAGATAAGAGCTCACGGAGTTGAGGGTAATATATTAGCATGGATAGAGAACTGGCTAACTAACAGAAAGCAGGGAGTTGGGATAAATGGGTCATTTTCCAGTTGGCAAATGGTAACTAGTGAGGTGCCACAGGGATCGGTGCTGGGGCCTCAACTATTTACAATCTACATTAATGACTTGGATGAAGGGACCGAGTGTAATGTAGACAAGTTTGTGGATGATACAAAGATGGGTGGGAAAGCAAGTTGTGCAGTAGACTCAAAGAATCTGCAAAGGGATACAGACAGGCTAAGTGAGTGGGTAAACATTTGGCAGATGGCGTATAATGTGGGAAAGTGCGAGGTTATCCACTTTGGCTGGAAAAATAAAAAAGCAAACTATTATTTAAATGGAGAGAGATTACAAAATGCTACAGTTCAGAGGGACCTGGGGGTCCTTGTGCATGAAACACAAAACATTAGCATGCAGGTACAGCAAGTAATCAAAAAGGCAAATGGAATGTTGGCCTTTATTTCAAGGGGGTTGGAGTATAAAAGCAGGGAAGTCCTGCTACAACTGTGCAGGGTATTGGTGAGACCACACCTTGAGTACTGCGTACAGTTTTGGTCTCCTTATTTAAGGAAGGATATACTTGCATTGGAGGCAGCTCAGAGACGATTCACTAGGTTAATTCCAGAGATAAGGGGATTGACTTATGAGCAAAGGTTGGGCCTATACTCATTGGAATTTAGAAGAATGAGAGGTGATCTTATTGAACATATAGGATACGAGGGGGCTTGACAAGGTAGATGCAGAGAGGATGTTTCCCCTCGTGAGGCAATCTAGAACACGGGGCCACAGTTTCAGAATAAAGGGTCACCCTTTTAGAACTGAGATGAGGAGCAATTTCTTCTCTCAGAGGGTCGTAAATCTGTGGAATTCTCTGCCCCAGAGAGCTGTGGAGGCTGGGTCATTAAATACATTTAAGGTGGAGATAGACAGATTATTGCAAGATAAGGGAGTGAAGGGTTATGGGGAGCAGGCAGGGAAGTGGCTTTGAGTCCAACTTCAGCCATGATCTTATTGAATGGCGGAGCAGGCTCGAGGGGTCAAGTGGCCTATTCCTGCTCCTATTTCTTATGTTCTTTTGATGTTCTCCCAGCTACCTGGTGACACAATTAAATATCAGTGATACACATCATACAGCACTCAATCATGTTGACTTTATTTCAAAATTGTGTGAAATATGATCTTTTTCATAATAGAATTACATAGAATATACGGCACAGAAACAGGCCATTCGGCCCAACTAGTCCATGCCGGCGTTTATGCTCCACTCGAGCCTCCTCACGTCTTTCCTCATTTAATTCTATCAGCATAACCCTCTATTCCCTTCTCCCTCATATCCTTGTCTAGCCTCCCCTTAAATGCATGTATACTATTCGCTTCAACCACTCCCTGTGGTAACGAGTTCCACATTCTCAGCACTCCTTGGGTAAAGAAATTTCTTCTGAATTTCCTATTGGATTTCTTGTTGACTATCTTATATTGATGGCCTCTAGTTATGCTCTTCCCCACAAGTGAAAACATTCTCTCGGTTTCCACTCTATCAAAACCTTTCATAATTTTAAAGACCTCTATTAGGTCACCCCTCAGCCTTTTTTCAAGAGAAAAGAGACCCAGCCTGTTCCTCCTTTCCTGATATGCATACCCTTGCATTTCTGGTATCATCCTTGTACATCTTCTCTGCACCCTCTCCAGTGCCTCTATATCCTTTTTATAATATGGTGACAAGAACTGCACGCAGTACTCTAAGTATGGTCTAACCAAGGTTTGATACAGGTTTCGCATAACTTCCCTACTTTTCAATTCTATACCTCTAGAAATAAACCCTAGTGCTTGGTTTGCTTTTTTTATGGCCTTGCTAACCTGTGGAGCAACTTTTAGTGATTTGTGTATTTGTACTCCGAGATCCCTTTGTTCCTCTACCCCACCTAGACTCCCACCCTCCAAGTAATAAGCGACCTCCCTATTTTTCCTACCAAAATGTAATACCTCACATTTATCTGTTCTGAACTTCATTTGCCAATTATTTGCCCATTCTGCAAGTTTATTAATGTCCTCCTGTAATTTGTTACAGTCCTCATCAGTATTGACTATCCCCCCAATTTGGTATCATCCGCAAATTTAGAAATTGTGTTTTGATCCCAAAGTCTAAATCGTTAATGTAAATTGTGAACAGCAGTGGTCCCAGCACTGATCCTTGTGGAACACCACTGCCCACCTTCTGCCACTGTGAATAGCTATCCTTTACTCCCACTCTCTGCTTTCTGTCTTGAAGCCAGCTAGCAATCCATTCTGCTACTTGTCCCCTGACTCCGCATTCTCTGACCTTATTCATTAGTCTATTATGGGGTACCTTATCGAAGGCCTTTTGAAAATCTAGATAAATTACATCTACTGCATTACCATTGTCTACTCTCTCTGTTACCTCTTCAAAAAATTCAATAAGGTTGGTCAAGCAAGATTTTCTCTTTTGAAATCCATGCTGACTATTCATTATTATACTTATCATTTCTAGATGTTCTTCTATTTTATCCTTTAGTAGGGATTCCATTATTTTTCCTACCACCGATGTTAAGCTGACTGGTCTATAATTCCCTGGGTATGTTCTAACCCCTTCTTAAATATAGGTATTACGTTAGCTATCTGCCAGTCCTCTGGCACTATACCTTTTTCTAACGAATTATTAAATATATGTAGTAATGCCTCTGCTATCTCTTCCCTACATTATTTTAAAATGCGGGGATGTAATCCATCCGGACTAGGGGTTTTATCCTCTTTGAGTTTGATTAGTTTATTTAATATATCCCTTTTTTCATTTTAAATGCACTTATCTCATTACTCATCTCATCATCCAATGTCATGTCCTTCTGTTCTATCTCCCATGTAAATAGCAAAGCGAAATAATAATTTAATATTTCTGCCATCTCCCTATCGTTACCTGTGGTATTGTCCTGTCTATCCCTTAGTGGCCCTATTCCCATCCCAACCTTTCTTTTTTTATTGATGTGCCTGTAAAATATTTTACTATTTTGTTTTATGTTCCTTGATAATTTAACTTCATAGAAATTTACAGCACAGAAGGAGGCCATTTCAGCCCATTGTGCCCGCGCCGGCCGACAAAGAGCTATCCAGCCTACTCCCACTTTCCAGCTCTTGGTCCATAGTCTTGCAGGTTATGGCACTTCAAGTGCACATTCAAGCACTTTTTAAATGTGGTGAGGGTCTCTGCCTCTACCACCCTTTCAGGCAGTGAGTTTCAGACCCCAACCACCCTTTGGGTAAAGAAATTTCCCCTCAAATCCCCTCTAAACCTCCTACCAATTACTTTAAATCTATGCCCCCTGGTTGTTGACCTCTCTGCTAAGGGAAACAGGTCCTAGGAAAAGGAAGAGTAAAGGCTTCGTAGTTGCTCAAGGGTATGCACATAGGTGTATGAGAAAATGTTATCTTTCAGATTTCTGTTCTTTAGTAGAATCACATAAATTTTATTAGTTTGCACCACTTTCTTCTCTTGCCCATTCTTGGCTGCTGGGTGACTTGCTTGATGAAGAATGGGAAGACATGAATTGACGGGGACCAATGGGGGATGTGCAAGGGGTGGTTGGTTGTTTGCAGGACTGCTTTGTGTCAGTGGCATGCGGGGGGGGGGGGCAGGAAGAGTGACCGTTGCATTTCCTTGTGACATGGATCCACTGGTGCAACCCAAGTGAACCTTGCATTAATAAGGGCATCCCTGGCTGCAATGTGAGCAGCTGGTGCTGCATTGTCCTCAGCACCTTCCTCCTCCTCCGAATCATTCACAGATGATCTGCGCTCTGCGCCTTGATGCTCCTGCAGGTCCAAACCTTGCTAATGCACAATGTGTGCAGAGTGCAGCACACCACGACCATTCTGGAGACCCTGGCTGGTGTGTACGGAAAGGCACCTCCAGATCTGTCCAGGCACCTGAAGCACATCATCAGCATGCTGATAGCTTGTTCGATTACACATCTGGTGATCATATGGCATTCATTGTAGCGCTGTTAGGCTTCATTGATCAGGTTTCTGACGGGTGTCATCAGCCAAGTTTGAAGTTGATATCCCATATCTCCGAGCAGCCACCCCTTAAGTGTGCTTGCAGGTCCAAAGAGGTTGGGGAGCTTGGACTCCCACAGGACCAAAGCATCATGGCAGCTCCCCTGGAATCTTGTGCACACCTGCAAAAATATCTTTCTGTGATTGCACACCAGCTGCACGTTGATGGAGTGGAAGCCATTGCGGTTGATGAACACCCCTAGTTGATCTGGGGTTCGTGATGCCCCACACCTGTGGGAGGCCAGCCAGAGTCACAAACCTGAGTGCCCGCTCATCCTGACTGGCATCATCGCAGGCGAAGTTCACATAATTGCCGGCCCTGGCAAACAATCTATCAGTCACCTGTCTTATTCATTTGTGGGCCGCCAACTGGGAGATCCTGGATATGTCTCCAGCTCATCCCTGGAAGGATCCGGAAGCAAAACAGTTGAAGGCGCTGGTCACTTTGACAGCCACTGGTAACGCGTGGCCACCAGGTCCAGCAGGGAGCAGGTCTTCTTCTAGGAGGCTGCAGATGTCCGACACCCCCTGACACGACAAGCTGAGCCTCCTGAAGCACTGATGATCTGACATGTCAAGGAAACTCAGCCTCTGCCTATACACCCTGTGTCATGGGTAGTGCCTCTTGTGAGTTGCATTCCCCTGGTGCTCCCTCTCTGCTGCCCCTTTGTCTGCTGCTCCCCTGCAGGTGCAGCAGGCGGTTAAGAAGGCAAATGGTATGTTGCCCTTCATAGCGAGAGGGTTCGAGTACAAGAACAAGGATGTCTTGCTGCAGTTGTACAGGGCCTTGGTGAGACCACACCTTGAATATTGTGTGCAGTTTTGGTCGCCTTACCTGAGGAAGGATGTTCTTGCCATGGAGAGAGTGCAGCGAAGATTCACCAGACTGATACCTGGGATGGCAGGAATGACGTATGAGGAGAGATTGGGTCGATTGGGCTTATACTTGCTGGAGTTTAGAAGAATGAGAGGGGATCTCATTGAAACTTATAAAATTCTAACAGGACTGGATGCAGGAAGGATGTTCCCGATGGCCGGGGAGTCCAGAACCAGGGGTCACAGTCTAAGGATAAGGGGTAAGCCATTTAGGACAGAGATGAGGAGGAATTTCTTCACCCAGAGAGTGGTGAACCTGTGGAATTCTCTACCACAGAAGGCAGTGGAGGCCAATTCATTAAATATATTCAAGAAGGAGTTGGATATATTTCTTAAGGCTAAAGGGATCAAGGGATATGGGGAGAAAGCAGGGACAGGGTACTGAATTTGGATGATCAGCCATGATCTCATTGAATGGCGGAGCAGGCTCAAGGGGCCGAATGGCCTGTCTTCTATGTTTCTATGTTTCTCTCTGCTGTCCAGCTGCAGGCCTCTCAATAGCAGGCTGCTGCTGGTGCTGGTCATATTGCTCCTCGTCCGAGGTCCAATCTAAGGCAGCCAAAGCACCACCCATCCTGAGGTGATGCAGAAAACATCCAAAGTGTACAAAGTAAACTCTCAGTAAAAGTAATGTGAACAAACTCTTTCCCACTAGTAGGTAAGAAAACAGCTGTGAATACTGGGTATTTATTGCAGTATTTCCGAGTTATAATCAACCACCTCAATTGCTGCTGTGTCTCCCCTTGCTTTCAATGGTGAGTTTCAGGAAGCCCAGGAAACCCGTGGATGCGACGTTAGACTTAAAACTGTGTTGAAATATTGCTCCAATTAAGCGATTACCATATGTTAATAGGCAAGGTAACTTGATATTAGAAATACAATCCCCCTGTTAAACGGTCTGGAACTTTTACACCCTGGGGAGAAACAGGTTAGCACAATGCACTAAAAATGATAGGATAGGTTAGCTCCTTGCTCAAATCAATGCCTTTGTTTACAATCTGATTGTATCTATAAATAGAAGTCAGAAATATCCTGAATTTACGGCTTAGTAATAATCTAAGTTTAGAATTATAACCAATTTTAATGAAGAAACCGAGATGGTTACAATTATCGGCTGCAAATATTTTGGTTTTAAAATGAGATCCAGCTGCCCTGCTTGGAATGGGATACAGCTACACCACGTGAAACATTCGTAGTGGTTATATTACAATAACCAATTCTGATATTACATTGCAACTCAATTATTCATGGGTTATGCAGTTGGACCACATGATGAGTATTTTTCAGTTCAATGATTAGTACATAGTCTCAATTTCTCTCCTTGAGAGAGAAGCCATCAGGCTTGAGCAACACCTAAGACCTAGTGAAACCCATCCCAGTTACTTTTGTTAGGTAGTAGTTTGCCGAGACTAAAGCCTGCATCCACAGCATTGCAAAGTGAGCAGTCTGGGAACTAATGCTACAAGGGGACAGACACAAAAGAAGAACACTTACCGGCTTGATTAGTGATGATGGTGAGAATAGCAAACTGCCTGGGAACCATGCTCTCGCTGGACACACCATTCACCGACTCAATCTCAAACGTGTAGTTCATGTGGGCCAGAAAGTCAACGACAGTCACTGAGGTATTTGTCAGGCCTGTGTTGCGAGGTAAAAAACGCATACCCCCTCCACAGAGCGAGCACCTCTTAGGGCCTAAGCCACACATCTTACAGATGACATTGTAGGTCAGATCTTTCCGTCCCCCTGTGTCGACTGGTGGACTCCACTCAAGGATTAGCGATGAGTCATTAATGTTGAAAATTACATTTCGAGGGGTAGAAGGAGGTCCTGGGGGTAGAAAAAGTAAAACAGTATGTTAAAGCTACTCCACCTCTTTGTCAGTTTCAGGTTAATTTCACTAAGTTCAAGTCAATCAACCCAAGATCTCTCTGCTTTCAGAATGCTTTAGAATTGTGGCTGTATAATAGTATCTGGAGTTGGAGAGCACCGAGTCATCTTGTAGCTGTAAATAACACTGAGGTTGTAATATTGAAGTGCCAAAGGAGTCCTGGCACTATGTTACATGCTTGGCCACTTCTGCAGGTGACACCACCAATCCTACATTTTTATACAAGAGTATTTGCTAATGTCAAAACAGTTTTAATGCACGATTTTCTTTTGTGTCTTCAAAACACAGCTGTGAAAAGCTGTCACCAAGGCCTGGGTGGTAGAATCCACTTGCAGTGTCTGTCCTGATGTGTGTATCTCAGACGTTAGGTGGGAATGTGACAGGTCGGCACTACTGTCCAAGTCAATAAAAACGGGCAAAAAAACCAAAATATATTAATTTGGTATTGCCCCGTTTGGGGCGCAATTATCGTCCGGGCGCAAAGTTTAGCGCCTGGCGCTAATTATCGCCTCTGACTGCAAACTTGGCTTCTATCGCCCCTGGAGGTGATTGGAGTGCTAAATCAGGTGCTACACACCTCTCTTAAGGCGCTAACGCTGAGGAGCGAGGTGCTACCTCAGGGTGCTGGCGAAGCTCATGTGATGGAACACAGACACACTGGTGCCAGCCAGTTCTTAAAGGGGAGGGTCAATCATGCTCTCCATCCAAACCCTACTCATTGCAGCCTTGAATCTCGGCCTGGAGAGACCTGTACATAAAATCTGCTGGAGAGGCCCAGGGAAAGAGCTCAGAGTGCAGCCCCCATAGTCTTCTAAATCAATGCAAGGAAGATCAAATCAAAATGAACCTGCAAAGTGTTGCTCATACCCAAAACTCCTCAATACAGCGTTGAATATCTCCAGAAGTCTCTCAGAATGTGTGGTGCAAAAATGTCGCCGACAAAAAAAGGCAGTAAGCGGTCGCCTTTAAATAGCGCTCCCCCAGTCCCTTCCCGACTGCAAAACGTTCCCCTCAACCTGTCGTTGCTAGCGGCAGGCAGTAAGGCAGAGGGCGCCACTCAATATCCGGTCCGGGGCGCTACCGGGGTGTTGCACGCTCGACTGACATCACAATCTGCGGGCACAAGAGATCGTGGCGGTAGTGTTTAGCGCCACTGCAAAATGTATGGTCAATTTCGCGAGCGGTGCATACATCGCCGCCCATGGGCGCTAGTTGCATTGCGCCCCATTAGCGCCCTCTTAAGGCGCTAACGGGAGGCACAAACTAACCGAACTTTTCCCCCTAAGATTCAACAGTTAGACAAAGTCAAATGGAACAAACACAATTTATAATTTAGGGGTGAGGTGGCTCATTTCTTATACAAAAAATATTCTTCCTTTACGGTTTGGAGATCAGTTCAATTCCAGCCCAGAATGAAGAGCTGATGATGATCAGTTAATGATCCTAAAATGGAAGGAGCTTGTGCAGTTTGAGTTCAGCTCCCCGTGGACATTAGTCAAGAGAATAAAACATTTCTTCAATTAGGACTAATTGATGCTAAAAATATATCTTTATTTTTAACTACTTTGATATAAAAGGTCAAGGCGCAAGAACACTGCTCCTTGGAACCTTTACAATGAATCCAAATTAATATCATGCTGTACTGATGCAGGTTTTTTGATCAAATTATTTAATATGTACAGTAAACTCTTTCTTATCCAGCACCCATGGGACCAAGATATTGCCGGTTGATGAGAAATTATGGATAACAGAGAGGTAGGCAATTTTTAGCTCAAACAAAAATAAAAACCACTGACTAACGCGGCCACCGTGGGAGACTCGGACTCGGCAAAACGAGTGCTGGATGGATTCGGCAAGATTACCGGTTATCTATTTTGCCGGTTATTAAAGTATTCCGGATGATTAAGTGCCATTTAAACAAGAGTTTACTGTACTGTAAACCTGTGTCTTCTGTGCATAACACTGTTCCACAGAAAATAGCAAATCACACATAATGTAAAAGTTAATACAAAAGCAAAATACTGTGGATGCAGGAAATAAAAAATGAAAACAGACAACGCGGAGATACTCAGCAGGTCAGGCAGCATCTGTGGAGAGAGAAACCGAGTTAACGTTTCAGGTCTGATGAAAGGTCATCGACCTGAAACGTTAACTCTGTTTCTCTCTCCACAGATGCTGCCTGACCTGCTGAGTATTTCTAGCATTTTCTGTTTTTATTTAAATAAAAGTTAATAATGCTTTGTGCACGTTCAATCAATAATAGTGTCTCCAAACCCACCAAGAAAAAAAATGATAAGACACATGTGCAGACCAAAGGAAGAAGTAAATTCTCGCCTGCATTTGTTTTTAAATAAAGCAATATAAAGAAGTTCTAAGGGTAAAAAAGGGAGAGGTCCTTTCTCAGCAGGGTTGATGGATATCAACAAATTTGGCAACTTAATGCATTAAAATGCATCATTTGGGTTACTTCCATGGCATTGATCTACATTCATATTTAATGATTATTATTTTCTGATTTCTTTTCCCTTTCATTTCCTCGGTTAGAAATCTTTGTGTACCCTCCTATTGTTTTAAACTGACATATGTATAAGAAGAATGGCTTTCTCTTGCAAACATACAGAAAATGCAGGATTTCTTTTTTGCAAGTGAACCAAGTAGCAGCTATTCTCAACCTTCATTGGAATGGAAGTGAGTAAATGTATCTTTCGGCCATCTGGCTAGCCTGGCAACTAAGACAACTATGTGCCAGCATCTTCAAGACTGGAGCACAGGAAGCAGTTTGCCAGTTCAGCTCGGCAGGTTTGTCCGTACAGACACGCTCGCATTTTCTTAAATTTATGAATACAGCTGAAGAGCAGTGAATATCCTACATTCAGTATATTGCGCTCTCATTCTACTGGTGATGTTTATTAGTTCTTTTCTCTCACCCCCATTTCAAGTATCTGGATGAGGAGTGGCTGAGTGTCATCCTTGGTTCACAAATTATACCCTTTACACTCACCCAGGTTGTCCTGACTTCTTCACTTTGTTTGTAAGGAAATTTAGAAGGTTTTAATTCATTTGGACACTATATTACGCTTGCTGTTTTCTCACCTCATGCGCAGTATGATGCTTGCTGTTTTCATCTGCTGCTGAAACCATTATCCATGCTTTTGTTACCTCCAAACTCGACTATTCCAATGCTCTTCTGGCCAACCTCCCATCGTCCACCCTCTGTAAACTTCAGCTCATCCAAAACTCTGCTGTCCATATCCTAACTCACACCAAGTCCCGTTCACCCATTACCCCTGTGCTCATTGACCTACATTGTGTACAGGTCCAGCAAAAACTCGATTTTATAATTCTCATCTTTTGTGTTCAAATCCCTCCATGGTCTCGCCCCTCCCTATCTATGTAACCTCCTCCAAACTTACAACCCACCGAGAACGCCGCAATCTTCTAATTCTGGCATCGTGTACATCCCCGATTTCCCTTGCCCCAACATTAGCGACCATGCCTTCAGCTGTCTAGAGCCTAAGCTCTAGAATTCCCTCCCAAAAATCATGGAGAAGCTGCGGAATGAACAGCTTATGATGTAACTATAAAAGAATACACTTAAACTTTTATATCAACTTGGATTCCAACCCGATGACGGACAGAATCCGCAAGCCAAGGGAAAGAAATGTGAACAATAGCCCTAAACATAAGCCATATTTTGTTGCCAAGTTTGCAGTCCCTAACAAACATTAGTGAACAGATATCAATTATAAAAGTTAATATAGGTATTTGTCAGGTAAAGTGTTTTGTCCAGATTTAGGCATTTATACTGTGCACTATAAGTTTAGCTTTGTGCATACGGTGGCATAGTGGTTAGCACTGTTGCCTCACAGCACCAGGGACCCGGGTTCGAATCCGGCCTTGGGTGACTGTCTGTGTGGAGTTTGCACATTCTCCCTGTGTTTGCGTGGGTTTCCTCCGGGTGCTCCGGTTTCCTCCCACAGTCCAAAGATGTGCGGGTTAGGTTGATTGGCTATGATAAATTGAATCTTAGTGTTAGGGGGATTAAATACGTGGGGATAGGGTGGGATATGTGTTGGTGTAGGGGTTACGGGGATCGGGTGGGATATGTGTCGGTGCAGGCTCGATGGGCCGAAATGGCCTCTATCTGCACTGTGGGGTTTCTGTGATTCTGTGATATCATATAGCAATATGTTAGATAAAATACACTTTAAAAGGTAAGCTTTTAAATGGAGTTGAAGAGCAGAGAGACCTTTGTGTGCAGGTACACAGGCCATTAAAGATGGCAGCACAAGTGAGGTATGTCCATTAAAAATGCAAACAGCTTTGTATCTGGAGGCAGAGAATAAAAATCAAGAACTGGTTTTGAACTTGTACAGGTTTTAGTAAGGTCACAGCTAGAGTATTGTCCACACTTTTAGGCACCTGATTATAAGGAAAAATATAAGAGAATTCAAAAAGTTGCAGCACAGATTGACTGGGATGTTACCAGGGATGAGCGATTACACTTAGGAGGAGAGGCTTGAGATCTCATGGCCTTTTTGCACTAGAACTGTGAAGGTTAAAGGTGACCTGATAGAGGTTTTCAAGATTATGAAGCATTATGATAGAGCAAATAGTGATTTTGTTTCCAGTAGTTGCCAAGGCAGTAGAGTGGGCATAAATTTATGATAATCACAAAAAGAATTAAAGGGAAGGTTTGAGAAAATTACTTTACACTGAGAATGGTTAGCTCCACCACAATCCATTGTTGAAGCAGAGTCCATAAATTCTTTTGAAAGGGAAGTAGATAGTTGCATGATAAAGAGCAACATTAAAGGGCATGGGGAGTAAGCAGGGGAGTGGAATTAGACTAAATGGCTCATATGAAGAAAACACTGTTTAGGATTAGATGGGACAAATAGCCTATTTCAGTGCGGTAAAATTATTTGATTCTATGTTGTGCATTATCAGATGACCAATAGCTCATGTGGACTGATTATGTTTCTATTCTGGCAAATGCAGCGAACATGACAACATTCACTACAACATAGGTAAAGCATGGCAGCTTTGTATAAGCTTCAGTGGGTAATTAGCCTCAAGGTGAACTTATATTTTAACCGAAGAGAGTTGGCAGATAAACATGGCAAGAGCTCACAGATTTAATTTGGAAAACTGTATCTCATCCAGATGTGTTGCACAATACTTTACCAGCTGAGTGCCTCATGGTTTAATGATGTGAAAGATGTAGAAGTGTTCAATAAAAGGGCAATGTATAAATACAACGGTTGTCTGATCCTTTTTGCTCAAAAACTTATGATAGTATCAGTGTAGTGGCGCTTCTTAGTTTCCAAACAGGCAGGCCACTGAGCTGTGGGGCCTTTAACAACGAGTAGACGCGTGTCGAAATAAAACGTTTAATACAATAAGTCGGTCAGGTAAATTAACTGTATTATGCCATTTAGCCACTATTTTAAAGTATTTTCTTAAGCTTTTATGGCTCTTACAATCAATAAATAGCCAAACAATACAAATTAGGAAGGGCCCAGGTTTAATCCATGTGCTGAGTTAGCCAATCTTGGCTAGATGTGTCATAGGAGCACCACATTTGGAGAATCAGCCCCCATTTCTGATTGCTAACCAGCAATTCTACTGCATGTTGATGTTAGGTGAAGACAAAATTGGGCTTGGTTATGATGGCCTCCACAGCTGTAAATGGTCTCATTAACAGGTTTCCACTTTCCTTCTCTCAAGTGCAAATGGTAGAGTGCTCCACTCACTGCTGAGAGAAGGGGTGAGCTTAGTGTAGGGCGAGCTTAACAGCCGATATGCCTCTTTTGATGCCAGTGCTACCATTGGCCGGGATCAACCAAGTCAGAATCTACTCTTTTGCCTGTCCTTGTCGCTATTCCCTTGGTGCAGTACTGGGGTATTTTAGTTACCAATTATCCTGGGGTAAATTGCTGCCCACTGATAACAAAAAGAAAGCATCTCACCATTTTAAAAGTACCTGAGTGTTCATCCATCAGCTCTTTCATTGTTGTACTGTTTACGCACTGCATCTAATCTTTGTAGTTTGTTGGACTCTAGCCTACTTCACTAAGTAACTCCTTTTCTGTACTAGAATATACATAAATCCCAATTTTGCAAGTGGAGAGGGCAAACGTGGAAACGAGATATTCAGCTTCCAGTTTTGCATGGTCTTTTGCTGTTCAGAAGTGGGGTAAGCAGCCACAGATGCAAAGCCAGTTTCCCAGTGTTTCCTTCTCCTTCCTAAAATGCAGGCATCAGGTACTTTATTTCTTTCTTTAATTTTATTGTTAAATGTTTACATTGTATAAATGTATTTATACTAGTTCATCTCCTTTGGCATTGCTCATGATATGTCAGAAAATGTGGTGAAAGTTTGTAACTGATGTGCTCAGGAACAGAGTTTTTTGATTTGTTCCTGGAAAATAAAGTTTTTCTTGGTCTTTGCTACTAGCAAATAAACAAACAAACATTTTCCCTTCCCAATACACAATTATTTAATATCCAAAATGCTTGTAAGATGTTTCCCACTCATAGGCTTACTTTTCAGTCTGAGGCTGGGAACTTGAATTAGAAATGTCAACATCTCTCAATTCTTTTTGTGGTTATCGTAAATTTGTGAACTGACATAACCACCTCACTGATCAATGGACACCATCCACCACTACTTATCCTTTTACCATCTTGAAGACATTTAGCAGGTCTCCCCTCAACCTTCTCTGCTTTGGTGAAAATAATCTTAACTTCTAATGTCTGTCTTCATAACTATAAACCCTAATTTCTGATAATATCTTGGTAAACTATTCTACACTTTCATTGCTTTTATATCCCTGTGTGAAAAGTGAGGCAAAGTTTTTATATAATGGCCCAGAAATTTGGGTCTCCACAGGTGAGTACGCATGGGGTACTCACCCGTAAGCCCAATGGAAGTGCCGGTTTCCTGAATGCACTGCGCATGCGCGGGAAACCGGCACTTCCGTTCCCCTGAAAGAAGGTGTTGAAAGGTCGAACGCGTGCTCAGGAGAGGCTGCGCGTGCGCATCGAACTTACGTTTTTTTTTCAGGTTTTCCCGGGAGGGTAAGTCTCTAGAAGTTACACATATAAAAAGCAGTCGCAAGGCCTGCTTTTAGCAAGGTAAGTGGTGAATTAATTAAAATTAAAACATTTTTTCCACAGGTTTATTATTTTTAAATACTTTAAAGAAAGGTAAGTTTATTTTTAGCCCCGTTAGAAAATAAAATTATTTTTTCAAAAATTTAAATTATTGTTTAAAATAGTTATTTCATGTAATTTATAGTTTATTTAAAAAATGTGATTTTTTAAAAAATTCATTTGAAGATTTAGTGATGTTTTGGGGCTTATAGTATTTATAAGTTTGACAGCCCTTCCTGTCAAACTTATGAATGAAGCATTCCCTGCTCCGATTGGCTCCCCATGGCCCACGTGATCCCAGGGGATGCATCGAACTAACTGCGCCCCTGGGATATGCAAGCACAGCGCGCCGGCAGTTGGAGCAGGCCCAGGATCGGAATTCCACGGGGGCCCACAGCTCAACTGCCGGCGCGCAAGGTAAGTGCAGGTCAGGGGCTTACACCCCCAAATTTCTGGGCCATTATTTGTGCCTTTCCTCCACTCTGCATGACAAGCTTGCCTTCTTCATCTCTTACTGGTTACATCATTACCTCTTGCTACTAATGTTCCTCTTGAAACCCTTTTATATTTTTTGTTAATTTTCTTTCATATTCCCTCCTAGTCTTTCTAATTTATCTTGTTGTAGCTTTTCTATATACTCTTCATTTTTGACTGGCTTTAATTTTTAACATCGCTATTCTTTCAATACGTTTTTACTTAAGATCCTTGCAAAAGTCAGTTTCCTGTGACCCAAAACTTGAACCTGTGCATGAAGGAAATAGGATAGTGTCCTACGGGGTGAACTTTGGGCCCTTATGAAGTTGGGTTATTCACCGAAAATGGTATAGGTTGCCTACTGTACCCATTTGTTTTCTCCAATAGATGGGAAAACAACATGCTGACAGAACATGTAGTCCAGACTGAAACTAAAAATTTGTGTTTATTAAGAGGAAGCAATTACACAGAAGCAAAGTTAGGTGTCTGGCTAAAATAAAAATATAGTTCTGAATTCTCACTGTTATTTTAAAACCACCTCTGATACCAAAAATACCAGCCTTTCAATTTTTTTAAAGCAATGTGAGCACTACTGGAATTCCACCTTGCTGCAGAAATATTCCATATTACAAAGGGATTTGATGAGGTGAATTGCAAAAAAATATTTCCATTTATCAGTGAGTCAATAAATTTTGAAGGCATCAATTTAAGATCATCAACAAGAGGTTAGGAGAATTTTTATTACTCAGAGGATTGTCAGGACATGGAACGCCCTATCAGAAACAATGGTGAAAGTAGAATCCATAAAAGCTTTTAAAAGGAAGGTTAATAAATATTAGAAAAAGAAACCGGGAAAATGCAAGGGAATGGGACTTTCATCAAGCTGGCACAGGTGTGATGGGTCGAATGGCCTCCTTTTATGCTGTAACATTTTATCATTCTACCTGTATGCTGGCCTGAACTGGGTGAACTTAAGCAATGGCCAGCAGCTGTCACATTTATTTTTAACCTGGGTGGTATCTAGAAATGGAACTGTCAATCAAAGCAGATTTCAAAGAAGCAAAGGCTACCTCTAAAATTGTCTAAATAAAGCAGATTGCCACACCTGCCACAATGAACGAGAGTGCATCTAGTAGGAGAATGCCTAGTGGGACAGCCGTTACAGTTAATGGTTCTCTCTCTTTCTCAATAGCCTATTTAAATGGTTATTTCTATCACATGTGGGTTTTGTAATTTCTAACACTTGATTTGCATTAAAAATATTGCAGTCAAAGTGTAGTGTATGTGCTTTAAGTCAGAACTACTTTTTACAGCTCCTGTATACTGTAGTACCGGCAGTAACCACACCAGTATATAAGCTGTGCGCATGCCTCTGTACTCCAGTCTAGAGATGACCCTCCTCCAGTAAAGACCTGTTGTTTGTTATGTACAGCATCAGTGTAATTCTTTATCCACTGAACCACGGATCTAACAGTGGCGACGAGTGTTGATGCGAATCTACCTGCAACATTAAACAAAAAAAAACAAAAAAATAGCCGAGTCCAGGAACACGGGCGTCGACCGCAAGCAACCGCCCAGCAGTCAGGCAGAGATCCAACTTCGCTGGGGAGGCTGTGGAGAGCCGGGCTTGGTTACCCAGCCACAACGAGCAGTAAGAGACCGACGACAGGTCCTGAGCAGACCCTTCCCGAGCAGCGGCGGCTGGAGCCGACCGACGGCAGAGAGAGAGAGCCGGGCAGCGTCGACGGGGTAAGAAAAAGGGTGAAGAGAGCAGGGCGCAGCCGGGGGTTGATCACCGAGCGGCGTCGTGGAAAAATACTGCAAAACCGGAGAGAGAGAGGGTAAGAAACAGTCGGGCTCTAGACCGAGCGGCGTCGACAAATATCAAAAGAACATGCAGAGCACAGCCAGGGATCACGGGCTGATCAGGGAGAGCGCGGGAGACACCATTGAGCCGCGGAGAAGCAGGGAGAGCGCGGGAGGCGCCATTGAGCCGCGGAGAAGAAGGAAGAGCGCGGCAGACGCCATTTTGCGAAGCCGCAGCGGAGAAGACGGGCAAGCGCGGGAAGGAAGGAAAGCGCGGGAGACGCCATTTTGTGCCAGCGGAGAAGAAGGGGAAGCGCGGGAGGCACCATTGGGGATAGTTAACGCACAACCAAGGATGCCGAAGAGTGGCAGTATCTCTACGTTCGACAATGAAGTTGAAGATTGGGCGACATATGTGGAACGTATTGAGGTGTACTGCAGGGCGAATGAAGTGCCAGATGCTAATAAAGCACTGGTTCTGTTAAATTCCATGGGTGCAAAAACTTATGGGTTACTGCGGAATCTAATAACCCCAGAGAAGCCAGTAAACAAGGATTTTGGAAGCATAGTAGAAATCCTACAGGACCACTTAAGCCCCACACCGCTGCTGATAGCAGAACGATTTAAGTTCCATAAAAGGAACCAACACAAAGACGAAAGCAATGCTGAGTACCTAACGGAACTGCGCAAGCTATCGAAATACTGCCAGTTTGGAGTGGGACTAGCAGACACGTTAAGGGACAAGTTTGTGTGTGGGCTACAAAGTGAAGGAACCCAGAAACGGCTTCTATCAGAAAAGGACCTTACGCTGGACAAAGCTTTCAATATGGCAGTATCACACGAAGCGGCCCATCGAGCCTACACCAACACATATCCCACCCTATCCCCGTAACCCCACGTATTTAATCCCCCTAACACTAAGGTTCGTACAAACCTTTAAGAAGGCGATAAAGGCCATGTGCGACGAGAAAATTCCACTACAGCATAAGATGGACAATTTCTTATTAGCCTACCGAAACGCGACACATGCAGTTACCAACCAGACCCCGGCCATGATGTTCTTTAACAGAAGGTTGAGATCTCGTCTGGATTTGCTCAGACCAAATGTGCGAAGAAATGTTGAGGACAAACAATTCCAGCACGTCAACGAGAAGCCGACAAGGAGCTTCAATGTAGGGCAACCAGTCTTGGCCCGTGACTATCGAACAGAGAAGTGGCAACCCGGAACGATATGTACAAGGCAGGGGCCATTAATGTACACAGTGGGTGTCGGGGAGAACATTGTGAGACGCCACGTCGATCAGATCTTAGCGTCACAGGAAGGCGTCAACCCCATGTCTCGAGTACCTGGGGATGAACCCGACATACCGGTAGCATCTACTTCAGACCCAGTAGCAGTGGAACCCGATGAACTACCCGATGAAAAGGGGTCAGAATCGCCTCTGCACCAAGAACAAGAACCTCCGGAAAGGCGCTATCCCGAAAGGGTCAGGAAGCTGCCCCAAAGACTGAATCTATAAATGGACTTTTTGTTATTGAATGTACATGTAAAAATGTAATTGTTATTTGAATATTAAGGGGGTATTATTAATCTAAAAAGGGAGGAATTGTAGTGTATGCGCTTTAAGTCAGAACTACTTTTTACAGCTCCTGTATACTGTAGTACCGGCTGTAACCACACCGGTATATAAGCTGTGCGCATGCCTCTGTACTCCAGTCTAGAGATGACCCTCCTCCAGTAAAGACCTGTTGTTTGTTATGTACAGCATCAGTGTAATTCTTTATCCACTGAACCACGGATCTAACACGAAGCGTCTAACAGAAAACTACAAAATTACACACATCCCATGGTTCTACAAATGATCCAAAATCTGGTGGGTTATACTTCAACAATTATTGAGGCAATCAAAAGTTTTCACAACCAGGAAAGAATATCTGCTGTCAGTTAACATGTGCTGTTTCCAAACAACTAGCTAACAAGAGAGCCAACTTTCCTCTTCTAAAAGAATCAACAGAGACCAGGTTAAATAACTACAATGCTGAGACTTGCTAAATGATCATATAAAAACATTACAGGAAAACTGGACAAATCTCATTCCATCACAAGAAGAACAAAGTTACTTACATCTTTAGCAAGTTTTATAAGAGGGTAGATAAATAATATTACAAGTGTTATATCTCTGAGGCCTGCATCTATCAGAATCAGTGAAATGTACTGTAATATGTTTAATTCAACAGTCACATCATATGTGAAGGACCAGAGCTCATGCATAGAAGTTACACCAGGGCAGAGCTAGGTTAGATGTCAGGAAGTTCATCTTTTCAGAGGATAACGAACCTATGGAACAAGTTGGCAGCTCATGTGGTGAGTGCTGATTCATTGCGTACCTTCAAAAGAGAGCTGGATGAGTTCCTGGCTGGGGTGGCGATCACATCATACAGAAGGCAGGTTGAATATTAAGTAATATAAATCATGGTCAATGGGGTCTCGTGGAATAGTTTTGATCACCAAAGTGGATCGGAGAGGAATTTTCCAAGTCTTTTCCTAAATTGACCTTGTGTTTTTTAATCTTTTTTTTTGCCTCTCCCAGGAGATTACATGGCTGTTGGTGGGTGGGGGTTGTTGTGAATCATGATGCTTAAGACACCACAAGGGGAATGTTTCAGGGGCTCAGCGGGTATGTTTGGTGGCGGATCGGGTGGGAAATTTCTTTTTGGACAGCGGGTAGGGAACCCGCTATCAACTCGCCACCACGCTAGTTTCCCAGATGTCGGGTCTGTCAGCGCTGAACAGACCCAACTCCAAGCGGTGGGGGAGGCAATTTAGGTGATTAACAGCTTGTTGACAGCCACTTAAAAACTATTTTGAGCTCACCATTATATTTTAAAAGGTCACCCATGGGTTCCACGCTGCTTGGGGATCACGTCAGGTAAGCAGGGCGGGAGTTGTATGACCAGGGGACCATCTCTTTACTTGACAGCTGCAAATGTGGTATAAAAGCTCCCATCTCATAGCTGTTCACTTTCCAAGGTGAGAAGCTGTTGCTTACTGCATTTGGAAGACAGATTGAGCTTTACGCAGGGTGTAAGTGTTTGGAGTAAACTCTCTATCCAGTGTCACCTCATTGGAACAACCTGTCTCATTGTTGACAGATCACTTCTGTCATCTCAACTTCACCTGCCATCTATTACATCAGCACGGTGTCCTTGAAACTATTTCACCCTGGTCCTCATAATCCTACCTTGATCAGCCCCAACACCAGCAGCACCAGACACACCAACAGCACCAAAAATAACACCAAGTTTCTCCACAATCAACTGATGCTGCACAGGACACAGGGAATCAGCACCCGACCACATTGCTGGCCAGGAAGCCAGGGGTGGCCTCACCATAGCCAGATTTACTTCACTTGTCACTGTACACCCTGGCTGCCACATGATGCGCCAGGTTAGCACCACCCCAAACCAACACCATTAAGCATTCCTACAATGCCCAAGCCATTCCTTTCACACTCATTGTCATTACGGGAGGTACCGTTATATCTCACCATTCACTGCAACTCACTAAGCCACTTCCAAAGGTGCAAACAAATCTGTCCAAGAATACAAAGTGTTGAAAATAAAGATTTCAATGTTTGACAGCACATTAACAGAAACTTTACATGAACAATGCATAAAACACCCAAGTGCCTACCTTTGTGTGTTCTTGGTATGATTGGACTAGGATGAGGGTGAGTGTGAGGGGTGGCTAGTGAGATGGGGAAGTGATAATGTAGATAGAGAGGGATGGGTGGAGGTGCAAGGTAAGTTGGTGTGAGTAAGGATGTGCAGGAGTAGGGTAGGGAAGGCAGAGTGATGTGATGAGTGGCACAGCAGGATGAGGTTGAGTGTGGCTTTGCAGTAATGTTTTGTGATCTACTGAGATCATTGAAAGGTTTGCGCCACTGCAGCCTGGTCCTTCTGACGACATCTCTGCTTGTGTCCTCCTGTGCAATCTGCAACCAGGCTGTGTTGGTGTCCTGGGGAGGTCTCTTCTGCCCATGGGAAGGGAAGAGGACCTCCCTGTGTGCTGTGACTCTCTCCAGAAGCATATGGAGGGAGTCATGGGAGAGCCTGGGTGCAGCCGTGCACCTCTGTGCAGTGCTTGTCAGTGCTTGTAGCACCTCAATGTTGTAGAACGCTGACAGCACAACTGTCAAAATCAATTCGCGCATGGTCCCTTTAAGGAAACCGCCTGTTGAAACGTCATGAAGTGACATCATCAGACCCGCTTCCTTCAATTGGCCGGGAGACGCGCTGGGCGGGCTTAACAAGCCCAATCAGCGTAAGATCACTTTGAACAGCAGGTTAGAGCCAGCAGCGGGGTCGCAACTCGCAACCGACCTCGGCTGCACTGGACCCGCCGAGATAGGGGAAATCACAGCTCACAATTAGAATAGAAGAATGGTTACAGCACGGAAGAAGACCGTTCGGCCCGTCAAGCCTGTGCCAGCTCTCTGCAAGGGCACCTCAGCTCATCCCACTCCCCTGCCCTTTCCCTGTAGCCCTGCAAATTTTTTTCATTCAAATACTTATCCAACTCCCTCTTGAAAGATAAGGTTGATCTGCCTCCACCACCCTTTCAGGACGTGCAGTCCAGGTCTTAACCACTCGCTGCGTAAAAATGTTTTATCTTACATCTCCTTTGGTTCTTTTGCCAATCACCTTGAATCTGTGTCCTCTAGTTCTCAACTCTTCTGCCAATGGGAACAGTTTCTCTCTATCTACTCTGTCCAGACCCCTCATGATATCAAATCTCCTCTCAATCTTCTCTGTTCCAAGGAGAACAACCCCAGCTTCTCCAGTCTATCAATGTAACCGAAGTCCCTCATTCCTGGAATCATTCTCATAAATCGTTTCTGCACCTTTTCTAAAGCCTTCACATCCTTTCTAAAGTGTGGTGTCCATAATGGGAAACATTACTCCAGTTGGGGCCAAACCAGTGTTTTTATAAAGGTTCATCATGATTTCCACACTTTTGTACTCTATGGGCTCGACTTTGCCACGCCCGAGGAGGTGGGAATGGAGGCGTGTGGGGTGTTAAAATTGCAAAAAGTGGCAGGCTGGCCTGACCCCGCCTCCAAGCAATTTTCCCAAATGCGTGGTTTCTGATCCCGTCTCCATCCCGCCTCCAAGAGGCGGGATAGGCCCTTAAGGCCCTTAACAACCACTGAATTGCCTCTATAATCCCATTTTGAGAGGCCTTTCTGATTTTAACACTTTTCTGACATGATGCACGCCTCCTCTGTAACACGACGGTGAAACCTGGCGGTAGCACAATTGGATTGCTGACTATCAGCTGCAGCTCCACCATTAAGTAGGAGGTTTGATCAGTCATCATTTGCAGGTGGCAGGACTTTGTTGTCTCAGGTTTGGGTGAACTTTTAGCAGGCATAACCATAGCTGTGGAAGTTTGGAGCCTGACACCCATCTCCAGTGTGACCTCCTGGGAAACTCCTCTCACCACCTCTACTGAGCATTTCCTCAACTGAGGTATATACCAGAAGTATGGGAACCATTTATTTCCTTTCCTCCTGGACATCAGATTTGGACGAAGACCAGCCGTGGCAGCAGCAGAACCATGAACAACAGCACCACTAACAGCAGCAGCAACAACAGGTGTGCCAAGCTGCTGCTCACCCACTTGAAGCTGCACAGGCCAGAAGGCGCCAGCGCGCGACCACATTGCTGCCCGGGATGTAAGGGACGCACCCATCTTGGCCAGATTTGCTTAGCCTGCACAATCAAACAATTTTGTCTCACACCTTCTTATCAGACCATCGACAATGGCCAAGAACCTGTGGATTCCTAGCACTCTGACCACCATACTGACAATTGCAAGTAATCCTAAGCCCTCAATGTGGAAGTCCCATTAGCGAAATGACACATGCCACAACTGTTGTGTATGTACCTTTAAGGGAATAACTGGTTTTAGACTGCAGTACCGGCAGTGACCACCCCTATATAAAAGGCCCTAGCAGGCTTCTGTATTTCAGTCTGACGTTGCCTCCTGTTCAGTAAAGTACCTGTTAAACTGTTCTCCCGAAGTCCGTGTATTAGCGAGGCGCGGACATTACAGTGGCGACGAGTAAGTTCGAACTCACCTGCAGTGTGGCATCATCTCACGGGGATCTCGCCCTGAGAGGAGGGTTCTTGGAGGTCGTAGTCTGAGCAACGGGCGTCGACCGCGGGCAACCGCCCAAAGAATTCATCGGTGTTCGGAGAATTGCGGGAGAGACTGTGGACAGCTGTGCTTGGCTCCCCAGTTAAGGTGTTCCAGCAAATCGTGCTGGTAGCAGGTAGCGCGCTGACCCTTCCGGACTGCGGCGGGCTCAAGCTCGATTGAGCGGCTCTACAAAACGGGTCGCGCAGCGTTGCCGGGAAAACAAAACAAGAGAGAGAGAGGGTGGAGCGCACAGGGCACAGTCAGTGCTCAAGAACAGGGCAGCGGAGAGAAAATAAACGGGGGGGGGAAGGAAAGCAAGACGTGCCGAAGCCACGGGTCACTGCCATTACCCTGTAGAACGCTAGGAGCAGCGTGGCAGCAAGGGGAAGAAGCAAACGCGCGGGAGGCGCCATTTTAGCCCGTTGGGGAAGAAGCAAAAGCGCGGGAGGCGCCATTTTAAATCACCCGAGATGCCGAAAAGTGGCAGTATCACTGCTTTCGACAATGAGGTAGAAGACTGGATCACGTATGTGGAAAGAATTGAAGTGTACATCAAGGCAAAAAGGTGGCCGATGGAAAGAGGGCATCGGTATTATTAAATCTGATGGGCGCGAGTACGTACGGCCTATTGCGGAATTTAATTACCCCAGCTAAACCAATGGAGAAAAGTTTTGAGGAGATTGTCCATATCTTACAGGAACACCTAAGCCCTACACCACTGCTGACAGCAGAAAGATTCAAGTTCCATAAAAGAAACCAGCACAAAGATGAGAGCAATGCTGACTATCTTACGGAACTACGCAAGTTATCAAAGCACTGCCAGTTCGGAGCAGGACTGGCAGGCACCTTACGGGATAAGTTTGTCTGCGGGCTCCAGAGTGAAGGAACCCAGAAACGACTACTTTCGAAAAAGGACCTGACGCTAGAACAGGCTTTCAGCGTGGCAGTATCCTACGAAGCAGCAGCACGGGGAGCTGCGGAAATACAACAGAAACCACAAGAATACAGCACTAACGAAATGGCGTATGGAGTAGAAAAGTGCTATCGCTGCGGCAGAACAACCCATGAGCAGAAGGACTGCTGGTTTAAGGACAAAGTATGCAGGCAATGCGGAAAAATGGGACATATAGCAAGAGTCTGCAGGTCGGGAAAGAAAACCAGCACGACAAGAACTACTAAAGAACAGTACAGGAAAGTAAAGAAACTGACAAACAGTAGTTTGGAAGATCAGGAGAGTGATAAGGACTCCGGGAGCAGGAGACTAAGTTGTCTAAAGTTACACAACTTGATCGCAAAGGAGGATCACCGAACCATTTGGGTCACCCTCACGATAGCAGGGTCCCCAGTAAAGATGGAATTGGACACAGGATCAGCCCTAACTGTCATGAATCGACGAGATTATGAGCGGCTATTCTCACACATACCCTTAAAGGACACGTCCATTGTATTGAAGACATACATGGGGCAAAAGGTTTACCCCAGAGGAAAAATAAGGGTGCCAGTTAAATATAACGGCAAGGAAACGCAGAAACTATATATGTATATACTACGAGATGGAGGACCACCATTATTGGGACGTGAATGGATCCGAAAAATACAATTGGATTGGCATTCCATTCAGGCGCTAACTGTGACTGACAAAAAGGATGATGACGTCGCACCTGGACGTCTGTCACAAATTCTATCTGACGCGTAAGAGGTGTTTCAACAAGAACTTGTGACTCTAAAAGGAGTAAAGGCAATCTTAAAGATTGAAGGTAACGCAAACCCAAAAATTTTTAAGGCCAGACCGGTGCCATACGCAATCCGCCCAGCCGTTGAAGCTGAACTGGAGAGTCTGGAACGTTCAGGTGTGCTGTCCAAGGTGGACTGGAGCGAGTGGGCCACACCCATCGTTCCTGTAATGAAGAAAGCATTGAGCAGCATGCCTGGGGAGCCGAAGAAAGTTCGCATCTGTGGGGACTTCAAGGTGACTGTGAACCCAGTCCTGCACACAGTACAATATCCACTTCCGCAGAAAGAAGATATTTTCACCTCACTATCTGGAGGGAAACGTTTTACAAAGATTGATCTGGCCCAAGCGTATCTACAAATGGAGGTGGAAGAAGCATCTAGAAAATACCTCACGATAAACACTCACAAAGGCCTTTACCAGTACAACCGACTGGTATTCGGGGTAGCATCAGCCCCGGCTATTTGGCAGAGGGCGATGGAACAAGTCCTGCAAGGGATTCCGGGGACCCAGTGTTATTTAGACGACATCCTAGTTACGGGCGAAAATGACAGTGAACACCTTGCCAACCTGGAGCAGGTGCTCACGAGATTACAGGAATATAGGCTATGAGCCATCCGCCCCAAATGAGAGTTCTTCAGGAGACAAATCTCATATTGTGGCCACATGATTGATGAGGAAGGGTTGCATAAGTCGCCGGACAAGATTGAGGCTGTAGTCAAGGCTCCAGCACCGGTAAATGTGTCGCAACTAAGGTCGTTCCTCGGGTTGGTGAACTACTACCTTAAGTTCTTGCCGAATTTATCTACAATTCTGCACCCACTGAACGCCTTGCTACAAACTGGAGTAACATGGAAATGCAGTGATGAGTGTAAGCGTGCCTTTCAGGAATGTAAATGCGTAATCACTTCAAAAGAAGTATTGGCCCACTACAACCCAACACTACCGATTCGGTTGGCATGTGATGCGTCACCTTACGGCATTGGAGCAGTGCTATCACACAAATTCCGTGATGGTTCAGAGAGGCCAATAGCCTTTGCATCGCGCTCGCTAACCTCAGCCGAGCGTAACTACGCCCAGATTGACAGGGAGGCCCTCAGCCTGGTGTGAGGGATGAAGAAGTTCAATCACTATCTGCACGGGCAGAAATTCACCCTACTGACTGATCATCAGCCCCTGGTCTCAATTTTTAACCCAAAGAAGGGCGTTCCGGTGATGACGGCGCAACGGCTGCAAAGATGGTCACTTTTTCTAGGGGCACATCAGTACGACATAGAGTACAAGGGTACAAAACAGCATGGAAACGCTGATGGGCTGTCGCGCCTACCGTTGCCTACGGTGGAAGAAGCACCTGCAGTGGACCCTGTGGAGATATTCCATGCAACCATAGTCGAATGTTTGCCTGTTACAAACGCAAGTATTGAGAAGGAAACCCGAAATGACCCGACACTCTCTCGGGTCTATGATTTGACGGTGAAGGGATGGCCAGCATATGGCGACTCACTGTTGCCAGCATTCTCGCCAAGGAGAGAACAACTGTCAGTGTGCCGGGGGACCTTGATGTGTGGATCCCGAGTGGTAATCCCACCCAAGTTGAGAGATAGAGTGCTCAATGAGCTTCATGAGGGTCATCTGGGAGGGGTAAAAATGAAGAGCCTAGCCAGGGCGTTTGTGTGGTGGCCGGGAATCGATAAAGAAATCGAGGATATGACCAAGAGATGCACAGGATGCCAGAAGGTCCAAAACGCTCCACCACAGGCCCCGCTACATCCATGGGAGTGGCCCTCATCTCCATGGCAACGGGTACACATTGATTTTGCTGATCCATTTATGGACTCAATGTTTCTAATCGCTGTGGACGCCCATTCGAAATGGCCAGAGGTCATTAAAATGTCCTCCACCACCACGGAGAAAACTATTGCAGTCCTAAGGACCATCTTCGCCAGGAATGGGTTGCCAGAACAGATTTGCTCCGACAATGGGCCACAGTTTGTGTCTGAGGATTTCCGGAGGTTCCTGAAGAATAATGGGGTGAAACATTACACATCTGCCCCATATCATCCAGCCACAAATGGATTGGCTGAGAGGTTTGTTCAGACCTTTAAAAAGGCCATAAAGGCAATGTATAATGACGACATACCACTACAACACAAGGTGGATAATTTCTTGTTTGCTTACCGGAATGCGACACATGCAGTAACCAACCAAACTCCAGCCGTACTGTTTTTCAACCGAAGGCTAAGATGTCGCTTGGATTTGCTCAAACCAAACATAAGACGAGATGTTGAGGATAAGCAGTTCCAGCACATAAATGAGAAGCCAACCAGGAGCTTCAAGATAGGGCAACCAGTCTTGGCCCGCGACTACCGAACAGAAAAATGGCAGCCTGGAACGATATGCACTCAGCAGGGACCACTAATGTACACAGTGGACGTTGGAGAGAGCATCGTGAGACGCCATCCTGACCAGATTCTAGAGTCACAGGAACAAGCCAAACCTATATCACAAGCATGTGCACCTGGTAATGAGCCCGAAGTACAGATTGCGTCTACCTCAGAAGCAGTGTTATTGGAAGCTGACGAACCAACCAATGACAATGAGCCAGAATCGACTCCACCGCAAGAGCAGGATACTCGAGAAAGGCGCTATCCAGTCAGGATCAGGAATCCTCCTCAAAGACTGAACTTATAAATGATTATTTCAGTTGATGTATATAGTACCGAGAAAATTGTAATTGTAATTAGTTATTATTTAGTTGTTAAATGAATGTTATGTACTGTTTATCTAAAAGGGGAGGAATTGTTGTGTGTGTACCTTTAAGGGAATAACTGGTTTTAGACTGCAGTACCGGCAGTGGCCACCTCTGTATAAAAGGCCCTAGCAGGCTTCTGTATTTCAGTCTGACGTTGCCTCCTGTTCAGTAAAGTACCTGTTAAACTGTTCTCCCGAAGTCCGTGTATTATCGAGGCACGGACTTTACAACAACTGCAACCGTTGCCATCAGAATTTTTATTTACAATAACCAACTGATGGCGTTTCAACATTAAACATCACATTTCACCCAAGTGACTACGCTTGTGACTATTTGTGCAGTATCTTTCTCTTACGCGTGCTCTTACGTGGTGGTTCTCCCTTGGCATCAGCAGGTGTGGAGGCACCTTGCTCACTTTCTTGCTGCTCCTGTCTCAACACCTTTGGCGGGCGTCCTCTGGGGTTGCAAACCTGTGAGGGCTCAGCAAAAGTCTGCTGCTCCTGCGGCTGTGCAGGGGTTGAGACGCCGATCTCAGTTGGGTGAGGACTCTGACCGAGGACTTGGCAGTGGCATGGAAGTGTGAGCGCTTGGAGAGGAGCCCCCACTTTCTTGTTTTCTGCCACCAACATCTCTCTCATGGGTCAGGTCCACCTCAGCGCTTGCAAGTGGCTTGAGAGCACCTTGCTGCACATCAGGGGGGCCATGGGGACCCGTATCTGCACTGGCAGTCCTACTCAGAAGGACTTCCATGAAGGTCTGGGTTTCTCTGTTCAATAGCTGACCATCGCTCCTCCAGAGATGTCAGTCTATTCTGAACACTCACCATGTTTTTTACACTCTGTCGACTTAGCTCCTCCATGGCCGTAGCCATCCTCTCGTCTACTGTAGCCATCCTTTCCACAGAGGTTGCCATCCTTTCCATGGTGCTGCGTTCATGCGTCAATGAGTCCACAAAGGCTCTGCTCATGTTCGCGATGGACTCCTCCATTCGCTCCACACTCGCAGCGACCCTGGAGACAAAACCTGCCAGAGACTCCTGCACCTGTTCCTGGAGTTCCAGCACCGCTGTTCTTCTGGATGAACCCAGAGGCAGAGGGTCGACATGCAGCTGAGCCGAGCTGGGAGTGTCCTGTGCCCTCCGACTAGGACTCTCCACTGCTGTCCCTATCTCCACAATCTGCTGATGCTCACTTGTGAGCTGTGATACACCAGGTGACAACTCTACTCTATCTCGGGGTGGCCCCACCGAGGTGTGAGTGTCTGCGCTGGTGCTGGGTTGGCTGAATTCTGCTGATGCTGCGCCCTCAGAGGTTGCAGCTTCCTCTCAGGAGTCTGGAGGCTCAGGCTGTTCCTCCTGGATAGTGGGGACGGGTGCTTGTGATGGTCCTGTGGGGAAGTAAAGGAAAGAGTCAGAGATGTGAGGCCAAGGTTACATGCACATTGCATATTGCAGATGATCATAAGTCCATCTGTTAGAGCTTCAAAATCATTATCAGCGACTCATGCAATGTCAATGAGAGAGATGAAAAACTATTCTGTCACCAGCTTTCTCTGATGCACCCGTCTGTCCATCCCCCACTTGCGCATCGTCCTCGAGTCCCACGATCTCCAGGACCGCCTCCTCCCAAGGGGTGAGGTGAGCTACTGAGGGTGGCCCTCCTCCTGTGCTCGCTCTTTCCCTCTTATTGTGAGCTCTCTTTTCGTGCAATGAGGGAGACAAGTGGAGTTTGAGTGAGAATGAAGGAGTGAGTGTAGAGAATCCATAGCATAGATGCTTAGAAGGAGACAAAGATGGGGTGAGGTGGCAAGACCAAGGGCCCTCCCTGTGTGTTGTAAGTTGTTTTCATAGCATCACAGTGATAGGGAGTGTGAGGACTGCATAGTCGAATAGTTAGGTGAATGTGTCCATAGAGAGAGAGGGAATGGGTAAAGGTGCAGGGATGTCAGTGTCAAGTGGGATGTGGAGGAAGAGGTTGCTAAAGCCGAGTGCTGGTGAGGAGAGGCAATGGGGATCAGATTGAGGGTGATGGGAAATTCATACTCACTTTTCCAGTGCGCAGAAGGTCATGAAACCTCTTCCTGCACTGATGCCAGGTTCTGCGGATCAGCGATAACGAGTTGACCTCCTGGGCCACCTGGATCCACACAGCCTTCGTCTGCTGGGGAGGCTTCTTCCTCCCTGAAGAAGGGAAGAGCACCTCCTTATTAGCTCTTGCTCCCTCCACCAAAACTTGCAGGGCGATGTCATCAAATCTGGGAGCAGACTTAGGTCTCCCGCTGCTCATATTGCCTCCAGGTCCCTCTCACAGCAAAGGCCAAAAGGTTGGCAGTCTGCAGAAGAAGCAAGGCTTCTTGCAGACCTTAAATGCAGCAGCAATGATGACGTCATCGGAGGTGAGTTTCAGACTGAAAAAACTAATTGGGCCATGGGATCCTACACCCTGGAACTCAATTGCCCAATTAAGTGAAAATCGCATCATTCTCCCACATCGATTTGGAATCGGGTGGATAACATGAAAAGCGGATGACACGACCCCAGCCCGCCCCAATGACAAAATTGAGCCCTATACCTCTATTTATGAAGCCCAGGATCCCGTAAGCCTTGTTAACTCCTTTCTCAACCTGCCCTGCCACCGTCAACGATTTGTGCACATATACCCCCAGGTCTCTCTGTTCGTGCACCCCCTTTAGGTTTGTAGCATTTAGTTTATATGTCCTCTCCCCATTCTTTCTACCAAAATGTATCACTTCACACTTTTCTGCGTTAAATTTCATCTTCCACATGTTCGCCCATTTCACCAGCCTGTCTATGTCTTCCTGAAGTCTATCACTCTCCTCCTCACTGTTCACTATACTTCCAAGTTTTGTGTCATCTGCAAATTTTGAAATTGTGCCCTGTACACCCACATTCTGTGAGGTGGGACGGATGGACCAGCTGGTCTTCTCCTGTCCATCATTCTCAAATGTTCATTTGTTTAAAACAATTGTACAAAATAGGTTGATTCAGAGGAAAACAGCTAGTTAATTCTGAAATCCCATATTACAACAAACATTGAGTAACCAATTCATCACTTGAACTTCCCAAAGCTTGTGAAGGGTTGTGTGTACTATATAAAATACATTTAAATAACCTAAAGGAGAGCAGTCTGATGAAGGACTATAAAAATAACCTGGAAAACTGTTGTGTTCTTCTATCATCTCTGCATGGTGCATTTCAAACCGATGTACTTATCCAGCTAACACAAAGTGTTATGTTTCTGCAGGATGCCGCCATATGTCTACTTGAGTAGAAAATTAATAGTCTGGTAAAGATTGGAGTCAGAGTGGACATTAACAGCTGCTCTGAAGCACAGAGAAAAAGAAACAAGTCTCACTTCTAATTGCAACAGAGAAGGGAGAACTTTAAGAATAAAAGTGATAGTTCATTTTCAATATTTAGATAGCTGGTACACAAGAGCGTGTTTGTTAATACACAAGAAAATATGATCCTGCCTTTAAAGAAGCGATGGTACGGGTACAGTCGAGGTACATTCCCACGAGGGGGAAAGGTAGGGCAACCAAAGCCAAAGCTCCCTGGATGATGAAAGAGATAGAGAGTAAGATGAAGCAGAAAAAAGGGGCGTATGATAGATGTCAGCTTGAGAATACAAGTGAGAATCAGGCTGAATATAGAAAGTTCAGAGGGGAAGTGAAAAAGGAAATAAGGTGGGCAAAGAGAGAGTATGAGAATAGATTGGCAGCTAACATAAAAGGGAATCCAAGAGTCTTCTATAGGCATATAAATAGTAAATGGGTAGTAAGAGGAGAGGTGGGGCCAGTTAGGGACCAAAATGGAGACCTACACATAGAGGCAGAGGGCATGGCTGAGTACTAAATGAGTACTTTGCATCTGTCTTTAACAAGGAAGAAGATGCTGCCAAAGTCATAGTGAAAGAGGAGGTAATTGAGATACTGGATGGGATAAAAATTGATAAGGAGCAGGTACTAGAAAGGCTGGCTGAACTTAAAGTAGATAAGTCACCAGGACCGGATGGATCCTAGGTTGCTGAGCGAAGTAAAGGTGGAAATTACAGAGGTACTGGCCATAATCTTCCAATCCTCCTTGGATACGGGGCTGGTGCCAGAGGACTGGAGAATTGCAAATGTTACACCGTTGTTCAAAAGAGGGTGTAAGGATAAACCCAGCAACTACAGACCAGTCAGTTTAATCTTGGTAGTGGGGAAGCTTTTAGAAATGTAATCCGGGACAAAATTAACAGTCACTTGGACAAGTATGGATTAATTAAGGAAAACCAGCACAGATCTGTTAAAGGCAAATCGTGTTTAACTAAACTGATTTTGATGAGGTAACAGAGAGGGTTGGATGAGGGCAATGCGGTTGATGTGGTGACTGAAAAGTGCAAAGTGATACATTTTGGTTGGAAGAATGAGGAGAGGCATTATAAACTAAAGCGTACAATTCTAAAGGGGGTGCAAGAACAGAGAGACATGGGGTATATGTGCACAAATCATTGAAGGTGGCAGGGCAGGTTGAGATTGCGGTTAAAAAAGCATATGGGATCCTGGGCTTCATATATAGAGGCAGAGGGCTGGATTTTGTCAATGGGGACGTGATGGAGGCGGGACTCCCACTTTTTGTGCGTCGGTGGGTGTTTCAGCGGCAGCAGCGGGGCTATAAAAGTCCCAGAGACCAGGTAAGGCCTCAGTGCATCGGCGAGTGTTTCAGCGGCAGCAGCGGGGCTATAAAAGTCCCCAGAGACCAGGTAAGGCCTCAGTGCGTCGGCGGGTGTTTCAGCGGCAGCAGCGGGGCTATAAAAGTCCCAGAGACCAGGTAAGGCCTCAGTGCGTCGGCGGGTGTTTCAGCGGCAGCAGCGGGGCTATAAAAGTCCCCAGAGACCAGGTAAGGCGTACCAGTCTCCAGTCTGGGAACTCGGAGGGAAGGAGAAAGGTAAAAAGTAATCCAAGTGTGACGTCACCAGAAAGCGGGTAAGTGATTGTTTGGTGAGTATTTCTCCCTTTTGAAACTTAAATCTCTTTGGTTTATAGTTTCTAAGGTGTGATATTCACCATCTAGAATCGGGGCAGAGGGTATTTAAGAATAATATTAATAAATTTAATTAATTACATAGAATGGGAGATCAGGTGATGTGTTGCTGCTGCAATATGTGGGAGCTGGTGGACACCATTGATGCTCACGGTGATCACATTTGCAGTAAGTGTTGGCTGCTGGAGGAATTCCGGCTCCGTGTTGAAGAGCTGGAGTCCGAGCTTCAAACACTGAGACACATCAGGGAGGGGCAGAGTTACCTGGACTCTGTGTATCACGAGGTATTCACACCAATTAGATTAATTAATTCAGATGTAGTCCGTGGCCAGGGTCAAGATGGTGTGACTAGAAGTGAGGCAGGTACGGGGATCCAGGAGGTAGTGTTGGAGGAGCCGCAGCCCTTGCACTTGTCCAACAGGTTCGAGGCTCTTACTCCCTGTGAGGTTGGGAACAGGGACTGCGGGGAGGATGAGCAACCTGGCCACAGCACCGTGGAGCAGGGGGCCATTCAAGTGGGGGGAGTTAAAAGAAATGTTGTAGTGGTAGGGGATAGTATCGTTAGTGGGATAGATAGAGTTCTTTACAGCTGAGAGCGAGAGTCCCGAAGGCTGTGTTGCCTGCCCGGTGCCAGGGTTAAGGACATCTCCTCTGGACTGGAGAGAAACTTGGAGTGGGAGGGGGAAGATCCAGTTGTCGTGGTCCATGTTGGTACCAACGACATAGATAGGACAAGGAAGGAGGTTCTGCTGAGGGAGTTTGAGCAGCTAGGGGCCAAATTAAAAAGCAGAACCACAAGGGTAATAATCTCTGGATTATTACCTGAGCCACGGGTGAATTTGGCTAGGACAAATAAAATCAGAGAGTTAAATGCGTGGCTCAAAGACTGGTGTGGGAGAAATGGGTTTTGCTTCCTGGGACACTGGCACCAGTACTGGGGCAGGAGGGAGCTGTTCCGTTGGGACGGGCTTCACTTGGCCAGTGCTGGGACTAGAGTCCTGGCGGATCATATAACTAGGGCTGTAGAGAGGGCTTTAAGCTAACTAGTGGGGGGGAGGTTCCTAGAGAGCAAATAATAAAAATGACAACAGAGAAGGTCATAGACTTAGGTAGCAGTGGGGAAATTGAAAACCAGAGCGTGTCAGGAAGGGGCAGAAGGTATGGAGTAAAAGGTAAAGTAATAAAAAGGGCAAAAGCAGGAACTAAGTGTCACAAAACATCTTTGAAAGTTCTCTATCTGAATGCACGTAGCATCCGTAACAAAATAGACGAGTTAATGGCACAAATAACTACATATGGGTATGATCTTGTGGCCATTACAGAAACATGGCTGCAGGGTGACAATGCCTGGGAATTAAACATACCAGGTTATTTAACGATCAGGAAGGACAGGCAGGAAGGAAGGGGAGGTGGGGTGGCTATGTTAATAAAGGAAGGAATCACTGTAATACAGAGAAATGATATTGGGTCAAAAGATCAGGATAATGAAACAGTTTGGGTGGAGGTAAAGAATAATAAGGGGAAAAATACACTAGTGGGCGTAGTCTATAGGCCTCCGAACAGTGGCAACTCTGTTGGACGGAGTATCAATCAGGAAATAGTTGAGGCTTGTAATAAGGGAACATCTATAATTATGGGGGATTTTAACTATCATATTAATTGGACAAATCAAATTGGGCAGGGCTGCCTTGAGGATGAGTTCATTGAGTGTATTAGGGATGGGTTTCTTGAGCAGTATGTAACTGAACCGACCAGGGGGCAAGCAACCTTAGATCTGGTCCTGTGTACCGAGACAGGATTAATTAAAAATGTCCTAGTAAAGGATCCCCTTGGAATGAGTGACCATAACATGGTTGAATTCCATATTCAATTAGAGGGTGAGAAGGTTGGATCTCAAACAAGCGTGCTAAGCTTGAATAAAGAAGAATATGAAGGTATGAGAGCGGAATTGAGTAGAGTGGATTGGGAAAATAGATTAAAGGGTAAGACGATACATGATCAGTGGTGTACATTTAAGGAGTTATTTTACAACTTCCAAAAAAAATATATTCCACTGAGAAGAAAAGGGTGTAAAAGAAAAGACAGCCATCCGTGGCTAAGTAAAGAAATTAAGGATAGTATTCGACTAAAAACAAGGGCATATGAGGTAGCCAAATCTAGTGGGAGGATAGAGGATTGGGAAAACTTTAAAAGACAGCAAAAAATAACAAAAAGATTGATTAAGAAAGGGAAGATAGATTATGAAAGTAAATTAGCAAAAAATATAAAAACAGATAGTAAGAGTTTTTATAGTTATATAAAAAGAAAAAGGGTGGCTAAAGTAATTGTTGGTCCCTTAGAGGATGAGACTGGGAAATTAATGGTGGGAAATATGGAGATGGCAAAAACACTGAATGAATATTTTGTATCAGTCTTTACAGTAGAAGACACTAAGAATATCCCAACACTGGACAAACAGGGGGCTAAAGGGGGGGAGGAGCTAAACACGATCAAAATCACTAAGGAAGTGGTACTCGGTAAAATAATGGGACTCAAGGCGGATAAATCACCTGGACCTGATGGCTTACATCCTAGGGTCTTGAGGGAAGTGGCGGTAGGGATTGTGGATGCATTGGTAATAATTTTCCAAAACTCCCTGGACTCGGCAAAGGTCCTGGCAGACTGGAAAACTGCTAATGTAACACCCTTATTTAAAAAGGGCAGTAGACAGAAGGCTGGAAACTATAGACTGGTTAGCCTAACATCTGTGGTAGGTAAAATTTTGGAGTCCATTATTAAGGAGACAGTAACAGGACATTTGGATAATCATAATTTAATAGGACAAAGTCAGCATGGTTTTATGGGGAAGTGATGTTTGACAAATTTGCTGGAGTTCTTTGAGGAAGTAACATATAGGGTGGATAAAGGGGAACCAGTGGACGTAGTGTATTTAGACTTCCAAAAGGCATTTGGCAAGGTGCCACACAGAAGATTATTGCTTAAGATAAAAAATCACAGGATTGGGGGTAATATTCTGGCATGGATAGAGGATTGGCTATCTAACAGAAGGCAGAGAGTTGGGATAAATGGTTCATTCTCAGACTGGCAATCAGTAACTAGTGGTGTTCCGCAGGGGTCAGTGCTGGGTCCCCAACTCTTTACAATCTATATTAACGATTTGGAGGAGGGGACCGAGTGTAACATATCAAAGTTTGCAGATGATACTAAGATGGGAGGGAAAGTAGTGAGTGAGGAGGACATAAAAAACCTGCAAGGGGACATAGACAGGCTAAGTAAGTGGGCAGAGATTTGGCAGATGGAATACAATACTGGAAAGTGTGAGGTTATGCACTTTGGCAGGAAAAATCATAGAGCAAGTTATTATCTTAATGGCAAGAAACTGGAAAGTACTGAAGTACAAAGGGATCTGGGGGTCCTGGTGCACGAAACTCAAAAGGTTAGTATGCAGGTGCAGCAAGTGATTAAGAAGGCCAATGGAATGTTGGCTTTCATTGCTAGGGGGATAGAATATAAAAATAGGGAGGTATTGCTTCAGTTGTACAAGGTATTGGTGAGACCGCACCTGGAATACTGCGTACAGTTTTGGTGTCCATACTTAAGAAAGGACATACTTGCTCTCGAGTCAGTACAAAGAAGGTTCACTCGGTTAATCCCGGGGATGAGGGGATGGACATATGAGGAGAGGTTGAGTAGATTGGGACTCTACTCATTGGAGTTCAGAAGAATGAGAGGCGATCTTATTGAAACATATAAGATTGTGAAGGGGTTGGATCGGGTGGATGCGGGGAGGATGTTCCCGATGATGGGTGAAACTAGAACTAGGGGGCATAGTCTTAGAATAAGGGGCTGCTCTTTCAAAACTGAGATGAGGAGGAACTACTTCACTCAGAGGGTGGTAGGTCCATGGAATATGCTGCCCCAAAAAGCTGTAGAAGCTACATCATTACATAAATTTAAAACAGAAATAGACAGTTTCCTAGAAGTAAAGGGAATTAAGGGTTACGGGGAGCGGGCAGGAATTTGGACATGAGTCTAGGTTCGGATCGGTAATGGCCCTGTGGGTAGCGGAGCGGGACCAGGGGCCGTATAGCCTGATCCTATTTCATGTGTCTAATTCTGTTAGATTCAGGAGATGGTTCGGTGATAGTGGATTGGCGGTTAGGATCAGATCAGCCATGATCTTATTGAATGGCGGAGCAGGCTTGAGGGGCCGATTGGCCTACTCCTGCTCCTATTTCTTATGTTCTTATGTTCTTATGGGTTGTAATCCCGCCTCCATCGACTTGTGGCCAACCCACACTATTTTCCCTTGATTGACCTTGTTAAGCCCGCCCAGCGGGCTCAGCAGACGAATTAAGGGACATCTGGTTACTGGTGACGTCAGTGATTGACATTTCATCTGTCAAGAGCTTTTGACAGATGAAAAATCAGCGTTTGACAGCTCTGTGAAGTTGTCAAACACTGACAATCTGTCTTCTAACTTGAGTCCTTCTACTCAGACTCAGTTAGAGAGCTCTCCAGACCAGAAAGCAGAGGCTGCAGCTTTTGACAGTTGAGCAGCCATTCTGCTTTCTGTGCCGGTGAGCTGAGGGAATCCCGAGAACTGAAGGAAGGAAGCCTGCAGGAGAAAGTAAAGATAAGTAAAACTTATTAAAACACTTTACACTTACTTCACACACTTACCTCTGCACACATGCACCCATCACTCACCTGCAAAACGGACATCTCGACCCCTCCAACCCCTTCAGACCGACGGTCCGCCTCGCTAACTTGTCGTGGTTCGGAGCCGTCAGGAAGCCCACACTTCAGGGCTAAAAATAGGGATTAGGCAAAACACTGCCTGTTAACTACTTTTAACTACCTGTTAACAGGCAGTTTTTTGGCACTAATCCCCTTCCCGCCTCGTGGAGGCGGCTCCCAGCACAGGTTGGATACTCGCCTCCTGGGACATTGGCACGGAGGCAGGTTGGGGGTGGGATGGGTTCGTGACCCCTGATTCTGAAATTTTCCCACCACTCCTGCCTCCAAACCCACCTCCACGGGGCTTGGAAATTCAAGCCCATAGTGTACAAAAGCAAGGAAGTTATGATAAACCTTTATAAAACACTGGTTTGGCCTCAACTGGAGTATTGTGTCCAATTCTGGGCACTGCACTTTAGGAAGGATGTGAAGGCCTTAGAGAGGGTGCAGAAAATATTTACAAGAATAGTTCCAGGGATGAGGGACTTTAGTTATGTGGATAGACTGGAGAAGCTGGGGTTGTTCTCCTTAGAGCAGAGAAAGTTGAGAGGAGATTTGATAGAGGTGTTCAAAATCATGAGGGATCTAGACAGAGTAGATAGAGAGAAACTGTTCCCATTGGCGGAAGGGTCGAGAACCAGAGGACATTGATTTAAGGTGATTGGCAGAAGAACCAACGGCGACATGAGGAAAAACTTTTTTACGCAGCGAGTGGTTAGGATCTGGAATGCACTGCCTGAAGGGTGGTGGAGGCAGATTCAATCGTGGCTTTCGAAAGGGAATTGGATAAGTACCTGAAGGAAAAAAAAATTGCAGGACTATGGGGAAAGGGTGGGGGAGTGGGACTAGCTGAAGCGCTCTTGCAGAGAGCGGCACGGGTTTGACGGGCTGTAACCATTCTATGATTCTATGTTGCAGAATAGTAACCGAAATGTTATTGTGGATATATTTCACCCTTGAGCAATGACAAAGGAAATCAAATTTAGTTGGAAAATAATTGCAATGATCATTGAAAATAAAATGATCTTGAAATAAAGCATGTATTTTGGGATATGAAAGCAGATCATCTGTTATTAACAATTACTAGTGCACTAGTCCTTTGCATCACCAGAACTTTCTGAAACACAGCCAAGTTAAAAAATATATATCACCAGCTCTACATATTTTCATTTGTAAAACCTAATTTGCCAAAACCTAGAATTCTCATCTATTGTTGAGATGGAGCTTTATCTTTTGCATTCATACCCAGTCTCTGACCATTCCTGAATGCTGCTGGCTTCAGTCTAGGATACCCTGATTTCATGCGCTTCGAAGCAATGAGTGGTAACACACATTGCTTTAGGGCAATGCAGGTGAAGGTTTACTGACTAGCAACCAACAGTGAAGGATTATCTCATAAAATGTTTAAAGTGCAGTTTTTGTGGCTGTTAATAGTTTATGAAAATTGAGAATAAATTGAAATCTTGCAGATGGGAACATGCTATGAGCTAAACTTAATTTTATGTGAGCTGTTGTTCCGTTTAGCTAAGCTAGCACAGCTGCATTATGCCTTGTTCATTGTGTAAACTAAACCCAATCACCAAAACAATATCAGACAATTTGGTAAACAGCATGGGGGAAAAATTCAGTTGTTTGCGCCTCCCGTTAGCACCTTAAGAGGGCGCCAATTGCGGTGCAAAGCAACTAGCGCCCGGGTGAGGCAATGTTTGTGCCGCTCGCGAAATTAAGTAGACATTTTGCGGCGGCGCTAAACACTACCGCCACGATCTCCTGCGCCGGCAGATCATGACGTCAGTCGCGTGCGCGATGCCCCATTAGCGCCCCGGACCGGATATTGAGTGGCGCCCCCTGCCTTACCATCTGCCGCTAGCAATGTCAGGTTGAGGGGAGCGTTTTGCTGTCGGAAAGGGACTGGTGGAGCGCTATTTAAAGGCGACCATTTCCTGCCTTTTTTTGTGGGTGACATTTTTGCACCACGCATTCTGAGAGAGAGAGAAACTTCTGGAGAGATTCAACGCTGTGTGAAGGAGTTTTGAGTACTGAGCAGCACTTTGCAGGTTCATTTTGATTTGCCCTTCCTTGCTTCGCCAGCACTCTGAGGTAGCGCCTCGCTCCTCGGCCTTTGCGCCTTAAGACAGGGGTGAAGCGCCTGATTTAGTGCTCCAATCACATCCAGGGGCGATAAAAGCCAAGTCTGCTGTCAGAGGCCATAATTAGCGCCAGGCGCTAAACTTTGCGCACGGCCGATAATGGCGCCCCAAATGGGGCGATACTGAATTTTTTCCCCCATGAATTTAGAGAATAAACACACTTAATCATTTTGATGGTGTTTTTGTATTCCAAATTATTTTGTGTCCATATTTGTGGAGTCTGGTGGGTTCAACATTCTAATGTGTGGTGGCGATTTAACTCGGCTAACACCAGTCTTTCTGCTTTCAAATGAAGTTGTTTTACTTTAAATCTAGTTCTTCTTAACATTATTGTGAAAGGAAGCCAAAAACTTAGTACAAGTTTGTTGCATTCTGTGACTGAATCACTGAGGCAGAAAGGAAACATTCAGGCCCTAAAATGGTGCAGAGAAGGGCCACAAAGCTGATCCCTAATGTCAGAAGATTGAGTCATTGGGCAAATTAGAAAATCATGAACTCTTTGGCCTAGAAATTCGGTATAGCCATGTTTGGGGCGCTACAGCCGGGCGTTCGCTAAATTTTGCGCCCGGCGCAACTTAGCGCCACCTTCGCCGATATTCAGTTGCATCGCCCCAAGAGGTTGCTGCTGCGCTAAAGCAGGCGATGCACGACTATCATTAGGCGCTAAGCCGGCGGGCCAGGGCGCTACCACCGAGGGTGGGCGCAGCACAGGTGCGGCGAGTTGCTGATTGAAGGCAGACACTCTGGCGCCGGTCAGCTCTTAAAGGGGGAGGGTGGAATTGTTTTGTTGCCACGCCCTGCACACTGCAGCCCTGAAGCAAGGCCTGACCACTGCTGCTTGAACTGTTCAACACCCAGGATAATGGAGAAGGCCAGGGAGAGAGCGCAGCGCTTCAGCGAGGGTGACCTGAGGGTACTGGTTGGTGCAGTGGAGCGCAGGCGCCATGTTCTGTTCCCTGAAGGTGGCAGGAGGCCGCTGCTCAGCGACTATCGGAAAGCCTGGAGGGAGGTGTCAAACAGGGTCACCTCCAACAGCGTGGTTGCCAGGACTCCTGTCCAATGCCGAAAAAAGTTCAACGACCTCACTCGGGTTGTCAGGGTGAGTACTCTTTCCAGTGTCCTCCTCATCCCTGCATGTGCACCTCACTTTATGGGCAAAGGGACCTGAAAGCCCTTATGTTCATTAATAAATAGACATTCTTATTATGAACACAGCTAGCTTTTGCTAGACACTTTTATTGAGCACATGTGGACTAGGTACAGTATCTGTAAAGGCTGCCATCTTGCCTGCTGCCTTGTGGGTAGCCTAGTGCCTCATGGGTAATGTAGTCTTAATATATATACAGCTGGGTAGTGTAGTCTTATATACAGCTCTACGGCTCCACCTAGTGTCCACTATAGAATGACATGTTATTGATCATTACATCCCCCTTTCTTTGAGGTTTAACAAAATCAATATCAATCAGCTTTCAAGAAAACAATAAAGATAATATCAGTAACACTTTTGTTAGTGCTCTATAAACATAAACATTTTCAAAACAGTCAACACATTTTCAAAGCTTTACATTGTACTCAAAGATTAAGGCCTAGAAATTCGGTGGGGTTAGCGCCCAATTAGAGGCGTTAGAGGGCCTTGCGCCGGAATTATAGCCGCGATCGAAATTGCGTTGGGCCCTACCATCGGCGTTAGCCGGTAGCGCTGCGCCAGCACCGATGATGTCATCGGTGTGCGCAGCGTCCCGGTTGCCGTGGTAACATGGCCGGACGCCCAAATTCAGTTGCGGCCGCCTCGCCCGTGGCAGCCGCAACCAACGATTGTTCAACGGGATGTTGCAGCACGTAGCGCCGGCGCATTAAGGTGGAGCGGCGGCCGGCCGCTTTCCCGGCGGCCGCCTGCCCGCACCTCCCTCCCCGGACTCCTCCACCACCCCCCCGCGGCACTGATGTGTGTGGCCCGCGAGCCCGGCACTTCTCCGAGGTGCCGGGCTCATTTGTCGGGTGAATCGACCGGTCAGCGGTCGGCTGCAGGCAGCTCCTCCTTAACAGAAGGAGGAGGCCTGCAGTACCCCAGCCTGCCGCACCGCATCGGGTGCCGCAGCGGGGGATTAGCGCCGCAAACCTGCATTCAGCACCCATAGCGAGGCGCTGAAACCCTCCATTAGCGCCCGCAGCCGTCTGGGCGCGGGGCAGCTGAATTTTTGGCGGGCGCAGCGGCAATTATCGCGGGCGCAAAATTTCGGGCGCAAAAGCCCTGGCGGAGGCAAACCTAATTTCTAGGCCTAAGTCTATCAGGCTTTTTTACTTCACGTGTGGATCTTCTCAACACGGGTAAGTCTGATGTGTCTTCATGAGATTGTTCTGGCGGTGAATGACAAGATGCAGTTGCGGCATTGTCATCAATCTGCTCTTGTATAGATCGAGGTCTCTTTGCGATCTTTGCTTGGAGAGGGTTTCAGTGTTTCCTTCACTCTTCATGCCATAACTCTCAATGTAGTCAATGCACTCTCGAAAAACTGCTGGCAGCTGGATCCCATCATACAGCATAAGCCTCTCAGCAGCCTCGGCTAATGGAACACCAAAGATTGGCCTGAGGGAAGAAGGAGTATCCACTGGAACTGTTTCCTGCTCTGGTGCAGGCTTCTTCTTTTTCTTTTTCTCTTTCCACTGCTTAACAACATCTGCTGCGGTTATATCTTTGGACTTTTTCTCCTTGTGTTTTTCCTCTTTGTGCTTTTCTTCCTTTGGCTTCTCTTTGACCTTAAAGTCTTTTTCTTTCTTCTTGGAGAAACTAGGCTTTTTGAAGACATGGATACCCTTTGGCCTTTTCACCCTTGATGGGCTCTCTGCTTCATCACCTGAGTCATCTGGTCTGCTTATGGCACAATTTATACGGTAGACTCTCTTGACCAGTTATAAGTCTTCACAAGCTTTGTCACCTAGTATCAAATCAAGTCTTTTAGCCACAACAGAAAACATGAGATGATGCACTTTGTCTTTGACTGTCACTTTAGGTCTGCATACACCTAAGCTATCTATTTTCTGTCCATTATAGTCCTTCAGTAGTACTGACTTTTTCTGTATTTTGGGCTTTTCTTTCATATTGTTAATGTCACTCATACTGATTAAGTTTGCTTTTGCCCCAGTGTCTAGTTTCAAGGTAACTAATGCTCCATTTACCTGCAGTGGGATCATCCATTTGTCCACTTTTACTGCATTGACTTTATGTTCAGCATTGTCCATTTCTGATGGCTGCACATTTTCTGTATCTTTTTTGATATCGTCACATGACACCATTCCTACAAAAAATGTCTCACTTAAATCAGTGTCCTCAATCACATTAACTTGTTGCCCTTTCGTTGTTTTTACTTTTGAAAAGCATTGTTTGGCAAAGTGATTCTTTCCATTACACTTTGTGCACATTTTTCCAAACGCTGGGCATTGTCTTAACTGGTGTTTGTAACCATAGCGTTTACAATTAAAAATGTCATCCTCCGATTGCTTTTCATTTCTGTTCTGCCCATGTTTCTTCCCCTTGTAGGACACAGCACCAACAGTAGCATTATCACGCATTACAATTGCATCATTATTGATTTCACTGTAAGTTTTCGCGTGCTTTCGAGCTAGCTCGCTGGCTTGGCATATTTTCACTGCATTTTCCAAATTTAGTTTGGTTTCTCTCAACAGACGTTCCCTGACTTTTTTATCATGAATACCAAACACAATCTGGTCATGAATCATGGATGATTTCAGCTCAGAGAAATTACATGTCTGTGCTTTCAGTTTCAGATCAGTTATAATGCTATCAAAAGTCTCATTTTGTTGCTGTATCCGAGAACGGAAGATGTATCTTTCATACGTCTCATTCTTTTTGGGAGAGCAATGTGCATCAAATTTTTTTAGCACATCTTCTAATTTTTCTCTGTTCTCCTCTGGATTAAATACAAATGTATTAAATACCTCTATCACCTGTGGGCCTGCAACCGTAAGCAGCAGCGCTATTTTTCTTGCGTCTGGCTTTGTACCGAATCCGATGGCAGCAATGTAGAGTTCGAATTGTTGTTTAAAAATCCGCCAATTGTAGTCGACATTTCCCTCGAGATTCAAACGCTCTGGTGGCTTCAAATTCTCCATGTCGCTTTTCACAATTTTTTAGCAGATATTTACAACTCTTGGTATCCTGGTACCATCTTATGTTCATTAATCAATAGACATCCTTATTATGAACACAGCTAGCTTTTGCTAGACACTTTTATTGAGCACATGTGGACTAGGTACAGTGGCCTAGAAATTCAGTTGGCTGCGCCAGGCGTTAGCGCCTTAGGAGGAGCAGATCTCGAGCGCTAGGCGCTTAGCGCCCGGGCGCAGCGCGATCTGCGCCTCGCCCCAACTTCAGTAGACATTTAGCGCTGGCGCAAAGTCTTTGCGCGCGCTCAGCTGCGCGCACAGATCATGACGTCATTTCGTTGTGCAACGCCCTTTGTGCGCCCGGAACCGGAACTTCACTCGCGCCGCCCCATTGTGCGCCGGGCGGCCCTAACGACTGTGAAGTGGAACGGTACACAGCCGAGGCGGGCCGCGGGGAGCGCAAATTAAAGGGCACTTACCCTGCACTATAAAGGGCAGCCATTTTGCAGCATTCACTCTTGTGCAACGGATTTTTGGAGAGAGACCAAGGAAGAGAGCTTACTGCTTTGGCCCAACACTAGGACAGGTCTTTTTGGCTTCAGGCCAGAGCTGTGCAATTCTCTTTGCCTTCATTGAGATCTCAGTGTTTGCCAGCATATTATGGGGGCTGCATTGGGTGCCAACGCTGAGTTTCAGCCTTATGTCGGAAGGGCTTACAGACGCCGTGAGAGAGTGGCAGCCCTGGCTAGACGCAGAGGGGGCAACAGGCGTCGCCAAGTGAGGCCTTACCCACCCAGGGTATACTGCCAGCAGTTCTCCTATCTCAACATGTCTGCCGCGCAGTGTGTTAGGAGGCTGCGATTCAGAAGGGAGGTGGTTGCAGACATCTGCCAGCTGCTTCACAGAGATCTGCGTCCACAGCTGATGCGCAGGACGTCTCTGTCGGTGGCAGTGAAGGTGACGGTGGCTCTCAACTTCTATGCCACCGGCTCCTTCCAATCCGCTGCTGGGGACATCGCTAACATCTCCCAGTTCGCCGTGCATTGCTGCATCCGCCAGGTGACCGAAGCCCTTTTCAGAAGGAGACGTCAATTCATCTCCTTCCCCATGACCCTGGACGAGCAGCAGCAGCGTGCAGTGGGATTTGCAAGAATAGTGGGCTTCCCCATGGTGCAGGGCGCCATTGACTGCACGCATGTGGCTTTGCGGGCACCTCTGGAGCATGCCGAGGATTACCGCAACCGGAAGGGCTACCATTCCCTCAACGTACAGCTGGTGTGTGACCACAGGCAGCGCATCCTAGCTGTCAATGCCCGCTTTCCAGGCAGCAGCCACGATGCCTTTATCCTGCGACAGACAACTGTGGCTGACATGTTCCAGGCACAGCCTCACCCAAGGGGATGGCTTATCGGGGACAAAGGCTATCCTTTGTGTACCTGGCTCATGACCCCGCTCTGCGCGCCCATGACCCCTGCTGAAGAGGCATACAACGAGAGCCATCAAGCGACTAGGAACCTCATCGAACAAACAATCGGCGTCCTGAAGCAACGGTTCCGCTGTCTGGATCGCTCCGGGGGAGCCCTCCAGTATTCGCAGGAGCGAGTCTCCCAATTCGTCGTCGTTTGCTGCATGCTGCACAACCTGGCTATCCGCAGGACTCAGGCACTGCCACCTCACGTTGGACCACCACCTCAGGAGGAGGAGCAGGAGGAGCATGAGGAGAAGGAGGACGAGGAGTACCAGCCCAGGAGGGAGGCAGAAGGTCCAAGGGCCGCCCGTCGGCGGCTTATTGAACGTCACTTCTAGGCCCCCTGTCAGGGAATGGCTTGTGCCAATGAAAGAACATGATTGCAGCCGCTCCGCAAACCCTCAGCCGGTTAAGGCAACAAACACTTCAAAGATCAAACATGGACAATGCGAATAAATAAAATGGTTTATTGTACAAACTCAGGGCCCTTCCCACATGAAAACCAATAACACACGAAACCCCCAAAAAACACTCACACACATGACTCACTCCCACAACCTGGGGAGGATTAACAAAAGATGTAAACAAAAATGGCCTCATCCTCGGCCTTCACAAAACAAACATACCAAAAAACACAACATTTGGACACACCCTCTACTTTGTGTCCCGCGAGGGCGATGCCTTCTGCAAACTTTGCCGGCCCCTGGACGCCCTGCTGCTCCTCCTCAAAGTGAGGCCAGTGGCTGCTGCAAGGCTGGGGGACGGCTCCTGGGGGGCACATGTCGTGACGGCAGATGCCCTTGGGGGTCGGCCTAGACGAGGTCTGGCCCTCGAGGGGCTGGCTGGTGAATGCTGCAGCTGTGGCTGGCCAGCATCAGTCGCTGCAGCAGCTCGTGGCAGCGGCGGCTGGAGCAATGGGGGCAAGCTGGCGGATGGCAGGCACTCGCTGGTCGCCTGAGACACTGGCACTCGGCCGGGCCAGCACTGCAGCATGCGCAGCAATCTACCGAGGGACAGACCGCTGTGCTGCTGCAGCGCGTCGGGTGCCCTGGCGATGCCGGGCTGACACAGCGAGTGTGGCAGCAGTGAGTGCCCGTGTTGCCCTGTTCTGTGACCGCATCAGAGCAGCCAGTGACTGCACGGCACCACTGATCACCTGGCCAGTCGCTGCCACAGAGGCCCCGAATTCGATGACACTCCGAGACAGGGACTGCATGGCCTCAAGCATCCGTCCCACTACCCCCATGAGCTCCATGTGCCGGTGCTCCGAGTCCGCCGACATGTCCTCGAGGCGGCGCAGCTCCTCGGCGTTGACCGTCCCCGGACTGGAGGCCGGACTCTCCCTCTGGGGAGAAGGCCGCCGAACTGGCCGACCCTTCCTGTGTTGCTGGACGCCGCTGGGCTCAGCAATTGGGCTCCCCTCTGACCCTTCCCCCCTCTGGGGAGAAGGCCGCTGAGCTTCCACCCCCCTCCCGCGTTTCTGCAGGCCGCTGGTCCCAGGAGCTACATTCCCCTCCGACACTTCCGCCACGCTCCCCTCCAGGGAAGACGTCTCCCCTACAGTGACATGGCTTGCCGCGGCTGAGGGTTCCCCTGATGGGCCGCCTTCCTCTTGCTCCTCCTCCTCCTCCTCTTCTGAGGGGCTGTCACTGGCAACTTCAGGGACCTCCTCCTCACCATCTGAAAGCAGGAAGGCACAAGAGTAGCTTAGAGTGAGGAGAGGGCGTCAGCGAGGGATGCATGAGTGGTAGCATTCAGCGCATTGGTCGGACAGTGGCAAAGGATGTAGATCTGATGCGCATGTGGGACGAGAGAGGTCCAAAAAATGATGTCCTTACCATTGGTGCCCAGAACAGGGTCGGCATCTCCAGATGCAACGGGGCCAATCACCCGGGCACCCAAGATGCGCTCCACGCGCTGTTGCAGCTCGGTGAGCGGCTGGATCTGGGGTCCGCCTCCCCTGGTCACAGTCCGGCTTCTCTTATTATTGGCCAGCTTGGCCTGCAAGAGAAAGGACGGCCTCTAAGTACAGTGTGTAGCCCTGATCTTGTGTGCACTGCCTCCCATGGTCGAATAGCCTGGCCAGTGTGTAGCCCTGACCTTGTGTGCACTGCCTCCCATGGTCGAATAGCCTGGCCAGTGTGTTAAGTGTACAATGTGCAATTGATGTTCATGACTGACCCATAGCTGCTGCATGAGGGCTGGCCATTAGGGCTTTCAGGTCCCTTTGCCCATAATGTGAAGTGCACATGCAAGGATGAGGAGGACACTGGAAAGGGTACTCACCCTGACAATCCTGGCGAGGTCATTTAGTTTCTTGCGGCATTGTACCGCGCTCCTGGGGACCTCACTGTTCGATGTCACCCTGGTGGCGACATGCCTCCAGGCTCTCCGGTAGACGCGGGCCGGCGGCTTCCTCCCATTGTCTGGGAACAAAATATGGCGTCTCTTCTCCACAGTGCTAACCAGCACCCTCAGATCAAGCTCTGAGAAGCGCTGCGCTCGTTCACAGGCCTTCTCCATACTTTGAGGCGCTATATGGGTCCAGCAGCAGTGTTCAGGCCTAGCTGGAGGGCTCCAGTGTGCAGGGCGTGGCAGCAGACCAAGTCGACCCTTCCCCCTTAAGAGCTGGCCGGCGCCAGGGTGTCTGCTGTCAATCAAGAAATGGCCGCACCTGCGCTGTGCCCGGCCTCGGCGGTATCGCTCAGCACCTCCGACTTAGCGCCTAAAGAGAGCCGTGCATCGCCAGTTTTAGCGCTCGAGCAAACTCTTAAGGCGAAGCTAATGAATATCGGCGAAGTGGCCTCGAATTTGCGCCGGGCGCAAACTTTAGCGGCCGCCCAACTTTACCGCCCCAAAAGTGGCTATAATGAATTTCTAGGCCAGTATCTGTAGAGGCTTCCATCTTGCCTGCTGCCTTGTGGGTAGCCTAGTGCCTCATGGGTAATGTAGTCTTAATATATATACAGCTGGGTAGTGTAGTCTTATATACAGTTCTACACAGCTCTACAGCTCCACCTAGTGTCCACTATAGAATGACATGCTATTGATCATTACAAACCTAATGCCCAGCCCTCATCCAGCAGCTATGGGACTGTCATGAAAATCACTTGCACATTCAGGACTTTACACACTGTCAGGGCTATTCCACCATAGGAGGCAGTGCAGGCAAGATGAGGGCTTCACACTGTCAGGGCTATTCCACCATGGGAGGCAGTGCAGGCAAGATGAGGGCTTCACACTGTCAGGGCTATTCCACCATGGGAGGCAGTGCAGGCAAGATGAGGGCTTCACACTGTCAGGGCTATTCCACCATGGGAGGCAGTGCAGGCAAGATCAGGGCTTCACACTGTACTTAGAGGCCGTCCTTTCTCTTGCAGGGCAAGCTGGCGCACAACCGAAGGCAGCAGCGACAGACCGGGGGAGGCCGTCCTGACCTCAAACAGCTCAGCGACCTGGAGCAGCGTGTGGAGCGCATTATGTCAGGCCGGCTGATTGGCCTCATCGCCAGTGGAGATGCCAACCCTGTTGTGGGCCCCAATGGTGAGGGCATCACCTTTTTGACCTCTCTCTTTCACTTGCACCTCACACCAGCATCCTTTGCCTGTGTTGGACCAATGCAGTGCATAGCAGCACTCATGCCTCCCTCGCTGCTGCCCTGTCCTCACTCTAAAGCAACTCTTGTGCCTCCCTGCTTTCAGATGGTGAATCGCCAGTTGAGGAGGCGGGCCCTCAAGCTGGCACTGTGAGTGAATCGGAAGATGAGGAGGAGGAAGAGGAAGCCAGCCCATCAGAGACACCCTCAGCCGAGGCAGCCCATGGCCATGATGGGGACACGTCTTCCCTGGAGGGGAGCAGGGGGGAAGGTTCGGAGGAGAGTGAAGCTCCGAGGCCCAGTGGGCTGCAGCAACGCAGGAGGGGTGGGGAAGCTCGGCGGCCTACTCCCCGGAGGGGGAGTGCGGCCTCCAGTCCTGCTATGGTGAGCGCAGAGGAGATGCGGCTCCTTGCGGAAATGGGCGCCCAGGCTGAGCGCAGGCACACTGAGCTCATGGCTGCAGTGGCAAGGATGCCTGACTCCATAGAGTCACTGGCAAGGAGTGTACAGGAATTTGGGGCAGCACAGGCCAGGAGTCTGCAAGAATTCAGTGCAGCACAGGCCAGGAGTCTTCAGGACTTCGCGGCAGCACAGGCGGCTTCCAGCCAAGTGCTCAGTCGTGCCGTGCATTCACTGGCTGGTCTAATGCAGACACAGACCAGGGCCACACAGGCACTAACTGCTGCCACCCTCGCTGGATCGGCCAGGCATCGCTGGGGCACTCGCCGCGCCGCAGCAGCCCAGCAGTCTGTGCTTCAGCAGATTGCTGCGCATGCTGCAGTGCTGGCCCGTGCAAGTGCCAATGTATCAGCTGACCAGAGAGTGCCTGTGCTCTGTCAGGTTGGCAGCATTCCTGCAGCCAACACTGTCACTCCTCCACTGCAGCTGCCACCACCCGTAGGACAGACTGCTGCCGCCCAAGCAGAGTTGGAGCAGTCAGTAGCCGGCCCCTCCAGGCCCAGAGCTGATCCAGGCCGACCCCCAAGGACATCTGCCGTCTCACCATCTGACCCTCAGCAGCCTTCCCCCAGCCTTGCTGCAGCCACTGGGGCCCCATTGAGGAGGAGCTGCAGGGCGGAAAGGGGTCACTCGCGGAAGCGAGATGGCTCACCCTCGCAGGGGAAAAAGTAGAAGGTGTGGCCAAATGATTTTTTTATATGAAGGCCGAGACTGTTGTGTTCTTTTATATATGAAGGCCGAGACAGTTGTGTTTTTTTATATATGAAGGACGAGACTGTTGTGTTCTTTTATATATGAAGGCCGAGACTGTTGTGTTCTTTTATATATGAAGGCCAAGACTGTTGTGTTCTTTTATATATGAAGGCCAAGACTGTTGTGATTGTTTTTTATAAAGGCTGAGGATCATGGTCATTTGAGTTTAACTACTTGTTGCATTTTCTGAAGGTTGGGAGAGCCAGTTATGTCTCTGACTGTTTTTGGGGGGGTTTCTCTGAATTGGTTTGTCATGCAGGAAGGGCACAGAATTTGCACAATAAAAAAATTTCTGGAATCGCACTGTCCATGTTTATATTTTTAAGTATTTGTTGCCTTGACCGGCTCAGGGCTTGTGGAGCGGCTACATTCATCTTCTTTCATTGGCACAAGCCATTCCCTGAGAGGGGGCCTAGAACCGAGTTGCAATTAGCCGCCGACGGACGGCCCTTGCACTTTGGGGCTCCCTCCCGTGCTGGTGCTCCTCCTCCTCCTCCTCCTCCTCCTCTGGTGGTCCTCCAATGTCTGCTGGCAGTGGCTGAGTCCTGCGGATAGCCAGGTTGTGCAGCATGCAGCACACTACAATGAAATGGGAGACTCGCTCAGGCAAGTACTGTAGGGCTCGCCCGGAACGATCCAGGCAGCGGAACCGTTGCTTGAGCACGCCGATTGTGTGCTCAATGATGTTCCTGGTTGCTTGATGGCTGTCATTGTATCGCTCTTCAGCAGGGGTGCTGGGTGCATGGAGCGGGGTCATCAGCCAGGTGCACAAAGGATAGCCTTTGTCCCCGAGAAGCCATCCTCGTGGGTGAGGCTGGGCTTCGAAAATGTCTGCCACAGAAGTCTGGCGCAGGATGAAGGCATCGTGGCTGCTGCCTGGAAAGTGGGCATTGACAGCTAGTATGAGCTGCCTGTGGTCACACACCAACTGCACGTTGAGCGAATGGTAGCCCTTCCGGTTGCGGTAATCCTCGGCATTCTCCAGAGGTGCCCGCAAAGCCACATGCGTGCAGTCAATGGCGCCCTGCACCATGGGGAAGCCCGCTAATGCTGCAAATCCCATTGCACGCTCTTGCTGCTTGTCCAGGGTCATGGGGAAGGAGATGAACTGACGTCTCCTTCTGAAAAGGGCATTGGTGACCTGGCGGATGCAGCAATGTACCGCGAACTGGGAGATGTTGGCAATGTCCCCAGTAGCGGATTGGAAGGAGCCAGTGGCATAGAAGTTGAGAGCCACCGTCACCTTCACTGCCACCGACAGAGACGTCCTGCTCCTCAGCTGTGGCTGCAGATCTCTGCGAAGCAGGTGGCAGATCTCATTGACCAGCTCCCTTCTGAATCGCAGCCTCCGAACACACTGCTCCTCAGACATGTTCAGATATGAGAACTGCTGATGGTATACCCTGGGTGGGTAACGCCTCCTGTGCCGATGCCTGTTGGCCCTTCTCCATCTGGCCATGACTGGCACCCTCTCACGGCATTTCTGCGCCCTTTGAATGCAATGCAGCAAGCCAACGTTTCCACCCATTGCAGCCCCCATTATATGTTTCGAATCAAGGCTATGGCACTGAAAGTTAAATGCAAGTGCAAAGCTCTGGCCTGAAGCCACAAGTACCTGTGCGAGCGTTGAGTCAAACCAGAAAGCTCTCTCCCTTTGCCTCTCTCCAAATATCCGTCTCTCACAAAGAAGGATTGGAGCAAAATGGCTGCCATTTATACTGCAGGAGGAGTCCCCTTTAATTAGCGCTCCCCACGCCCCGCAGCGACTGGGAACCGTTCCCCTCTACCAGTCGCTAGGGGCGCCAGGCGGACATTAGGCCGGTGCCACTGAATTTCCGGTTCGGGGCGCACCATGAAATTACGTCAAGATCTGCGCGCGCAGCTGAGCGGACGCTGTGGTTTTGCTCCGGCGCTAAATCTTAACTGAAGTTCGCGAGAGGCGCAGATCGTGCCGCGCCCGGGCGCTAGCCGCTTAGCGCCCCACTTCTCCTCCTCCTAAGGCGCTAGTGGCTGGCGCTAACAACTGAATTTCTAGGCCTTTATCTTTGAAAAGAGATGAATGACAGTCTTATCGAGGTATAGAAGATACTAAGTGCAATAGAAAAGGTTAATCCTGAACATTGTCTCAAGTTAAACCACAAACGCAGGACAAGGGGACAAGAGTGCAAACTGGTGCAAGGCAGTGTTAGTGTTTCTGTCAGGAAGCTCTTCATGCAAAGAGTGATCAATATCTGGAATAGTCATCTGCATTGAGTAGTGGAGTTAAAAACTCTGGGATCATTCAAAGGAAGTGAAAGGTTTTCATAAATCGACCATAGGCTTCCATGGAATTAGGAAATAGACTGGACTTCCTCATCTGTATTTATCTTTTTAACTGGGTATTAGCCTACCTGCTCCTCCTTCATAAAGACAGGAATCAAACCGTTGTTTAAGTTTCACAGGACAGTTCACAAATTGCAAGTAATTTTTTTGAATTTTCTGGAATCTCAATCCTTATTTCCCACATCCTTGCTTTTCGGTTTTTCCACCATTTTCTTCTCCTTGTGCCAGGGTTTGCCATGCCTGCCACATATATTTTCCATCCACATTGCATTCAATAGCACCTGTCTGATTTCAGGTGCATCTGCTTAGATTGGAGATAAATTGAGCCTGCAGGCCACTTTGTGTTGCGGCTATTTTTATCTCCAATTTTGCAGAGGCAGCAATCTTGTTTTACCTGAGCTAGTGCAAAATTGTAAATGAGGGCAGGCACAACATTGGTTTCCACTAGTCTCCAAGTTGATCTGAATTCCGATTGTGTTGCGAGTGTCCTGGACATGAAATGTATGCCCATAATTAAACTTACATCTCATATAGCAGCAGCGATGAAGTATTTTCTTTGTCAGGATTTTCCTACACAGTGCATAATCTGAATGAGATTGTGATCCTGGAGTGGAAAGGCAGGAGACTGTGATCTCATCTGTGAGTCTCTCACTGAAAGTGGGATAATTGATAAGGCTATGGATTACACGTTGCTTTTAACATTTCATGCAAGCTGACTTCCAAAATCAACCAGGCATAGTCCTTCATCTTCAAATATGCAAAGTTTCTTTACATTCCTCATTAATTAAACTCAATTGGGGAAAAATTGGGTGGCGCCCATTTTGGGGCGCTAACGTTGCCGGGGCGCTAATTTTAGTGCCCCTCCACTGTAAATTTAGTAGTAACGCCCCAAGCAGGAGGTGGGGAGTTACTGGAAATGCTCCACCTCATTCTTGGGGCACTACTACTGAAGTCCAGGGCACTACGTGCAACAGCACCGCGTCATTGCAGGCCTCCCCCCCTGATTAAATGTAAGGGGCCTAGCACTGCGCACACTGGGGCCCTGCTGGACCACCGGGGAGCGGGGTGCCGTGAAAACAGCCCGGCACTCAAGAGGGAAAGAGGGCAGGTGCTGGCAGTCTGCCAAAATAAAAATGGCCACCCATACCTGCCCTTTAAGTAGCGCCGTCGCCGCTGCAAAAACGCCCCCTGATCCTGTCAGACCTATCGTCTGGCGATAGGTCAGGGGGCGCAAGGGAAGTTTGCGGCCAGGGTGCAAGCGGGGTGCTGCGCAGGATGATGGCGTCATCGCTGGCAGCGCAACGCTGTGGGACGCTACCGGCTACCGACGCTGCTAACCTCCCGCTGAATTTCGCGGGAGGCATTAGCGGCGATGTGCCTGGGTGCTATAGGATTTGCGCCCCGTCACCGCTCCCAGGGGCGCTAACGAGAGGCGCAAACCAACCCTATTTTTCCCCCTATGATACAAAGTGTGACTAGATCATGGTATTTCTTCAGGTGAGTTTTTTTGTATAAGTTCTTATCACCAACACAAAACATCTTGAAAATCTGTAACTATATATGGAAACACTTTTATTATGATTATTACCCCATACGAGAGAGAACACGAGTCCAGAACAGAAGCTTACTGCAGCCTGCGCTGACCAATCTTAACAATAGTCCATTCTTGACAAGTATGATGATTTTAAGTCTTTGAATCTCAAAGTTTTTACAGTTCCTGAGATTATCTGTAGGCGAGGGGTGGATAATAATTTGACAAACATTTTTTTGGAACCTTGGAAATCATATTAGTGGCTACAGGGCTACTTTGTATTTTGTTCAGTTATGCAAAATCAAATACAGGTAAATCCTGTTAAATTGATCACCCTTTGTAATGGCCACAGAAATTCCAACCAGGAGGAGTCCCATCACACCCAGGAGTGAGGACAATGCCCAGGAGGCAAGGACGGGGCCCAGGAGCGAGGACGGGGCCCAGGAGCGAGGACGGGGCCCAGGAGCGAGGTCGGGGCCCAGGAGCGAGGACGGGACCCAGGAGCGAGGACGGGACCCAGGAGCGAGGACGGGGCCCAGGAGCGAGGACGGGGCCCAGGAGCGAGGACGGGGCCCAGGAGCGAGGTCGGGGCCCAGGAGCGAGGACGGGGCCCAGGAGCGAGGTCGGGGCCCAGGAGCGAGGACGGGGCCCAGGAGCGAGGACGGGGCCCAGGAGGCAAGGACGGGGCCCAGGAGCGAGGACGGGGCCCAGGAGCGAGGACGGGACCCAGGAGCGAGGACGGGGCCCAGGAGCGAGGACGGGGCCCAGGAGCGAGGACGGGGCCCAGGAGCGAGGAAGGGGCCCAGGAGCGAGGACGGGGCCCAGGAGCGAGGACGGGGCCCAGGAGCGAGGACGGGGCCCAGGAGCGAGGACGGGACCCAGGAGCGAGGACGGGGCCCAGGAGCGAGGAAGGGGCCCAGGAGCGAGGACGGGGCCCAGGAGCGAGGACGGGGCCCAGGAGCGAGGTCGGGGCCCAGGAGCGAGGACGGGGCCCAGGAGCGAGGACGGGGCCCAGGAGCGAGGACGGGGCCCAGGAGCGAGGACTGGGCCCAGGAGCGAGGACGGGGCCCAGGAGCGAGGACGGGGCCCTGGAGCGAGGACGGGGCCCAGGAGCGAGGACGGGGCCCAGGAGCGAGGACGGGGCCCAGGAGCGAGGACGGGGCCCAGGAGCGAGGACGGGGCCCAGGAGCGAGGACGGGACCCAGGAGCGAGGACGGGGCCCAGGAGCGAGGACGGGGCCCAGGAGCGAGGTCGGGGCCCAGGAGCGAGGACGGGGCCCAGGAGCGAGGTCGGGGCCCAGGAGCGAGGACGGGGCCCAGGAGCGAGGACGGGGCCCAGGAGCGAGGACGGGGCCCAGGAGCGAGGACGGGGCCCAGGAGCGAGGACGGGGCCCAGGAGCGAGGACGGGGCCCAGGAGCGAGGACGGGGCCCAGGAGCGAGGACGGGGCCCAGGAACGAGGTCGGGGCCCAGGAGCGAGGACGGGGCCCAGGAGCGAGGTCGGGGCCCAGGAACGAGGACGGGGCCCAGGAGCGAGGGCGGGGCCCAGGAGCGAGGACGGGGCCCAGGAGCGAGGACGGGGCCCAGGAGCGAGGACGGGGCCAAGGAGCGAGGACGGGGCCCAGGAGGCAAGGACGGGGCCCAGGAGCGAGGACGGGGCCCAGGAGCGAGGACGGGACCCAGGAGCGAGGACGGGGCCCAGGAGCGAGGACGGGGCCCAGGAGCGAGGACGGGGCCCAGGAGCGAGGACGGGGCACAGGAGCGAGGACGGGGCACAGGAGCGAGGACGGGGCCCAGGAGCGAGGACGGGGCCCAGGAGCGAGGACGGGGCCCAGGAGCGAGGACTGGGCCCAGGAGCGAGGACGGGGCCCAGGAGCGAGGACGGGACCCAGGAGCGAGGACGGGGCCCAGGAGCGAGGTCGGGGCCCAGGAGCGAGGACGGGGCCCAGGAGCGAGGACGGGGCCCAGGAGCGAGGACGGGGCCCAGGAGCGAGGACGGGGCCCAGGAGCGAGGTCGGGGCCCAGGAGCGAGGTCGGGGCCCAGGAGCGAGGACGGGGCCCAGGAGCGAGGGCGGGGCCCAGGAGCGAGGACGGGACCCAGGAGCGAGGACGGGGCCCAGGAGCGAGGTCGGGGCCCAGGAGCGAGGACGGGGCCCAGGAGCGAGGACGGGGCCCAGGAGCGAGGACGGGGCCCAGGAGCGAGGACGGGGCCCAGGAGCGAGGTCGGGGCCCAGGAGGCAAGGACGGGGCCCAGGAGCGAGGACGGGGCCCAGGAGCGAGGACGGGACCCAGGAGCGAGGACGGGGCCCAGGAGCGAGGACGGGGCCCAGGAGTGAGGACGGGGCCCAGGAGCGAGGACGGGGCACAGGAGCGAGGACGGGGCACAGGAGCGAGGACGGGGCCCAGGAGCGAGGGCGGGGCCCAGGAGCGAGGACGGGGCCCAGGAGCGAGGACTGGGCCCAGGAGCGAGGACGGGGCCCAGGAGCGAGGACGGGACCCAGGAGCGAGGACGGGGCCCAGGAGCGAGGTCGGGGCCCAGGAGCGAGGACGGGGCCCAGGAGCGAGGACGGGGCCCAGGAGCGAGGACGGGGCCCAGGAGCGAGGACGGGGCCCAGGAGCGAGGACTGGGCCCAGGAGCGAGGACGGGGCCCAGGAGCGAGGACGGGACCCAGGAGCGAGGTCGGGGCCCAGGAGCGAGGACTGGGCCCAGGAGCGAGGACGGGGCCCAGGAGCGAGGACGGGGCCCAGGAGCGAGGACGGGGCCCAGGAGCGAGGACGGGGCCCAGGAGCGAGGACGGGGCCCAGGAGCGAGGTCGGGGCCCAGGAGCGAGGACGGGGCCCAGGAGCGACGACGGGGCCCAGGAGCGAGGACGGGGCCCAGGAGCGAGGACGGGGCCCAGGAGCGAGGACGGGGCCCAGGAGCGAGGACGGGGCCCAGGAGCGAGGACGGGGCCCAGGAGTGGCGCAGCGTGGACCAGCAGCGGGGTCGGGAGGACCCCACTGCAGCCTATGAAACCCAGGCAGAGAGGACCTGCGGGAAGGAGGGAGGAGGACAGTAGGAGTATGTTTGTGTGTGTGTGCTAGGCCGATGTAGCAGAGCCTGGTCTCCAATCGTCTTGGATCCCCTTGCCATTGGACCAAGACCTTGCTCTGGCAAGCCCATGTGGTAACTGGTGTGCAACGGCCACCCCACATTAAAAGAATTCACACACAGGCATTTTCCACCCTTTAAAATGAAGTTTGTTACCTGGAACATCAGAACCCTCATGGACAACCCCAACAGCGACAGACCAGAACGTCGTATTGCTATCATTGCCCAGGAGCACAGACGTTTCGACATAGACATTGCCGCCCTAAGTGAGACCCGGCGGGCAGGGGAAGGCCAGCTCATGGAGCGAGGCGGTGGTTACACCTTCTTCCGGAAAGGCAAACGTGAAGAAGAACGCCGCCTCCATGGGGTAGGCTTCACCATAAAAAATGAACTAGTTGAATGTCTAAGAGACTCCCCTTGTGGAATAAACAAACGCCTCATAACTCTACGGCTCACCCTAGCCCGGAACCAGTGCGCTACGGTCATCAGTGCATAGGCCCCAACACTGGAAGCCACAGACGAGACCAAAGAGGAATTCTACTCCAGCCTCGAACAATTCCTGTCCCGAGTCCCAACGGGCGACAAGCTGATCCTCCTTGGTGACTTTAACGCCAGAGTTGGAAAAGACACAGACCTTTGGGGAGGTGTGATCAGCAGAGAGGGCATAGGGAAAGCCAACTCCAACAGTACCCTTCTCCTGACAAAATGCTTAGAACATGGCCTTGTCATAACCAACACCTTGTTCCATCAGAGAGACAAGTACAAGGCTTCATGGCAAAACCCTCGCTCCAAGCACTGGCATCTGCTGGACTACGTCATCATCTGAGCGAGGGACCACAAGGACGTCCGCATTACCCGCGCCATGCCAGATGCTGACGACTGCTGGACAGACCACCGCCTAATCCGCTCTGTCATCTCCATCAATGTAGCCCCAAAACAGCGGCGGCAACAGAAACAATGCTGCAGGAAAATCAATGCTGGAGCACTCAACGACCCTGCTAAGAAAGCCCTATTCAGCCTGCGCCTCACAACCAACCTAGCGACTCCCAGTGATTCAGAAACACAGAGTGTCCACAGCGCCTGGTCTGCACTCAAGGCCTCCATAATCAGCACCTGTGGAGAGACGCCCGGTCACTCGACCAGGAAACACCAAGACTGGTTCGACAAGAACGACCAGGAGCTCCAGGAGCTAATAAGCCGCAAGCGCAAGGCATTCCTGATCTGGAAACAGCAACAGAATTCGAGAGCAAGAAAGCAGCTCTACAGACGCCTGAAGGCCGAGGTCCAACAAAAAAGTTGCAATCTAAATAACAGATGGTGGGTGGAGAAAGCGCAGGAGATCCAGCAGCTAGCCGACAACCACGACGTGCGTGGATTCTTTGGCGCAGTCAAGACCACCTACGGCTCAAGCACCCAAAGGTCCTACCCCACTGTGGGCCAAGAACAGAGAGGTGCTCATCAAGGACAGAGAGGCAGTCAGTGCCCGCTGGAAGGAGCACTTCGAAGATCTCCTTAACCGAGACTCTGTCTTTGATGAGAGTGTCCTCAACTCCATCCTGCAGCATGCTACCCACCACCACCTCAGCACAACCCCAGCCCGGCATGAGGTTGAAAAGGCCATCTGACAACTGAAGAACAACAAGGCCTCAGGAGCAGATGGAATCCCCGCCGAGGCGCTAAAACATGGCGGAGAAGCACTACTGGCGCAAATACATGAACTAATTTCTCTTATTTGGAAGGAGGAGAGCATGCCAGGGGATCTCAGAGACGCCGTAATCGTGACCATCTTCAAGAAAGGTGACAAGTCCGATTACGGTAATTACAGAGGAGTCTCCCTGCTGTCAGCCACAGGGAAAGTCATCGCAAGAATCCTCTTCAATCGCCTTCTCCCAGTGGCTGAAGAGCTCCTCCCAGAGTCACAATGCGGATTCCGCCCACTTAGGGGCACAATGGACATGATCTTCACTGCGCATCAACTACAAGAGAAATGCAGGGAACAGCACCAACTGTACATGGCCTTCTTTGACCTCACAAAGGCCTTCAACACCGTCAACCATGAGGGATTAGGGCGTGTCCTCCTCAAATTCGGCTGCCCTCAAAAGTTTGTCACCATCCTCCGCCTGCTTCACGACGACATGCAAGCCGTGATCCTGACCAACGGATCCACCACAGACCCAATTCATCTATGGACTGGTGTCAAGCATGGCTGTGTCATCACACCAACGCTCTTCTCAATCTTCCTGGCTGCAATGCTCCATCTCACCCTCAGTAAGCTCCCCGCTGGAGTGGAGCTAATCTACAGAACAAACGGGAAACTGTTTAACTTCCGTCACCTCCAGTCCAGATCCAAGGACATCCCATCCTCTGTCACTGAATTACAGTATGCAGACGACGCTTGCATCTGCGCACACTCAGAGGTCGAACGCCAAACCATCGTCAACACCTTCACTGAAGTGTAAGGCCCATGCTCTCGTACGCTAAACATCCATAAGACAGGTCCTCTACCAACCTGTCCCCGCCACACAGTACTGCTCTCCTGCTCCCCGATTATCAAATTCCATGACGAGGCCTTGGACAACGTGGACCACTTTCCATACCTCGGGCGCCTACTGTCAACAAGGGCAGACTCGATGACAAAGTCCAACACCGCCTTCAATGTGCTAGTGCAGCCTTCGGTCGCCTGAGGAAGAGTGTTTGAAGACCAGGACCTCAAACCCGGCACTAAGCTCATGGTCTACAAAGCAGTAGTGATACCCACCCTCCTGTACGCTTCAGAGACATGGACCATGTACAGCAGGCACCTCAAAGCACTGGAGAGGTACCACCAACGCTGACTCCGCAAGATCCTGCAAATCCATTGGCAGGATAGGCGCACCAACGTCAGTGTCCTCGCTCAGGCCAACATCCCCAGCATTGAAGCTTTGACCACGCTCGATCAGCTCCAATTGTAACATTTGCATATTGAATTATCATTGGCCTGCAGGCATCTGTAAGGACTACTATTGTTTTGAAGACCCAGGCTAGGGGTCCCAGTGCCAGGCTTTCCCCACTGTGCTGCTATGAATAAGATCACAGACCTAATGCTTAAATAAAGAGTTAAACTGTAATACTCCGTTGTCCTGCAATTTATTATTTTTGTACAAAGTGTGCAAAACAAGACATGGTGTCAGAACAGGGATTGAAAATGGACCTCGTTGGAGCTCCCTTGCCTCGAATCGATTGGGGATCTTTGAACTTACCTGTAGAATGGCGCAAATTCAAGCAACACGTGGAGTTAAGGTTCTCGGGTCTGCTGAAAAGCAAAGGGGAGGAAGAAAGATGCAGCTACCTACTCCTGTGGATCGGAGAAAAAGGGAGAGACATTTTTAACACATGGGCCTAGAAATTGGGTTGGGGCACCAAAGTGGCGCCAAAGTCACCTGAGTGCAGGATTTAGCACAGCGTTCGAGGCTTTAGCGATCGTCAGATATTCAGTTTCATTGCCCCTAAAGGGAGACGGGGCGAGGCTCGAGGCGCTCCACGTCCCTCTTAGGGCGCTGAAACTGAATATCGCAGCGGCACGTTGCGCTGAAACTGAATATCGCAGCGCAACGGCACGCTGCGGTACTGCAGACCTTCCTCCCATTGTTAAGGGGGACGGGCCTGCAACAGCGTGATCCCCGCTCGCGAGTGCCAGCAAACGAGCCCGGCACCAAGGAGAAGTGCCGGGCTCTCGGGAAACAGCTGGCAATGCCGCGGTGGGGGAGTCAGGAGGCCGGGGACGGAGGTGCTGGCAGGCGGCCGCCTCGCACCTCCACCTTAACTTGCGTCGCTGCCGGAACAGCAAGGTCCCGTGAACCGGGCGCGGGTAGCGAACGGCGCAAATGCGGCGTTCACTACCAAATATCGCGAACGGGGCGTTAATGGGGCGCTGCGCACACCGACGACGTCATCGGTGGCGGCATAGCGCAACAGGCTAATGCCACCATTATCGCCCCAACTCAATATCGTGGGTGGCGCAGCCAGTGGCGCTACAGCCACTGACTGCCTCTTTAGGCGCGAACAGGTGTCGCTACTCACCCAATTTCTCCCCCATGGTCTCTCACCGCGGATGAAGCAAAGGTACTGAAAAGTTATTTTGACCGTTTTGAATCATATGTGATGCCCAAGACAAATACGATATTCGCTAGGTACAAGTTTCAGGAGAAAGTACAAGGAGCTAGTGAGTCGTTTGAACAGTTCGTGACTGAGTTAAAACTGCTGGTAAAAGACTGTGAATATGTAGATAAAGATGAGATGGTCAGAGACCACATCGTGTTTGGAATACATTCAGCTAAAGTGAGAGAGAAACTTTTGAATGTTGGGTCCGGGCTAACGCTGGACAAAGCTATGGACATAGCTAGATCGCACGAGATAGCCCAAGCACAGTTGAAAACCATAACTGGCGCCACGAGCAGCTCGCGTGAACAGACAGTGCACGCAGTTAATAGACACACACCAAAGAACACCACCCAGAGAGCGTGTTTCAGAACAGAAAGAACAGAGAGAGTTCTAAAAATGAGCGACACAGACATAAAACGTTTCAAAAACTGTGGATATTGTAGAAATAAGGTGCATCGGGAAAAGGAGCATTGCCCTGCCAAAGGAAGGCAATGTGCTAAATGTGGTAAACGGAACCACTTTGCTAAAGTTTGCAGGACTGTTTTTTGGAAAAGCAGTATACACAGTGAGTGACAGCCAAATGCCAGATAGAGAGCCAAATGCAGAGGAACTGTTTATTGATTCTGTGTCACAGAAAAAACAGATTTCAGAGACTGAGCAAGCCTTTGCAGATATTGAGATAGGAAAACAGGGCACAGAGCTTAAGTTTAAACTAGACACTGGAGCTCAGGTTAATGTAATTCCTCTGAGTGAGTATCACAGCTTGAAGGATGAGTGTGAGCTGCAGCCCACCTCACGCAGACTGACCAGCTATGGGGGTGAGCAGCTCATTGTAAAAGGCACATGCTTGATGAAATGCAAGTACAAAGAAAGCGACATGATGTTGGACTTTTACATTGTTGACACTCGAGCACCTCCAGTGCTAGGTCTGAAGGCATGTTTAGCCATGGACCTCGTCAAGCTAGTGCTATCATTGACAGCACCAGTTGAGAAGCAGACAGTCATGGAGGAGTTTGCTGACGTTTTCAAAGGAATCGGACTATTCCTAGGTGAATGCACTATTCACCTTGACCCAGCAGCAACCCCTGTGGTTTGCCCACTGAGAATGATACCCCTTGCTCTACGTAGTCGCCTGAAGGAGAAGCTGCAGAGCATGGAGAATACAGAAATCATCGTCCAGGAAACAGAACCGACAGAATGGGTCAACGCGTTAGTAGTGGTTGAGAAACCACGTACAGGCAAGCTCAGAGTCTGTCTCGACCCCAGAGATTTGAACAAGGCTATCAAACGTCCTCACTACCCTCTACCAACACTAGTTGACATCACACCCAAGCTAGTGGGAGCACGTTACTTCAGTGTAATGGACGCACGATCAGGATACTGGACTATCAAGCTCACGGAAGAGTCATCTAAGCTAACAACGTTCAACACACCACTTGGCCGCTACCGATTTCTGCGTTTACCATTTGGTCTTATCTCAGCTCAGGATGAATTCCAGTGGAAGATCGACGAAACCTATGAAGGCCTCGACGGAGTAGTCGCAATCATAGACGACATCCTCATCTATGGCAGGAATAGAGGGGAACATTGCAGGAACATCCGTGCGATGCTACAAAGATCACGGGAGAAAGGTATCCGGCTCAACCCCGAGAAAAGCATAATCGGATCCACTGAGATCAGTTATTTCGGGCATCGCCTCTCAACTGATGGCATTTAGCCGGATCCAGAGAAAATCTCTGCCATCAAGAAGATGGAGCTGCCGAAGAACCGCGCAGAGCTAGAGACAGTACTAGGCATGGTTAACTACTTAGCCAAGTTTGCCCCGAGCCTCTCCGAAATCAACGCACCCATGCGTCAGTTGCTCAAACAATCCAATGAGTTCCTGTGGGACAAACAACATGACACAGCATTTCACAAAATGAAAGACCTAATCACCAGAGAACCAGGACCAGTTCTTGCCTACTTCGACCCCAAGAAAGAGCTCAGACTACAAATGGACGCGTCAAAGTACGGACTAGGCGCAGTATTACTGCAAGAAGGAAAGCCCATCGGCTACGCTTCCAGATCTCTCACAGACAGTGAAATCAAATATGCTCAAATCGAGAAAGAGCTATATGCAATCCTGTTTGGATGTAAGCGTTTCCACCATTACGTCTATGGCTGACAAGTCATTGTGGAATCCGACCACAAGCCCCTCGAGTTAATCATGAGGAAACCACTAGCCGCAGCCCCACCAAGGCTACAGAGAATGATCCTTCAGCTACAGAAGTACGACTTCACAATCATTCACCATCCAGGCAAAGACATTCCTGTCGCAGACATGCTCTCCAGAAAGTCTCTTAGCTACCAGGACAGCAGCCTCAGTGAAGGCATGGATGTGCAGGTGCACATGGTGTAGAACAGCTTACCTGTGAGTGACTCAAAACTGAAGGAGATCCGAGCAGGAACAGAGAAAGATGCACAACTCACACTGCTGAGCAAAGTCATACACGAAGGATGGCCTGAGGAAAGGAAGAAATGCCCTCAGAGCATATCTGAATTCTGGAACCACAGAGAAGAACTGTCACAAATCAACAGAATCGTCTTCAAAGGGGAGAAAATCATAATTCCTACCAGTCTCAGAAGAGATGTTGACAAAAATTCATGCTGGACATATGGGCATGGAAAAATGCAAACAAAGAGCACGTGACATTATGTTTTGGCCCGGAATGTGCAAACACATTGAGGACATTGTCGGAAAATGTTCCATTTGTCTAGAACGCCGCCCATCAAATGTCAAAGAGCCCATGATACCTCACCGTATCCCAGACAGGCCCTGGCAGGTCGCGGCAACGGATCTGTTCACATGGAACAACGAGGACTACATAGTGACTGTTGATTACTACAGCAGATTTTTTGAACTGGACAAGTTTCACAGCACCACATCTGCAGCTGTGATCCACAAGCTAAAGGCAGCCTTTGCCAGGCATGGCATGGTAGAGACTTTAGTCTCAGACAATGGCCCCCAATACAAATCAAAAGAGTTCGAGTCGTTTGCCAAGGCATGGGATTTCACACATGTCACATCAAGCCCACATTACCCTCAAAGTAATGGCCTTGCTGAAAAAACTGTCCAGATTGCAAAAACACTCATGGACAAAGCCAAAGTGGACAAAAGAGACCCCTACATCAGTCTCCTTGAGTACTGCAACACTCCGGTTGACAAGTTCAAGTCACCAGCACAGCTGTTGATGAGCCACAGACTTTGCTCAATCCTTCCAAGCACCAACCAACAGCTGCAGCCAGAGGTCTTCAGCTGCAAGCAAGTGCATGCAAAACGTGTACAGAGACAGCAACACCAAAGAGATACTATGACAGGTCAGCTAGACTACTGCCACCGCTGCACAATGGAGAATCCGTCAGAATCCAGGAGCATGACTACTGGAAGCCACCAGTCGTCATCCAGCCAGCTGACACTGAGCGATCATATCACGTCCGCACCCCAGAAGGACAGGTGTACCGCCGCAATTGCAGGCACTTCCTGAACCCCAAGGAACAACAGCGTCATTCCGACGAGAGGATCAGTTCAACAGAGTGTGATGAACAGAGCAATACACAAAACACATCATACTTACCTGAACCTAAACCTGAACCTGAATTGTTGACCGATTCAGGAGCATGCTCAGTTCCATACCACACAAGGTCGGGACGAGAGGTCAAGCCTAGAGTTATCCTTGACTTGTGAACTGTCAAAGGGTGTAGGCGGATCGCTGCCCTAAAAAAAACTGTACATCATTATCGAAACGTTGAGATGTTTTCAGTGCTAGTTAAATGCTGAGTTTACTTATATGTTTATGCTACCGAGAACATTATGTAGAAGAAAGGTTTAAAAGTAATGCATAACATTTTTCTTTTAAAAGGGGATGTAACATTTGCATATTGAATTATCATTGGCCCGCAGGCATCTGTAAGGAATACCTATTATATTCACATGTGATCACATGCTGAGTTGTCATTGGCCTGCAGGCATCTGTAAGGACTACTATTGTTTTGAAGACCCAGGCTAGGGGTCCTAATGCCAGGCTTTCCCCACTGTGCTGCTATGAATAAGATCACAGACCTAATGCTTAAATAAAGAGTTAAACTGTAATACTCCGTTGTCCTGTAATTTATTATTTTTGTACAAAGTGTGCAAAAGAAGACACCAATGGACAGGCCACATCATCCGCATGCCTGATATGAGACTCCCAAAACAAGCGCTCTACTATGAGCTCCGACACGGCAAGAGAGCCCCAGGTGGGCAGAGGAAACGCTTCAAGGACACCCTCAAAGCCTCCTTGAAAAAGCACAACATCCCCACCGACACCTGGGAATCCCTGGCTCAAGACCGCATATAGTGGAGGAGAAGCATCCAGGAAGGCGCTGAACACCTCAAGTCTCTTCGCTGGGAGCAAGCGGAAGCCAAGCGCAAACATCGGAAGGAGCGCACGTCAACCCAAGCACCCCACCCACCTGCCCCTTCAACCACCGTCTGCCCCACCTGTGACAGAGACTGTAGGTCCCGCATTGGACTCATCAGTCACCTGAGAACTCATTTTTAGTGCGGAGGAACTGCCTAAGAAGACGACGACTTGTATTTTTGTTCAGCTATGCATAATCAAATACAGTTAAATCCTGTTAAACTGCTCACCCTTTGTAATGACCACAGAAATTCCAACCAGGAGGATCATGCCTCTCCCCATGCCAGCTGTTCAATTAGAGCTATCTACTCTAATCCCATTGTTTTACCCTTTCCTTTTATCTTTCTTTATTCTTCCTTTTCAGATACTTATCCAATCCTCTTTTACACAAAGCAAGACCAAACAGTACGTCTTTCAGCTCTACCTACTTCCCTTGAACCTTGCTCCATTATGCTCAGCTGGCTAGGGCAAGTCTGCTCCAACTCCAGGGGCAATTATCTTTAAAATAGGAAGTTCTTAAAGGGGCCATACCCTTCCTTTGGGATCAGGGCCTACATCAGCCTACAACTGACATACCGGCCCTCAATCATCCTGCTACAGTAGAAGTCTTTGGACAAGCTCAGACACCAGAGTCTGCCACTTTACACATGGGCCACAGTGTAAAGAAGTGTTTTAATGGATTATCCAAGATGCAAATGAATGCTTCCTCTGATCCTCATACTCTTCCTACTGCAGCATCTGCAAATAGAGATTATGTCCTCACATAGCTGCATGCAAAGAAGCACATTAACAACTTCAGCTGTACAAACATTCAGAGATAAGAGACACAATAGACCCTGAAGAAGCTGCCAGGAAGGCTTTAAGCAGTTGTCTTAACTTTCTTTGTCCAACAAGACCAAGTGCAGAAAGAGCGAGTTGCTAAGAGATACAACAAAATCAACGACGTACTTTTAACGAAGACCCAACTGAAAGATAGAGGTCTTACTTGCAGCATTCACTTAATTTGGATGCATAGTCTATAAGACTTACTTCTCAAGCACAGGGATAGTATTGTAAGGACCTCCCCTCATCGGATCTTTAACCACTGTGTACACAGGCTACAAGAGCTTTTAAGTCTTAGAATCACAGAGAATTACAGCACAGAAGGAGGCCATTCGGCCCGTCGTGCCTGTGCTGGCTCTTTGAAAGAGCAGACGAGATTAGCCCCACACCCCTGTAAGTTTCTCATCCTCAAGTACCTGTACAACTCTCTTTTAAAACTATTTATGGAATCAGCTTCCACCACCTTTTCAGGTAGAGCATTTCAGATCCCGACCACACGAGTGAAAAAAATTCTCCTCATCTCCCTTCTAGATCTTTTGCCAATGATTTGAAATCTATGACCTCTGGTTATTGACCCACTCACCAGCGGGAACAGCCTTACTCTATCTACCCTATGAAAACCCATCATCTTGAAAAGCTCCATTAGGTCACCTCCAGTGTTCCCGTCAAGCTATGCAGTTGTGCAGAGGTCTGGTGCTCACGCGCAGGCCACTCACCAGCTTTTCAATTGGAATAACTGTGCACGTGCGAACATTTGAACGGGCCGCGCAGCCACTTAAAAGGATCGTGCACCCAAAAAAAATTAGAGAACATTGGTCACCTCTTATACTTCTCACCAAGGAGAACAGTCCTAACTTTTCCAACCTCTCCTCATAATTGAAGTCCCTCATCCCTGGTAACAGTCTGGAAAATCTCCTCTGTACCCTTTCTAAGGCCTTTACATCTTTCTTAAAATGTGGTGCCCATTATTGTCCACAATACTCCAGCTGAGGCCTAACCAGTGCTTTCTAAAGTCCTAGCATGAACTCTTTGCTTTTAAATTCTATGCCTCTATTTATAAACCCAAATAACTCTTCTACTTTTTTAACCACCTTATCAACTTGCCCGGCCACCTTTAAGGATTTGTATATACGGACTCCAAGGTTTCTCAATTCATATTGGTCCTCCCAAAGAGCATCACTTCACACTTCTCTGCATTGAACTCCGTCTGCCCATTTCACCATCCTGAAGTCTACAACATCCTCATCAAGTTTCATATCATCTACAAACTTTATAATGCTGCTCCTTACACCCGAGTCTATGTCGTTTATAAAAATTAAAAAGAGTAATGGACCCAAAACTGACCCTTGGGGAACACCACTGCAAACCACCTCACAGTCTGAAAAACATTCAGCCACCACCACCCTCCGTTTCCTGTCACTGAGCCAATTCTTTTTTATTATTCGTTTATGGGATGTGAGCATCGCTGGCAAGGCCAGCATTTATTGCCCATCCCTAATTGCCCTCGAGAAGGTGGTGGTGAGCCGCCTTCTTAAACTGCTGCAGTCCATGTGGTGAAGGTACTTCCATGGTGCTATTAGGTAGGGAGTTCCAGAATTTTGACTCAAATTGTATCCAAACTGCCACTTTCCCCTTAATTCCATGGGCTTCCATCTTCTTAACAAGCCTCCTGTGTGGCACTTTGTCGAATGCCTTCCGAAAGTCCATATATACATCTACTGCACTACCTTGATCAACCTTTACTGTTACCTCATCAAAGAATGCAATCAAGTTAGTCAGACATGATTGGTTTTTAACAGATCAATCCTGGCTCTTTCTAAATGAAAGTTTATCTTGTACCTGATGATGGTTTCAAATAAATTCCCCACCACCGATGTTAGACTGTCTGGCCTGTAGTTTCCTGGTTTATCCTTCCCCCCTTTCTTGAATATTGGTATAACATTAGCAAGCCTCCTAAGTCCTCCAGCACTACTCCTGTATCCAATGAGAATTGAAAGATTGTGGCCAATGCCTCTGCTATTTCTACCTTTGCTTCTTTCAGCAACCTAGAATGCATTCCATCCGGATCAAGTGACTTACCAACTTTCAGTAAAGCTAATCTTTTTTGTACGTATTCTCTATCTATTACTATCCTGTCCATAGCTTCCCTCACATCTTTTAGTGTAATTCACATCATCTGCTTCCTTTGTGAAGATGGATGCAAAGTACTCATTTAATACTTGAGCCATAGCCTCCACATGAAGACTTCCCTTTGGGTCCTTAATAGGCCCAACTTTTTCCCTAGCTAACCTCTTATGTTTTATATGTTTATAAAATGTTTTAGGGTTCAATTTAATTTTGCCTGCTAACCTTTTCTCGTAACCTCTCCTTGCCTACTGTATTAACTTTTTCAATTCCCTCCTGTACTTCCTGGTTATTAAATGAATCATGCTCCTGACATTTGTCATAAGTCTCATTTTTCTGTTTTATTTCATCTTTTATTTCCTTTATCATTCAGGATGCATTAGCTTTGGATGCTCTCCCTTTTCCCTTCAAAGGAATATGCCTAGTTTGTGCCTGAACTATTTCTTCCCGGCTTGCATTCCATTGCTCTATTACTGCTTTACCCTGCAATCACCTTTTCCAATCTACCTGTGCTAGGTCCCTTCTTAAACCACTGAAATTAGCTCTTCCCCAGTGAGCATTTTTATCTTTAATATTTTCTGGTCTCTTTCAATAATTACTGTAAACCAAATCATGTTGTGGTCACTGTTAGCTAGATGATCTCCCACTGTAACACACTCCACTTGCCCTACTTCATTTCCCAGAACCAGGTCCAACACTGCTTCCTTCCTTGTTGGACTGGAAACATATTGATCGAGAAAGTTCTCCTGTACACATATCAGAAATTCCTCTCCTTCCCTACCCATAGCACTTTGTTTTTCCCAGTCTATATTAGGGTAATTAAAGTTTTGTGGCAGAGCCACTGAGGGACTCTGAACAACTGTACATAATTCCCTTTAATGATGTGTTAGCTACAGACTAAATCTGTACCATTGTATATACTGTTTGCATGTACAGTGCGCGGCCCCTTTAAGAGCACGGGCCAACGCGATGACGTCATGCCGCTAATCACATGATTACCCAAACGCTGGAAAAACGTGATGACGTCATGACGCCATCCACGGGACCGCCCAGGCAGTCCTCGTGGAGCCTCCGACCTGTTAAGACCTATATTCATAGTTCTCTTGCATCAATCTGTTTAAACTCGTTAGTTTGACATTAAAAACCTTTTTGATTGATTGCCTGCGTCGAACTCAATCTCTAGATAGGAAATTGACCATTCCTACATTGGTGACCTCGACTTTTGTGAACGGATTTCGCAAAAGGAACATAGCATGGAGGCGAATGCCGTTTCGTTGAAGCTGCCGCAGTTCTGATGGCAACAAGCAACCTCGTGGCTCATCTAAGTCGAAGCCCAGTTCACCCTGAGAGGCATCGTTGAAGATCAGACCCGATACTTCTACATGGTCTCCGCACTCGACGGCTCTACCGCCTCGTGGATCGTCAGTCTTCTCGGGAATCCCCCAACTGACAGCAAGTATGAGACCCTCAAGGAGCGGTTGCTACAGGTTTTCGGGCTCACGAAATCAGAGCGCGCCCATCGGCTGCTCGCTATGCCCGGGCTCGGGGACTCCAAACCTTACGAGCTGATGAGCCAAATGCTCACACTCCTCGGCTCCGAACTGGAATGCTTTCTCTTCAGAGAGTTATTCCTCAGCCAATTACCGGAGCAAGTGCAAGCAGCTTTGGCGAGATCTGAGATTGAAGACTGCGCAGCGCTCGCTGCCGAGGCAGACAAAATATTCGCAGTTACGCAACAGAACTGTGCTGCCATGAGGTGCCCATCCCCCACAGACGCCGCCCCAGCTCCTCAGCCCGTGGGGCTGTGCTCCTACCACGCACGGTTTGGCGCGAAGGCGAGATGTTGCCGCCCTCCCTGCAGCTTCTCTCAAAAAAAAAACAACTCCGTCCAAGGAAGAATGGGTCTAACGGGTGCCCCAAGGTCGCGATGGCAATTGGCACTGCTGGCAAGCTGCTCTTCATCACAGATACCCTCTCCGGTCATCGGTTCCTGTGCGACACCGGAGCGCAGTGCAGCATTCTACCCGCATCAGCTCTTGATGTACAGGCTGGGAGGCACGGCCTCCCCCTTGAAGCGACTAATGGCGGTGCTATTCGGACCTTCAGCAGACGGCGGGTCCAGGTGTGCTTCGGCGGCCAGCGGTTTTTCTGGGAATTCGTTACGGCCAAGGTTGCGCAAGCCATTCTCGGTGCAGATTTCCTGTGCGCCAACGGCCTCCTGGTCGATGTAAGGAACCGACGGCTGATCAACGCGGCCACGTTTCACTCTATCCCTTGCCACCATAGTAACACCATGTCGCGCACCGTCTCCTGCGCTTTCCCGACTCTGAATGAGTTCGCTCGCCTGCTAGGCGACTTTCCAGACCTGACCAGGCCCACGTTCTCCTCCACGGCCACGAAGCATGGTGTGGAACATCACATCACCACCACCGGCCCCCCGGTCCACGCGCGGGCCCGGCACCTCAAACCTGGCAAGCTAGCGGTCGCGAAGGCGGAGTTCGCTACAATGGAACGTTTAGGGATTATTCGCAGGTCGAATAGTCCCTGGTCTTCGCCTCTTCACATCGTTCCAAAACCTGGCGGAGGATGGCGGCCCTGCGGTGACTATCGGCGCCTAAACGATGCCACCACTCCTGATCGATACCCGATCCCCCACATTCAGGATTTCTCTGCCCATTTGGCTGGAAACAACTTCTTCTCCAAGGTCGACCTCGTCTGGGGCTACCACCAGGTCCCGGTGCACCCGCAGGACGTCCAGAAGACCGCAGTCATCACCCCATTCGGCCTTTTCGAATTTCTGCGCATGCCTTTCAGCTTAAAGAACGCTGCCCAGGCTTTCCAACGCCTGATGGATTCCGTGCTGTGGGACCTCAACTTCATCTTCATCTATCTGGATGACATTTTGATCGCCAGCCCCACCAAAGAGGAGCATCTTTGCCATCTACGCACCCTTTTTCAACGCCTCAGCCAACACGGCCTGATTATCAACCCGGCTAAGTGCCAGTTTGGCCTGCGACAAATCGATTTCCTGGGGCATCGCATCACCGCAGAGGGAGCGGTTCCTTTGCAGCCGAAGGTGGAGGCGGTGACACACTTCCCACACCCGCAGAACATAAAGGCTCTGCAAGAATTCCTAGGCATGGTGAACTTCTACCACCGTTTCGTGCCTAAGGCAGCACTGCTCATGCAGCCCCTGTACGAGGCCCTCAAGGGCAAGTCTGGCAAGGATCCGGTGGGCTGGATGGTTGACATGGACCGGGCATTCACCGACACCAAGAGCGCCTTGGCCAACGCGACCATGCTGGCGCACCCGCTACCAGGAGCCACCATCGCTCTCACCACCGACGCATCAGATTACGCAATCGGTGCCATTCAGGAGCAGTGGGTAAATGGGACGTGGCAGCCGTTGGCATTCTTCAGCTGTCAACTGCGGCGTAACGAGCGGGCGTACAGTACTTTTGACAGGGAGTTGCTAGCCCTTTTTCTGGCCATCCGCCATTTCCGGTTCTTGTTGGAAGGACGTTCTTTCACCGCTTTTGTCGACCATAAGCCACTGACTTTTGCCATGGTCAAGACCGCCGAACCGTGGTCATCTCGACAACAACGTCAGCTGACATACATCTCCGAATTTACCACAGATATTCAGCACGTGGCCGGTAAAGACAACCTGGTGGCAGATTGCCTCTCCCGCGCGACCGTGCATGGGGTCCAGCTGGGCATCGACTACGCCCTCATGGCAGCAGACCAAGTCTCAGACCCAGAAGTGCAGGCTTACCGCACCAGCACCACTAGCCTCCAGTTGGTCGATGTCAGGTTCCATTCGGCTGGTACCACGTTGCTGTGTGACGTCTCCGTTCGGGACCCTCGCCCTATTGTGCCGGTCGCCTGGTGCCGCAAGGTGTTTGACGCCATACATGGGTTGTCACACCCAGGAATAAAGGCTTCTCAGAAGCTAATGTCATCTAAGTTCGTTTGGTGGGGCATGCATAAAGATGTCCGCGACTGGGCCAACACCTGCGTGGTCTGCCAAAAGGCCAAGGTACAGCACCACATCAAGGCTCCACTGGCCACCTTTGCAGTTCCTGAGCGACGGTTTCACCACGTTAATGTGGACCTGGTGGGACCACTTCCACCTTCCCATGGTTTTACGCACATCCTGACCATAGTCGATTGCACCACCAGATGGCCGGAGGTGGTTCCTCTGTCATCTACTACTTCGGCGGACGTGGCCAGGGCATTCATCTCTTCATGGGTCGCCCATTTTGGAGTGCCTGCTGACATCTCTTTGGACCAGGGACCACAGTTTTCCTCTGAACTCTGGAATGCGGTGGCTCAATGACTCGGTGTCAAGTTACACCACACCACAGCCTACCACCCACAAGCGAACGGTCTGTGCGAACGTTTTCACAGATCGCTTAAGGCCGCACTGAAGGCCAGCCTCCAAGACGCTGGATGGGCAGACAAGCTGCCGTGGGTCATGTTGGGCCTTCGCTCGGCCCCCAAGGAAGATCTTCACTCTTCCGCGGCAGAGCTCATTTATGGTCAGCCGCTGCGAGTGCCAGGGGCTTTCTTGCCAACACCAACGGAGCCGCACGCCAGCTTAGCAGTCACCAGGAAGCAGTCAGATGTTTCGCGCCGGTTCCCACATCGCATCACGGGTTTCAGGGCTCTCACGTTCCAGCGGAGCTGAAACAAGCCGACTACGTGTTCATCCGCCACGATGCTCGCCGGGATCCGCTCAAGCCCCCATACACTGGTCCTTTCCGCGTGTTAGAGGCGGGAGACAAAACCTTCAAGGTGGATGTCGGTGGTAAACCGGACCACATTTCGGTCGACCGTTTGAAGCCAGCACACCTGGACCTTGGCCGTCCCGTCGAGACTGCACAGTCACCGCAACGAGGTCGGCCGCCCACCGTCGTCACGCCAGAACAAGTGCAACCACCCGCCAGTCCGCCCGCCGTCCAACAGCTTCCGCTTCGGGAATACAGGAGTCGTTCTGACAGGCTTGTCAGACCCCCTCACCGTTTGACTTTTTCTGTTAAAGACAATTCTGGGGGGCGCATGTGGCAGAGCCACTGAGGGACTCTGAACAACTGTACATAATTCCCTTTAACGATGTGTTAGCTACAGACTAAATCTGTACCATTGTATATACTGTTTGCATGTACAGTGCGCGGCCCCTTTAAGAGCGCGGGCAAATACGATGACGTCATGCCACTAATCACGTGATCACCCAAACGTGGGAGAAACGTGATGACGTCATGACGCCATCCACGGGACCGCCCAAGCAGTCCTCGTGGAGCCTCCGACCTGTTAAGACCTGTATTCATAGTTCTCTTGCATCAATCTGTTTAAACTCGTTAGTTTGACATTAAAAACCTTTTTGATTGATTGCCTGCGTCGAACTCAATCTCTAGATAGGAATTTGACCATTCCTACAGTTTCCTAATATTACTACTCTATTTTTGTATTAGTGGGATGCATACGTATTTTGTGAATTTCACTTGTAGTTTTGTCTACCCTCTGCTTGAAGACCAGATTTTGCTTAGTTGTTTTTTCCACATTATGGAAACAGTTCCTGACTCTTGCCAGGCTTCTTCAGGCCCTACAAGGAAAGTCGCAGCCTTGCCTGCTCTGGATCTCCCCTTTCCTCCTGCAAGACCCTCCTGCAACTCCCTCCCTGTGACTTACCTTCTTGCCGGCGAGTCTTCCGTTTGCGCCAACTGGTGGCCTCCAGTCACCCAAATTCTATCTCCCACTCATCAGCCAACTGCTTTCTGCCCATTCTGGGCAGGCAGCTGAATGGGGGCATTCAGCTGAAGGAATTAAAATACACCAGGCCTGAAATCTCAACCTGCGAGTGCCTTATGTACTCGGCCTGCCGCCCCTTCCACCACCTACCCAAAACTCCCTAGGACTTAAAATCGACCCCCAAGTCTATATCTTGCAAAGCTCCTCTAGTTTAGGTATCTACTCATCTTTTCTTTTGAACATTAATGAAAAGTCCTCTTTCACTCTGACATGCTTGTCTTATTTTAACTTTTTCCGGACTACCTTTACTTTCTAATCATAATAGTACATAATAAAATTTGGAATTAGAAAAAACTGTTCTATCCAGGAAGACTCCACAAACCACGTACAATCTACCATATGATGGATTGGGATCTCACACTTCATGACTTGAACACATTTGGCAGTCTCCTGAATTGCACTTTTGCATTGACACAAACTACTTTGTACTGCTGTAGAAGTGACAATACAGCTTGGCCCTTAATCTCCTGAGTGAAAACGCTTCATAAATGTTCCTTGAACCCCAATGGCAACAAAGCAAAACTCCAGGGTACTTATTCATCCTCACAATTCCACTCTTCAGCTCTGGTCTCTTACCGCGATAGAGAGCTGGTCTCTGGCCCCATTAGCATGGGAAGCATCCTATTCCATGCAGTACTTGATCATATAGGTCCATATCTATCTCAAAAATCTCAATGTGCCCAGATGGAGTTAATTGTCACAGAAACAAGTACTTTTCTGAGAATCGATTCTGTGTGTGCAATGTGTTCGATCCAGTTTGTGTTACTGTAAACTTTTCTGCATTAAATTCAATTGCCATTTACCAATAACCTGTCCAAGTGCTAGGCCTCTTTAAGTTTCTTTGGATAACCTCCATTACCCTGACTCAATTAACCATCCTACACAATTCATGCCATCAACGAACTTAAGAGTAATCCTTTCATCCAGGTTGTTGATAAAGATCAAGAGCAATAGCCCGAGGATGGGTCCAAAAGTAGACTCTCTAGACACCACATGAAAATTAAAATGTTCATTTATAACAATTCTCTGTGTTGTTGATCCAATAATTTTTAAATCCAAGTTGTATTCATTAATTGCAATTGTGGAAAAACTGAAAGGTGACTTGCCACTTCAGTTATGTTTTGTGTATATCCAATTAAGCAAAGCTGCATTCATCAGCAACTGTTAGTATCTCATCCTCATTTTTGAAGACTAGAGAAGTTGGTTCACCATACTTCAGGCATATGGATGTATTATACATTTGTATATAGCACCTTTCAGGTCCCTAGGATGTCATAAGGTGCTTCACAGCTTATGAAGTACTTCTGAAGTGTAATCACTGTTGTAATGTAGGGAAATGTGGCAGCTAATTTGCCCACAGGTCCCTCAAACAGCTATGAAATAAACAACTAGATAATCTGTTTTTTTAGTAGCGCTGCTTGAGGGATAAATATTGGCCAGGTAATCAGGAGAACTCCCCTTCTCATCTAAGAAAGTGCTGAGGATTCTTTTACATCCAGCAGAGAGGTCAGACAGGGTTCTCGGTTTAATGCCTCATCTAAAATATGGTACCGCCAACAGTACAGCACTCCTTCAGTACTGCACTGAAGTGCCAACCCAGGTTATGTGCTCCAACCTCTGGAGTGGGACCTGAACCTACAACCTCCGACTCAGATGCGAAAGTGCAAACACAGAGCCAAGGCTGACACTTGGTATTGCCAGCTAAGAAGAAAATGCAGTTTCATCCCTATTTTTACTTTAATAATAAAAACAGCAAAAGGGAGAGATTCAATGATCTTAGTGTGTTTTGATTATTTGCTGCACAAAATTAAATTTTATTGATAGACAGGCAGAGAACTAATCATGGTCTAGGTACATGGGAACATACGTCAACACAGAAAAACAGCCAATTGTCTTTTCTAGGGCATCAAAATTCTGGGTGAATTTCTTACAGTTTGTAATGATATCAGCAAATAGAGATGGTATTTGCCTGTTCGATTATGATGCCTTAATAGCATGTTTGCATGTATTGATTGCTTGTGCCTGACCAGCAGAGGGCATGTGACCGAGAGAAGCAAGGCAGTGGTTTTAGTTTCAGTTTCGTTCTAGATGCATCACAAGCATCGTGTCTCCTGTAAATGCTGTATAAAGAGTTGAACAGACTTTAGATTAAAAGTCATTCTCTTTCATAAATGTCTGGTCTTTGAACCCACAAAGAAATCAATACATGGTGTCAGAAGTGATTGAAAGAGATGAAGAGAAAAAATCTGAAGTTAAATCAGCTCTCCACAAATTAGCAAGCCAAAAGAGAATATCGTTACTTACCATTAGAGAATAGCTAACGAAGTGAAAAATGGAAGGTTTACTCCCACCAGCGACGCTTCAGTTGACAGGTAATGTGGCTGAAAATTGGAGGAGGTTCAAACAACATTTGGGGTTGTATTTATCAGCAATCGGAGCTGACGAGAAAAGTAATGAAAGGAAATCGTCACTGTTCTTACATGTCGTGGGTGATGAAGCGCTGGAGGTGTATAATAACTTCACATTCGCTGCTAATGGAGACAAAATGAAGCTAGATAAAATAATGGAACAGTTTGAGGCCTACTGCATACCTAAACGTAACGTGACGTTTGAGAGGCACAGATTTTTCACGTGTACAGAAAACGGGTGAGACTATTGATCAGTATGTGACTGAACTGAGAAACAGAAGCAAATCGTGTGAATTTGGGGGACTGACAGACTCGCTGATAAAAGACAGACTGGTGTGTGGTATGCCAGATAATGGTCTAAGGGAAAGACTGATAAGAGAGCAAGATCTAGACCTGGGAAAAGCCATAGCACTGTGTAGGGCTACAGAGACTGTGAAGTTGCAGGCAAAGGAGCTGTTCAGTGACAGTAGCTGCAACATGGATGCAGTGAGAAAGAACGGATACAAACCGTTTAACAAAAAGAGCGCCAATGTGAAAAAAGAGGCGTAGCCAGCGAACGAAAATGAAAGGGACAATCGAAAGACATGTAGTCGATGAGGTACACAGCATCCACCAAAAAAGTGTCCAGCATATGGTAAAAAATGCAATAGTTGCAACAAGAACAACCATTATGCCCGTTGCTGCAAGAACCAAGTGCAACAAAGCAAGGTCCATGCAGTAGATGAAAGCGACATAGAGGAGTTCAATGTAGATGTTGTGTCTGAAAACAAAAAAGAAAGAGACTGGATGTTGACACTAAAAGTGAATGACATACACATTCCATTTAAATTGGATACTGGAGCACAAGTTAATGTGATATCAGAGACTGATTTTAAGAAAATTAGACCCAGACCAAAGATACATGGAATCAAAGTGAAAGTGACAGGATACTCAGGTACTGAGATACCAGTGAAAGGAAGATGCATTGTCAAAGTAACACACAAAGACAGAGAGCACACGCTAGCATTAATCGTGGTGCCAAAGGATGTGCAAGCCATACTAGGTTTAAAAGCCTGTGAGGGACTGAACCTGGTAAAGAGAGTCCTCGTTGTGGAAAGCGAAGGAGAGACAGTCTATGATGAACTGAATGTTGCGTACACACCGGGTAAGCTGATGTATACAGCAGACACGTTGTCCAGAGCTGTTGACCCAGGAGAGCCCGCAAACACAGTGAAAAGACTGAAGTACAAGGCAAAAGACAGTGGAACTGACTTCTACCAAAGCATGCTTGTATACCGCACAACGCTGCTCGAGTGTGGTAAGTCACCAGCCCAACTCCTGATGGGATGTCAGCTAAGGTCAAACCTACCCATCCCGGAGAACCTCCTGAAAACAAAAGAGGGGGAGAAAGTGAAGAAGTTCAAAGAACAACAGAAAGAAAAGCAAAAGTACTACTATGACAGAGGAACACAAAACCTACCTGAACTCCACACTGGTGACCAAGTAAGGTTGAAAGACAAAACAAACACATGGACTCAGAAGGGAACTGTCCTGAGTGAAGTTCAACCAAGATCATACACCATTCAGACAGATGAGGGTGCTGTTCTGAGAAGAAATCGTCGAGATCTTCTCATGGGACCAGCCACAGCAGGTCAAGAGACTGATACTGTTGAACAACCTGATCACACAGCTGAGAACCAATCATCTGAGGCAACAACTCAGATTCAAGGACAATCAATCAGAAAATCCTCAAGACACGTGAAGCCTCCTGAGAGACTCATTGAGCAAATTTAAGGACTATTGTTATAGAAGGAAGTAATGTTATCTTATTCTTTCTTCAAGTTCTAGTGTATTGACATATTTCATGTGAACACACAAAGCAAGGTTAAAAAACCTTGATCATGATAGTGATAATGTAAGTTCATTAAGTGTTACAGTTAAAATGCAGATTAATACAAAGAAAACATGTTGTTAGTTAAAAGTAAAATACTTTTGTTTTAAGAAAAGGAGATGTAATGATATCAGCAAATAGAGATGGTATTTGCCTGTTCGATTATGATGCCTTAATAGCATGTTTGCATGTATTGATTGCTTGTGCCTGACCAGCAGAGGGCATGTGACCGAGAGAAGCAAGGCAGTGGTTTTAGTTTCAGTTTCGTTCTAGATGCATCACAAGCATCGTGTCTCCTGTAAATGCTGTATAAAGAGTTGAACAGACTTTAGATTAAAAGTCATTCTCTTTCATAAATGTCTGGTCTTTGAACCCACAAAGAAATCAATACACAGTCCTTTCAAATAATGGCATGGGTTCTCCCAATGGCTCCAGTCAGTTAATGAGCCAAACAGACCAGGAAGATCCCAGGTTCAATTCTCTGCAGGTACTAAATTAATTGATTTGGCACAATGTAGGAGAGCTACAATTGGGTTATGGAAGAAAGAAACAAAAAAAAATCTGACGAAGTTCCTGCTCCTGATCAGTATCCAACAACTTCTGCTAGACATGTGTGTCAGTGACACAGGTTCAGGACAGAATCAAGCTTAGCACCGATGCCTCCGGCATCGTGTAGCCTAACAACACTTACTCAAGAACAAAGGCCACTTGGCCAAGGTACCGGAGGTTGACAAGCACACATGGAATCATATCCCAGCAAGTGGTCAGTGCCTTTGGAAAAAGAGGACGAGAAGAAATATGGTAGAGAAAAATTGCCATGGAAAAAAAATGGTAGTGCACACAAGTGAGAGCATATTTTATATTGCATTACAGTACCTCCCTCTACAGCTTGCTTCTTTAACTTTATTCATTATTTCATACATTTATAAATGCATGAATATATTTGGATTTTTTTAACATTTGGAAATATATTATAATTAATTTCTGATTTGAGTTACAAATTCATAATTGCATCTCAAAATTAAAAAAGCTTTTTGAATTCATGTAAACATGTATTAATTAATAAACAAATTAAGCAAGTAATTTATGGATGAATCGCTAAATGTATTAATTAACTTTCAGGTTATTTAGTCTTGTTCCTGAAATGCTTCAATAATTTATGGACGAATTTATAAACGTATTAATTAACTTTTCGTTTATTTACTCCTGTTCCTAAAAACGCCCATATAGTAGTCAGCTGCTAATAGGTGCTTTCCTGGGTCTCTGGTGTCAATGCAGTATAGCAGCAGAACCATCCATTCAGGGAGAGGGAGAGGGAGAGGGACAACTGGCAGCACCACAGCTTTCACCCACAACTGGCTAAAGGAGATTGCAGTAGTTGGGAGATACATTTGAAATGGGAGGACGAGTTGAAACTTATAATTAATGTGGCATAATGTATCCTTTAACAATTACCATATATTCAAAGTATCATTCCCAATTTGAAGTACCTATGAATATTGTTAATCTTACCTCTATTAGAATAAATATTTAGTTACTTATAAACTGTTATGGAAGTAATCTGGAAAACAAACGTGAAAGCTTTTGTTAGAATGTGACCAAATAGTAGATATTTTCCAATTCTTAACCTTTGCTTTCGTTAAAGCTTCAATAAAACAATTTGTATCACTAAACATGATTAGTAACATGTTAATGGTCAAGGCACTTCACCCACCTTTATATATATGTAAACAATACTGTCCTGCAAGACATTCTTCTATGATAAGCGTGACCTTTAGGATCAGTTTTCCTTATGATTAAATCCTACTCTATAAGCCAGTAGGTAATAAATGGTACCAATTTGCTAACCACACATTCATTTTACTTGTTCTATTAAATCAACAACAGTATAGCAATACTTGGTATCTAAATTTGCATCTCCTAATTTTATGTACCTATAATTAATAATATATAAAAAATCTTACATCTGTGCACACTTCTTTCCTGTTGTCACATTTTTGAGTCAACTTTTTCTCCATTATAAATTCCTCTTTCCACATTTATAATGACATTCACCTAAGTAAACTTGCCATGCTGCTTATGCAATCGCAGGTGACCATGCAGCAGCTTTCTCAACTGTCTGCGCCAACTCAGCCATCATCTGGATTATTTTGTTTTGTTTTAGCTAAACTTCCACAGGTAAGGATTAATATGCTCAGTGAAATTTTTAACACTATGGGGGTGAAATTAAACTCATGGCCATCGTTTTGCAACTACTCAGGCCCCGACACTGAGCTGCTTCAGGATGCTCGTTTTGCAGCTGCAACTTACCGCTTTCCATTCAAATGAAATCCAAAGGCAAATTTGGCTTGGGCCTCAGGCCGGCCCGGAGTGACATCTGGAGCAAGTTCTCCACCGACTTGCCTTCTATTTTGGTCCTACGTCAAATTCCTCCCCCGATATTTTCTTATATGTTTCACTTAATTTTAGACAAACAAAGATTTTCATTCCTGAATATTTAATTCAGATTTTTAATATTAAAAATCTGTCAGGTTTCACTCGCTTTTGAGTTGTCTAGCTCCTCAACCTGCAAACCTCTGATATTTTAAGCCATTGTACATTCATCCCCGACTGTTAAAAGTTTAAAGTGTCTAAACATTTAAGGACTAAAATTAGTGGAAATTAATCCCAATTCCAAATAATCTCATTATTCAAACTCCTGGAATGCATCCCCACGCGCCTGCAGTCTTAACCCGGTGACAATGTATTTTTTTGTACAACGCAAGTGTCTCACTTCTGCTATGTGTTATGTCTGACATTGGTGATAGGTACTCGATTGCCTTGGCCTGAGCACATGGAGTTTGATAGTGCTGTTATCGTTGTATTGTGTCTGACATTGGATATAAGTATTCAATTGCTTTTGCCTGTGAGAGTGTGTTTGGATCAGCCATTAAAAGCAACATGAACTGAGCTCTGCATACGGCCTCTGGATTATCTTTGCAAACGCAACATTTGGCGACGAGGATGGCTGAAATCTCTCTTCCACCACCTCCTCCCTTCCTCGCACTACCCGGTGAGCCCCTGATCCCATGGGTTCGCTGGTTACAGTCCTTTGAAACCTACCTCACCGCTCTCGGACTAGAAAATGTGAGCACAGCACGGAAAAAGGCACTGTTATCCCATTGTTTGGGAGCGGAGGGCCAGCGTATTCTTATTAGGCACAGCAGACTCAATTCAAACATATGATGTGGCTGTGGCTCTGTTAAGCACACACTTCTCTGCCCCACAAAGTGCCCTCCTGTGGCAAGTCATTTTTAGACAGAGTCACCAACTTCCCGGCGAGTCTGTGCATCAATACGTGGCGAATTTGAGGGGGTTAGCTAGCTCGTGCAAGTTCGGTGCACTACAAGATGAGATGGTGTGTGATCAACTAATAGAGCACACCAACAGTGTGAGAGTGTGTGAAAGACTGTTACTCGAGTCCGACGATCTGTCGTTGTCACAGGCAGTTAACATTGCCTTTCAAGTGGAGTCAGCAGCCGAATGTGCAGCGAAACTAACACACACACCCAGTGACGGCGCCCTCGGCCCCGACAGCCCTGACACTGTAATGCTCGCGCGACGGCAGCAACAGTGTGGAAACTGTGGATCTCGTTCACATGCTACCAGAGCGCAGAATTGCCCCACGCACGGTCAAGCCTGTCGCAATTGTGGAAAACAAAATCACTTTGCCAATGTCTGCCGCTCTGCCCCGGTTGCTACAAATGAACACTCTCAGTCCTCAAGCACTATAATTCACAACGTGAGTTCTGGGCCAGTAGTGGCTTTCAAGTCATGCACAATTAACCTGAATGATGTGTGCATCCCTCTGTTGTTGGATACCTGCGCCAGCATCTCACTGCTGAATGTGGACACATTCAAACATTTTTTCAGCTCCCTGCCACTCTCTGCGCCCTCCACTGCCCTTTGCAGGTATGGTAATTCGAAAATTGGACTAGTGGGCTCAGTCAACCTCACTGTACGCTATGGAACAAAAGTTTTGCCAGATTTTTGTTTTCATGTGGCACGCCAAGGAGCTAACCTGATGGGACTGGATCTTTTCACTGGCCTGGGTTTTTCTCTCTTGGACACCGGCAGGTCTGCGATTCTGCACATCGCCCCGCCGTGGCACCAAACATGGCACTCTTCGAGGGTCTGGGCTGCCTGACTGCCTTCACCCACCAGCCCATGGTTGACTCCACCATTACCCCTGGCATTCAGCCACTGCGCCGCATCCCGCTTGCTCTCCATGACGGGGTAAAGCAGCTACTGGAAGCTGGCATCATCGAACCAGTTGATGCCTCCCCATGGGTCTCCAACCTGGTGGTCGCAAAGAAAAAGTCAGGTGGTCTACGCGTCTGTGTCGATCTTCGAGCAGTGAATAAGGCCGTAATCCCTGACAAATATCCACTGCCCACGTCAGAGGAACTCACAGCGCAGTTCTATGGTTCCATCCTGTTCTCGAATCTGGACCTTCGACAGGGCTATCTACAGGTTCCCCTCCACCCCAGCAGCAGGGACCTCACTGCTTTTGTGACACATGCTGGCGTCTTTCGGTACACCAGGATGCCATTTGGATTTAGCTCTGCACCCAGCTGCTTCCAAAAGGTGATGTCCTCTGTGCTCGCAGGCATTCCTGGGGTGGCCATCTACCTGGATGACATCGTCGTGCATGGGCCCTCGACCTCCACTCACGACGAACGCTTTCACAGAGTTTTCACGGCTCTAGCAAAACACAAGCTCACACTGAATGGCGAAAAGTGTGTCTTTGCTGTTTCAGAGATCGAATTTGTGGGGTTTCGGTTGTCGGCTGACGTTATATCCCCACTCCAGTCAAACGTGGAAGCCCCGATCCTCTCTAACTTCTACCGCTGCACTATAGAGAGCATCCTGACAAACTGTATCACGGTATGGTACGGCAGCTGTAGCTCCCATGGCCGGAAAGCCCTGCAGCGGGTAGTCAAAACTGCCCAACGCATTACCGGCACCCAGCTACCGACCATAGAACATATATATCAGAAACGCTGCCTACGGAGGGCACGGTCCATCATCAAAGACCCTACCCACCCCAGCCACAGTCTGTTCGCCCTCCTACCATCTGGAAGACACTACAGATGCATTCGCACCCGTACGACCAGATTTAGGAACAGCTTCTTTCCCAGGGCTGTCATCCTACTGAACTCCACAAATAAACACTAAAGCCTGCACATCTGCCGATGCACTTTATTATGGTCATATTTATGCTAATATATATGTACAAATGTATGTTGAAATGTTTAAGTGTCCTAATCCAAATTGTACACTCTCGGGAGCCGCAAGCCTACATTTCATTGTACTGCACTTGTGCACTAACAATGACAATAAAAGTTGATTTGATTTGATTTGATTTGATTTGATTTGATTTGATTCACAGCATCCCAGAACCCAGCTCTGCAGCGCAGGTTGCCTCCTTCCTTGGCATGACTGGGTACTGCCTGAAGTTTTTGCCCCAGTACTCAGTCACCACAGCCCCACTGCGCCAGCTCCTGCGAAAGAATGAGCCCTGGGTGTGGTCACAAGCCTGTACGGAAGCTGTTCGCCTCCTCAAATCGCAGCTCACGTCACCTCCAGTGTTGGCTCACTTTGACGTCGCCAGCCCCACCCTCGTCACCTGCGACGCGTCCGCTGCAGCTGTGGGGGCGGTGTTATCGCAGATACAGAATGGTGTGGAGAAACCAATCGCCTTTGCCTCCCGAGCCCTTAGCCCCACTGAACAGAAATACTCAGTAGGTGAGCGTGAGGCGCTGGCGTGCGTCTGGGCATGTGAGCGGTGGCACCTGTACACATATGGCCGTGCCTTCACCCTGCGAACCGATCACCAGGCTCTCACTGCCCTACTGCCCTGCTGTCGACATCCGGCACGGGCCACAGACCACTGCGTCTACACCGCTGGTCTGACCGCCTCCGCCAGTACAATTTCAGTCTCCAGTTCACACCAGGACGTGACAATGTTGTTGCAGATCTGCTCTCCCGCACTGTCTCTGCCCCAGCCCCACTCGGCGGGTCTGAACATGTGGAACAGGATATCGTCCAGATGCTGCACACGCCTCTCCAAACCATAGTCTCTCTCCAGGAGCTCAAAGAGGCCTCTGAACAGGATCTGGCCCTCTCCCAGCTGTGCACCTTCATCAGAGATGGCTGACCTCGCAAGGTGCCTGAGGAACTGTCTGCCTACTCCAGAGTTAAAGAGGAGCTCTCCTACTGGAATGACTCCTGTGTTGCACGTGGGCTCTGCACTGTGGTCCCAAGTGCCCTTCGTGCGTGTGTTCTATCCATGGCGCACGAGGGCCACTTGGGCATAGTGAAGCTCAAACAACGATGCCGAGACCTAGTGTGGTGGCCGGTTATCAACAGGGAAATTGAGGCCCTGGTCAAGGACTGTGCAGCCTGCCTTGTAAGTGGCAAGACTGGCCACCAAGCTCCTCCACCCCTGCAACCCCTTGCCTGGCCCTCTCAGCCCTGGGAGCACCTGCAGCTGGACATCTGCGGGGAGATCCATCACCATCAACGGTTCCTAGTGGTGACCTATGACCTGCACTCAAAATGGCCAGAGGTCACTGCCGTGGGCTCCGTCACCTCTCGGGTCATCATCGATATCCTCGAGTCCCTCTTCTCCCGCTGGGGGCATCCAAAGGCCAATCACCACAGACAATGGCCCCCAAATGGTCTCTTCGGAACTCTCCTCTTACCTTGAGAGCAAGGGCATCCGTCACATACGCACAGCGCACTACCGCCCCGAGTCAAATGGGGGGGGGGGGTGGAGCGTTTTAACCAGACACTGAAAAATGGCCTCAGAGCACACCTATCCCAGGGGTGTGCGTTTGACAAGGTCCTCCTCCACACACTGCTGCACTACAGAGCCTCCCAGCATTCCACTACAGGGGTCTCACCCGCATCCCTCATGCTAGGCCGTGAGCTCATGCTGCCCCTTGGCAGGCTCCGCCCCTCGCTAGCTCAGAGCCCTGCTCCACGGGCTCAAGCCACAGTCACTAGACAGCAGGAGAAGATGAAACTCCGCTTCGACCAGTCGAAGAGGGCCAAGGCGCCCAACATCTCAGTCTCCGATTGGGTCAGAGTCCGCAGGCCTCACCGCAACAATAAGATGGCCTCATTCTGGTCCTCCCCTCTCCAAATCAGCCGTCAACTTGGACCAGCCACTTTCTGCCTCACTGACGGCTCTCGGTGGCATGCCAGCCGCCTTCGGAAGGTGCCAGCACCCCCTGATGTGGGATTATACGGACCTAATCCCCAAGCCTTACCCCCAGAGTGGCGGGATGCACATGTGGCTCAGCCAGCCAACCCTCAAGCAGATATTGTGCCTCAGCCTGCTCCTCACCAGTCCCCACTTCGGCCTGCTCTTCACCAGTCCGCACCTCGGCCTGTTCGTACACGTTCTCGCCCTGGCCACCTGCAGGACTTTGTCACTACATTTCATGTTTGAAATTCTGTGAGGGGGGGAGGAAATGTTGGCCTAGAAATTGGTTTGGGGCGCCAAAGTGGCGCCAAGTTCACCTGGGCGCTGATTTTTGCGCAGCGTTCGGATCATTAGCGAACGTCAGAAATTCAGTTTCAGCGCCCCTACAGGGAGACGGGGCGAGGCTCGAGGCGCTCTGCGTCCCTCTTAGGGCGCTGAAACTGAATATCGCAGCGCAACGTGCCGCAGCGCCACACGCTGCGGCACGGCATGCTGCGGTACTGCAGGCCTTCCTCCCATTGTTAAGGGGGAGGGGCCTGCAACAGCGTGATCCCTAATCGCTGAGGAGAAGTGCCGGGCTCTTGGGAAACAGCCAGCAATGCCGCGGGGGCGGGGGGGTTGGTCAGGAGGCTGGGGACGGAGGTGCTGGCAGGCGGCTGCCGAGAAAGGTGGCCGCCCCGCACCTCCACCTTAACTTGCGCCACTGCTGGCACAGCAAGGCCCCGTGAACCGGGCGCGGGTAGCGAACGGCGCTACAGCGGCGTTCGCTACCAAATATCACGATCGGGGTGCTAATGGGACGCTGCGCACACCGATGACATCATCGGTGGCGGCACAGCGCAACAGGCTAACGCCACCATTAGCGCCCCCGCTGAATATCGCGGGAGGCGCGGCCAGTGGCGCTACAGCCACTGACTGCCCTCTTTAGGCACTAATAGGTGGCGCAACATACCCAATTTCTCCCCCGTTATGTCTGACATTGGTGATAGGTACTCGATTGCCTTGGCCTGAGCACATGGAGTTTGATAGTGCTGTTATCGTTGTATTGTGTCTGACATTGGATATAGGTATTTGATTGCTTTTGCCTGTGAGAGTGTGTTTGGATCAGCCATTAAAAGCAACATGAACTGAGCTCTGCATACGGCCTCTGGATTATCTTTGCAAACGCAACACTATGCTGTAGATAGGCCACTTACCTGTTATTCTTTATGATTCTGCCTGCACTGCTTTAGATCTGGTCTACATTCTCTCCCTGCTGGTTCCTCCTTTAACTCAGTCCAGCAAATCATTTGCAAGATCACCCCAGCATCTCATTTACCACAATCCCCACATTTAACTAACCACCCCCCCCCCACAGCATGGAGAAAAGTGCCTCACATCTATCCATCCTCAATCAAGCACAATGCAACACATCTTCCCCCTTCCCGATTAAGCATCATTTCCTTAGTCAGTGACCCCCAACTGAGCACCATTTCTTCAACTGAGGATTCCCTCCCCCCAGATAAGCACCATTTCCACTATTCCCCTCAGTGTCCACCATTACAATATTCACTTTCTTCCCACGGTGCACCATCTGCATGATACTGCATTTCCACCTCCCACTGAGTAGGCCCCATCTCTTCTCCTTTGAACTATCCATTCAATCTGGACAGAATGTATGACTTTAAAATGGGGACTGAATTATATTTGTGCAAATTGGACAAATTATCCCTGCCCTCCAACCCCGCTTCACCTGAAAACCACACTTCAGCTCAACTTCCCATAAGCAATGCCACAGGAGATCAATTAGTAATGTATTAAAAATCTTAAGTCGGAGTGCATTTCTTGTCAATAAAACCTTACTTCCTGTGCTCATCTTTTCTTGTTATAAATTCCCGTATTGACATTTCTAATGGAAATTGTCTATGTAAATTTGTTGCACTCTAATTAGTCTCTCCCAGCAGTATCAGCATTAGAGTGCTGCAGTTTTGCATATAAAAGCTCTTCAATCTGTACTGTAGAGAAATCCCCATGCTCTATCAAGCTTGACTTCTCTGCTTCCCAAATTGCAGTAAGTTTTGGTATTTAACTATAAATAATATCACAAAATCAAAGTATTATGTAAAAATAAGGACAGAAGGTAAGCATTTAAAATGGGACAGAATTACAACTGCTGTCCTGGTCCAATTATTACCGCCTACTAACCCCATTTCACCTGAAGACTACACTGGGCCTTGACGTGTGCAGTGCCTTAAGAGATGTACATGTAAACCAATTATTTTATCAGGTTGTACATCATTGTGTGTCACCACCCATCAACAAGGGAAGAAAAGAAGTAGTAGCACAGTCAGAGATTAGATGAAAATAATTTTGTCTAATATAAACCACATGCATGGGTAGTCCATATACTTGGGAGCATTGTACAAGTCATTTTCACTGTTAGCAGAGAACCAACTGTCCTGTTGGCTCTTCCCCAACATTAAAATTAAGCAGCATTTGGATGCCGATAAGATGCGAACAGAAAAAAGAACAAACTTGCATGTTTCACAACCTCAGGATGTCTCAAACTGCTTTACAGCTGATGAAGTATTTATGAAGTGCAGTCACTGTTGCAATGTAGGGAAACATGGTAGTCAATTTGCACACAAGGCCACACAATCAGCAATGAGATAAATGACCAGATAATCTGTTTTTGCTGATGCAGGTTGAGGGATAAATGTTGGCCAGGAGACCAGGAGAACTCCCCTGTTCTTTTTCGAATAGTGCCATGGGCTCTTGTACATCCACCTGAGAGGATAGATGGGGCATCAGTTTAGTGTTTAATCCAAAAGATGGTGCCTCCAAAAATGCAGCTCTCCCTCAGTACTGCACTGGAGTGTCAGCCTAGAATATGTGTTTAAGCCTTTGGACTGGGGCGTGAACCCATAACTTTCTGACTCAGAGGGGAGAGTGATGCTACTGAGCCAAGGCTGACACCTATGCATGTAAGCATATATTAACAGAGCATTGCGGAACACCTCCATTCAGTCCATAAGGGGGACCCCGAGCTTCCGGTCACCTGTAATTTCAATTCACCGCTCCATTCACACTCAGGCCTCACCATCCGTGGCCTCTTGCATTGTTCCATGGAAGCTCAGCGTAAGCTCGAGGAACAGCACCTCATCTTCCGATTAGGCACTTTACAGCCCTCTGGACTCAATATCGAGTTCAACAATTTCAGATCATAACCTCGGCCCCTATTATATTTTTATATATTTTTTATCCACACCTTTGGTTTGTGCCTTTTCCTTTTTTTCTTTCCCACATGGCAGCTGTCTCTCATTCTGCCAGTGCATTTTACACTTCATCTAGAGCCATCTTTTGTCTCTTTACCTGTCCTATTACCATCTCGTCTCGTCTTGAATATCTCTTAATGTCTCGTCACCTCTCAGACTTTCCCTTTTGTTCTTTCATCCCCTCCCCCATTTCCCAGCCCCCAAACTGGCCTTTTAATCTGTTTCATTTCCTGCTTTTTTCTCAGTTCTGAAGAAGGGTTTCGACCTGAAGCGTTAACTCTGTTTCTCTCTCCACGGATGTTGCCTGGCCTGCTGAGTTTTTCCAGCATTTTCTGTTGTTATTAACAGAGCATTACTTTGCCTTGCCTGAGGGAAATGCAGAAAGAGGTTTACAACTTGGATCTGCTGGTCATTCTTTGCTCTTACAAGTATTGGTTTCGAACTAGTTCCAAAAAAATAACACCAGTCCAGCTTCAGATTGAGGTAACAAACTGTTCAAGCTTTACTTTCGCAGGCTAGAATATCATAGCAACCCCTTGATGGGATTTCTGCCTATCCAATAACATTTTCCTAGATTTCTCAGTTAGCATTTAAGTATAGTTCATCAGATGACATCATAATTAATTGGCTCTTTGATAAAAGTCTGTGTTGAAAATGTGCAGAATATTTTCCATAGTTAAAAATGTATAAACAGTGTTGCTGTCATTTTGAAATGTTACTGATAATATCTATGCTGGTTAACTGCTGCAAGGTATACAGGCGATGGCAGCAACATAATAGGTGTCCATCTGTAGGGAAGCTGCTGCTCCCCAGGTCAATTCTACAGATAGCTCTCAGTTGAACAGTTAGAACCTCTATCTAATTTTCTATCCCATACATTACATCAGCGGCTGCTGACTTGAATTCAAGTAATGGAAAACTGCACTGAAATTTGCCAGTTTAGTGAAAAGGGAAAATGGTGATTACACATTCAGATTAGCTGCACAAACATATGCTCAATGATAGTCAGTCATTTTAGTTGCTTTGAATGGGTCATTCATCTTTTAAATATGGGGGGCAAAATTGGGCTCTGTAGTGCCAATGTTTTAGACGCTACGAGGCCTTTTAAACTATGGAAATGGCGTCCATAATGCGTGCGCACATTTCCAGTGGGAAGTATGTCGGACGGCATCTTTGTAAAGGGGTTAGCGCGCCGCACCCAACGACCACTGGCAGCATGCCCAGCAGGCAGATCATGATGTCAATCAGTGTGCAACGCTGATTTGACACCAGTGCTGCCATTTTAGAGCTCCACTCTCCAGCCTACACCCTCTCTTAACTTCCCACAGCTGAACACAACGTTAAATGGCATGAAGGGCCCCACATCAGCGCTATTTAAAGGAATCATCAACAACTTGCAAGTTAGTTTCTGGATTATTTCATCTGGCTGTTGCTTCAATTCTATGCATTTTAGGTGCTTTTCCATACTTGTTTAAAGTTTCAATAGTCTACAGGGAGTGGTCAGGCTAGTGCTGGAGTACTTTTATGTCAAGGTCAGGAGTGCATCTTCAAATGCCATATCCTACCAACTGCACCACTGGCCTCAGACACTGCTCAATTCACTACACCCCCATCGCTCACCTACCAACAATCTCCACCAGTCAAGACTCATACCTAACATTCATATGGTTTACGTTGCCCTCGCACACTTAGAACTTGTGCACAAACCAGTTGCTTCCCGACATGGGTGGCCTAATAGGGCTTCCTCTTGGCATTAAGCATGACTGGGAGAATGAGCAGCGGCCACACAGAGCAGGACAAGCTTCTAGAAGAGGGAGGAAAGGGAGAAGGAGTCTCAGCAATGCCCCTTCCTATAAAGGCCAGGACTGTCTCCTCCATGGGGGTTAAAACATGCAGGCGCGCCTCTCTTCATCTTGTTAATTCCAGCTGCCTCCTGTTGTGCGCCACCTTCTCCTGCAAGAAAGAGGTAAGTATGTCAATGAGTGTCGTGCAATATGTTTGGGTGATGTGGCTGTCATGGTTGAATAGCTGCCAGTGTGTGCAAGCTGTGAGATGTGGGTGCAAGGCTTGCAATAGGCTAGTGGTGCAGTTGCTAGGATATGGCATTTGAGGTTGCACTCCTGACCTTGGCAACTCATGTGAGATCATTAAACATCTTCCTACTCTGCATCCAGGTCCTTGGGGCTACACTCCTGGCATTAATCTCTGCCGCTATCTCTTCCCACTGCCTTTTTAGCATGTGTCTGGAGGGCCTCCGAGGATACAATACATCTCTCCTTCTTTCCTCCTCTTCCTCCAAGACCTCCAGTGCAGCATCTGAAAACATTGGTGCACACTCTTTCCCATGGTCAGCCATTGTTGATTCTTCCACAGCACAATATTCAGAATGATCTCAGCAACACCAGCAACCACAATGCACCTCCCCTTTAAGAGGTGCAGGCTAGATTTAAGTAGTAGTAGGCACTCATGATATTGGGCCCCATGCTGATGCGTGCAGCCAATGCATGCAGCAATCATGGAAATGAGCAGGCAGCACGAAATTGGCGTCCTGCCTGCATTGCAATCAATGGGCGCGGCATGGGAGACTAGCAAATTCATACATGGAGGGAGGAAAGAAAGGTTAGATTTTGGAGCTACCACAATGTTGATATTGATGTATCAGAGTCAATTCAAATATTTATCCAGCCCTTTAATAAGTAGGTAATCAATTTAGTATTGATTGTGTTATACAGTGGAGGGAAATATTTTTAAATCTCATTTTACTTGAGGCTTGTTAATTTTGTACTCCATTCCTTTAGTTCTACCTTCACAGTTAACTTAAACAGCTTGCTTTTAATCTTTAATTTGTTCCATCCTATCATTTCATAAACTTAAATGATGTCCCTTGTCTATCGTCTTTTCGGCAGTGAAAGCAATTTAATTATTTGAGCTTTTCTTCAAAGGGTAGAAGCCCAGGTCTCAAATTCTTTTTCAACATTCTGCTCGGAACCCTATCAAATGAATTGTCTTTTTGAAAGAGGCCCAAAACTGTACACAAATTTCAAATGTAAGCTAACCACTATGTTATAAAGGGATAAAATAATCTATCACAATCAAATACATTTGGGATAGTTGGTCATCTTTATTGGCAACATCTTTATACTTAAAAATCACTTCCAAATCCTTTTCCATCTTTAAGAATGGACATTCCTTAATTGTGAGCATGTTTCTTATTTTCATCATTGGTGTGTATTCCCTTACATTGATCCAGATTAAAATCCATGAGTTATTGATTAGCTCATTCACTTATTGGCGCAGATCCTTTTAATTACTGTCAGTTTCCTCTACAGTGGTCAGAAGGTCACTTAGCTTTGTGTCATCTGTAAATGTCATCATATTATCTCCAAAATTCTCTCCATTATTGTTTACAAATAGTTTAAACAAAGCAGGGGCCTTAAGTTAAAGTCTTGCACTAGTCACTGCCCTGACAGAACAATGAATCGCCCTTTGCTTTCTATTGCCAGGGCAGGTTTCAACAACAACAACTTGTAGGTTTTAAGGAGAATCTTAAAGGAGGAAAGAGAAGTAGAGAGGCAGAGAGGTTTAGGGAGGGAGCTCCAGAGCTTAGGGCCTAGGCAGCTGAAGGCACGGCCACCAATGGTTGAGCGATTATAATCAGGGATGCTCAAGAGGGCAGAATTAGAGGAGCGCAGAAATCTCGGGGGGTTTGTGGGGCTGAAGGAGATTACAGAGATAAGGAAGGGCGGGGCCATGGAGGGATTTGAAAACAAGGATGAGAATTTTGAAATTGAGGCATTGCTTAACATGGAGCCAATGTAGGTCAGCGAACACAGGGGTGATGGGTGAATGGGACTTGGTGCGAGTTAGGACATGGGCAGCCGATGTAAGAAATAGCTGTTAAATTCAAAGATGGGTTTTAATTCTTAGAACAGAGACTGACAACATGCAACCGGGAACAGATAGCATAAATGCCAGCAAGGTCGAATATCAAGCAACAAAAGACAAATAGAAGTGATAAGGGAATCGTAAAATGCAAGGAAACAGGGAGGATAGCACCTGCTAGATAACAAGAAGCCATGAAGCCATAAAATTTCCTTGAAGAAACTTGACAAAACATTCCTCAGAAAGATAAAAGGGAGGCCTTGTCAGTCATGCAGAAAGGGATGGCGAGGGTTGCCTTCCCACTTCACAATTGGACAATAGGATGGGGGATCAAATGATTGACACCAGGTGATTACCAGCCCACCGAAATAACTATAAATATAGACGACCGAGAGAGGAAATCAGGCAGTCAGGGGCGAAGGCTTCGCCGAGGTGGCTACGGCCTAACACCTTGGTTAAGTTTAGCCTCTGAGGTGGCTGATGGCCTAACACCTCCAGCAGCTTGAGAGATGGCCCAACGGCAGGAATCCATCCAATCCGAGACCACCCTACTGCCTCCCCGTCCGTCCGGTCATGTCATTCTGCTTCAGGGAGTCGTAGATCGCTTTCTACTGTCACGGGTTGTATGTCTATTATACTCAGCTTAAACCATATGTAATATCTGATTATGCTTTAAAACTGTAGCTCTTTAATAAAAGCCTTGCAACTTCTAAAACCCTGTTGGGTAATCTGTGTGAGCCTGTGATCCTAATCTTACATTGGTGTCAGAAGTGGGATCACAGAGTTAGGAGTTGTAAGGTTCCGGTTGGGATGACCAGAGGGACCGGTCAAACACGCGTGATCATTGCTTAGACTGTGTATAGTGTTTTTTCTCTCTGAAAGAAGGGAGCGGTCCGGTCGAACGCACGTGATCGTTGGTTAGACTGTGTATAGTGGGTTTTTTCTCTCTGAAAGAAGGGAGCGGTAAAGAGCTTGTTGAAAGGTAAAACCAGAAATACAATGGCGTTGGCATATCACCGGGAACAGTTGATAGATAGCCTGAAGGAAGTAAAGCATAAATTGCAGGAGAGAGAGGGAGAGATAAAGAAGGAAAAAGATCTAGTTTGCAGGCTAACCAATCTGAAAACTCAGCAAAGGAAGGGAAAAAACAGGGATTTGGAAAGCCAGGAAAAGCTGCTGAGACACCGATTTAAAAGGGGAAAAAAAAGATAAATTTAAAGTTTTACCAACATGGAAGTTATTAACGCCTGTGCCGAGACAAATAAAACACAAGATTTGCCGAGTGAAAGGAACCTTAAAAAATGCTAGAATTTCAGTTTGTATGAAAATGTGTGTTAAAGTGTGAATGTTTTCCTGACTATGAATATTTAAAAAGTTACAGTATTTCTTTAGTCTGAAAAGTCTGTCTTTAAAAGAAAGATTCTTTTGTGTGTTTTAGCTCCACCCACTTCTCTGTGTTAAAAGCATTTAAATCTTTGTCTTGTCTTGGATTTTGGAAGTTTTAAGAATGTGCGAATAAGATTGTGCCCCAAGAATTGGAAAAAAACTTTTGAACTAATTTAAGTTAAGCTGGTGTGTAAAGACTGAGAAGAACAACAAAAAGTTTGTTTAACAAAAGATTAAGTTTCAGTCTAAGATTTAACCTTGGAGTCACGGTTGCTATGGTGAAATCTTCTAAAGCAGTTTGATTTGATTTGTTTAAATGTGAAAAACTAATTTTTCTCCAGTTATATTCAATGCTTTTACAGTATTTTGGAAAGACATCTGAAGAAAGGACAATAAGAAATATTACATAATTTACTGTTTTCTGCAAGAATGTGCTATTTTGTTTTGTTTTATCTGTTCTGTTCGTGTTTAAAGTGTGAAAACACAACTGTCTTTTTCGATCGGGAAAGTTTTTAAAATTTACGTGAAGTAACGTAATTGCGTGCGCTTGATAATGTTTTGCTCCACCTTCTTAAAATCCTGCGAAGGAGTTAACCCTTCCCACTGACAGCTGTTTAAGTTCACCAAGCAACAACTTTAGTATGAAATTTAAAGATATTGGACATTATTAAATTTAAGTTTCTTAATTTTAAGCTAATATTTTCCCACAGTGACAGAAGGAATTATGATTTGATAAATTCACCCCTTGGGCTCTAAGCAGAGTCACAATGGATTATCTTCTTTCTTTTGTTATATGGAAGTTACCTTGTAAACTAATTGCAGCACTTCTGTCTCTAATGTTAAAACACCATGTAAGCTACCTAGCCTGAGAATTACTTGTTTCTGAAATTGGAAACGGAGGATAAATTGATAGAAATGAAATTAAACATTGTCAGTTCAATAATACTGCTGTTTGGATTTTGGGATAATTTTGTAATAACAAAATGGACTCAGGCACTATATATATTTGGTTACTTTTGGGAAAATAAAATAGCCTCTAAAATAATAAAAAAAGTGTTAATAACTTGGATCAAGTGAGAACGTTTAATCTATGTTTTCTATCTTAAATATTGTACTGGACAGTAAAGTTTCTCCAGGACTCATGAATAAGATATGAATGGTAATTAAAGGAAAGTGATTGAGGGTGTAAGATTGAAACAGGAGAATTACACTACTGAATGGGAATTTTCAAAATGTTTTAGTGAAAGTCAGGAAAGTGTAGTTAAGAATAGTAAATTAATAGCTTTCTCTTGGAGACATTTGTGTCCCTGTCTATAAAGAACCTTTTAAGAAAACTGAATTTGATAGCCTGGCCATTACCCAAGACATCGGGACCATGCAGAGGAAGATGAGCAAAGATCTCCAGACGACTACAATCTTTCGATAAGATACCTGAAAGCCCGAGAAAGGCTTGTATCGGATCGCACGTGTGGCACAATATTGAGATACTGATATGAGTGTGCAAATGTGATTCGTTACATATGAAGCAATTACCATCCAGGAATGTATGGTGAGTTTGCACTGAAGAACGGGTCTCAGACATGCTCAGTTACTTGACAACAGCAAGACATGAAATGGTTAATGTGGCTCAGGAGAGTGAGACAACTTTTAAAGCATTGACACATACTCCATCGACAAACTATCTAATTAATGAAACAATCAGAATAGAGTTAAACACACTGGTACCTGTTAGAGGGATTGAAATTGAAGTTGAAGTGGAGAGTTACATGGAATCTGGATTGGTACAATCGAGGGCTAAGGAGAAATCATGATTAGTAAGAATTATCCACAAGATGGATACGAGCAAAAGAGGGATCTGGAGAATCTTTTAAGCCCATGATTTGTTGATTAGATGTGAAACTGTAATGTTGCTTGAAATGATTGTGAGACTGAATTTAACTGTGACTGTAATAATTGTGTTTTGTAGGTAACAGAGCGTGGGAAAAACCAGTACGAATCCAGTATGAGGTGATTTGTGGTACCTCCTGTGTCACGACCACCACAACTACCATGCTTTACGTGTCTAACAGGACCTGTCCCATCAACCAACATGTTTTTAATATGAGCTACACAATTGTGTGGCACAATTCGGATACTCGGATACGACATTCCCCTGTTGTTTGAGGGTTTCAGTGAGCTCATGATGTGACTGAACTCCTCCCTAAAGCATTTTTATGTTTTGGAGCAAGAAAACTCGAGAATAGATATTGAAATTGACAGCATAGGGGACAACTCACACTGGTGGGATATTGGGCTTAATATATCAGCACACCCTTAGGTTCGTATTATTTCACATGCTCTGGTAGTTATCCAACTTGTAATGATAGTGTATTTGATATATGTAATGTGTGTAGTAAGACTTTGATACATAAGCCAATTGGGTACTCATGCCCACGACTAACCAGCACTAACAAATTAATTGAGCACACCGAAAGAGAAGATCCGAAGCAATGTAGAGGAGACCCCAGGCGGGGTAACATCAGGAAAGATAGAAGAAACAGAGGATACCCCCAGGCAGGGCAGAATTGGAACACCAGAACAGTGAATTGAATTTGAGTAAGGGGTCAGAGGTTGCTCCTTCTCCTCAAAGGAATGGACTGTAAGGATGGGGGTAATCTTCATTTTCAAGACTCCCTACTAACTAATGCCCAAGTTGAGAGAGCAATAAGAGCTAGCTAGATTAGTGAAGAGCCGACTGTGAGAAGTCAATAAGGATATTTCCTTCTCAAAGAAGAGAATTGTAAGAAATAGTTGTTAGATTCAAAGATGGGTTTTAATTCTTAGAACAGAGGCTGACAACATGCAACCGGGAACAGATGGCATAAATGCCAGCAAGGTCGAATATCAAGCATCAAAAGACAAATAGAAGTGATAAGGGAATCGTAAAATACAAGGAAACAGGGAGGATAGCACCTGCTAGGTAACAAGGAGCCATGAAGCCATAAAATGCCCTTGAAGAAACTTGACAAAACATTCCTCAGAAAGATAAGAGGGAGGCCTTGTCAGTCATGCAGAAAGGGACAGCGAGGGTTGCCTTCCCACTTCACAACTGGACAATAGGATGGGGGATCAAATGATTGACACCAGGTGATTACCAGCCCACCGAAATAACTATAAATATAGACGACCGAGAGAGGAAATCAGGCAGTCAGGGGCGAAGGCTTCCCCGAGGTGGCTACGGCCTAACACCTTGGTTAAGTTTAGCCTCTGAGGTGGCTGATGGCCTAACACCTCCAGCAGCTTGAGAGATGGCCCAACGGAAGTGACCACTGCAGCAGACTGCAGGAATCCACCCAATCCAAGACCACCCTACTGCCTCCCCATCCATCCGGTTGTGTCATTCCGCTTCGGGGAGTCGTAGATCGCTTTCTACTGTCACGGGTTGTATGTCTATTATACTCAGCTTAAACCATATGTAATATCTGATTATGCTTTAAAACTGTAGCTCTTTAATAAAAGCCTTGCAACTTCTAAAACCCTGTTGGGTAATCTGTGTGAGCCTGTGATCCTAATCTTACACCGAGTTTCAGGTGACCTCAAGTTTACGTAGGGTATCATAGATTATAGAATCATAGAAAGTTACAGCACGGAAGGAGGCCATTTCGGCCCATTGTGTCCGTGCCGGCCAACAAAGAGCTATCCAGCCTAATCCCACTTCCCAGCTCTTGGTCCATAGCCCTACAGGTTAGAGCATCCCAAGGGTAGAACGTTGGTGGCCAACCAGGAGGGCATTGGAATAGTCAAGTCTAGAGGTAACAAAGGCATGGATGAGGGTTTGAGCAGCAGATGAGCTGAGGCAAGGGCGGAGACGGGCGATGTTACAGAGGTGGAAATAGATGGTCTTAGTTATACCGTGGATATGTGGTCGGAAGCTAATTTCAGGATCAAATATGACACCAAGGTTGAGAACAGTGTGGTTCAGCTTCAGACAGATGTTAGGAAGAGGGATGGAGTCAGTGGTTAAGGAACGGAGTTTGTGGCGGGGACCGAAAACAATGGCTTCGGTCTTCCCAATATTTAATTGGAGAAAATTTCTGCTCATTCAGAACTGAATGTTGGACAAGCAGTCTGACAATTTAGAGACCGTGGAGGGGTCGAGAGACGTGGTGGTGAGGTAGAGCTGGGTTTCAATCCAGATAGATAAATTGCAGTTAACTCTATGCGTCTTAAAATCTTCTTGAACAGCCTTATAGCTTGAATTTTATCACAAACCTACAGAAAATCCAAGTATCTTCTATCCGTTGACTAGCCCTCCTCTGCTAATATAGTTTTCCTAAAACAAATCCAGGAGTCTATGTTCTTCACCTGAATACAACTGAAAACAAAACTGACCTCTTTTTGACCAACATGAATGTCAGAACATGGGCCGCTAACATATACAAACCCAAATGAAAATAAAATATGGCAATTGCAGAAGGAACCAATCAGAATAGCCAACTGGAAGGGCATATATGAAATAAAATTACAAAGCTATAATAGGACCTGGAGACTCTCGAGAATTTATAATCCAATTGAGCACAAATCTTACACTGACAACTCCTCCTCATAGCAAATGCTCACAGTTCGTTAACTTGCTCTATGCCTACAATTATTATACTGTTGAATATTTTTCAAGTTTAGCATACAACTGAAGTATGTGTGTAAATTAATTGGTAAAAAGCTGAAATATTAGCAAAGATAATGGATTCCCCCTGCAAAAGCAAGAATTCTTCAATGATGTGCGTCAATACATGGGTGTATACGAGAAGGAACACCAACTGTGTATATTCATATAATTTTTTGGAGCACATGGTTGAATTATAAGTAAAGCTTTTCTGTGTGGCTACAGGAATTCTTGTGATTTACTCTATGGAAGAGGCAGCCAGTTTCACTGCTTGCAGGGTTATTCCACACCTGGGAAAAGACACTTGTGACACATTTAACAGCAGTACCTGATGTATAAAGTATCTTGAATGTAATTACTGTGCAGCAAAATCAATTATAAATCAAATGAATTAAAAAAACGGAGATCTGAGTCTGTAACATGAAAAATAATAAACCTATTTTAAATTAGATTAATTAAAAATTAAAACTCATCAGCCAATAACGCTTGTATCATAGTTACATGTTGTGTGCTTGGAACAAAAATGAAGTTTTAAAGTATTGTTTGATGTGTTTACAGCTTATGGTGTGTTGCCTAAGAGCCAATTATGCAGCTGTCAGTAATATAGATGAAACACTATTTGAAATGTAGTCCCCCTTTTGTATTCCTTGTGTGCATTACATGAAATGATTCCCTTCTTCTGTGATTCAGAGCAATGCAGTCAGTTACAGGAGCAATTCTGGAAAGGGTCTCACTTCATCCACTTTGCCATATCTGTAAGCTGCTCAAGATCAGCTCAAGACTTACTCTAGGGGTCCCTCGTGCTGATTTGCATGATGAATGAATAAATAGCTTTTTAATTGCTGTTAAATTATTCCAGCTAAACTGTGATTTCATGCAAATTTTAAGCTGTAATGACATGCAGTGAATCATTTACCAAGATTTTGAATCTGGAACAAAGCGAGTCGATTAATTCTAATTTTGTGACAGTAGAGAATTATGTGCAGTAGTAAGCTTTTATATGAATAATATGCTGATTGCTTTGTTATAGCTCATATAAGTGGAGACGCATTGTTTGACACAGGAAAATAAGTTGGCAAATCTAAATCATTCAGGGTTAGAGATACTATTGATGTTCAGTGTTGAAATGGTAGGGTACAATTTATAAACAGAGATTTAAACAACTCATGCACTTTTGAGTGGCTTGAAGATCTTGGGAGTAGCTTCATCATTCACAGTCCATATTAATAGAGAGAACAACAGAACAACTGAGATATAAGACCATGATTTAAAGTTAAATAACGAGTTAGGAGTTCACTGAACTAGTGGAAATTAAGTAACATTCAATAGTCCTAGACTGTATCTTAATTAAATCTTCAGTTAATTTATTCATTTTTGATGCCCATTAAAGTAAGATTATTTCAGTACTGGAGAATAGACAATCTTTTGGTTTGTTTCCAAGTGATAGTGGGATAAATGTCTATGTAGAGCTAAGGTGTTTATCAGCTCAATACTGACATATTCTTACAGGAGCCTAACAGCTTCAACTCAGAAGAGCAGGAAAACTGAGACATGATTTATTAGTGACAACAGAATCATCTTTTTTCCATATGCAGTACCAGCATAGTTAAAAATAAACATCTCATGATGGGGTGTCGTAAATCTATTGGTTTTATGTAACAGGCTGGGCATTATTCATACAAGCATATTAATATTTGGATACAGTTAATATTTCACAAGGAAAAATGACTTCATCATTCTGTTCTGTTCATATCAAATTGAAGCCGTGTTATTAACTAAATTTCTTTGCCCACATAAAAGCCTTCCAGTGGAATTGTGAAACAGCCTTAAATTGATCTATTAGATTATCATGTGAATCAAATTTAGTGATAGGTTGTCAATGAGTAGCCAATACCTGATTGTCTAAGGAAAGGTATGGTATTTGAGTCAATTTCCAAAATCAATTGGACTCGCATCGAAGTGTCCAATGACATTATTGCATTAGAAAGTCCCACATTTCTGTTTAAATAAAGAGCTTACAATGAGAGGTAGGTCAAAAGCTTAAGGGCTTGAATAACTGATGAATGTTCAAAAAAAAATACCCAAAAGTTAACTTTAATAAATTAATATTCATGATGGCCTATTTTGCAGTTGAAAGAAACAACATAATATGATTGCCATGGGCACTACATATTGCAGTACATCAACATAGTCTGATCCTCACATGTTCGGAGCAGGCTCGAGGGGCCAAGCAGCATATTCCTGCTCCTATTTCTTATGTTCCTCACTGATGCAGCTACAAGTAGCTGAGAGGAATAGCTCACATATATTTAATAACAAAAGAATATTGACTTTGTGTACATTAGTGAGAACATTCACTCTAATTCGTGGCTATGATTGGCTACCAAATACCGGTGACTATATAAGAGTAGATAATATTCATTTCAGGCAAATAATGTTGCAGCCTAAGCTCTGGAGTTCCCTCCCTAAACCTCCACACTTCTCCACCTCGCTCTCTTCCTTCAAAGCACTCCTTAATAGCCACCACTGTAACCCCAGTCTTAATATCTCCTTATGTGGCTCGGTGTCAAATTTTGTTTGGTAACACTCCTGTGAAGTGCCTTGGAACGTTTCACTATGTTAAAGGAGCTATATAAATTCAAGTTGTTGTTGTTGCTACAAGGCTGACCTATATAATGGGCAACTTACAGCTCTTTCACATTAAGGCTTTGCGTATTCTAAATACGGACAGAATAATGAATTTAACTACAAACCTGTTAGTCTTTATTTTGCTAAAATAAACTACAAAGAATTAGTTTTTAAGTTTTTCTTTCATGTCTTTGATACACTGGGGCTGAAATTCCTCAGGAGTTCTGTCAGTCTCCTGCCGTAACTCCAGCAGCAAACCAGGAGTGGGTCTCCGCTCTTTCTGGAAGTTTCTAAGTTGCCTTGTAAAAGAGGGACCTGCGTCTGCTCGTTATTCATTCCAGAACAAACACAAATGGAAGTTTTAGAGTTCCACAACAAAAACTGAAGATTAAATTGAAATAATTCCACTATTTCAAAGTTGTAACTGAAAGTTTAACTAAGATCAATCAAGCAATTATAAACACTTCAAAATTGAATTGACTTTTTAAGTTGAAGGACTTAGCCACTGCACATACCTGGAACTCCATTTTTTTGTGCTTGAGCAAAAATCTGGCACTTATACGATGGGCTGAATGGCATTCTTCTAAGCTGTAAACTTCTATGGTTCTATTATGAGAAGGCCGAGTCTAGGTCTCAGCTACCAAGGCCTACTTAATTCCATTAAATAAAAAAATTCTTGAACAATGCTTCCAGAGAGCAATTAGTAATAATAAAAGGAACAGCAGAATATGCTGTTAATAGAAAGAAAATTGTTTTTAAATAAATCATTTTCAAACTTTGATGGTTTTGTTAACACTTTCCATTGCAATATGTAAGCTTTTCCATTCATTGTTCTCTAGCAATGACTGGCTGCCGTTACAAATGTTGTATTTCTGAGGAGAGGGTGATTGATTTTTCATACTGATTGAAGCAGAGGATTTTAGTGTTGAAAAATGAAACCCTCTTCCAATCTGGGAACCTTGGGGGAGAAATTTCCCTCCTTGCACCTCCCGTGGGGGGCGCTAACTGGGGCCAAAGGTCTTTGCGCCCAGCCACGGCACTGACCATATTCCGCGGGGGGTTAGCGGCGGCACTACCGGGTTGCGCCCGATCTGATGCACCTGGAGATCATGACGTCATCTTTGGGTGCATCGCCCCAGCAGAAAAATTCCCCTTCGTCCCCTGCAGCAGCGCCGGGCGATGGCAGTGGCTGCTGCAGAGGACGCGAGCAGGGCAGCCGGCCGCTAGTGGGGCGGAAATGAAAGATGAGGTGGCCGGCCGCCCTGAAAAAAATGTCGGACTTTTTTTGAAAAAAATGTTTTTGCTGCAGACACAGGGTCCGTGCCGTGATCGGTCAGCCCGGCACTCTGCTTGAGTGCCAGGCTGATCGCGTGGTACCCCTGCTCCCCGGTGCGGCAGGTAAGTTTAAAAAAAAACTGCAGAGTTCGCAGTGTGGGGCCCTTCCCTTTAATTCAGGGAAGAGCCCCTGCAATGCGGCAGCGCCACGCGGCCCAGTTGGTGGCGCTGCTGAGTCGTGCGCCTTGGGTCGCGAACTTCCCCACCTCTTGCGCTCCAAGAAGGAAGTGAAGTGATTGATTTAGCACTCCACTTCCTTCTTGAGGCAAAAAGTGGGAATTTTAGAAAGGCTGGAAAAGGTTAGCACCTGGCACTAACTTTTCCAGCTATTCTGATTTAGCGCCCCAAACGGGACTCGAGGGGAATTTCTAGCCCCTTGTGTCAGCATCCGAAAATTCCAAATGAGGGTTAGATACGGAGTAAAAGTTCCTGTACTGTACCCAAAATGTTGTTTACACACCTATTCTCAGAAGAGCAGTTCCAAATACACCAGTATGACTTGTTCTTTCCATTTCTTACACTGTTCTATGTTTTCTGAGTGAGATTGTGTGTGTGTTCCTGCTGTGGCTTCATTCTCACAACTAGTTGCCAATTTGAAAATTCCCTAAGTGAGGGTTGGAGTTTTAAATTATTGGGTCTATCTCAGCCTCAATAGAGTTGGTATGAATATATGCTAATATTTAATATTCAGTAAATTCACTGTTGACTGGAATCATGAAAGAAAAACTGTTTGTCTCTTTAATGTCATTGTGCAGGAAATAAATAGTCCAATTCAATAAGTGTCTGTGTAGGGAATATTTGGCAGCAGTGGAGTAGAAATGTAGCAGTGGTTGTGATGTTAACATATTTTGTGATAAATATAGATTTTTAAAAAAATTATCAAGAAACATATGTAAAAGGGGGTTTGAGTAAGAAATGGGTCAAAGGATGGTTTTTCTCGCTCTGAGACCTCAGTTTATTCCAGCTGAAACCGATTGGGATGAAAGCAAGCCGTAGGATGTAAGGCCCTCCCCAAGCAAAATGTGTATGCCAAGGTTCCACTTTGTTCCTAGTGTTTGCAAGTTCACAACTCAAAACTGCTCACAATCTGACAGTTATTGGTACTAAATTTGCACACTTAGAGAGACTATAAGGATGGCCACTGTTTAAAATGTATCTCACAAGAAGAGGATACTCTTCTGAGGTTTGAACTGTGTGCAAAGAGGAAACATTTTCCATCCCACAGTACTGCATCCCTTATTTTGATGAGCACAACATTTATTTAAAAATATAGAAAACAAACTATTAAATAGAATATACTTTTAATAAAGCTTAATACGATTCTACATGCTTAATTCACGTCCACAACATTTGAAGCCTCTTTCTACACTTAATATTCTGATACTGGTCCAGGTAGTGGCTGGTTCTTGTTGTGAATTCTATGACAAGACAGCTTTTGTTTTTATTTGTGCTGCACCAAAAAATGTTCTTTAACCACTTTAATAACTCAAGACATGTAGCGCTAGATGACAAGATCAGATAGCTGTAATTACTTACTGGTGCAAGCCATGGTGGGTGGGTCTTTTTCTGCCCTGAAGTAATCTCTCTCACATATACACACTTCTGAGGCATCTTCGTGGGTGAAGCTGTGTGGAGGACATTTGGAGCACTTGATGTTTCCAGCAAAAGCTTTGTAGAACCCAGGCCTGCAAGCTAAGAGTTACAAAATACACAAATGTTAAAGGTAAATAATCACACATCAATTAATGTGAATTGCAGAGACAATGGCACACACCCAACAGTTGGTTTTAACAATTATACTAATTGGTTTGTATGCCACTATTGTTGCACTGAATGTGAATCCCTCGCCCAAATAGTGTTAATGCTTCCAGGAGCTGCTCTAACACTCTAGGATCTAGGAGTACTGGGAACGGAGTACTCCTAGGACTGGTTCTCAGGATCCTGAGTCAGAGGGCACTGAGTGAGCTCCTGGTGTCTAGAAGCACCAGAGAGGGATGGTGGGAGCACTGAGCAGGGACCAGGATCGCAGAGTATTGAGGAGGGGTAGGGATTCAGGATCTGGGAAATTAGGGAGCAGGACATCCTAGGATGAGGAAATACTGATGTGGGAGCACTGGATGATCTAGGGGCTTGTGAAGGAGATCCTAGAAATAGGGGCCTGTAAACATTGGGGAGGGAAGGGCAGTGTTTGGTAATATTGGGTGAGTTGCTAGTAACTGGAAGTATTGGTTGGGGAAAACTGGGTCAGGCACCCTTAAAAAAAGGGAGGCCCAAGAAAATGGCATACTAACTGCCCTTGGCCCCTTTTGGGCCATCAGGAAGCCCTGTCATACCCATCACCGTCATCAGCCATTTCCTGCCTTTAGGTTGTTGCATTAAAACACTTAGTGCACTATTAGTGTGTTTGACAACACATACAAGGGGGGATTTTCCTCTTTACTATTTGGAGAATGCTCAGTCCCAGGCACAGGGAAGAGGAAGTGGGAGCAGAGACCCATTACATCCTCACAATGTTGCTCTGGGAATTCTGGGGAGTTCCCAAAGCTGCTATAGCTGGCCCTGCTCCTATAATGTGTGCAGGTCCAACATAACTATGTAAATAGAAAAAGTGGGGGGGGGGCATTCCTGCCCTCCTGCCTCGTTTTTCTCTTTGACTGCCCTTGGAGTGCCCCAATAGTGTGGCACCCGAAGAAATATGGCAATGGTCTTGTGCTGTGACCCTCATGGATTAGACAGTTTGCAGGAGTCGTGGGGGCAGCTCAAAGATGGTTAAAGAGAAGGTACTTCAAATTTATTGAAGAATCCACCCCACAACAATCTTTGGGTGTAGGAAGCCAGAAGCCCTTCATGTTCTCAGGCCAGCAGATACATTCCTGTTTCCACCTCTCCTCCTATTCCATCACAATAAGCTACCAGGGATGGGCATATGCCAGGAATGTATCTAGGCCAGGAAATTCATGGGCACCTCTCTCCTCACAGCTAAATCATACCTCAAGTTTACGGCACTTTCTGGCCCCAGTGAGAACCCAAAGAGGAAAATCAGCCCATCAATCTTTAACATACCCAGAAACCAAAAATAACCGTATAAAACATTTAAAACAGCATTGTTTATGTTGTATATTAAAAAAATCCCTTTGAACCTCCTAAAATGGTTCACTGTCTTTCTGAAAAGATGGGGGAGAAATTGATCCCCATTCCCCCCAGTTTCTTGGGTACAAAATTCATATTGGTGGGGGGAACCAATTTCCAAGTGCAATCTAGCAATTCCCACTTGGAAATGCGCAGGCTGACCACACATGCGCTACTCAGATTTTCTGGCTGTACCACGGCCTAACCAATGGTGCTTAAAGGGATCGCTGATGGCTGTGGAACAATAGATAAGTTTTTCTTTTTACCTTAATGTGCAGTCAGCAAGAGCAGAGTGCTCCTCTTGACTGAACAGCAAGACTGCAGGTCGTTGCTATCCCACACTCATCATCTTCCTGCTCACCTGCCTCCCCAGGACCTACCTGTGGGCTGGCTTGGTGTCTGAACTGACACATTTTGAGAAGGCCCTGACCAGCAAGCTGTATTGGGATGCCCGAATGACGTCCACAGTTCACCGGTATTATGAAGATGTGGCCTGAGGCCCAATTTCAAGTGAACCTCGGGCCTCCATCTTCAGACATGTGTGCTGGTTTTCAGCACGAGACCAATTTTCTGGCCGACAAATTTTTAAACTCAATTTGGAGCCAAAACAAAGAGGAAGGGTCTTGCCATGGTTTATATGGACAGCAGTCAGTCAGCGGGAATCCAATTGTTCAATTTCACCTATCAGCTAGATTTAAATCACTTGGAGAAACAAAGTGAAATATTTTTTGACTTCTCCATTGAGGAAAGTACATTCTAAACATTAACGAAATAAACCGTGGGTGCTATCAATCACAGGTACTGCCTCAAAGTCTGTGAGGTAACATTTGAGAAAAGGAGCAGTTGTTAATATTTTAAACGTGAAACTTGCCTAAAATAAAGCTTTGAGAATTCAATCTTCAATTTTAATCCAAGTTTTAGAAAAAGTAGATAAAGTCATAAATCCTCAGAATGAGAGTATGTACTCTTCTACTTCAACTCCAAGAAACCTACTAAAGCATAGTGGGTACTTACTGGCTCCTTAAAACCTACCTCTTTGACCAATCTTTTGGTCACCTGTCCTAATAACTCCTTACGTGGCTCAATGTCAAATTTTGTTTGATAACGCTCCTGTGTCCTTTTCTTTTTTTTCCTTTTGAGTGAGAGGTGGTGGGTGGTATGGTGACTAATGGCTGCATGCTGCATATGAGTTGGGGCTGTGCGGCCCTCAGTGGCTCCCTTCCGATCCTTTCCCTCAGTTACTGATGCATTCCATTGTGACCCTCTTCCTCTTCCCCTTCCTATTACCCCGTCATTCCCATTATTACCCCAAACTGTTCCCCTTTGAACTATGCACCTAATTAAATCTTTCTAAAGTTTAGAAAACACAAAGGTTACAACAGGTATGTAATCCGATCACTGATTGTCTCCCTCTCTCACACACACAGATCCTCTTTTACCTCTAAAGGTTTTGAAATTTATCCTCTTATTTTTCAAAATTGTTTGAAGAGAAAGCTACTGAGCAGAAAGTTGGAGAAGCTCCAAAAAAAACCAGCGGAGCTAACCAAACTGTACTGATGCATCCTGGGAAATTAGGTACACAACACAAGCTCATACTGTACAATCTAAATTCAGCTGACAGTCACAGCTCTGGAAAAATTTATCAAGCCCAAGATAAGGTTTCTGAAAGGCTTATGGTTTTGAGTAAAAACTTTCATTAAGATATTTAAAGATACAAAAGACAATTTAATATATAAATTTAATCACGTTAGTGTGAGATGTGCCAATTTTTATTTTGTGCAAACTCCTATTTGGAACAGTTAGAAATTTCAGTTACTGGGAAAAAAAATAGTGGATGAAAATGTTGAGCTATTCTGGGAACCTGGTGGTCAGATTGTACAATCAATCAGTGTGATGTGTTTACATTCTGGGAACCTGGTGGTCAGATTGTACAATCAATCAGTGTGATGTGTTTACATTCTGGGAACCTGGTGGTCAGATTGTACAATCAGTGTGATGTATTTACATTCTGGGAGCCTGGTGGTCAGATTGTACAATCAATCAGTGTGATGTGTTTACATTCTGGGAACCTGGTGGTCAGATTGTACAATCAGTGTGATGTGTTTACATTCTGGGAACCTGGTGGTCAGATTGTACAATCAATCAGTGTGATGTGTTTACATTCTGGGAACCTGGTGGTCAGATTGTACAATCAATCAGTGCAATGTGTTTACATTCTGGGAACCTGGTGGTCAGATTGTACAATCAATCAGTGTGATGTGTTTACATTGACAAAATCTATCATAATTATAAGCATAGAAAGTTATAATGGGAAAAAGCGGACACAAAATAAAACTGACAAAATGTGAGACCTGGGCCCAGAGTTTCTGCTGGTTTGCGCTAGTATTATCAGTGCAATCTGGGTGAAATCGTCCGAAGCAGCACAAAAGGTTGAGGAATTTTAAATGTAAGTTATGTCAAGCGTAAATCGAGTTTCCGCAATCTTTTAACGTTGGCTTAAAAATCAATTTGCTCAAAGCCAGCCCCGCCCACAAAACTGGCCACATTACCAGATAGAAATAATGAGGATGGCGAATTTCTGCTGATTGCGGCCATTCGGGGAGGCTCTTCAAGTTGCACTCATTTTTTAAGGCACACAGGCACTAGTAGGCACGTTTTAAAAGTTTTTACATATTAAAAAATAATTAATTTACTAAAAAAACTGGCCAATGAAACTAGTAAATGGTTCAGTATAGTTTTTTTTTAAAGTCATTTTCAATGATTTAAGGTTACTCACAGGTGGAGGACTAGACACTTGCTAAAAATGCTTATTTTTTGTGATAAACCCATTTTCAGCTGTATTAATAAAACTGCACCAGGTTACCACTCTTAAATACATCAATGAATATTTTTTAATGCAAAGAAAAGAAATAAACAATTAAGTTCTATTACGCTGACCGATTGCGTTGGTTCACAGAAGATTTTATGTATTTGATTATGCAAATGAGTTTGGGCAGAAATGTGAACCGTAATTTCACTTCGGAAAAACAGCGCCATTTCAAGCACAATTTGTGCCCAGTTTCATGATTGTGCCCAAAACGGAAACGCTACCCTTTGGAAGTTAGGTGGCGCAGACATAATTGTGTTTAAGAAGATTTTGTTACACGTTAAATTGCCAGGGGTCACCAAACATAATACTGGACATTATAGATGTTAATTGAAAACATTTAGAAGATCAAAATATTAGTATGATTTTATTTCACATAATATTTTAAAATACATTTCTCTCCAAAATTTCCCCCTCGTAACATTGCTGAGCTCTAGGATGGCGCCACTCAAGAAATAAATTTCTTCACGATGGCTACTTAAATCACTCATCAGCCAACAGAAGAAAAGTTTTTAAAAAGACAAGAGGGTGAGTTTAAAATTTTCCTCTGTCACCGAATGGTACAGCTGAGACTGAGAAAACATACCACAAAGTGCTGCGGGTGAATCTGAATGCCAGGTAAACCCCATGATTTGGAACCATCGGGAAAGAGCAATTTATATTCAGATCAGCACAATTTTATTAAAAAGATGGAAATCCTAACGATTAACAATAATGTGTACTTTTAAGAATTTGGGTTAAACACCTTACTGCATTAATGACAGGTTATCAAATCTACAGAAACTGCTCCAAAATTAGTATAATTAAAAATTAACCAAATGTATTGGAATCATCTCACCTTTGGATTATTTTTTATTGCCAACTGTGTTTGTACATTATTTGTGGAACTGAATTATCATCTCAGGGGGTGAAATTCCTCCCTGTGCTAATTTTAGCAAAAAAAATTGCATGAGTACAAAACACGATCATATTTTATACTCATATAATTGTTTTAATAAAATTAATGAAGGCAAGAATGGCAGTCTCCTCGTGGAAAAATTAATTGTTGCAAAGCTGAAGCTTCCCTGTTTTTATTTTTGCTGAGATTTGTTTCAGCTCTAATTTAATTCAACAGTATTTTTAGAGCATATTTGTTATGTTTGAAGTAATTTCCAGCATGACAATGAAATTATTTTTCTCTATGAGTACCTGTCATGGAGTAATGACAGGGCTTCAGAATGGGCTATTTTCCACTTTGCACTCAGTGACAGCATCAAGCACTATTAAGTATGACAAGACTAAATACTATGCAAATCTCCCTCAGACTGCCTTGAAATGCACCTCAAAACATATCTTCAGATAGTGACCCTTTACTGCATATTATTTACACTCACCAATTTCCCATGTTGCTTATACACTCTAAATGAAATTGCTGAATGAGCTTGATAAGAATATAATTTGATATTAGTTCTATACTGTGCTGTTACAGCATGTTAACTAAAATAATTTTGCTCGAGATGTTTTACTATTAGTGAGGATATCCTGATCCATTTGTCTAAGCAGATTCAAGCTCAGGCCCTTGAGTTGAAAAGGAAGTTTTTAATCAATTGTAAGACCTAGTGCTGAAAGTGAAAGATTTGGAGATTGTACACTATTATGCACATATCATGGTTCAGGATTTTGTGGCCATTTTTCCACAAAAATGATTTTAATGTGTGTTGTGGACAGAAGCTTGCCTGAAAGGGAGTAGCTTCCCATAACAGTCCCATGCTGGGTTTGCCATCCATAGGCAGAGGAAGGGAATGGGCAATTGTTTTGCACAGATGCCAAATAATGATCCATCATTAGTAATGTCTGATCATTCAGGAGACATCCAGCACCTTGGTATTGTCAAATTTCTTTAATCTCAGTCTTTCAAGGAGGGTATTTTAAAAATCAAAACTGACACCTTAAGTGGGACAATTAGGTATTTGCAGGCTGCAAGTTTAGAACCTTACCCTGGTCAGGGAGATTTTGCAAATTTACATGAAGAGCCCACCAAAGTGGGTCAGCAAACAGGTGCCCTTTATTTATTTTTGTCCCAATACACAAACAGAAGTTGCACTGATTGTACCAAGAGACTCTATTGTTCTGTAAACACAGAGGGCCGAAATTTGCAGCAGCCTACCTCCGGAATACGCCTCTGACCCGGAAAAAAATATGAACGTTCCTGCTGGCTCCCGGACTTCGGAGAGGCCTGCAGGCATACGCCTGCGTAAAGGCCCACGGATCCCAGGGACGCAGGCGGTTCGGGAGGGTCCAGGTCAGCCAATTAGAAAGGGGGATTCCTCATAAGCTTACGGGGATTCCATTTACGAACAGAATCCCCACAAGCTTATGAGAAATCCCCAAATAAATAAATAATTAACACAACTGAAATAAAAATAATGTTCCCATATTCAAAATTAATTAAAAGTCCCTCTAATTAAGCATTTAAAATGAAAATGTAATTTTTTGAAAAATAATTTTAAACATTTTAATCCAGGCCAAAATTGACATGAACTAATTTTAAATGTTTTTGTATGTTTTAATCATTTACAAAATTTTAATTTAACATTTATTTTAACCCTTTCATGGGCATTTGCTGGGCAAATCTGCGCCAGCGGGAGTGTTTTTGAGGCGCATGCAGACGATCTGTCAAGGTGAATCTTGACAGATCGCAAGTTCCGGGTTTTCATGCATGCGCGGCGTTCTGTGCACATGCCGTCATTGGCCCTGCAAAGTCTGGGCCAATATAGCTACAGCCAACACAAAGATCTATTCTCAGATGTTTTTTCCGCTAACTTATTTATTATTGCTAAAAGTCTTGTCATGGCAGTAATTTCAGATACTGGCATTAATCCGTTGTTTTTCCAAGCAAGGCATTTTCCTTCAAGGTAAGTTTTCATTGTAAAATTACTAAATTGATGGAAAACCAAATAATTAGCTTGGTGGTCTGCAACATTAGGCTCAATTAGAAATGAACAATATTTCATAGAATGTCAGTTGAACAGCAGCGGAACCAGATGTTGACATGAGTCAACACAACACATTCAGCGATTTGAACTTCATACTCCTTTTTAGCACAAAGAATTGGATTGGAACACATTCCATGCATTTTATATTTTTTTTTGTGTATTCAGTATTTTATATAAGCAGGTATACTAGGGATGAAACCAAAACAAATCTAAATTCGAAGCTTTTGTGGAATTACGTCATTTTGGCATTAAACAATGGCAGTGTGGATGCAGAGGTACATTCCCTTTGCACATGCATGCTCCTGATAGCACTGTGCATGGGCTGTGGATGATTGAGCAACATGCAACAAGTTAGGTGTCACTGTTTCCTTTTAACAAAAATTTGTTTTGCTATTTACTGTACATGACAATGTGCTTTCTGGTAGTTTAGTGCTGTATATAGGTCCATTTTCCTTGGGGGCGGTGGTAGATAGGCTCATTGGGTGCTTGTTTATGTGCATTTATCAAGATAGGCTAAAAGTACTGGGACTCTACACTTTAGAGAAGCATAGACTTAGGGGTGATCTGATCAAGGTTTATAAGACGATGAAGGGAATAGATTGTGTTCAAGTTGACAATTTCTTCCAATTAAATAGGTTCTAGGTTAGATGTCAGGAGGTTGTTCTTTTCCCAGAGAATAATGGACCTCTGGAACAGGCTGCTGTCTTGCGTGGTGGATGCTGATTCGCTGAATTACTTCAAGCGAGAGCGAGACCGGTTTCTGGCTGGGGCGGAGATCACCTCTTACAAAAGGTCGGTACTGCAGGGAATGCAGGGCCAGACTGATCTCCTGGACTAGTTTTGATTGCCATGGGGGGTTAGACAGGAATTCCCCAGATTTTTTTCCCTCAAATTGGCCTGGGTTGTTTATCTATTTTTGTCACCTCTCCCAGGAGATCCCACGGTTTTTGGGTGGGGTGGAGAGTGTATATATTGTGATGCACAGGTATCACAGTTGTGTGGGACAGGCTGGGTGGACCAGAGGGTCTTTTTCCTGTCCGTCAATGTTCATATGTGTTGTATGTGCATTTCATGTCTGGGAAGAACATAAGAATTAAGAGCAGGAGTAGGCCATACGTCCCCTCAAGCTTGCTCCACCATTCAATAAGATCATGGCTAATCTTCGACCACAACTCCATTTTCCCCCCTGATCTCCATATCCCTTGATTCCCCTAGAGTCCAAAAATCTATCTCTCTCAGCCTTGAATACACTCAACAATTCAGCATCCACAGCCCTCTAGGACAGAGAATTTCAAAGATTCACAACCCTCTGAGTGAAGAAATTCCTCCTCATCTCTGTCTTAAATGGCTGACCCCTTATCCTGAGACTATGCCCCTTAGTTCTAGACTCTCCAGCCAGGGGAAACAACCTCTCAGCATCTACCCTGTCAATCCCCCTCAGAATCTTATATGTTTCAATGAGATCACCTCTCATTCTTCAAAACTCCAGAGAGTATAGGCTCAGTCTCTCCTCATAGGACAACCCTCTCATCCCAGAATGAAAGTTCAATGACAAAGCTGTAAATTAGAGAATGGCTTGGTTTGGTAATAGGCAACAGAACAGTTATTGAGTCAAATTACAGCAGTGTTCCTTGATATTAGTCCTGCCCCCTATTCATTATAAATGGCATCAATAATAGTATTGAAGTGAGAAGTCTGAATCTGCAGATGTACGGGAATGCAAAACATTCTGAAAATATTTCAGAGGTTTACAGAAACACTGTTAACAAATGGTGTCTGCCATCTATACTCTGATTAACTTGCAGTTTTGTAACCCATGTCCTGTTACCCATTCTTCCCTATATAAATGGAAGATACTTAAATAGATGCAGATTTTTATATGACAAGTAAACTTGATTGTACTACCAATGAGTTGCAAAGTTATGCAAGTTTAGTTTGCACCAGGAAACTGACTGGCGAACAGCATGTTGTTGTCACTGCTTTTTCTTTTTCAGTGTAATTAAGGAGCTCTTATTTGTAGGTAACTAAGATAATGAATATCATGCTATCACCTCTCCATTTAATGGTCCCAGGGGGAAGATTTATAAAGAAGACCATATTCTCTTCTGTCATAACAGAAAAGAAAGTTTGTTTGCAAATAGATAAGTTCTGTACAGGTGATGGCATTCCTTTTGCTGAGCTGTTCTTTGGTTCATCATAGTTTTCTTAGGCATAAAACCAAAATACAAATTGTAATATTTTAATTGAGATATCCTGTGGAAATTCAACTGTTCAATTTGACAATTGGGCAAAATCAACAAGCACCGATTTAAACATAGAGAATCAATTAGTCCCTGTGAAAATAATCCAATAAAAATAATTTTATGGGACTTGGTTCTGCAGTGGGTTAGATACTATGCTTTCAGCTTCAGGACTATGATTCATATCTAGTTAGGCTGATGAGATGAAAGTCTCCACTGTCTGCCGACTGTCAAGATCCCAACTGAAATTGTTATGCACGAGAAACATGCAAGTTGGTGAGGTAATGTAAAGGCTGCTTTTACTTCAAACACTCTGGAACTTTCCTTTGACATAACAAGGTATAAGAGGAGACCCTGGAGTGTATTTGTTACAATATGCTTATTCCCATCATGGTGGGCGGTGCTCCAGTGTTAAGTTACATAATATGCAAGTACGATACACATCACTTGCCTCCCTCAGTAAAGTCAACATGAATGTGCTGCCATGGTTTTGTTGGCCATTGCCAAGTATTAGTTTCTGTATTATTTACAGGTCAGTTGATCTGACAGGCTTGACACTGATGAACAGCATCTTCAATGTTGCTATCTAGAGAAGGCCACCACATGTGCATTGTAGTGAATCCTTTCATTCTTACTATACCAGGTTGACCGGCATATAATTCTTGGATCATACAGTTTTGGAATTAAAGTATATTTTTGTTGAGATATTGTATGACACCTCATACCATTACCAGTATGACACCTTCTGAGTTATTCAGTGGAAGGAAGTTATGTACTTGTTTTCATATTTTTAAACTTAACATGAAACATTAATGTTGTGAAGAAATTTCACATATACCTATTCGGACATCATTTTTTTCTGTATGCTGATCATAAGTCTTTAACTTTCGTATTGTCTAAAAACTGAGGAATACCAGTTACAGCCTCGATTAGAATTTAAATATCGGCTATTCAATTATCAGCTTAACAGTATGATATCAAGTTTAAACCAACAAAAATCGAATGCCAATGCCTATTTTTCCACCTACCTGCATCACTTATTGCCGAAGATTTTACCATCAAGAAATTGTTTACTGAGCAGCTGAATTCACTTTCCATCACAGTATGAGATATATGCAACTAACTGGGGGGGCCCAGCATTGCCTAGGCTTTTTTGTAGAACGGCAATTTACAGGGCCACGCGGTTGATGGCTGGCCGCTGCCGCTCCCCCGCTCTGTGTCTAGGGCTGAGCAGTTGTCAGGCCTGGCCTGGCCCGAGTGAGCCCAACTCACCTCCCGCTCCGGCGGGCCGGGAGCGGGATACTGTGCCGGAGCCGCAATGTGGGGGTTTGTTGTGCTGGTGCTGTCGCTGTCGGTATTAAAAAAATGGCAGCGATGTTTCGGGAGGCTGCAGGATTAGGCCCGCCCACACACAGAATGAAACGCCCCATGTGATGCATCGATTGGTCAACCATCAGGTCACTGAACTGTAGGATTGGTCAACCATCATGTCACTCAACGCTAATGAGCGGTAGGATTGGTCAACCGCTAATGAGTGGATTTTTGAACTTTTTTGTATGCTGTCCAAACAATTTTTGTCTGACCAAAAAGTAAATATGCCTATGACACTCCCCTGATCATCAGCTTTCTTTTGATATAACATATGTGTAGGTACGCTCTATAACTTTTGAGTGTATAGTGGACAGACAGACAGACATATATACAGACAGACAGACACCACTATCCTAATCTCTCTCACACTCCCAATCTCTCTCTCTCTCACTCCTAATCTCTCTCTCTCTCACTCCCAATCTCTCTCTCTCTCACTCCCAATCTCTCTCACACTCCCAATCTCTCTCTCTCTCACACTCCCAATCTCTCTCTCCTTCCCTCTCTCTCTCTCTCTCCTTCCCTCTCTCAGTCTCTCTCTCCTTCCCTCTCTTTCTCCTTCCCTCTCTCTCCTTCCCTCTCTCTCTCTCTCCTTCCATCTCTCTCTCTCTCCTTCCCCCTCTCTCTCTCTCTCTCCTTCCCCCTCTCTCTCTCTCCTTCCCTCTCTCTCTCTCTCCTTCCCTCTCTCTCTCCTTCCCTCTCTCTCATTCCCTCTCTCTCTCTCTCCTTCCCTCTCTCTCTTCCCCCCAGTCGCTCCCTCTCTCTCTTCCAACAACAACATGCCCTCGAGAAAGCCTCGGCACCGCCGGGCTCCCCCAGCTAGTATATATATACTAGCTGGGGGGGGCCCCGCGTTGCCAGGGCTGCTTTGGGCCGGGCGGTTTAAATCGAGTACCAGGCTTTCGGGCCTGTCTCTGTGTCCCTCTGTGAATCTGCTGCCGGGCAACATTTTAAATCGAGTCCCAGGCTTTCGGGCCTGTCTCTGTGTCCCTCTGTGAATCTGCTGCCGGGCAACATTTCTACCTTTTAATACCTTCAAAGATGAAAGTGAAAGTACTTATAAAACGTTTTTGGTAAATCTTATGTTATTTTTAAGAGATACTAACTTTTTCGAAGCTGGATTATCAGATTTTGAGCTGGAAGTAGCTGAAGCAATGGCTGCCCGATGCCTGAGTTCAAAATCATTAGTCCCGCCCACAGACGCAGTGATTGGCCAACCATCAGGTGACTGAACTGTAGGATTGGTCAATCATGACGGCACAGGATTGGTGAACCTTGACGTCAGTCACTCAATGCTAATTAGCAGATAATGAGCAGAATTTTGAAGGTTTTTTGCATAAGGTGCGAACAATTTTTGTCCGAGCGAAAAGTAAATACGCTTATGACGGTTCTGGAATCGTAAGCTTTCTTTCGATGTAACACACGTGCAGGTACGCTCTATAACTTTCAAGTTTATACAATACAGACAGACGGAATGACAGACAGAAGAACCGCTTTATACTAGCTGGGGGGAGCCCGGCTTTGCCAGGGCTGTTTTGGGCTGGGCGGTTTAAATCGAGTGCGAGGCTTTGGGGTCTCCCTGTGTCCCTCTGTGAATCTGCTGCCGGGCAACATTTTAAATCGAGTCCCAGGCTTTTGGGCCCTGTCTGTGTCCCTCTCTCAATGTGCTGCCGGGCAACATTTCTACCTTTTAATACCTTGAAAGATGAAAGTGAAAGTACTTATAAAACGTTTTTGGTAAATCTTATGTTATTTTTAAAAGAGATACTAACTTTTTCAAAGCTGGATGATCAAAATAGTTTGAGCTGCAAGCAGTGAAACAATGGCTGGCACATCCCTGAGATGAAAACGATTAGTCCCGCCCACACACACACACCGATTGGCCAACCATCAGGTGACAGTACTGTAGGATTGGTCAATCGTGACGGCACAGGATTGGTCGAACCTTGACGTCAGTCAATCAATGCTAAGTAGCAGATAATGAGTTTAATTTTGAAGGTTTTTTGCATAAGGCGCGAACAATTTTCGTGCGACTTAAAAGTAAATATGCTTACGACCGTCCCGGAAGCGTAAGCTTTCTTCGGAGGTAATGCGCGCGTAGGTACGCTCTATAACTTTCGAGCGCATAGCCGGACAGACGCACACCCGAGGACAGAAGGACAGATAGACAGATCGATTCCTTTATATATATAGACTAGCTGGGGGAGCCCGGCTTTGCCAGGGCTGTTTTGGGGCGGGCGGTTTAAATCGAGTGCCAGGCTTTGGGGCCCTGTCTGTGTCCCTTTGTGAATCTGGTGCCGGGCAACATTTTAAATCGAGTGCCAGGCTTTTGGGCCCTGTCTGTGTCCCTTTGTACCTTGAAAGATGAAAGTGAAAGTACTTATAAAACGTTTTTGGTAAATCTTATGTTATTTTTAAAAGAGAAACTAACTTTTTCAAAGCTGGATAAGGAGAGTAGTTTGAGCTGCAAGCAGTGAAAGAATGGCTGGCAGATCCCTGAGATGAAAACGATTAGTCCCGCCCACACACACACTTAATACCTTGAAAGATGAAAGTGAAAGTACTTATAAAACGTTTTTGGTAAATCTTGTGTTATTTTTAAAAGAGATACTAACTTTCAAAGTAGTTTGAGCTGGAAGCTGAAGTCATGGCACTGAAACAATGGCTGCCAGATCCCCGAGATGAAAACGATTAGTCCCACCCACAGACACACACACCGATTGGCCAACCATCAGGGGACCGTACTGTAGGATTGGTCAATCGTGACGGCACAGGATTGGTCGAACCTTGACGTCAGTCAATCAATGCTAGCAGATAATGAGTTTAATTTTGAAGGTTTTTCGCATAAGGCGCGAACAATTTTCGTCCGACCGAAAAGTAAATATGCTTACCAGCGTCCCGAAAGCATAAGCTTTCTTCGGAGGTAACGCGCGCGTAGGTCCGCGGTATAACTTTCGAGCGCATAGCCGGACAGACGCACACCCGAGGACAGACAGAAGGACAGACAGAAGGACAGACAGACAGACAGATCGACCGCTTTATATATATAGATAGATAGATAGATAGATAGATAGATAGATAGATAGATAGATAGATAGATAGATAGATATACTAGCTGGGGTAGCCCGGCGTTGCTAGGGCTGTTTTGGGCTGGGCAGTTTAAATCGAGTCCCAGGCTTTCGGCCCTGTCTCTCTGTCCCTCTGTGAATCTGCTGCCGGGCAACATTTCTACCTTTTAATACCTTCAAAGATGAACGTGAAAGTACTTATAAAACGTTTTTGGTAAATCTTATGTTATTTTTAAAAGAGATACTAACTTTTTCAAAGCTGGATTAGCAGATTTTGAGCTGGAAGTAGTTGAAGCAATGGCTGCCCGATGCCTGAGTTCAAAATGATTAGTCCCGCCCACAGACGCAGCGATTGGCCAACCATCAGGTGACTGAACTGTAGGATTGGTCAATCATGACGGCACAGGATTGGTGGACCTTGACGTCAGTCAATCAATGCTAATGAGCGGATAATGAGTGTAATTTTGAAGGTTTTTTGTATAACGTGCGAACAATTTTTGTCCAACCGAAAAGTAAATACGCTTACGACCGTTCTGGAATCGTAAGCTTTCTTTGGATGTAACGCACATGTAGGTATGCTCATATAACTTTCGAGTGTATAGCCGAACAGACAAAACGGAAGGAGCCGCTTTATATAGATAATATAAGATAGATAGATAGATAGATGCTGCAGCACATTCCCCTGTATTATCCTGTGTTATATACTACTTGGTGAATGGCTGGCCTAATGATGGTGTTTTACCAGCAGAACTATGAGTATACGGTGAATGAAGATGGATGTTTTCTTCTTGGACTTCATATTGTTATCCCATTCTTGGCGCCAACTGCTTTGTCCGATAAACACTCAAGTTGGTGAGGTAATGAAAAGGCTGCTTTTATTTCAGTCTCTCTAGAACATTCTTTCCAGATATAACAAAGTATAAGAGGAGCCCCTGGAGTGTAAGTGCTACAATATGCTTACTCCCATTAGAACATAAGAGCATAAGAAGTGAGAGCAGGAGTAGGCCAGACGGCCCCTCGAGCCTGCTCCGCCATTCATTAAGATCATGGCTGATCATCGACCTCAACTCCACTTTCCCGCCCGATCTCCATATCCCTTGATTCCCCTAGAGTCCAAAAATCTAGCTATTTCAGCCTTGAATATACTCAAAGACTCAGCATTCACAGCCCTCTGGGGCAGAGAATTCCAAAGATTCACAACCCTCTGAGTGAAGAAATTCCTCCTCATCTCAGTCTTAAATGGTCTACCTCTTATCCTGAGACTATGCCCCCTAGTTTTAGACACTCCAGCCAGGGGAAACAGCCTCTCGGCATCTACCCTGTCAATCCCCCTCAGAATCTTGTACGTTTCAATGAGATCACCCCTCATTCTTCTAAACTCCAGAGAGTATAGGCCCATTCTACACAATCTCTCATCATAGGACAGCCCTCTCATCCCAGGAATCAATCTAGTGAACCTTCGTTGCACCGCCTCCAAGGCAAGTATATCCTTCCTTAGATAAGGAGACCAAAACTGTGCACAGTACTCCAGGTGTGGTCTAACCAAGGCCCAGTGCAATTGTAGCAAGACTTCCTTACTCTTATACTCCAGCCCCCTTGCAATAAAGGCCAACATGCCATTTGCCTTCCTTATTGCTTGCTGTATCTGCATGCTTGCTTTCTGTGTTTCTTGCACGAGGACACCCAAATCTCTCTGAACACCAACATTTGAAAGTTTCTCACCATTTAAAAAATATTCTGTTTTTCTGTTCTTCCTACCAAAGTGAATAAACTCACATTTCCCTACATTATACTCCATCTGTCACCTTACTGCCCACTCACTTAATCTATCTATATCCCTTTGCAGACTATTTGGGGACTAAATTCGGTTGATTTGCGCTAATGGGGCACAAATCAACTAGCGTCTGGGTGCGGCGCTGCCAACGCCTCCCACGAAATTCAGTGGGAGGTTAGCGGCGGCGCTAACTGTTAGTGCCGTGTGGCGCTGCGCTGCTGGCGATGAAGTCATCGCCATGCGCAGCACCCCGGCTGTAATATTAGGTGGCAACCCCCGACTTACCGTCGGACGCTATGTCTGCCGAGGTCAGTGGGGGCCTACCTGCGGCCGGGGCGGCACTAGTTAAAGGGGAGGTGGCAGGTGGCCATTTTTATTGCTGACTGCCTGCCAGCACCTGCCCCCTCTGCCATCCCTGGCCCCTGTGAGGCCCCCCCATGGGATGCCGGCTGCTCTCCGTGAGCCCGGCACTCCTTTTGAGTGCCAGCATTGTTTGCCGGCACTCCCGATCCCTGGTGGCCCAGCTGGGTGCCGGGAGGCGCTGCGCCAGGCCCCGGCGAAGGTAGCGCCCCAAATTTTTACCCCTTTGTGTTCTCCTCACAGCTTACTGTCCCACCTAGCTTTGTATCATCAGCAAACTTGGATACTTTACACTCGGTCCCTTTCATCTAGGTCATTAATATAGATTGTAAATAGGGGCCCCTTTAGACTTTAGTTAGATAATATGCAAGTAGAATAGATATCAGAAATTAGTTTGGGCTGTCTAAATTCATTTTCTATTACTCCTGGGCCCACAGCACAAACGAATACATCTTATTCGACACTGAGTGCTGCTATTACATAGAATTAAATAGAAACAATATGGAAACCCAACCAGTCAGTGTTGGTGTTTATCTTTCACATGAGCAGGAATCCTAATCCCTTGTGCCTACCCTATTCCTATATCCCTTAATAGAATCATAGAATCGTACAGCACAGAAGGAGGCCATTCGGTCCATCACGCCTGTGCTGGCTCATTGAAAGAGCTATCCAATTAGTCCCACTCCAGTGTCCTTTCCCCATAGCCCTGCAAATTTTTCCTTTTCAAATATTTATCCAATTCCCTTTTGAAAGTTACTATTGAATCTTCCTCCACCACTCTTTCAGGCAGTGCATTCCAGATCATAACAACTCACTGTGCAAAAAAAATTCTCCTCATCTCACCTCTGGTTCTTTTGCTAATTACCTTAAATCTGTGTCCTCTGGTTACAAGTTACCCTCCTGCCAGTGGAAACAGTTTCTCCCTATCTACTCTATCAAAACCCCGTATCATTTTGAATAGCTCTATTAAATCACCCCTTAACCTTCTCTCTAAGGAGAACAATCCCAGCTCTTCTAGTCTCTCCACATAACTGAAGGAACCCTGGCATCATTCTAGTAAATCTACTCTGCACCCTCTGCAAGGCCTTGACATCTTTCTTAATCACCCTTTCCTCCAACCATCTATCCAACCTATTCTGTAGGGTCAGAGATTTCCTTCGATCAGCTCTTGTTCCACCACCATAAGTTTGCCAGAAGTGTGGTGGAAACCCCCTTTGCACGGTAAAGGGGGTCTCCGATGCACTTATAGCAAAGAAATGGTGGGGGAGCAGAAGCAGCTCAGAAGAAATTCCTGACCATGGTCTCTGCTTCAATCACTGACTCTGGTCGTGCATTTCACAGCCGCTCAATCCTCTGTAAAAACAAAAGCTCTGTTGCTCTCTGAAAATATATCTAATCTTATATCTATGTTCCCTCCTTCTAGACTCTTCAATCACTTCTCAGGTAGATTGTTGAGGAAAAGTAGAGGGAGCTTTATTCTGCATTTAACTGTGCTGTGTCTAATCTAGGAGTGCTTAATGTTACAATGGGTGCCCAAAAAAGAAAACATTCCATTCTCCAGCACTAACCTCCACCACTTTAATAAGTACAACATGCACAGAAAAATCCACATCCCTTTGATAACAAACCAATTTTACAAATAGTTCAACTTGCCAATTACTGGTGTAACAATGTTACTATTTAAATGAATGCTTAACAGTGTTAAGTCCGTGAATGATTGAGACACGGACTAGCAGGAGAGAAACAAACAAGTCTTTACTGGAGAAAGGCATAAACGAAACTAACCAACAGAGGCTCTCTAGCGCCTTTTATACAGGGGTGGTCACTGCCGGTACTGCAGTCTGAGACCAGTTATTCTCTTAAAGGCACATACACAACAATTCCTCCCCTTTTAGATAAACAGTACATAACATTCATTTAACAACTAATGATAATGAATTACAATCACAATTACTGTTGCTAGATACATTGGTTAAGTTTAAGCAATTATAAGTTCAGTCTTTGAGGAGGCTTCCTGATTCTGTCTGGATAACGCCTCTTTCGAGTATCAGGTTCTTCTGGCAATGTTAAGTTGGAATCAATGGCGTTGTTTGGTTCATCTGCTTCCAATATTACCGGTTCTGCAGTAGCTGCAATTGGAACGTCGATTTCATTACCAGGTGTATCAGATCGTGGTGTGGAGTTGACGTTTTCCAGTGACTCTAGAATCTGGTCAGCATGGCGTCTTACAATGCTCTCCCCAACGTCCACGGTATACATGAGAGGTCCTTGTCGTGTACAAATCGTTCCTGGCTGCCATTTCTCAATGCGGTAGTCCCGGGCCAAAACTGGTTGACCTATCTTAAAACTCCTGGTCGGCCTTTCATTCATGTTCTGAAACTGCCTGTTCTCCACATCTCTTCGGACGTTTGGCTTAACCAAATCCAAGCGGCATCGTAGTCTTCGATTGAAGAACATCATGGCTGGAGTTTGGTTGGTAACCGCATGTGTCGCATTCCGGTAGGCAAACAAGAAGTTGTTCACCTTGTGTTCTAGGGGTATATCTTCATTACACATTGCCTTGATAGCCTTCTTGAATGTTTGGACAAACCTCTCGGCCAATCCATTAGTGGCTGGATGATATGAGGCAGATGTGTAATGCTTAACACCATTGTTCTTTAAGAACCTCCGGAACTCTTCAGACACAAACTGTGGTCCATTGTCAGAGCAAATCTGTTCAGGTAGCCCATTCCTGGCGAATATGGTTCGCAAAACTGCGATAGTTTTTTCCGTGGTGGTTGAGGACATTTTTATTACCTCTGGCCACTTTGAATGTGCATCCACCGCAATTAAAAACATCGAGTCCATGAAGGGACCAGCAAAATCAATGTGCACCCTTTGCCATGGAGATGAGGGCCACTCCCATGGATGCAGAGGAGCTTGTGGTGGGGCGTTTTGGACCTTCTGGCATCCTGCACAGCTCTTGGTCATCTCTTCGATTTCTCTATCGATTCCCGGCCACCACACAAATGCTCTGGCTAAGCTTTTCATTTTTACCCCACCCAGATGACCCTCATGAAGCTCATTGAGCACTCTATCCGTCAACTTAGGTGGAATTACTACTCTGGATCCACACATCAAGGTTCCTCTGCACACTGACAGCTGTTCTCTTCTTGGCGAGAATGCTGGCAGCAGTGGTTCGCCATGTGCTGGCCATCCCTTCACCGTTAAATCATAGACCCGTGATAGTGTCGGGTCATTCCGTGTTTCCTTTCTATGTTTGCATTCGTCACAGGGAGACATTCGACTATGGTCGAGTGGAATAACTCCATTGGATCCACTGCAAGGTCTTCTTCTTCCACCATCGGCAACGGTAGACGTGACAATCCATCAGCATTTCCATGCTGTTTAGTTCCCCTGTACTCGATGTCATATTGGTGTGCCCCTAGGAAAAAGGACCATCTCTGCAGCCGTTGTGCTGTCATTATCGGTACGCCCTTCTGAGGATTGAAAATGGAGACAAGAGGTTGATGATCGGTTAGTAGAGTAAATTTTTGACCGTGCAGATAGTGATTGAACTTCTTCACCCCCCATACTAGGCTGAGGGCCTCTCTGTCAATCTGGGCGTAGTTACACTCGGCAGAAGTTAACGAGCGTGACGCAAAAGCTATCGGCCTCTCCAAACCATCAAGGAATTTATGTGACAGTACCGCCCCAATGCCGTAGGGAGACGCATCACACGCCAGCCTGATTGGCAGTGCTGGGTTGTAGTGAGCCAATACTTCCTTCGAAGTGATTAAGTCCTTACTCTTCTGAAAAGCACGTTTACAATCAGCGCTCCATTTCCATGCTACCCCCGTTCGTAGCAGGGCGTTCAGTGGATGCAGAATTGTCGACAAATTCGGCAAAAACTTATGATAGTAATTCACCAACCCGAGGAATGACCTCAGTTGTGACACATTTTCAGGCGCTGGGGCCTTAACAACCGCTTCAATTTTGTCAGGGGACTTATGTAACCCCTCTTCATCAATCACGTGGCCACAATACGATATCTGTTTCTTAAAAAATTCGCACATGGGGCGGTTGGCTCGCAGCCCATGTTCCCGTAGTCTAGTGAGCACCTGTTCTAGGTTGTTAAGGTGTTCACTGTCATCTTCACCTGTTACAAGGATGTCGTCCAAGTAACACTGAGTCGCCGGAATCCCTTGCAGGACTTGTTCCATCGCTCTTTGCCATATCGCCGGAGCCAATGCTACTCCGAATACCAATCGATGATACTGGTAAAGACCTTTGTGAGTGTTTATCGTGAGATACTTCCTAGAGGACTCTTCAACCTCCATCTGCAAATATGCTTGTGCTAGGTCAATTTTTGTAAAACGCTTCCCTCCAGACAGTGAGGCGAAGATGTCTTCTATCCTTGGAAGAGGATATTGTACTGTGTGAAGGACAGGGTTCACCGTCACCTTGAAATCCCCACAGATGCGAATCTTCCTTGGCTCTCCGGACTTATTGCTTAACGTTCTCTTCATGACAAGAACGATGGGTGTCGCCCACTCGCTCCAGTCGACCTTAGACAACACGCCCGCCTTCTCCAGATTCTCCAGCTCTGCCTCGACGGCTGGACGAATTGCATATGGTACCGGTCTCGCTTTGAAAAACTTGGGAACTGCATTCTCTTCTATTTTTAACGAGGCGGTTACGCCTTTAAGCGTGCCCAGTTCTTGTTGAAATACCTCTTTGGCGTTAGCTAAGATTGTTGACAATCGTCCAGGAGTGAAGTCTTCATCTTTTTTACCGTCCACCGTCATTGCATGAATGGAATGCCAATCTAAGTTTATCTTCCCGATCCATTCCCGTCCCAATAACGGTGGTCCACCATTTGGCAGTATGTAGAGATACAATTTCCGTATTTTCTTGCCATTTTTTTGCCCCGTATACGTTGTCAAGACGATGGATGTCTCTCTCAAGGGTATGTGTGAAAATAGCCGCTCATAGTCTCGTCGATTCATGACGGTTAGTGCTGATCCTGTATCCAATTCCATTTTAACTTGGGACCCTGCTATCATGAGGGTGACCCAAATGGTTCGGTGATCCTCTTTTGCGATTACATCGTGAAGTTTGAGACAGCTTAATCTCCTGTTCTCGGATTCACTATCGCTCATCTGGTCTTCGGAACTACTGTCCGTCATCTTTTGTACTTTCTTGTACGGTTCCTTAGTAGCTTTTTTGTTGTCGCTGGTCTTCTTCCCAGACCTACAAACTCGTGCAATGTGACCAATCTTCCCGCATTGTCTGCATATTTTGTCTTTGGACCAGCAGTCCTTCTGGTCATGGTTAGTTCTGCCGCAGCGATAACATTTTGCAAATCCCCGTGTCATTTCGTGGGTGCCGTATTCCTGTGGTTTTTGTTGAATTTCTGCAGCTCCCCTGGCTGCTGCTTCATACGATACTGCCACGCTGAAAGCCTTATCTAACGTCAGCTCTTTTTCTGCGAGTAACTTCTTCTGTGTTCCTTCACTCAGGAGTCCACAGACAAATTTGTCCCGTAGGGTATCTGCCAGTCCTGCTCCGAACTGGCAGTGCTTTGATAGCTTGCGTAGTTCTGTAAGATACTCAGCATTGCTCTCATCTTTGTGCTGAGTTCTCCTGTGGAATTTAAATCTTTCTGCTATCAACAGCGGTGCAGGGTTTAAGTGCTCCTGTAGAACAGCAACAATTTCGTTAAAACTCTTCGCCTTCGGTTTGGCTGAAGTAATCAGATCCCGCAATAGGCCGTACGTTCTAGCGCCCATTACGTTTAGCAATATTGATGCCTTTTTCCCCTCCGCTATTTCGTTTGCCTCGAAATATACCTCGACTCTTTCCACATACGTGGTCCAGTCCTCTAATGTATTATCAAAAGCAGTGATACAGCCAGTCTTCAGCATCTTGCAAATCTAAAATGGCGCCTCCCGCACTTTGCCTTCTTCTCCGATTTAACAAAATGGCGCCTCCCGCGCTTTTCCTTCTTCCCCGCTGTTGTTAGCGCTGCTTTCCACTGTTTCTTGCGTGTATTCTTTTTCTTTTATTATTTTCCCGTCGTGGAGCGGACCCTCTGGAACACTTCCCTCCCTCTTCTGAGGTCCGAACGCTGCCCAGCTTCGAAACACCGGCCGCGCCCTGTGTGCTCCACCCTCGCTCTCTCTCCTTGCTTCCCGACTCGCTGCCCGGCCCCGTTGCAGCCCAGGAAGGATCAGAGCACTACCTGCCACCAGCCCGATTAGCTGGGAAACCACGGACCGAGGAACCCAGCCTGGCTCTGGACAGTCACTCCTGCAAGTTTTGAAATCGATGATTGACGGTCGACGCCCGTTTCTCGAGTTTCAATGGCCTATTTTTTTTTTTTTTTCTTCTTTCTTCTGGCTCCGACCTTCAACACGTCGTCGGAGCTGCTGCTGAGTTGCAGGTAAGTTCGTTTCTAACTCGTCGCCAGTGTTAAGTCCGTGAATGATTGAGACACGGACTAGCAGGAGAGAAACAAACACGTCTTTACTGGTGAAAGGCATAAACGAAACTAACCAACAGAGGCTCTCTAGCGCCTTTTATACAGGGGTGGTCACTGCCGGTACTGCAGTCTGAGACCAGTTATTCTCTTAAAGGTACATACACAACAAACAACATTTTGTCATTTGTCAGTTTTAAAAAAATACTACCAATGTGATGAATAATAATTAATTAAAAACAAACTTTTTTGTGATCTGCTTCCATTGTTTGCTTTTTCTTTAAATTATTTCTGTATAAAGAGTGGGGTTGGGAAACCCGCTCCTGATTTCTATATAGCAAGCTGCACTGGAAGTGCGTGCGTGGACAATGAGTGAGGACATAATCAAGCTGGGCTGCAATGTCCTCAATAGTTAGATACACCATTTGCACTCACCATCAAGGCACAGACAATTAAAGGCCACTTGGATTAGGTACCAAAGAGTAACTGGTGCCCATGGAATCAGATCTCAATGAAAGAGTCAACGATCTGGAGGTTCTGCTTGACTGCACAGTTTTTTTCAGTGCAATTCGGCTGAAATCGGCCAAACCAGCCCAAAAGATCGAAGAATTTCAAGCACAAATTACGTCCAGCACAAATAGAGTTTCAACAATACTGTATTATGCATTAGTTTAAAAAACATTGCACTAGAAGCTGACCGCACCCCAGATTGAATGAGTCACCAATGCGAGTTTTCGCTAACTGCACCCGTTTGTGAGCCTTCCAGTAGGGTCTTAAAATTAAGCTGGTTCTTTTGGGCACAAAGACATTAACAGGCACATTTTAAAAGCTTTTGAATATATATTTTTTTAATTTACTAAAAAACTGACTACTGTACACCAACATAACTAGTAAATGGTCCTGTATAGTTTAAAAAAAAAGTTATTTTCAGTTATTTAAAATCGGGTTACGCACACGTGGTGGACCAGACTTGGAAATGTAAAATTTTTATTTTAATTTTAATTTTATTTGTTCCTGGGATGTCGGTGTCGCTGGCAAGGCCAGCATTTATTGCCCATCCCTAATTGCCCTTGAGAAGGTGGTGGTGAGCTGCCTTCTTGAACCGCTGCAGTCTGTGTGGGGAAGGTACTCCCACAGTGCTGTTAGCGAGGGAGTTCCAGGATTTTGACCCATCGACGATGAAGGATCGGCGATATACTTCCAAGTCAGGATGGTGTGTGACTTGGAGGGGAACTTGGAAGTGATGGTGTTCTCATGTGCCTGCTGCCTTTGTCCTTCTAGGTGGTAGAGGGCGTGGGTTTGGGAGGTGCTGTTGAAGGAGCCTTGGCAAGTTGCTGCAGTGCATCTTGTAGATGGTACACACTACAGCCACGGTGCGCTGGTGGTGGAGGGAGTGAATGTTTAAGGTGGTGGATGGGGTGCCAATCAATTGGGCTGCTTTATCCTGGATGGTGTCGAGCTTCTTGAGTGTTGTTGGAGCTGCACTCATCCAGGCAAGTGGAGAGTATTCCATCGCACTCCTGGACTTGTGCCTTGGAGATGGTGGAAAGGCTTTGAGGAGTCAGGAGGTGAGACACTCACCGCAGAATACCCAGCCTCTGACCTGCTCTTGCAGCCAAAGTATTTATGTGGCTGGTCCAGTTAAGTCTCTGGTCAATGGTTACCCCCAAGATGTTGATGGTGGGGGATTTGGTGATGGTAATGCCATTGAATGACAAGGGGCAGTAGTTATACTCTCTCTTGTTGGAGATAGTCATTGTCTGGCACTTGTGTGGCACAAATGTTACTTGCCACTTATCAGCCCAAGCCTGAATGTCATCCAGGTGTGGCTGCATGCAGGCATGGACTGCTTCATTATCTGAGGAGTTGCGAATGGAACTGAACACTGTGCAATCATCAGCGAACATCCCCACTTCTGACCTTATGATGGAGGGAAGGTCATTGATGAAGCAGCTGAAGATGATTGGGCCTAGGATACTGCCCTGAGGAACTCCTGCAGCGATATACTGGGCTGAGATGATTTGCCTCCAACAACCACAACCATCTTCCATTGTGCTAGGCATGACTCCTGATTCCCATTGACTTCAATTTTACTAGGGCTCCTTGATGCACTCGGTCAAATGTTGCCTTGATGTCAAGGGTAGTCACACCTCACCTCTGGAATTCAGCTCTTTTGTCCATGTTTGGACCAAGGCTGTAATGAGGTCTGGAGTCGAGTGGTCCTGGCAGAACCCAAACTGAGCATCGGTGAGCAGGTTATTAGTAAGTGCCGCTTGATAGCACTGTCGATGATACCTTCCATCACTTTGCTGACGATTGAGAGTAGACTGATGGGGTGGTAATTGGCTGGATTGGATTTGTCCTGCTTTTTGTGGACAGGACATAGTTGGGCAGTTTTCCATTGTCGGATAGATGCCAGTTTTGCAGCTGTATTGGAACAGCTTGGCTAGAGGCGCAGCTAGATCTGGATCACAAGTCTTCAGCGTGACAGCTGGGATGTTGTCGGGGCCCATAGCCTTTGCTGTATCCAGTGCACTCAGCCATTTCTTGATATCACATGGAGTGAATCGAATTGGCTGAAAACTGGCTTCTGTTATGATGGGGACCTCAGGTGGAGGCCGCGATGGATCATCCACTCGGCACATCTGGCTGAAGATGATTGCAAACGCTTCAGCTTTGTCTTTTGCACTCGCGTGCTGGGCCCTGCCATCATTGAGGATGGGGATTTTCACGGAGCCTCCTCCTCCCGTTAGTTGTTTAATTGTCCACCACCATTAATGACTGGATGTGGCAGGACTGCAGAGCTTTGATCTGATCCATTGGTTGTGGGATCGCGTAGCTCTGTCTTTAGCATGCTGCTTCCACTGTTTAGCATGCAGGTAGTCCTGTGTTGCAACTTCCCCAGTTTGGCACCTCATTTTTAGGTACGCCTGGTGCTGCTCCTGGCATGCTCTTCTACACTCCTCATTGATCCAGGGATGGTCCCCTAGCTTGATGGTAATGGTAGAAAAAAAAGAAAGACTTGCATTTATATAGCGCCTTTCACGACCACTGGACGTCTCAAAGTGCTTTACAGCCAATGAAGTACTTTTGGAGTGTAGCCACTGTTGTAAAGAGTGAGGTATATGCCAGGCCATGAGGTTACAGATTGTGGTGGAATACAATTCTGCTGCTGATGGCTCACAGCACCTCATGGATGCCCAGTTTTGAGCTGCTAGATCTGTTCTAAATCTATCCCATTTAGCACGGTGGTAGTTACACACAACATGATGGAGGGTACTCTTAGTGTGAAGATGGGACTTCATCTCCACAAGGACTGTGCGGTGGTCACTGCTACCAATACTGTCAGGACAGATGCACCTGAGACAGGTAGATTGGTGAGGACGAGGTCAAGTAGATTTTCCCCTCGTGTTGGTTCTCTCACAAACTTCAGGGCTGGAATTTTGCCGGCACTCAGGGGGCGGGTTTGAAGACAGGACATCTGGCAAAATCGCAAAGATTGGCAGCGGGTCGGAAACCTGCTGTCAAGCCGCCTCCAATCTTCCCAGGTGTCGGGTCCCCGATTTGCGCATGGACCCGACACCTAGCGGCGGGAAGAGGATTATAGGCACTTAACTGCTTGTTAACAGGTTGTTAACAGGCAGTTAAGAGGCTTTTTGCAATTTTGACAGGTTTACTGTGGGCTTCCCGATGTCCGGACACCACGCCAGGTAATTGTGGCATTCTGTGGGTCTACTGTAATGTTTCTTAATTGATGACAGCTGCAGAAGTGGTGTGAAGGATCCAATGGTACACTGGCGAGTTTCAGAGGTAAGAAAATGTTGGGAAAATCATTTTTAATGCATTTACACTTTTCTGTAGGTGACAAGTTTTGGATTGTGTACTCCCATCTCATTGAGAGAACCTCTCTCACCAGTGACTGATCGCTTCTGTAACCTCACCTACAGCTGCCATCTGTTCTAGCCTAAGGAGGGAGTCACTGGAGGGCCTGAGTGCAAGTGTTCACCTTTGTATAGTGATTGTCAGTGTTTGCAGCACCTCAATGCTGTCAAACACTGAAAAATCAGCTTTCAAAAAAAATTGTGCGTGGCCCCTTCAAGAAAACCGGCAGATGTCATCTGACACCGGCTTTCTCTTAATTGGCCGGCAAGCCCACAGGGCGGGCTTAACAAGGCCAATTGACGCAAAATCGCATCTGTGCATCTGATGTCGTTGGGGGCGTAACTGGGACCCGAAAGGCAGCCGTCCTGCCCCCAAGCTGCATCGATATGAAAAATCGCGGCCCAGGACTCAGCCAGCTCAGTGAGTAGCGGTGCCACCGAGCCACTCTTGGTGATGGACATTGAAGTCCCCCACCCAGATTACATTCTGTGCTCTTGCTGCTCTCAGTGCTTCTTCCAAGTGGTGCTCAACATGGAGGAGTACTGATTCATCAGCTGAGGGAGGGTGATAGGAGGCAATCAGCAGGAGGTTTCCTTGCCTATGCTTGACCTGAAGCCATGAGACTTCCGGAGTCAATGTGGAGTAGTCTCAAGGCCACTCTTTCCCGACCATATACCACTGTTCCACCACCCCTGGTAAGTCTGTCCTGCCGGTGGGACAGGACATAAGCAGGGATGGTGATGGAGGAGTCTGGAACATTGGTTGAAAGGTATGATTCTGTGAGTATGACTATGTCAGGCTGTTGCTTGACTAGTCTATGGAACAGCTCCTCCAATTTTGGCACAAGTCCTCAGATGAGGAGGACTTTGCTGGGTTGACTGGGCTGGGTGTGCCTTTGTCATGTCCGAAGCCGGTGCCTAGGTCGATGTTGGGTGGTCCGTCTGGTTTTATTCTTCTTATTGTTTGTCATAGCAGTTTGGTACAACTGAGTGGCTTACTAGGCCATTTCAGAGGGCAGTTAAGAGTCAACCACATTGCTGTGGGCCTGGAGTCACATATAGGCCTGGAGTCACATATAGGCCAGACCAGGTAAGGACAGCAGAGCTCCTTCCATAAAGAGCATTAGTGAGCCAGATGGGTTTTTATGATGATCAGTTTCATGATTTCATTATTCCAGATTTATTTAATTAACCAAATTTAAACTCCCACGATTTGAACTCACATCTCCAGATTATTAATCCAGGCCTCTGGATTCGTAGTCCAGTAACCTAAGCACTATGCTACCGTATAATGTAATTATATTTCATGACTGCTTCTGGAAGAATTTCTCAAATATCAGATCAAGGACCCTACCACTGTAGAAACTGCCCATTTATATCACAGAAACAACAGCAAAATACTGCAGATGCTGGAAATCTGAAATAAAAACAGAAAATGCTGGAAATACTCAGCAGGTCAGGCAGCATGTGTGGAGAGAGAGAAACAGAGTTAACGTCCAAAACTGATTTCTATCACAGGGTGGTTTTGATAGCAGCCAGTGCCACGTTAAGATAGTGCAGACAAGCAAATTTGCACATGAACAATTGCATAAAGGAATTGCCTGTGACTATGTAGTTGGTGGTCTGTACCTTTTCCTCTGAGTCAGAAGGTTGTGGGTTCAAGTTCCACTCCAGAGACTTGAGCACAAAAATCTTCACTGACACTCCAGTGCAGTGCTGAGAGTGCACTGCACTGTCAGAGGTGCCGTCTTTCAGATGAAATGTTGAATTGAGGCCCCATCAGCTCTCTCAGGTGGACGTAAAAGATCCCATAGCACTATTCTGAAGAAGAGCAGGGAAGCTATCCCCTCTTTCCTGGCCAATATTTATCCCTCAATCAACATCACTAAAACAGGTTATCTGGTCATGACCACATTGCTGTTTGTGGGAGCTTGCTGTGCGCAAATTGCCTGCCACATTTCCTACAACAGTGACTGCACCTCAAACGTACTTCATTGGCTGTAAAGCACTTTGGGACGTCCTGAGGTCGTGAAAGGTGCTATATTAATGCAAGTCTTTATTTTAAATGACTGCCAAAGTTACAGAGAAGTCAGTGAACACAAAACTGCTTTACTGGCCTATACTGGCAGGCTAAACGAATCAGCTAACATGGCCCCCTCTGCCCATGAGATATGCTTTCATCTTGGTGTTAATTTTCACAAAAAGTAGATGTGAGTTGACGTAAGAAATCTACTAGGCACTTGGTCTAAGCGTTAAACAAAGCTTTAATCAACTGTTTTACAACATGGAGGTCTAGTTGTGTCCTTCACTAGTTCCTGTTAAGAATGTCCTGCGCAAGCTGGGCCCGTGCTCGAGTATTTATACGCTCCCTGAACAGCGCCACCCGTAGGCCGCTCAGTATTATTTCATAAGTCTTTCTTTCATGAATGACTGATTCATGTCATGAGTGAGCAGGAGAAGACAACAAGGAGAAAGTAGTAATCCTCTGTTATCAGCGCTATCTGAATCCTGCTCATAGCTAAAATAAGTGTGAGGAAATATGTGTTCCAGATTGTAAAACCCTTATTAAATGCCAATCATAATCAAGCCATGAAGTTTTGGATAAGAGAAAATAGGAACGAAAACTGCATCCAGAATTTTATTTCAGAATGGGGATTAGTCACTTAGTGAAAAGTAGCATAGCTAGTACTTATATACAAAATAACCAGTGCTAGATTTAAGAGGGATACGAGGCATTGCAGGGTACCTGTTGTCCTCCAGAAATGATCAGCACCATCTGGAAAGGTCAGGAGAATACTGGAGGGGAGTAAAGAATCACCCCAATTCCTTCTAATTTCCAATGCTAATAACAAAGAATATAAGCAGATAACCAGATATTTATCTCTACTTACATGAGAGTTATTTTATTAAACTTTAAATGTTACAATTGTTCGCATGTTTGAAAGCCTCGCTGAGTCTTATAATTATGCATATTTTCATTTGACAACTGGATTTTAGTTAATTTTCTAAATTAAAAATATGACATGGTTTACATGAACATTAATGACAAAGCAAGTATGCTATACATAGATATCAGTAGATTATTGGTAAATTATTTCATTTCTGATATGTTAATAATATTCTTCAATTGCACATATGCTAAACATGACACTTTGGAAATTAAGAACTTCTTTTAAATTAAATGTACAAAGGCTGGATCGCTCTACCAATCACTGAAATATTTCTCCACGTGGCCTTCATTGCCACAAGATGACTAGGGTCATTTGTTGGTCATTAAAATGTTGTCAGTCATGCTAATTTATTCCTTCCTCAATGAGAGTACAAATCCACTGAAATTACTGCAGGGCAACTCCACATTGGAAGAGTAGGTGAAGTGGACTCCAAGTGCATCTTAGTGGATAGGCTCAGATGTCAACCCATATTACAAATGGGATAATTTGCATAAGCAGGGGAGTGCCCAGCAAAATCAGACTAATATATGCAAATTGCTTAAAATGCTTTGACATTTTTTTCGTCTACCATTTTTTTAGTAACTGAAATTTTTATTCTCCGAACATATGAGTTTAAATAAAATTTTAAAAATACATATTTCACAATAACTCGAGTAAATTTATCCACTGAATTGTCTTTTTGTGTCTTTTAAAGTTTTTACTTGAAGTCCTTAGCCTCTTCCAAAAGCTTGGGTTAAGGCTTGATAATTTTGCTCAGAGCTTGTACACTGTGAACTAAATTTGGATTGTGCAGTTTGAACATATGCAGTGTACCTAATTTCCCAGGTTACATCAATACTATTCTCATCTATTAATGGGATATTTTTCATAACCTTCTACCACTTTCTGTTCATTAGCTTTTCTTCAAATAATGTTGAAAAACAAAAGGGCAAACAATTTAAAAGCTTTATTGAGGTCAAATTTATATTGAGTGTATTGTTTTAAAAGCAGAGAGGCTCTGTGTGAGTGTGTATATGTGTGTGTGCAGGTGGGGAGGATATGGGGTGTTGAGTGGGTAGTACAAAGGGGAAGAATAGGGTAGTGATAGGAGGTCCACATTTCCCCCACAAATCCCACCCCAAATGCAGCTTACAACCATTAGTGGTTCCTTTCCCTGTCACACCGCACCGTACCACCCATCAATTCCCACCCAAAGGGAAAGATAAAAGGAAGAAAAAGGCAGATAGAAGCAAACAGAGATAGGGGAGTGAAGCAACAGGGAAGGGAAAGCAGAAAAAGTGAGATCAAGAGAAGCAGTGGAGACAGGCAAGAGTGAGACCATATTCTCCAGCTTATTGCATGCAACGCCATGGGAGATTGACTAGTACTATATAATTATCCGCTGTAAAACATTAGGAGACATAGGCATTCAAAGAAATATTACTTGATACAGAAAATGTTATTTCCACAGGCATGTCTATAAGCACCTACTGACTTCAGATTGAAACACTAATTGAACATTTAAAAGCTGAAATTTTTGTCAGCACATTGTCAAAACATACAATTTAAAATCAACTCTCATTTCCCAAGTGAGCAGTCCATTGATTAACAGAATACCAGGCTTTCTTGATTCCTGCACACACCAATATCATCCAGTTTGTATGTGTGGAGAACAGTTTGAAAGTATGAACTCATTTATGCAGTTAAATAATGTGATTCACATAGAGTATGGTTTCATCTCCGGATTATGGTTGTATCTGAGCAACATAGAATACAAGCACCCAAGTATGCCAAACAATTGTCATGGCTAATTATTTTAATTCTCTGAGAACTGAAATAGCACATCAGGGCAAACGTTAAAAAGTATGACAAATGTCAAACCTGTCCAAGGTGAGGCTGAATGGGACACTGAGTTAAAATGTTTCTTTTCTTGCACTTGTCTTTGAGCAGAGTTGTGAACATTAGGGGAACGTTAAGGGTGAGATGTTTGATCAAACAGAGCAAGACAGACATACAAGGGCCAATTTTATGAAATTGTACCCATGGTGAGAACTTCACCCACTGGGAGCTCACATCAGGAATTCAGACATGTGCTCCCCATTATTTCCTTCCTATTAATTTTGAGATGAATTGGTGGAAAATCAAGCTGCGCATACATCTGAATTCCTAACATGAGCTCTTGACAGCCAAGAGTCCCCCCGCCAGGAGTGCAATTCTGTAAATCAGATCTACAGAGTTTTACTTATTTTTAAGAATGAGAAATATTAAACTAGATTACGTTTTTAAAACAAAATTAAAGACTGTTACGCCAAAGGAATAAGGCTTGATAGGTTTGAGTTTGAATCTTGCCCTGTCTGATGGGATGAAAGCCTCCTTTCTCTGAAGCTTAGAAATATGATGAATAAAATCAATTTGGTTAGTCTAAACTCAGCTCCTGCTGGGCATGAGTCCATATCATAAAATAGTTTGTAATTCAACATCAAAATTGGTATACTTTCACCCAGAAAGCTCAAACTGGCTGATGTAGGAAATCAAATCTTTCTCATAATTCAATAGGGGTGTTCCTCGGAGAATGGGAGTTACTGCACCTTGCTGGCTAGGAATAAGGCATTAATCTACATTCAATCCATGTTATATTTGACGTGATATTATGTGATCCCTTACTTTTCTCTGTTTTGTTACGCTTATAATGATATGCAAGTTTGAGTATGAGTCTTTAAAGATCATAGACATTAAGAGCATGGAAGCAATTTGACCCAATATTCCTGGGCTGATGCCAGCTGCTCGCTATCTTTTCTGCTGTAATTTCCCTGCTCTTTCACTTTTAGAATAGAATCATAAAATGTTACAGGAAAAGGAGGTTATTCAGTCCACCGTGCCAGCTTGCCCTTTCACGATTTCTTTTATTTTATTTCTTTTTGAAATATTTATGTTCTTCCCTTTTAAAAGCTGTTCTGGATTCTGCTTCAGGCAGTGTTTCCAGTAGGGTATTCCATGTCCTAACATCCTTCTGCATAAAACACATCTGTGCATAACCTCTTCCTTCTTTCTTTTGGTGATGATTTTACATTTATATCCTCTAGGTATTGGCTCAATCTTTCTTTAAAATACTTATCCAATTCTCCTTTAAACAAGGTTATAGTCTCTGCTTCAACCACCACTTGTAGTAAAAGTTTATTTTAACTTCTCTTATTCAAGTGATAATCCTCAGCACATGCCCCTTGTTACCAGTTTACTAATCAGGGGAAGCAATCTCTCACTATTTATTCTCTCAAAATCTGCCATGCTCTTGCAAACCTTAATTAGATTCCTTCTTAACCTTCAATGTTCTGGAGAAAAAAAGTACCAATTTTTTTAACCTTTCTTCTTAACTATTATCTCTCATTCCTTGTATTATTCAATGAATTTTTGCTACATCTGTTCCATAGGTCTAATATTCTTCTGATAGTCGGGTGCTCAGAACATTGTGATCTAACTAATGTCTTGTTGAAATGTCATGTTCCTTGGGTAGCTAAGGGACAGAAGATTTCTTTTAAATTTTCAACTGCGAACTGCCCCATTTTCCAGTGTAAATGGGGCAGACAGTGATTGAAAATTGCTCCTATATTATCATAATAAATCATGTGTTACACTGGTCTTCGTGCACCAACATGGTGAAGTGTCATGCAGGCTAACATTACTCCTTTACCTTGACATTCTTACTTCCCTTTCGAAGCAAAACCTAATGCATTTGACACTGGGCCAGCTTTGCTTTAACATCAGTTTCCAATTTTTTATCATCAATAGGTATTTACAGATATAGGTATCAGTGCAAATACTATAGGATAGAAAACCCGTGCATTGTGGAAATACAAGAGGGTTTCAATACTGAAAAGGTTAAGGAAGAATTTTATTTGGTTTTACAAATTTGATTTCACACTCAAATCTCCTTGGATTCCACCACCGTGCAGGTCATATATAATATTCCTGTTGAAATGCCTGAGTATGGTTGTGTGTGCTGTAACAACCTGCCATTTATGTCTAAACCAATCTATTATCCAAGGAATATTTTTCCTTTTTTACAAATCTCTAAGAACTCCCATTTGGATAACATGGAAGTTACTGCATTTTATAGCGATGTAAAAGAGATTTGTGAATGAGCAAAAAAATTCTTGTCAACTTAACTCAAAGCAAGTGCCACTGTAATAAATACCAACTTAAATGATGCTGTTTGTTCTCAAAGATTACCTGTCAGAAACACACAAATTTGTGAACTATAACACAATGTAGCTATTTTGGCTATTCAAATTCAATGATATTGATGATTTACTGAATCCCAACTATAAAAAATACAGATCTATAATTTTTTGGGTGTGGATAGGGTATGGTAATACAGCTCAATAGAATGCCTGTGATTTGTGTCAGAAGGTGTCGCCAGTACATTAGTTCACACCCACAATTTCTTACTATGTAACTTCCCAATCTTATCCAGATTATTGCTGGGGGTGAAAGGTGGCGGCTATTTGCTTCCTCACAAGGGGACACAGGAGGAAAAGGCAGAAAATGAGTCATTTGGCCACACTCGCACACTTTCTAACAGATGGTTATTAAGTGCCACTAGCAGAGGTCTGTTACAGTGGGCTAGATATGGAGGGAAAAGGGAGAAAATCTAGAATAACATACAAAAAGTACCTCAAGACTTAATGGCCTGGATTTTACAGTTGTATTGATGGCGAAACTGTCAGCGTTCACCATCATTACCCTGTGAAACTGACAGCAACTTCTGGTGTCCGCACATGCACAGTTAAACGCAGAAATCCAGAAGTTGCTGTCTGTGATTCCCTGCTCCTCCACAGGGCATACTGTTGAAGACCCCGCAGACAACAATCTTTTGGAAATCACTGAGCTGACACGAACTTCAGCTTTGCTGTTCTTATATCGCTGTTAAAAACACCCAAAAAAGTTCAGCCTTATTCAATGAGATGTAACAGGATTTTTAATGGCATACTAAGTCATAATTACTGCTGGACAACCTCTCTGGCCCTGAAAAACTAATTTTATATTTGGATAATGTCAACTTTTTCCATTGTGATAAAAATTCCATATTTTTGTAATTTAATTTTAAAAATTGTTTTTTCCAGCACAGGCATGATGGGGTGAATAGCCTCCTTCTGTGCCATACATTTCTATGATTCTTTGAGATTAGGGGACCATCTGGGCTACAGCAAAGTAATTGTTTAAGAAAATGCAGTCTGGATGGATATGAGTGGAATATAACTTGATTTTCTTTCTTTTTAGCACATTGTTCCTTTCAAAATAAAAGACTTGCATTTATATAGTACCTCATCACATCTCTTAAAATATCTCAAAACACTCCATATAAAAGGGAAATGAAAAATAAGAGAATGAAAATAACCAATTGAAGAGGTTAGTCTGACCTACAGCTGAAACAAATTATTAGTCAAACTGTCAACATGGGGAAAGTTTGTCTTTTGAAGCTGTAATGATTTGTCCTTCAGATGAGATGTTAAGTTGAAACCACTGGAACAGGCAGACAAGGTTAAGGTGATGTTAAGAGCCTTTGACCTGCCCATAACTTTGGCCTTGCCTCTGTAACCTTTTCGTCATGGCAATTTTGACTTTAGTGTTGATTCAGTAAAATTCATGTTTTTTTCTTTAAAAGGTAAGGTAGGACTTGAGAAATGTCCTTGTTCAGGATAGGTAACAGAAAAGAGAGGAGGATATACAATTTGGGGGGGGGGGAAGTGTCTATTTAATACGCAAGTCGTATACAGCATTAGAATTTTTAAAATGAGGCATTTTTGTTTAGGTTTGCTTTGGCAGTTGTCTCTTTAAATCCAGTCACAAAATAATCTAGCAAAAAGCATTCCCAAATGTTCACTTCGATGTTGACTAAGGAAATCATGTCTTAAGTGACGTTTGCTCAATTTATCAAATTAATTCTAGACAACATAACTTTATGTCAAATTAGGATGTGTAATTTACATAGTTTAAGGAATAATTTCTGATTAGCCCAGCCAATGCCAATGGATTCTAAAATGACACAAACTTGATACTGCCTAAATTTGTGCACTATGCAGTCAAACCAATTTGATAAGACAGAAGTCATTTTCCAGTAATCCACATAAATAGGGCTTATAGTAGCATTTGCACCAAGTTTTTTACGACCAACATTAACCTTGTATAATTTTACACCAAAGTAATTATTATAAAGAGACTTGTGAACAGATTACACATACACAAATTATTAACCGCTCTTCCTTTGTTAATTTGTATATCACATTGTTTGAACTACCAAATTGTACTTGTATCTATATTATCGCTGGGACGATAGTACCAGCTACTGTGACTATATTTTGTTGACATGATATTTAAGGGGAACCTCCCCCAAAAAAATCAAACAATTTGGAAATTGATTTTAAAGAGCTTCTGGAGGTTTGTTTGAAGGTCCCCAAATTTACCTTAGTCGTCACAGGTGATATGGGCATTTGGAAGGTGCAGGTTTTTGGGGAGTAAACGTTATTGTACTGCACTAATCTTATCAAAACTGGGTTGTTGTTTTTATTAAAAGCTGTGACCTGAGGAATAAGAGGAATTGTTCCTCCCTACTTGTCAGGTGTCATGTATATATTTCACATCACAAAATGACACCATAGTGTCTCGATCTCCCTGGGAAGCTGAAGAAGTGGACCACTGCACACCTCTTCCTGGAGCTATCCAGGCAGCAAAGCGAGAAGAAAAGCTGTTAGGTTTAAGATGGGGGCATTCCTGCTACCATTTTTAATTTGTTAGTTCTCAATTTGCATAGTCACTCCCTGCTGAGCTTCGAAAGGCATTAATAATTTTTAGTTGCAATATTTTCTAAATTGCTGCTTCTGAAGTTTTAAGATTAAATGCTGAAAATAATTTTTTTCCCAGTTAGTTCCTCTTTAACTTGGCAGGTACCCCTGAGGTAATAAGGCTTTTTTCAAGCGTGGCACCATCTATTTAGAAGTTATTACGTTCAGCTAAAATGCAAGCACTACTCATTGGAGCATTAAGCCCATCAATGTTTGGCAAGAGTACCCTCCTCAGAGTGCCTATCATCATTTCAAAATGTGGTTATGAAAAAATCTGTCCCATGAAAGTTCAATTGAACAGTTACTGTATAATCTCAGGGGTCCTCCCCCTATTATCTCTCTCAGCAAGATTTAAAAGTATATAAATATATGTTGTCAACACATTTAGAATACAACTTCACCCCCTGCCAAGTCTCAGTATAAACTTCCTTTCTATTTTCCTTGTTGTGATGCCATTTCCATACTGTACAGCAACAAAACAAAAACAAAATCGCTAACTCCAACAGGTATGCAGGAAAGGAAACTTAAGAGCCTAGAAATTATTGTTTGCAATATCTGCGCAGCAAGGTTTAGTGCCTTCCTATGACATTCCTTTGAATTTTATTTTAATGGAGGCATGGCCCATTTAAAATAAAGGGACTAATGGGTCTGTTAAAACACTGGACTGAGGAATGTTATATGCATATGTTAAGCTTTCATATACTGATATTGCAAACAGTAATTTCTAGGATATGGTGCTATGCAGGTGCAGCAGTGTTTTGGAGCTTCACTACACAGACTATGTTAGTTCATGAAGAAGGCCCACCGCCACCTTCTCAAGGGCAAATATAGATGGGCAATAAATGCCAATGTTGCCACTGGCACCCAGATCCAAAGAATGAATTTAAAAAATGTTTAAAATAAAAGTTTTAAAAAAATTATATAGTCTTGTCTTTTGCCATCCTCTCTTTCTTCCATTTCTACTATTTTAACATTACTATAATAAAACCTAATTTAAATGTTTATTTAAATTTATATTAATTTGCCACTTCAGTGTTGCTGGTGCAAGCAAATTGCACACACCCAGCCTGTGGTTTTCTAGCCATAAATTCTACACTTAAATGCTTTGGGCCAGATTATGCGATCAGTGGTGAATGAAAGGCGCCATCCATTCATTACGCTTACCCGGTCTGGCCTAAATATGACTCCAGACCCACAGCAATGTGTTGACCCTTAACTGCCCTCTGAAATGGTGGCTCACCACCACCTTCTCAAGGGCAATTAGGGATGGACAATAAATGCTGGCCTTGTTAGCGACGCCCATATCCCGTGAATACATTTTAAAAAACGCTTGCCCAAAGACTTTCGATGGGGTTTTGCACTGGAACTTTCAGTAATTAGAAAGCCATTTCAGCGCAGCGCCCTCTATAGGGGATCTTGGACCTGCGTAAACAGGGCAAGCAACTGTGTATCTCCTTAACCAATCAGATTGAAGAATCATTAATGAGCAGCGCAGAGTCTGAACCAGAAAGTGTAAGTTACAATATTTAATTCAATGCCAAATCATGTACAGAAAACAAAATAAAGAGAGGGAAAGAAAGGTGGGATTAAGAGATAAATGAGACAGAAAGAAAAAGTTTTTAAAACATTTAAATTTTTTTATTTTTGAAAATCTCCAACAATAATTAAAATCTTATGGAATGATACTCCACACTTGTAAAAGTTAACTTTCAGTGTCAGAGAGGTTGTTTGGCAGTAATTAAGACTTATCACACCATTAAATATTTACTTACACTGGAATGGACAAGCCCTAAATTTTCTGGCATGTTTAGTGGACAGCTAGTGAGTAAGTATAGTCCAGCTTCTGGAGGAGCATGGGAACTTGGACAGCAACTTCCTGATTTCCACATCTAACTGCACATGTACAGTCGCCAGAAGTTGCTGTCCGATTTACACTTTAGTAATGGTGATTTACCGCAAAACCTGGGCCTTTAAAGCAGGAACATAGGGCTGGACTTTGCAGGGCATCAGCAGGCGCGATCGGTAACGGGCTGGGTGGGAAAGTGTTTTTTTTCCCCAGCGGGTCGGGACCCCGCTGTGAACCTGCCGCCTCACGCCTTTACCAAATGTCGGGTCTGTCAACACTGAGCAGATCCGACACGCAGCAGTGGGGGACCCAATTAAAATCATTAGTAGCTCGTTTACGGCCACTTATCAATGGTTTTCCCCAGCTTTTTGGATTTGACAGGTCACCCACTGGTTTCCTGCTGTGCCTAAACCTCATCCGTGAAGCTGAGGTGGGAAGTCAGTGGCCATTGAATCAGCTGATGAGTTGACAGCTTCAAATGTCAAGTCAAAGCTCCCAGCTGATTGAGAAATGTTCCCTTAACCACTAGCTTCTCTAAACTGCACTTCCACTACAGATTCAGGATGCTGCAAGTCTTTACACAAGACTCCATCCAGTCTGACCTCATTACCTCTCCCACCATTGACAAATCGCTTGTCATCTCTACTTCACCTGCCATCTATTCCATCAGCATGGGTGCCCTTGAAACTCTCTCACCTTGGTCCTCAAAATCTCATCACATTCAGCCCCAACATCAACATCACCAGGCACACCAGCAGCACCAACAACAACACCAACCTGCTCCTCAATCACCTGATGCTGCACAGGACACAGGGCATCATCACCCGACAACATTGCTGCCTGGGATGCCAGGGATGGCCTCATCATGGCCAGATTTACTTCACTTGACACTATACACCCTGGCTGCCACATGATGTGCCAGGTTGGCACCACCCCACACCAACACCATAAAGTATCCCTACAATGCCCAAGCCATTCCTTTCACACTCATCACCATTGCGGGGGGTACCATTATGTCTCACCGTTCATTGCAACTCACTAAGTCACATGAAGGCAGATTATTATTTGAATGGCAATAGATTGGGAGAAGGGGAAGTGCAAAGAGACCTGGGTGTTATTGTGCACCAGTCGCTGAAGGTAAGCATGCAGGTGCAGCAGGCGGTTAAGAAGGCAAATGGTATGTTGGCCTTCGTAGCAAGAGGGTTCGAGTACAGGAACAAGGATGTCTTGCTACAGTTGTACAGGGCCTTGGTGAGACCGCACCTTGAGTATTGTGTGCAGTTTTGGTCACCTTACCTGAGGAAGGACGTTCTTGCCATGGAGGGAGTGCAGCGAAGATTCACCAGGCTGATACCTGGGATGGCAGGAATGTGAGGAGAGATTGTGTCGATTGGGCTTATACTCACTGGAGTTTAGAAGATTGAGAGGGGATCTCATTCAAACCTATAAAATTCTGTCAGGTCTGGACAGACTAGATGCAGGAAGGATGTTTCGGATGGCCGGGGAGTCCAGAACCAGGGGTCATAGTCTAAGGATAAGGGGTAAGCCATTTAGGACTGAATTGAGGAGGAATTTCTTCACCCAGAGAGTGGTGAACCTGTGGAATTCTCTGCCACAGAGGGCGGTGGAGGCCAGTTCATTAAATATATTCAAGAAAGAGTTGGATATATTTCTTGAGGCTAAAGGGATCAAGGGATATGGGGAGAAGGCAGGGACAGGGTACTGAATTGAATGATCAGCCATGATCTCATTGAATGGCGGAGCAGGCTCGAAGGGCCTACTCCTGCTCCTATCTTCTATGTTTCTATGTATCCAGAGGGGCACACAAATTTGTCTAAGAATGCAAAGTGTTGTAAATAAAAGGTTTCTACGTTTGACAGCACATTAACAGAAACTTTAAATGAACATTGGCTAAAACACACAAGTGCCTACCCTTTTTTGTTGTTAGTTGGTATGATTGCATTAGGATGAGGGCGAGTGTGAGTGGTGGCTACTGAGATGGGGATGTGATAATGTAGATAGAGAGGGATGGGTGGAGGTCCAAGGTAAGTTGGTGTGAGTAAGGATGTGCAGGAGTAGGGTAGGGAAGGCAGAGTGATGGGTATGTGATGAGGTTGAGTGTGACTTTGTTGATATTTCGTGATCTACTGAGATCATTGAAACGTTTGCGGCACTGCACTCAGGTACTCCTGACCACATCCCTGCTTGTGCCCTCCTCTGCAATGTGCAAACAGGCTGTGTTGATCTCCTAGGGATGTCTCTTCCGCATGGGAAGGGAAGAGGACCTCCCTGTGTGCTGTGACTCCCTCCATAAGCATATGGAGGGTTGTCATGGGAGAGCCTGGGTGTAGCTGTGCACCTCTGTGCAGTGCTTGTCAGTGTTTGCAGCACCTCAATGCTGTAGAACACTGACAGCACAAATGTCAAAATAAAGTTGGCCACGGTCCCTTTAAGGAAACCGGCTGATGGCGCGTCATCAAATGACTTCACCAGACCCGCTTACTCTAATTGGCCGGAAATGCGCTGGGTGGGCTTAACAAGCCCAATCTTGAGAAATTTATTTCAGAGGTTGGGATGGAGACAACAGTGGGGTTGGGACCCGAAAAGATTCGTAAAATCCAGCCCATAAAGACAGGAACTGACCAATGACAGGGAAAGCAGTTGGTGGGGGGGGGGGGGGGGGTTACCTCAAGTGCAAAAGAGATTACAGACAGGTTGGAGGAACAGGAAGATGCATAGAGAAGTGGTGAAGGAGTGGTGGCTTATAGCCTGAACAAAGTCAAGGGCAGTTTGAGGTTCAATTTTCCTGCCCTCCCCACCCCCGCCACAATGCTGCTCGATCCTGCTCTTCCACCCATCCTCCATCCTATCAGATTCCAGCAAACCCCCAAACCGGGCGGGTTATCTAGTTAATTAAAAAAAATATTGACATCAAAAAGATAGAGTTGCTGAATGCTTTGAATTGACCATAACTAACCATTACACCTAAGATTTTGTTATGAATGAGCATTACTAAATTGAATATTTGATCGAGATTGTCAAACAGTTCTAAATTCCATACATTATAAAAGGGCACAACATTTAGTCTGCACAGTAATATATAGAGCAATAAAGAATTACAAGGCCTGACTGAGGTCAGTAAAAGTATCAAGTTCATTATGGTCTACATTACACAGTTAGGATGCCACATTGAGAATTTAAGATGATGTGTTTTAGAAATAACTGACTCGTAATCTAATGCAACAAGACAAAAGGTAGGAAACAAGTAATATGCAATTTAGCCTTGAATCCTGTAAGCTGAAAAATGACAACCATACAGAACTATTACTGGTAAAGAGAATATGTGAAAACCACTTGCAACTGAAGGTCAAAGCGATGAATAGTATGTCAGAAGATCAATAAAAATGTAAATTGCACCCTAGAAAGAATACAAGAGCAATTTTTTCCCGCTGCATTTTAAGTAAATTGAACAAATGGCAATTAAAACAGATGAAACTGATTTAAAAACATTGACTAATCCATTTTGCCTATTCGTAGTCAATGGGCAGAAAATCTAGCTAGTCTTTTTACAACTTAATGAACCAAAGAAGCAAAATACTATTAAACGATTTACTTAAGTGAAAATAATGAATGCAAAACAAAAATCATATTCAAACAACATTTTCTTCCACTATCTGGCAGGAAGGAACAAAAAATAAATCTAAATTTTTGTTCCCCATATTATTATGAATATAACAATTGCACAAAAATAATGTACAATACCTAAGCTATTAATTTAGAAAGGATTAATAATCTACGTCTATCCCCTTAAATATGGAGGGAGCTGAATTTTCCTCTGGGCCGAGTTTGCTGCTGGAAGGTGATCGGGGTAGGACTTCCACCTGCCACACTGACCCTATACCTGGGTTAGAACTCATTCATTACGCAGGTTCGTTGCCACAGTGGCAAGAAATATTTGGTGGTGCTTCAGGACATCTGCTACGGCGCCTTAAGGAAGAGAAACCTGGTTTAAATGCCCAAAGACTTTTTTTTTACAAATTCTCAGAAATGGCTCTCTATGAGCTGAGGGACCCATGGTTCAAGTAAGGTGCCTGAATAGAGGAGGCGGTGTCTACAACTAGGTCCTCTCCCTCCAACAATGGCTTCTCCTAGTGGTACCTTGGGTTGGCAGTGGCAGCAGCAGGAAGAGAAGTCAGCTAGGTTCTCAGGTCCCACCTCTCCGTCATCCCAGGTCCCATCTCCCTGCCATCACTTACATGTGGTGGGGCGGTCAATTGACAGCCAGCCAACTTCCCGGGCAGGATGAGGAAGCTTCCTGACCACAGTAGGCCTTCCAGCCCAATCTCCTCTTCATGCTGCCTCTGTACCATCTAAAGTTCGGCAGATTGCACCAGAAAAGACAACAACAACAACTTGTATTTATATAGCGTCTTTAACGTAGTAAAACGTCCCAAGGCGCTTCACAGGAGTATTAAAAGACAAAAAAATTTACACTGAGCCACATAAGGAGAAATTAGAGCAGGTGAGAGGTAGGTTTTAAGGAGTGTCTTAAAGGAGGAAAGAGAGGTAGCGAGGTGGAGAGGTTTAGGCAGGGAATTCCAGAGCTTAGGGCCTAGGCAACAGAAGGCACGGCCACCAATGGTTGAGCGATTATAATCAGAGATGCTCAAGACCTCACAATGGAGGGTCCAGGAATTTTTTCTTTACATTGTGAGTCCCTGGGGTTTAGCAGCATTACAGACAGGGAGACAAGTGTGAATTGGCTCACTGAGAAGACAAAGTAACACTGAGTCTGGCAGTACTGGTAGGGGAGGGGTGGTGTCCTGAGATCTGGCAGCTTTAAGGAAAGTGACCAATTTTCTGTCAATCATATAAAAAAATCTATCTCAATAAAGAATATTGTTAAAAATCCTAAAATTCAGGATTTAGTCACCCAAAAATTAGGGTTTTCCACTCATTTGCAATGATGAGATTTACAAATAGCACTGTGAATATTCATTCAGCTCAGAAGAGGAAGATCCTTAGCTTTCAAAATTCAACTTGTTTCTTTTTATTTGAAAAAATACACACCTTAAATGAGGAGAGACGCTCCCCGACAACTGTAATTAATATCATTGTTCCGGAACTTGCGGCCCTGATGACCACGAACTGGCAGCGTTCGCTGTTATTACCCCTTTGGAACTGACCACAACTTCAGGATTTAGCGCATGCGCATCCGAACACAGAAATCCTGAAGTTGTGGTCTGTCATTCACTGCTCCGGCTCTGGCTGCACTGTGGACTCACCCCCCAGAACCAGCAATCAGTGTAAACTAGCAAATGATGGAAACTGATGAAAACCTCAGCTCTTCTGCAATAATACCGCGGTTAAATACCCCATTAAAGTTAGACCCTTTTGGATTAGGTGTAACTGAGGTTTTAACAGTGTATTGACTGCTAAACAACTCAACTTAATTTGTGGAGTGTCAAATGTATTCATTTTAATAAAAAAATTAAAATTAAGAAACTTTAAAAAAAAATATTTTTTTTTAAAGTTTGTTCATCTTTATTTCAGGTTTGCCTATTCCCCATGTGAGAGCCCCAGTCTTTGTTTTGCTCTTTCTAACATTTAAAAAAAGTTAGACTCAAAGGAGCTTACCCACTTCCTGGTTTGCTGTCTGTGAGAATTCTGCATTTTGATTGGCTGCTTAGACAGCCAGTTGACATCACAACAGCTCGCATTAGGGATTCCCCAGTAACTTGCGTTGATTTCAATTACGCATCGGAAAAGCCGAACTTCTCGCCAGAGATCGCGAGATCTTTGTCGGAAGCTTACTTTGGGGCCAACAGCGAACGCCATCATGTACAGAGAAGAACAAAGCGGATCACCCACGGTTGTAGAACCTGCCCAATGTTCATCCCATTGAAATAAAAGGGCTAAAAATTGGACCTTGGGCAATCTGTGCTGCCAGGCTCCTGCCAGGTGGCAAAGCTGAAAATGATCTCTGTTAGTATTCTTTTTCTCTCTTGCTCTCTCAGTTTGGTACTTAATAGAAGTTTATGTAACAAAAAACTAAAACTACAATACGTGTATAATCAGTAGACGGTCTTTTCCCCCCCCACACATACACATACAGCACCTCTATTTAAAAGATACACACAGACTCCGTGTTTAAAAAAAACTTTGTTTCATAAAAACACACTCAATATCAACTTTACCTCAATAAATATTTTAAACTTTTTCCTCTAGCTTTTCTTTAAATAATGTTGTAAAAAAGAAAAAAAACTTTATTTTTATAGTGCCTTTCACAACCTCAGGTGGTCCCAAAACGCTTTACAGTTAATGAAGTACATTTTGAAGTGGAATCAGTTTTAATGTAGGGAAACATGGCAGCCAATTTGTGTACAAGAATGTCCCACAAAGAACAATGATCAGATAATCTGGGTTTTTATTAGTGATGTTGGTTGAGGGATTAATATTGGCTAGGATACTGGGGAACTCCCCTGCTCTTCTTTGAATAGTGCCATGGGATCTTTTATATTCACCTGAGAGGGCAAGTGGAACTCAGTTTAACATCTCTTCTGAAAGATGGCACCTCCGACAGTGCAGCACTCCCTCAGTACTGCATGGAAGTGACAGCTCTGATTGCATGCACAAGGTTTGGAGTGGGACTTAAAGCCACGATCTTCTGACTCAGAGACAAGAGTGCTACCACTGAATCAAGGCTGACACTTGGAAAAACTTTTCAACAGAAATTGCTAGAATAGTCCATTAATTCAGCTGACTGAGTGATCCTGAATTATCCTAAGAAATTAGGCACATTCCATCCATGACTACCCTTTGTTTTCAGTCCTGAATTTAGCCATTAATCACTGATGCGGAACCTTGTCATAAGTTTTCTGATTGGGATAAAAATTGCACACTTAATACTCTTAACCTTCTCATTGGTCACTTCTATTCATACTCCAGCGTGTCATGGAATTATTCCAGAATGTCGTTTTATCTGTTGGGACTTACAATATTTTAATTAAATTATTTTTGAGTTTAATTTCTTTCATACAATTCTGCAAATGAGGGTAACCACGTAAACAGAAATGCATTTGCCTGTGCTGTAATTTGGTCAACCCTCAATCTTGGTTTGTGCAAGTGAAAAGGTACTTCACTATTTTCCATTTTCCCATTTGTTGGTTCCCTGCATTATACACTGCTCTCAACTGAGAAAGTAGTCAGGTCTATTATTAACTAGGGGCTTGCAAGAATGGCCCAGGTTGATTCCCTGATATTTCTTCCTTCCTCCTTTTTTGTTGAAATGGCACAGCTGGCAAGGAACGCACCATATCAGGCATCACAGACACAAACCTATCTGTTGTACTAATCCACTGACCTGAAGGAGACTTTCATCTCATTTTCTGCACTCGATATTTATCTGGTTCTCAGTATTATAGCCATCTATATTACCCAGCCCACTAACAGCAGTGAATTTGTGCTGTTAACAGTTCTAGCAATGGTTAATGCTCTTGCTTTACACTACGCTGATCTTTTCATCTCTAACCTCCAAGCTCTTTCTCTCTCCATCACACCCTTTTATTGTCTCTCTTTTATTGATATTATAACAGTAGGCTTTCCTCTCTTAGCTGCAGTTGCTTCATGCTGTTCCTATTGTCTATCCAAACTGTGTTGAAATCAAGGTGTATCACACATCTCCTATTCTAACTCAATCTTTTCCATGTCTTCAAAACTGTGAAGCCCCTTACCTCCATCCTTCCAACTTCAATATCTTCAATTCCATGTTTGGAGTCTTTAACTCGATTCAACTTTGTTTGTTTCTACCTGTCTAGTCCTGTTAGAATTTTATAAGTTTTAATGAGATCCCCTCTCATTCTTCTAAACTCTAGCGAATATAAGCCTAATCGACCCAATCTCTCCTCATACGTCATTCCTGACATCCCAGGTATCAGCCTGGTGAATCTTCGCTGCACTCTCTCCATGGCAAGAACATCCTTCCTCAGACAAGGCGACCAAAACTGCACACAATACTCAAGGTGTGGTCTCACCAAGGCCCTGTACAACTGCAGCAAGACATCCTTGCTCCTGTACTCGAATCCTCTCGCTATGAAGGCCAACATACCATTTGCCTTCTTAACCGCCTGCTGTACCTGCATGCTTACCTTCAACGATTGGTGCACAAGGACACCCAGGTCTCGTTGCACTTCCCCTTTTCCCAATCTATTGCCATTCAGATAATAATCCGGCTTCCTGTTTTTGCCATCTAAGTGGATAACCTCACATTTATCCACATTATACTGCATTTGCCATGCATCTGCCCAATCACCCAACCTGTCCAAATCATACTGGAGTTTCTCTGCATTCTCCTCACAGCACACACGCCCACATAGCTTTGTGTCATCTGCAAACTTGGAGATATTACATCTAGTTCCCTCGTCTAGATCATTTATATATATTGGCCCTGAAATTAGGATCGGGGGCTTGCCGCGCGTGCAAGCCCCCGATCTGCACTCACCCTGCGCGCCGACATCTGAAGCCCGGGCCTGCTTGCATTTCCTGTCACAGGCCCGGTTCAGCTGTCGGCGCGCAGTGCTTACCTGATCCAGCGGCGTAGTTAGTGTGATGTGCCGGCTGGGATCAGGTGAGCACTGTGCAGCCAATCAGGGGAGGAGAAACTCATTCATGAGTTTGACAGTAAGAGCTGTCAAACTCATGAAAAGTATGGGCTGCCAAAACACTACTTTAACTTTAAATAAAATTTAAAAAAACATCCCACTGATTATAATAACTATAAATACGTTTTTAAAAATGTTTTAAACAATTAATCCATTTTTTGAAAAATTTTTTTTTTTTTTTTTTAAATAGGGCCTAAAACTAAACTTACCATCCTGTAAATTCTTTAAAAATAACAAACCTGTGGAAAAAAAAATTCTACATTGTACTAAAAGCCCACTTACCTGAAAAACTAAATACTTACGTCTTGTTTTTCCACGCGCAAAGACCGGAGGCCTTTACATGCACGCAACTCTGAAAAAAAAAGGAATTTTACTGCACACGCGCTGCCTGTGCAGTCGCGCGCGTTCTGCCTCTGAACCCCTTCGTTCAGAGGACAGGAAATGCCAGTTTTCCCCGCATGCGCTGTGCATGCTGAAAACTGGCATTTCCTCCGGCCAGACGCGTGAGTACCCCGACCGTACTCACGCGTTTGGAACGGAATTACTGGGCCATTGTGAATAGCTGGGTTCCTGGCACCGATCCCTGCGGTACCCCACTAGTCACTGCCTGCCACTCGGAAAAAGACCCGTTTATTCCAACTCTTTGCTTCCTGTCTGCCAACCAGTTCTCTATCCAAGATAGTAACTTACCCCCAATCCTGTGTGCTTTAACTTTGCACGCTAATCTCTTATGCAGGACCTTATCGAAAGCCTTCTGAAAGTCCAAATACACCACATCCACTGGTTCTCCCTTATCTATTCTACCAGTTACATCCTCAAAAATCTCCAGTAGATTAGTCAAGCATGATTTACCTTTTGTAAATCCATGTTGACTTTGTCCGATCCTGTCACTGTTTTCCAAGTGCTCTGCTATTACATCTTTTATAATGGACTCTAGCATTTTCCCCACTACCGATGTCAGGCTTACCGGTCTATAATTCCCCGTTTTCTGTCTACCACCTTTTTTAAATAGTGGGGTTACATTAGCTATCCTCCAATCCATGGGAACTGTTCCAGAGTCTATAGAATTTTGGAAGATGACCAGCAATGCATCTACTATTTCTAGGGCCACTTCCTTAAGTACCCTAGGATGTAGATTATCAGGCCCTGGAGATTTATCGGCCTTCAATCCTGTCAATTTCCCTACAAATACTGATTTCATTCAATTCCTCCCTCTCATTAGACCCTATGTTCCCCGACATCTCTGGGAGGTTATTTGTGTCCTGGGGGAGGTGGGACCTCTACAGGCCGGAGAAACAATGTGACTAAAGGATTGGGAGAGACATATAGCACTAGAGTAAGAAATAGTATGGTATTAGGTGGGGTCAGACTAAGAGAGAATACAAGTAGATCTAAGATAGGTTTACATTGCATGTGTGTGAATGCATGAAGTGTGGTAAATAAGGTTGATGAGCTGCAGGCACAAATAGCCACATGGGAATATGATGTCATGGTGATTATGGAGACCTGGCTCAAAAAAGGGCAGGATTAGATACTAAATATTCCTAGATAGAAGGTGTTCAGGAAAGATAAGGAAGAAAAGAAAGGAGGTGGGGTGGCAGTATTGATTAAGGAGAATATTACAGTGCTGGAGAGAGCGGATGTCCTGGAGGGGTCAAGGACATAATTGATATGGTTAGAGTTGAGAAACAATAGAGGTGCCATTACACTAGTAGGTGTGTTCTATAGGCCGCCTACTAGTGGGAAGGATATAGAGGAGCAAATTTGCAGGGAAATTACAGAGAGGTGCAAGAACTATAGAGTAGTGACAATGGGGGATTAACCTATCCTAATATAGACTGGTATAGTAATAGTGTAAAGGGCAGAGAGGGGGAAGAATTTCTGAAGTGTGTTCAGGAGAACTTAGATAAGTCACCAGGACCAGATGGGATGCATCCTAGGAAGCTGAGTGAAGTAAAGGTGGAAATTGCAGAGTTACTGGCCATAATCTTCCAATCCTCCTTGGATACGGGGGTGGTGCCAGAGGACTGGAGAATTGAAAATGTTACACCCTTGTTCAAAAAAGGTGTAAAGATAAACCCAGTAACTACAGGCCAGTCAGTTTAACCTCGGTAGTGGGGAAGTTTTTAGAAACGATAATCCAGGACAAAGTTAACAGTCACTTGGACAAGCATGGATTAATTAAGGAAAGCCAGCACGGATTTGTTAAAAGCAAATCCCATTTAACTAACTTAATCGAGTTTTTTGATGAGGTAACAGAGAGGGTTGATGAGGGCAATGCAGTTGATGTGGTGTACATGGACTTCCAAAAGGCGTTTGATAAAGTGCCACCTAATGGGCTTGCCAGCAAAGTTGAAGCCTATGGAATAAAAGGGACAGTGGCAGCATGGATAAGAAACTAGCTAAGTGACAGGAAACAGAGAGTAGCGGTGAACGGTTGTTTATCGGACTGGAGGAGGGTACACAGTGGGGTTCCCCAGGGGTCGGTACTAGGACCACTACTTTTCTCGATATATATTAATGACTTAGACTTGGGTGTACAGGGCACAATTTCAAAATTTGCACACAACACAAAACTTGGAAGTATAATGAACAGTGAGAAGGATAGTATTAGACTTCAAGACGACATAGACAGGCTGGTGCAATGGGCGGACATGTTGCAGATGAAATTTAATGCAGAAAAGTGCGAAGTGATACATTTTGGTAGGAAGAATGAGGAGAGGCAATATAAACTAAAGGGTACAATTCTAAAGGGGGTGCCCGAACAGAGAGACCTGGGAGTATATGTGCACACATTGTTGAAGGTGGCAGGGCAGTCTGAGAAAGCGGTTAAAAAAGCATACGGGATACTGAGCTTCACAAATAGAGGCATAAAGTACAAGAGCAAGGAAATTATGATGAACCTGTATAAAATACTGGTTCGGCCTTAACTAGAGTATTGTGTCCCATTCTGGGCACTACACTTTAGGAAGCATGTGAAGGTCTTCAAGAGGGTGCAGAGAAGATTTACAAGAATGTTTCCAGGGATGAGGGACTTCAGTTACGTGGATAGACTGGAGAAGCTGGGGTTGTTCTCCTTAGAGCAGAGAAGGTTGAGAGGAGATTTGATAAAGGTGTTCAAAATCATGAAGTTTCGAGACAGAGAGAAACTATTCCCATTGGCGGAAGGGTCGAGAACCAGAGGACACAGATTTAAGGTGATTGACAGAAGAACCAAAGGCGATATGAGGAAAAACTTTTTTACACAGCGAGTGGTTAGGATCTGGAATGCACTGCCTGAAAGGGTGGTGAAGGCAGATTTAATCATGGCTTTCAAAAGGGAATTGGATAAGTACCTGAAGGAAAAACATTTGCAGGGCTACGGAGAAAGGGTGGGGGAGTGGGACTGGCTGAAGTGCTCCTGCAGCGAGCCAGCACGGGCTCGATGGGCCAAATGGCCTCCTTCTGTGCTGTAACCATTCTATGATTCTACATGACTTGACTATTTTAATACATTACTATTGTACTGTAGTATTATTTTTGCTACAATAGTTTTAGAACTCCAATATTTGTTGCTCAATTAACAATACCTCAGGCGTTATGCATTTAACATATTGCTCTCAATTTAAATACATTTGTACGAATTATGTGGATATATTTTGAATATGATAAATCAATGTAATAATCCAGCAGTAAGACCATGAAAAGGTCTCACTATTGTGCTAATATCAAGAGCTATAATTTTACACCAAAGACACACAAGGAGGGAAGAAAAATCAGACAGCTGCAACTCACGCTACAGCACAGAACTCAAATGTTTCCCCGTCTCCTAACAAAACATCTTTAAAACGCACAATAAATTTTGAAAATTCTGAATCGCAACTCTAGATGAAAAATAATGAGGCTGCAAAATTCTGTTCTCAGATTGACTTCTGCCGCTGTACATCTACCAGTGGACACACTGCTCACAGTAAGAGTGTTCCATGCTTCTGCATCAAGCCCTAACACAGGCATCATTTTGAATAAACAACTACATACAATCAAATTAGCAAAAAAAAAGCAATTGTGTAAACATAAAACCTGATCTTTGTTACTTATGATTTATGAGTTTGGCCTAATCTGAGAGACAAATAAGGTATCGCTTTCATTGTCATCAAGTGACTTCCATTTAGAATTGCTACAATATATGCACAAACATACACAAGCTGACATTTTATGTAAGTAACTTTTTATTGAGCAGGAAGGTGTGCATTGACAAAGATTTTACAGAAAAATATACAAAAGATAGAAATTGTTCTGTGCACTATCCTTAAGGATAGGAAAGATTAGCATGTTCAAATAAGGTTCCTCTGTTCACTATATTATTAAAGTCATTAACCTCTTGTTCAGTATTTTAATGAAGTTAAAATAACAAAATTAGGAATTATATCTGAATGCAATAAAGTTGTGAAAAATAGAGTACACGGGAATTTTTATTTATGAAGTTACATATTAAATAAAAGCTAAGCAATATATAAGGAAACTACATGTTTGTGCCAGTTCAATTCATTGAAATGATTTACAAACTTCAACTGTTACACCTGAATTAGTATCAAACCATAACATACCCATCTCATACTCCTTTTACCTTTTCCATAGAAACATAGAAACATAGAAGATAGGAGCAGGAGTAGGCCAGTCGGCCCCTCGAGCCTGCTCCTCCATTCAATGCGATCATGGCTGATCATCCAAATTCACTACCCTGTCCCTGCTTTCTCCCCATACCCCTTGATCCCTTTAGCCTTAAGAAATATATCCAACTCTCTCTTGAATATATTTAATGAATTGGCCTCTACTGCCTTCTGTGGTAGAGAATTCCACAGGTTCACCATGATCTGGGTGAAGAAATTCCTCCTCATTTCTGTCCTAAGTGGCCTACCCCTTATCCTTAGACTGTGACCCCTGGTTCTGGACACCCCGACCATCGGGAACATCCTTCCTGCATCTAGTCTGTCCAGTCCGGAATGTTGTAAGTTTCAATGAGAACCCCTCTCATTCTTCTAAACTCCAGCGAGTACAAGCCCAATCGACCCAATCTCTCCTCAGACGTCATTCCTGCCATCCCAGGTATCAGCCTGGTGAATCTTCGTTGAACTTCTTCCATGGCAAGAACATCCTTCCTCAGATAAGGCGACCAAAACTGCACACAATACTCAAGATGTGGTCTCACCAAGGCCCGGTACAACTGGAGCAAGACATCCTTGTTCCTGTACTCAAACCCTCTCGCTACGAAGGCCAACATACCATTTGCCTTCTTAACCGCCTGCTGCACCTGCATGCTTACCTTCAGCGACTGGTGCACAAGGACACCCAGGTCTTGTTGCACTTCCCCTTCTCCCAATGTATTGCCATTCAGATGATAATCTGCCTTCCTGTTTTTGACACCAAAGTGGATAACCTCACATTTATCCACGTTATATTGCATCTGCCATGCTTTTGCCCAATCACCCAACCTGTCCAAATCATCCTGGAGTTTCTCGGCATCATCCTCACAGCACACACGCCCACCCAACTTTGTGTCATCTGCAAATTTGGAGATATTACATCTAGTTCCCTTGTCTAGATCATTAATATATATTGTGAATAGCTGGGGTCCAAGGACCGATCCCTGCGGTACCCCACTAGTCACTGTCTGCCACTCGGAAAAAGACCCGTTTATTCCAACTCTTTGCTTTCTGTCTGCCAACCAGTTCTCTATCCAAGTCAATACCTTGCCCCCAATCCCATGTGCCTTAACTTTACACGCTAATCTCTTATGCAGGACCTTATCGAAAGCCTTCTGAAAGTCCAGATACACCACATCCACTGGTTCTCCCATATCTATTTTACCAGTTACATCCTCAAAAAATTCCAGCAGATTAGTCAAGCACGATTTACCTTTTGTAAATCCATGTTGACTTTGTCCAATCCTGTCACTGTTTTCCAAGTGCTCTGCTATTACATCTTTTATAATGGACTCTAGCATTTTCCCCACTACCGATGTCAGGCTTACCGGTCTGTAATTCCCCGTTTTCTCTCTACCACCTTTTTTGAATAGTGGGGTAACATTAGCTACCCTCCAATCCATGGGTACTGTTCCAGATTCCATCGAATGTTGGAAGATGATCAGCAATGCATCTACTATTTCTAGGGCCACTTCCTTAAGTACCCTAAGATGTAGATTATCAGGCCCTGGGGATTTATCGGCCTTCAATCCCATCAATTTCCCAAACACCATTTCCCTACAAATACTGATTTCTTTCAGTTCCTCCCTTTCATCAGGTCCTATGTTCCCCGACATCTCTGGGAGGTTATTTGTGTCCTCCTTTGTGAAGACAGAACCAAAATATGTATTTAATTGGTCTTCCATTTCTTTGTTCCCCATTATAAATTCCCCTGATTCTGACTGCAAGGGACCTACGCTTGACTTCACCAATCCTTTTCTCTTCACATATCTATAAAAGCTTTTACAGTCAGTTTTTATGTTCCCTGCAAGCTTACTCTCATATTCTATTTTCCCCTTCCTAATTAATTCCTTTGTCCTCCTTTGTTGAATCCTAAACTGCTCCCAATCCTCAGGTTTACTGCTTTTTCTGGCCAATTTATATGTCCTCTCCATGGATCTTATGCTATCCCTAATTTCCCTTGTTAGCCACAGTTGAGTCACCTTTTTTGTTTTATTTTTATGCCAAACTGGGATGAACAAATTCTGTAGTTCATCCATGCGGTCTTTGAATGTTTGCCATTGCCTATCCACCGTCAACCCTTTGAGTGACATTCCCCAATCAATCCTACCCAACTCGTGCCTCAGACCATTGTCGTTTCCTTTATTTAAATTCAGGACCCTATTCTCTGAGTCAACGACTTCATTCTCCATCTTAATGAAGAATTCTATCATATTACGATCGCTCCGACCCAAGGGGCCTCGCACAACAAGATTGCTAATTAATCCTTTCTCGTTACATAATACCCAGTCTAAGATGGCCTGATCTCTGGTTGGTTCCTCGACATATTGGTCCAGGAAAGCATCCCGTAAACACTCCAGGAATTCCTCCTCCACAGTATTGTTACTAATTTGGTTAGCCCAATCTATATGTAGATTAAAGTCACCCATGATGACTGCTGTGCCCTTATTGCACGCTTCTCTAATTTCCCTTTTAATGCCATCCCCAACCTCCGCATTACTGTTTGGAGGTCTATATACCACTCCCACTAACGTTTTCTGCCCCTTGGTATTTCTCTTTCCAACTCACATAGATTTGTCACTTTCCTTTTTTTTGTAAATAAGTATTATCCAAAGTAGAGTAATTTTAGTGAGTTTCTTTCCATATTCTGATATTATCCCAAATTTTTTCAATCCTTTTCTCTTCAATGCCCTATCTATTCCCTTTTGTCTTCCTTGCTAGTCAAATCTCCCTTCTTAACTGCCTCCCAAATGGAAGCCCAATAGTCTTCTAAATCCTCAATTGTTCTCTAGTTTTCTGAGCAAGTCTTTCTAAATTGATGTCATGAGCCAACATGTATCTCCAATGCTTCTTTCGATGAAGGGTTTTCTTTTATGTAAACAGTTTTCATCAGGGATCAAAGGTGTATCTTTTATGTGTTAATGTTAAATTTTCTCATGAGTATCTTTAGCTTGACCAGTATCAGGCTACTCAGTAAATCCACTTTTTAAAAATAAAATACTTAGGCCTAGAAATTCAGTATAGCCACGTTTGGGGCGCTACGGCCGGGCGGCCGCTAAAGTTTGCGCCCGGCGCAACTTCACGCCACCTTCGCCGATATTCAGTGGCATCGCCCCAAGAGGTTGCTGCTGCGTTAAAACAGGCGATGCACGACTATCATTAGGTGCTAAGCCGGCGGCCCGGGGCGAAACCCCCGAGGGCGGGCGCAGCGCAGGTGCGGCGAGCTGCTGATTGACGGCAGAAACTCTGACGCCGGTGAGCTCTTAAAGGGGGAGGGTGGATTTGTTTTTTTGAAAGGCCGAGACTGGTGGATTTGTGTTTTTTGAAAGGCCGAGACTGGTCGATTTGTGTTTTTTGGGGGGGCTTCTCTCCATTAGTTTGTAATGTGGGAAGGGCAGAGGTTTCAAAGAAATAAATGTTCTTAAATCGCACTGTCCATGCTTTCTTTTGGAAGTCCTGGTTGCCCTGCTCGGCTGAGGGCTTGTGGAGTGGCTACATTCTTCTTGTGCAATTGGCACAAGCCATTCCCTGAGAGGGGGCCTAGAACCGACGTTCAATAAGCCGCCGACGGGCGGCCCTTGCACTTTCTGCCTCCCTCCTGTGCTGGTCCTCCTCCTCCTCCTCCTCCTCCTCTGGTGGTCCTCCAATGTCTGGTGGCAGTGGCTGAGTCCTGCGGATAGCCAGGTTGTGCAGCATGCAGCACACGACCACGAAATGGGAGACTCGCTCAGGCGAATACTGAGGGCTCCTCCGGAACGATCCAGACAGCGGAACCGTTGCTTCAGGACGCCGATTGTTTGCTCAATGATGTTCCTGGTTGCTTGATGGCTGTCATTGTATCCCTCTTCAGCAGGGGTGCTGGGCGCATGGAGCGGGGTCATCAGCCAGGTGCACAAAGGATAGCCTTTGTCCCCGAGAAGCCATCCTCGTGGGTGAGGCTGGGCCTGGAACATGTCTGCCACAGAAGTCTGGCGCAGGATGAAGGCATCGTGGCTGCTGCCTGGAAAGTGGGCATTGACAGCTAGGATGAGCTGCCTGTGGTCACACACCAACTGCACGTTGAGCGAATGGTAGCCCTTCTGGTTGCGGTAATCCTCGGCATTCTCCAGAGGTGCCCGCAAAGCCATATGCGTGCAGTCAATGGCGCCCTGCACCATGGGGAAACCCGCTAATGCTGCAAAGCCCATTGCACGTTGTTGCTGCTTGACAAGGGCCATGGAGAAGGAGATGAACTGACGTCTCCTTCTGAAAAGGGCATTGGTCACCTGGCGGATGCAGCAATGCACGGCAAACTGGGAGATGTTGGAAATGTCCCCAGTAGCGGATTGGAAGGAGCCGGTGACATAGAAGTTGAGAGACACCGTCACCTTCACTGCCACCGACAGAGACGTCCTGCTCCTCAGATGCGGCTGCAGATCTCCGCGAAGCAGGTGGCAGATCTCAGTGACCACCGCCCTTCGGAATCGCAGCCTCTGAACACACTGCTCGTCAGACATGTTCAGATATGAGAACTGCTGGCGGTATACCCTGGGTGGGTAAGGCCTCCTTTGCCGACGCCTGTTGCCCCCTCTCCGTCTGGCCATGTCTGCCACTCTCTCACGGTGTCTGTGAGCCCTTTGAATGCAATGGAGAAGGCCAACATTTGCACCCATTGCAGCCCCCATTATATGTTTCCAATCAATAATATGGCTCTGAAGTTAAAGACAAGTGGAAAGCTGTGGCCTGAAGCCACAAGTACCTGTGCGAGTGTTGAGCCAAACCAGAAAGCTCTCTACCTTTGTCTCTCTGCAAAGATCCGTCTCTCACAAAGAAGGAGTGTTGCAAAATGGCTGCCTTTTCTACTGCAGGAGGAGTGCCCTTTAATTTGCGCGCCCCGCAGCGACTGAGAACCGCTCCCCTCTACCAGTCGCTAGGGGCGCCAGGCGCACAATAGGCTGGCGCCACTGAATTTCCGGTTTGGGGCGAACAAAGGGCGTTGCACGATGAAATGACGTCAGGATCTGCGCGCGCAGCTGAGCATGCGCAAAGGCTTTGCGCCGCCGCTAAATCTTTACTGAAGTTGGGGAGAGGCGCAGATCGCGCTGCGCCCGGCCGCTAGCCGCCTAGCGCCCCACATCTCCTCCTCCTAAGGCACTAGCGGCTGGCGCAAACAACTGAATTTCTAGGCCTTAGTCTTTCTAGCATTCTTTTGCTTTTAATTTTAAGGATATTTGCTTTGTTAACTGTAATTTTATAATTTAGGGGCATCCAAAATTACCAGGAAAGGAAAGCTGTTCAGCTGTGCCAATTTTTAATGATTTTACACAAAGCGACCTAATTGGCAGGAAATGTCTTAACATTTCCAATTATATGGCATTAAGGGAGGAGAAGCGCCATGGGTCTAACACTGAATTTTACGTGAATTATCTGCAACCTATTTATGCAGAAATAGTATCCTTGGTGCACTTCGTTTCAGGACACTCTGCATCAATCATAAAATTATAGAACAGAAATTAAAGAGTCATTAATTTAAGCATCTGATGTGGAAGAATTGTATCCAAGGAACAAATTAACCTTGCTCTTTCAAGATGACATGCCATGCGTTCTAATTTCCAATCAGTCACTGACCTCAGCTTTGGCTTCAGACTGATCTTCTCAGAATGGAAATCCATTAATTACATTGAAAATGAAAGAGGGCATTTTGTATATTTTGAGGGGAAAATTTCTGGGCCAATATAAATGAAAATAGTAACATTAATTTTTCAATTATCTAAATGTCAATTTCAGGTCTTTTTAATTTATTGGAATTTAGAAGTAGATTTATGTCTGACCGTGAGTAACATCTGTACCTGCTAAAGTTATTGAAGCTGATCAGAACTCGGAAATTATTTATCACCTTGAAAGTTTTGTTCTAGCCCAGAATCGCCAGTCAGGCTCTTGACATGGCTGTGCTTCCAGTGATCTTGTGGGCTATGTTACACTTTTCTGAAACTTTGCTCTTAAATACTTTAATGAATCATTTGTCAATGTCTTGGATTTCTTCAAGACACTTCGGGGGGAATTTTCCAGGGGGGTCAGCGGACACGTTCGGTGGTGGGTCGGGTGGCAAAATCATTTTTGACAGCGGGTTGGGACCATGCGATGGGGGAGGCAATTAAGGTCATTGTGACCTTGTTAACAGCTCATTAAGAAGTATTTTGAGCTCACTGTTACATTTTATGAGGTTGCCCATGGGGTCCACACTGCTTGGGGATCTTGTCAGGTAAGCAGGTTGGGAATTGTATGACCATGGAATCATCTCTTTACTTGACAGCTGCAAATGTGCTATAAAAGCTCCCATCTCACAGCTGTTCACATTCCAAGCTCAGAAGCTGTTGCTTACTGCACTTGGAAGACAGATTGAGCTTTATGCAGGTTGCAAGTGTTTGGAGCAAACTCTCTATCCAGTGCCACCTCATTCGAACAACCTCTCTCACCATTGACAGATCACTTCTATCATCTCAAGTTCGCCTGCCATCTATTATATCAGCATCGGTGCCCATGAAACTATCTCACCCTGGTCCTCAGAATCCCACCACGATCAGCCCCAACACCAGGCACATCAGCAGCACCAACAATACCAACCTTCTCCGCAATCAACTGATGTTGCACAGGACACAGGGCATCAGCACCCGAACACATTGCTGCCAGGGATGGCATCACCATGGCCACATTTACTTCACTTGACGCTGTCAACCCTGTCTGCCACATGATGTGCCAGGTTGGCACCACCCCACACCAACACCATAAAGCATTCCTACAATGCCCAAGCCATTCCTTTCACACTCATCACCATTGCAGGGGGTATCGTTGTGTCTCACCATTCACTGCAACTCACTAAGGCACTTCCAAAGGTGCACACAAGTCTGGCCAAGAATGCAAAGAGTTGAAAATAAAGGTTTCAATGTTTGACAGTGCATTAACAGAAACTTTACATGAACATTGGCTAAAACACACAAGTGCCTACCCTTGTGTGTTGTTAATTGGTATGATTGGACTAGGGTGAGGATGAGGGTGAGTGTGAGGGGTGGCTAGTGAGATGGGGAAGTGATAATGTAGATAGAGAGGGATGGGTGGAGGTGCAAGGTAAGTTGGTGTGAGTAAGGATGTGCAGGAGTAGGGTAGGGAAGGCAGAGTGATGGTGATGTGATGAGTGGCACAGCAGAATGAGGATGAGTGTGGCTTTGCAGTAACGTTTTGTGATCTACTGAGATCAATGAAAAGTTCATGCCACTGCAGCCTGGTCCTCCCGACGACAACCCTACTTGTGTACTCCTGTGCAATGTGCAACCAGGCTGCGTTGGTCTCCTGAGGTGGTCTCTTCCGCCTATGCAGGGCGCCGTGGGAGAGCCTGGGTGCAGCCGTCCACCTTTGTACAGTGCTTGTCAGTGTTTGCAGCACCTCAATGCTGTAGAACACTGACAGCACAACTGTCAAAATTAATTTGCGCATGGTCCCTTTAAGGAAACCGGCTGATGACGTGTCATCAAATGACTTCACCAGACCCACTTCCTTCAATTGGCTGGGAAATGTGCTGGGCGGGCTTAACAAGCCCAATCAGGGGGAAATAATTTTAGACAGCGAGATGGAGACAGCAGCGAGGCTGGACCCCACCGACGTCGCCCGCCATGGACCCGCCAAGGTTGGTAAAATCCAGCCCTTGGAATCTGGTATTTCTAAACTGGTTACAATCATATGGCCTCCCACCAAAACTATATTCCTGGCTATATAGTTTCTTCTCAAACTTCTGTCTCTCTGTTGTAATGGCTCCCTCTTTGACTCTCACTCCAGTAACTCAGAGTTTGTTGTGGCTTTCACCTCTATGACCTCTTTCACTTAGCATCCAACCTCATCCGTTTTTTTTGTTGATGATTCCACTCTTTCAACTTCATTTTGATCACAAACTCTCAGCTCACACAACCTGCAGTCCCTTCATAGTGCAATGGCTGAAGGAGTGGAGGTGAAATTCAACTTCGGCTAGGAATGCAAAAACGGACAGTAACTATCGGCCACCCGTTATTCCTTATGATTGAATTCAATGGGAATAAAAATCAGATGGGTTATCTAATGGGCAGCTGCCAAAGTTGAAATTCATCCCCAGTATATCTTGATCTAAGCTAATGCTCTTCAATGGGACAATGATTTTTTATATTATATACCTTCATTTATATAATGGCTTATCACTTTCAAGACTCTTTATCAGTGAATTTCTCTGAAGTGGAGTCACTGTTGATATATAGGCATTGCCACAGCTATACTACATCAGCAACATCCCACTAACAGCTATTTGACAAATGACCAGTTTATCAGTTTTCTGTGAACACTGATTGTCATAGAGTCATAACGACACAGAAGGAGGCCATTCGGCCCATCTAGTCCATGCCAGCTCTCTGTCGAGCAATCCAATCAGTCCCATTCCCCCGCTCTATCCCCGTAACCCTGCAAGTTTATTTCCCTCAAGTGCCTATCCAGTCTCCCCTTGAAAACATTGAGGCCTAGAAATTGGGTTGGGGCGCCAAAGTGCCGCAAAAGTCGCCTGAGCGCAGGATTTAGCGCAGCGTTCGAGGCTTCAGCGATCATCAGATATTCAGTTTAATTGCCCCTAGAGGGAGACGGGGCATGGCTCGAGGCACTCCGCGTCCCTCTTAGGGCGCTGAAACTGAATATCACAGCATAACGTGCCGCAGCGCCACACGCTGCGGCACGGCACGCTGCGGTACTGCAGGCCTTCCTCCCACTGTTAAGGGGAAGGTGCCTGCAACAGCGCGATCCCCGCTCGCGAGTGCCAGCAAATGAGTCCGGCACCAAGGAGAAGTGCCGGGCTCTCGGGAAACAGCCGGCAATGCCGCGGGGGGGGGGCGGGGTTAGGAGGCCGGGGACGGAGGTGCTGGCAGGCGGCCGCCGAAAAAGGCGGCCGCCCCGCACCTCCACCTTAACTTGCGCCGCTGCTGGCACAGCAAGGCCCCGTGAACCGGGCGTGGGTAGCGAACGGTGCAACTGCGGCGTTCGCTACCAAATATCGCGAACGGGGCACGAATGGGGCGCTGCGCACACCGATGATGTCATTGGCGGCGCAGCGCAAAAGGCTAACGCCACCATTATCGCCCCAACTCAATATCGCGGGAGGCGCAGCCAGTGGCGCTACAGCCACTGCCTGCCTCTTTAGGTGCTAACAAGTGGCGCTACTCACCCAATTTCTCCCCGAGTGTCTCCGATTCCACCACTTCTGTCGGCAGCGAATTCCAGGTCATCACCACTCGCTGCGTAAAAAAGTTTTCCCTCACGTCCCCCCTGTATCTCTTGCCCAAAAACTTAAATCTGTGTCCCCTAGTCCTTGTACCATCAACTAGTGGGAACAGCCTTTCCCCGTCTAGCCTATTCAAACCTGTCATAATCTTGTACACCTCTATCAAATCACCCCCCACCTCCTTTGCTCTAATGAAAACAAATCCAGCTTCTCCAACCTGTCCTTGTAGCTAAGATCCCCCATCCCCGGAACCATTCTGATAAATCTCCTCTGCACCCTCTCAAGTGCTTCACACCCTTCCTAAAGTGTGGTAACCAGAACTGGACGCAATACTCCAGTTGTGGCCTAACCAGCGCTTTATAAAGGTTCAGCATAACTTCTCTACTTTTGTACTCAACACCTCTATTTATGAAGCCCAAGATCCCATATGCTTTGCTAACCACTCTCGATATGTCCCGCCACCTTCAGCGACCTTTGCACATTAACTCCCAGGTCCCTCTGTCCCTGCACATTCTTTAAAACTGTGCCATTAAGTGTATATTGCCTCTCCCTGTTCCTTCTGCCAAAATGCATCGCCTCAGACTTCTCTGCATTAAATTCTATTTGCCACTTGTCTGTCCATTCTGCTAGCCTTTCTATGTCGATTGGTATCATCCTCACTCTTTGCCACACCCCCAAGTTTGGTGTCATCGGCAAATTTAGAAAATTCTACTCTGTATTCCAATATCCAGGTCATTTATATATATCAAAAAAAGCAGTGGCCCCAGCACTGACACTTGGGGAACACCACTGTCTACCATCCCCCAGTCTGAAAAACAGCCATTTACCAATACTCGCTGTTTTCTGTTCTGAAGCCAATTCTTTATCCAAGCTGCCATTGACCCACCTATTCCATGAGCCTCAATTTTGTTAACCAGCCTTCTATGTGGTACTTTGTCAAATGCCTTACGAAAATCCATGTAGACAACATCCATTGCATTCCCTTCATCAATCCTCCCTGTTACTTCATTAGAAAATTCAATTCGATTAGTCACACACGATCTGCCTTTTACAAATCATGTTGGCTCTCCTTAATTAGCTTAAACCTCTCCAAATGCCCATTCATTTTTTCCTTGATTATTGTTTCTAAATCTTTACCCACCACTGATGTTAAACTGACCGGCCTGTAGTTACTAGGATTGTCCTTACACCCTTTCTTGAACCATGGTGTCACATTTGCCACTTTCCAATCCTCAGGCACCTCCCCCGCATCTAGGGAAGATTGGAAAAAGTATGGCAAGCCCTTCTGCTATCTCCTCCCCCAATTCCCTTAGCAATCTGGGATGCAAGCCATCTGGACCAGGTGACTTATCCACTAAGCATACCCAGTCTTTCTAGTATATCCTGTCTATCAATTTTCACTCCTTCCATTGCTTTATCTTTTCCACTTCTACCGATATATTGTCAGCATCCACCTGCTTAGTAAACACCGATACAAAGTACTCATTGAGTATTCTAGCCTTGCCCTGTGCCTCTAAGCATATATCACCTTCTTTGTCCCTAATAGACCCCACCCCGCCTCTTACTATCCACTTACTGTTTACATAGAGGATTTTTGGGTTCCCTTTTATGTTAACCTCCATTCTACTCTCATATTCTCGCTTTGCCAATCTTATTTTCATTTTCACTTCCCCTCTCAACTTATTGTATTTGGTCTGGTTCTCCCTTGAAAAATTACCTGACATTCATCATACACCCTCTTTTTTTGTTGCATCATCTTCTCTATCTCCCTAGTCATCCAAGGAACCCTTGCTTTGGTTCCTTTACCATTGCCTCTTGTTGGAATGTACCTACCCTGTACTTGCAACATCTCCTCCTTAAAGATCACCCAATGTTCCGTTACAGTTTTTCCTGTCAGTCTTTGGTTCCATTTCACTCTGGCTAGATCCTTTCACATCCCATTGAAGTTAGCCCTATTCCAGTTTAGAAGTTCCATTCTAGATTGTTCCTTGCTCCTCTCCATTGCTAATCTAAATCTTATGATACAATGATCACTCATACCCAAGTGCTCTCCCACAGACACTTGTTCGACTTGGCCCACCTCATTCCCCAGCACCAGATCCAGAAATGCCTCCTTCCTAGTTGGGCCAAGAACATACTGATCAAGGAAATACTCCTGAACACATTTCAGAAATTCCTCCCCCTCCTTTCCCTTTACCCTAGCATTAACCCAATTGATATTTGGGTAATTAAAGTCCCCCAATATCACCACACTATAGCTCTTGCATATCTCTGCAATATCCCTGCAGATTTGCTCCTCTACCTCCCTTTCACTATTTGGAGACCTGTTCCTGAGACTAGGGACAGGGTCACTGGCAAGGCTTGGAAGCTAAGCAGAGCCAGGCCTGGTTAGTACTTGGAGGGAAGACCAGGTGCAAAAGGTCACAGAAGGAGCCCCGAGGAGGGGCGGTTGGTGAGAAGGTCACAGAAGGAGCCCCGGGAGGGGCGGCTGGTGAGCAGGCCCAGGCGTTGGGCTGAAGATTGTCAGACAGGAGGAATGGTGGAAATGGAATGGCAACACGCACAGACACAGCAGCTTTGCTTCTCCCAGGACGGTGCTATTTACATTTAATGTTAATGTTATTTGTACTGGACTCATGGGAGCTTGCAAGATCACATTTCATTGTACAATGACAATAAAGTTGAATTATTATTATTATTATAATACCCCCAATAGCATGATCATACCCTTTTTGCTCCTCAACTCTAACCAAATGGATTCTGTCCTTGTCCCCTCAAGAACATCCTCCCTTTCCAACACTACAATATCTTCCTTAATCAGCACTGCCACCCCACCTCCCTTTTTTCATTCCCTATCTTTTCTGAACACCTTGTACCCTTGAATATTAAGTGCCCAGTCCTCACCGTTTTTAAGCCACGTTTCTGTTATTGCCACAACATCATATTGTCACACAACTAATTCTGCTTGTAGCTCACCAACCTTATTCACCACACTTTGTGCATTTACGTACACTCTTCTAACATCTTTCTTGTATTCTTGGGTAGGATACAAGAATGGGCCTAAAATTCCCTGGTCCCTGCTCTAATGCTGGAAGTGCGGCGGAGCAGGATTCTTGGTCACTTAAAGGAAATGACGTTGGTCCTGTCCCAAATCCTGGGGACAGGGTTATTTAAAAAATCTGTAGAGCTAGAGGAGCCTACCCTGGAGAAGTGCAAGAAAATCATATAGGTAATTCGATGCTTCAATTGGGGAAGGCACAAGCCCTCAATGGGCCACAGAGGTAAGCTAAGAATTTTTAACATTTCCTCAAAAATCAATTTTGGGATCGACTAACTTTAGTCGCTGAAATATTTGGGGTTTTGGCTCATGCCTGCTCTCACCGGAAGCCATGTTGTGCTGTTGTATCTATATGCTGTGTCCCAAGATATCACAGAATTGGCGATGAGGACGCGATTGCTGATTCCCTAGCTGGAATTTTTGTTGACGGATAATTCTGCCAACCGACGGAGGGCTTGTAAGAGGTTCTTCATTTTGCAGAAAAACGTAAAAACCTAAGGTAAATTTTGAACACACGTGGCTGAACTGTCGACGTTGCCAGAGTCCAGATGGCCGCACCTATGGCAATAATAGGGTGCTTGGGTGAGTTCCATCGTGACCAAGAGACTTTCGGAACATATGAAGAGCGGCTAGAAATGTCACCGATGATGTAAACCGTAACCGGGCAGTTTTAGAAATTAAACAGTTTATTTTTTTTGACTGAAGCAGGCCCTGAAGTGTATGAAACCCTGAAAAATTTGCTTATTCCTGCCAAGTCGAGGGACACGCCACACAAGACTTGAGCCCCTGGAAATTGCTGAAAGTTATCATTTTGGAACACACGATCAATTAACTAACGAGGGTATTAGTGAGTACATTGTAGCTTTAAAAAAGCTATCCATTCACTGTTATTCCGGAAACTTTCAGGACCGAGCTTTGCGTGACTGCTTTGTTTGTGGGATGAAAAATGAACATATCAGAAGTAAATTGTTGACAACCCCTAACTTGACTTTTGACTTAGCTTGTCAGACAGCTATGTCGATGGATATGACCAACCGATACTCCAGAGAGTTCCGCGCCATTTCCAGTCGTTAGACAACTGAGATGAATCGGCTGCAGGCTAAAAGTAAAAGGCAGTTGGGCCCCAAGGCCTCAGCAACTGGCCAAGGTAACAGTGCACTGAAGTCGTGCTATCGGTGCCAGGGACAACACATCGCTCAAAACTGTCCATATGTGAAGGCAGAGTATTTCTACTGCAAGAAAACTTGGTATCTCGTGAAGGCGTGCCGACAGAAGAGTAAACCGACTGGCAATGCTAAAAGTAGAAATCGTCAAACACTACATACCGTTGAAGAGAAGCAGCAGGACGAGGAGTTTCTGGAGATTCACGTCATCAGGAGCACAAAGGTATCTAACAGCGATTCACGAGATATCGTCATCCAAGTAGATGTCGCAGGAACCAGGATACCCATGGAAATCGCACTGGTGCATCCGTGAGCGTAGTACCGGAAACACTATATCGCGACAAGATACATGATTACCAACTAGCCTGCCTTCATAGGTAGAAATTAGTTGGGATCACTGAAGCTGGATTGGAATGAGATTTTTCGTGTGGAAGCGAAATTTGCATCGAAAGATGATGTCATCAAGCAGTGTCCGAAGGTGTTCAGCAAAATGGGCAGTCTGATCCAAGACTTCAAGGCGAGTGTCAGAGTGCAGAAGGACGCAAGACCAGTTTACTGCAAGCCACGTCCCGTACCATACGCACTCAAAGAGTAAGTTGAGCAAGAACTCAAAAGATTAGAAACCGAGAACATTATCTCTAAGGTAGATCTGAGTAATTGGGCTACACCCATTGTTGTTGTACCTAAGTCAGATGGTAAGGTAAGGTTGTGTGGTGATTATAAGGTAACCGTAAACCAGATTCTAGCGGGTAATCTACCCAATACATTGTCAAATGTGGAAGATTTGTTCACAACGCTGACAGATGGCCAGATCTTTTCGAAGTTAGATCTAACAAACGCCTACCTATGACTTGAGTTAGTAGAGAGTACCATGTTAGTTCACTGTGATGTATCTAAGGAGATCAAGCTAGCATGTGACACCTCTCCGTACGGAGTTGGGGCAGTGATCTCTCATGTACGAGTTAGTGGGGAGGAGAGACCAATTGCTTTTGCTTCACGCACTCTCAGTGCCAGTGAACGGAATTATGCACAGATCGAAAGGGAAGTTTTGTTCATTGATTTTTGGGGTCAAGAAGTTTCAAAAATACTTGTTTGCTTGTAAGTTTACCACAGTTACTGACAATAAGCCCCTGACAGCAATCCTCCATCCAAAGTCCCCAGTTCCAGCCTTAGCTGCAGCCCAAATGCAGAGATGGAGTTTGATTTTGTCAGTGTATACGTATGACATTGAGTACAGACGATCAGCTGATCACAGTAATGCTGATGCTATGTCCAGGTTTCTATCCCCATCACAAGTTACACCCAATAAGGAAGAAGTGTTCTATTTCTCATACATTGATGAGCTGCCAGTCACAGCTGAAGAGATTGGTAGGGCAACCAAATGTGACCCAATTATGTCAAAGGTGTATGATTACATAGCAAATGGATGGCCAAACCAGCTATCAGAGGAAGAGATCCATCCATAATTTGTTCATAGGAATGAATTGTGAGTGGATAAAGATTGTATCATGTGGGAGCAGGAGTGGTTATCCCAAATAGGTTCAGGTCTAAATTGTTAGAAGATCTTCATGACCAGCACCTGGGAATGTGCTTGACCAAGAGCTTTTCACACAGTTACTTATGGTGGCCAGCTTTAGATAAAGAGATAGAGTACATAGTCAGTCAGTGTACAACATGTCAATCAGTGAGCAAGAAACCACCATCAGTACCATTACAGCCATGGAAATGGCCTCCCAGATTGTGGCAAAGATTACATGTAGGTTTTGCTGAGCTAGAAGGACAGCAATTGTTCATAGTGTTAGATAGTCACTCGAAGTGGGTAGAGGTGTTTCTGATGCAGATAATAACAACAAGCAAAACACTAGACAATTTGCAAAGATTGTTTTCTTCATACGGCCTCCCAGAAGAAATTGTGTCTGATAATGGGCCGCTAGTTTGTTCAGAAGAGTTCACACAGTTCATGAGCAGAAACGGTGTGAAACATACCAAAGTTCCACCGTACCACCCTGCTTCAAATGGTGCAACAGAGCGCACAGTACAAATTGTCAAACGTGCCCTCATCAAGCAAATGTTGGATCCAAATCCAAAGAAACGTTAGTTGTCATTGGACCACAAACTGGCAAATTTTCTGATTACCTACTAAATACTCTCATACCACTACTGGTAAAAAACCAGCAGAGTTGTTTCTCAAACGACAGCCACAAACCAGTTTCTCGTTGTTAAAGCCAAACTTGGCACAGTCCGTAGAAGAGAAACAATCAAGGTAGAAAGAGAGTCATGATAAAGGTAGAGTTAGAGAGAGAAGTGTGAAGTTGACCCAGAAGGTTAGAGTGAAGAACCATCACCATAAATGGTTAAAGTGGTTACCAGAAAGAGTAGTGAAGATATGTGGCCCTTGCACATATTTGGTCAAGATGTCTGATCATGGAAAGGTTGGGTTTGTTCACATTGATCATATCTTACCTACAGATGTGGAAGCAGTTGAAAGCAGGGATGATTCAATTTATTCTGATGAGTCAGATAGTCTTGTTACAAGTAGAGCACCAGTAGCAAATCCTACATCAGACTTACCAGAAACAAGTCCAAGAGAAAGTCAGAATTTAAGTCTGAGCCCGAGTCAGGCAGATAAACGATCTGAAAGTGTAAAGAATCTAAATGTAGATCAAGGTCAGCCCTTGGAGAAAAATTCTCTGCAGGCTCAGCCTAGAATCAGTCAAAGTCCTACAACAAGATCTGAAAGTTCTGTTCAAGAAAGAAGGTATCATCTTCGAAAGAGAAAACCAGTGGTTAAGTTTAATCTGTAAATATGGAAAATAAGTTCATATCTTTTGTTTGTGTTACAGAATTCTATAGTAGAATTTGGAAACATAAAATCGGTTCCATTTGAGAAATGTATACAAAGAGTTGAGTATACCATGCAAGTCATGTACAATGATTATTTGCTATGATTAACTTCTTCAGTAAGGAGGGAGAAGTGTAATAGATCCACCTGGTAGACTACTGATGTATATAATAATAAAGCCATATGCAGTACAGTTCTTACTGGAAGCCTTGTTGTATATATATATATATGCTGTGTCTCAAGATATATCACAGGCAGAAGATTGCCCAGCCCTCCCTTCTGCCAATCAGAATTTACCACAAGATCTTCAATTCAGTGGTAACCTGGCGAATCCGGATTCTGCTTCAAAATCCTGCATCCTCCCACCCAGGTGAACTGCCAGAATTGTATCCTCGGTCTCCAGCCTCTCTCTCCCTGCTCTAAACTCCCTCTTTATTTGAATAATACTACTGTGCTCTGAACATTCCTCCTTGGTTCCTTCTAACCTTCAAATATATCATTCTGAACGATCTTCCTTCTTCCTACATCCTCACTGTGTTGAAATCAAAATGGTTCTTTCTCTGGATTTCAACATTTAAAAAAAAGAACAAACTTGAAGGAGCTTCCATTGTTAATGTATCATTGTTGCATTTTCCAGATTCAGACTGCTCACCACCATGCAACCTCCCAGCTTGAGACACCTATAATCTGGTCCTCTCTATAACTGTAAGCACTGACATTTTGACAATGTACAGGAGTTGTGCTTCAAACAGGATGAACTGGATGGCTTCTGCTACCAGTGAATCAAAATTTTAGTCTCTGGTAGGCTGAATGCTTCAATAAATTTTAAAGGAAAAACTTTCAAGCACAAATTTTCACGTCTTTCAGCGACATAAACAGCCAATTCAATCTTACAGTTGTAGAATGATTAAAACTTTGGATTTTTTTAATAAGAGCATTTTTTGTTAAAATATCTTTATTGATGAGATAAACCAATTGTTTGTCTCTAATCAATGTAAGTAAAGGTCTGATTATTTAATTTTGCAATCCAAATCAAGTCTGTAAGTAAAATTTAATTACTCCACACTTAAGTAATCATCTATTTCAGAGGTTATATTACTGGGATGAAGTTTCTCCCCGTTTAATCAGTTCACAGCTACAAAAATGCAATTGGCCATTTCTTGTCTATGGTTAGACGCAGAACCATACTGAAGTTTAGGATCAAATATGGCAAGTTTTTTGCACTAATTTTGGTTCCGTTCTTATCTATCCACTTCTAGCCAGAGAATCACCTGCAATGGCTTCTCTTCCCATTCCCACACCATTAACTCTGGTGTCCCTCAATGATCTATCCTTAGCCCCCTCCTATTTCTCATCTCCATGCTGTCCATCTGTGACATCATCTGAAAAAACAGCATCCGGTTCCACATATATGCTGATGACACCCAGTTCTACCTCACCATCACCTCTCTCAACCCTCCCACTGTCTCTAAATTGTCAGACTGTTTGTCCAACATCCAGCACTGGATGAGCAGAAATTTCCTCCAACTAAATATTGGGAACACCAAAGCCATTGTCTTTGGTACCAGACATAAACGCCATTCCCTAACCACTGACTCCATCCCTCTCCCTGGCAACTGTCTGAGGCTGAACCAGACTGTTTGCAACCTTGGTGTCGTATTTGACCCCAAGATGAGCTTCCGACCACATATTTGTGCCATCACGAAGACCGCCGATTTCCACCTCCGTAACATCGCTCAACTCTGCCCCTGCCTTAGCTTATCTGCTGCTGAAACCCCCATCTGTGCCTTTGTTACCTTCAGAGACAACTATTTCAAATGCACTCCTGGCTGGCCTCCCATCTTCCACCCTCCATAAACCTAAGGTCATCCAAAATTCTGCTGCCCATATCCTAACTCACACCAAGTCCCATTCACCCATCACCCCTGTGCTTGCTAACCTACATTGGCTCCCGGTTGAGCAATGCCTTGATTTTAAAATTCTCATCCTTGTTTTCAAATCTCTCCATGGCCTCGCCCCTCCCTATCTCTGTAACCTCCTCCAGCCCTACAACTCACTGAGGTCTCTGTGCTCCTCCAATTCTGGCCTCTTGCGCATCCCCGATTTTAATCGCTCCACCACTGGCGGCTGTGCCTTCAGCTGCCAAGGCCCTAAGCTCTGGAATTACCTGCCTAAACCTCACCATCTGTCTTCCTCTCTTCCCTCTTTTAAGACGCTCCTTAAAACATACCTCTTTCTGTCCTAATATCTCATGTGGCTCGGTGTCAAATTTTGTTGGATAACGCTCCTGTGAAGCGCCTTGGGATGTTTTACTATGTTAAAGGCACTATATAAATGCAAATTGTTGTTGTTGTTGTAATCCAATTGCAAGTCTCTGGTATTTGACTTACTCGATTTGGTTCCCTATTGCATCAAGCAAATGAAAGCCAATTACAACATGTTAGTTTCAGATGGTATGTGTGAGTAGGGATGAAAATCAGCCTCTAGTTAGGAGAGAGACTGTACTGTGGATATAATATACTGTAGATAGTTTCAATAAGTGAGAAGTAGTCTTAGTGAAATCTATAATTTAGATGATATGCCATTCTGTAAATAAAAAGGAAAAAATGCAAATGATGAAATAAAAATTGAAAATGCTGGAAGGACACAGCTGATCCATTAACTCCTCAGTGTCAGCATTCCTGATTCTTGAATTATGCCTGTTGTAACCTACCTCCCAATCTCAATGTTCTGTCCTATTAGACAGAATAGTTTGCAGTCCTAACCAAGGATCTACATCAAAAATATTAACCTGCCTTTTGTTTCTTCTCAGGTAGGCCTGCTGTGTATTTCTAGCATTTTCTGTTTTTATGCTCAGTGTCGTTGCACTAGATGAATTGATCTTTAATACAGAAACTCAGGGAGAAAGTTACATCATAACTGGAACTGAAGGAATTGAGATAAGATGAGGATTGTGCTTAATATGTCAGCCGTGGCTCCGTTGGTAGCAGCCTTGTCTCTGCATCAGAAGGTTGTGGGTTCAAGTCCCACTCCAGAGACTTGAGCACAAAAATCTAGGCTGACACTCGCAGTGCAGTACTGAGGGAGTGCTGCACTGTTGAAGGTGCCGTCTTTTGGGCGAGACGTTAAAGCGAGGCCCCATCTGCTCTCTCAGGTGGAGGTAAGAGATCCCATGGCACTATTTCGAAGAAGTGCATGGGAGTTATCCCCCGTGTCCTGGCCAATATTTATTCCTTAATCAACATCACTGAAAAACAGATTAACTGGTCATTATCACATTGCTGTTTGTGGGAACTTGCTGTGCGCAAATTGGCTGCTGCGTTTCCTACATTACAACAGAGACTACACTTCAAAAAAGTACTTCAATGGCTGTAAAGTGCTTTGGGAAATCTGATAATCGGTGAAAGGCGCTATATATATATGCAAGTCTTTCTTTTTTTTAATAACCAAACACTAAGAGGAACCAAGGGACTGAAAATTTGGAAAGATGACTTATAAACCAACACAGTTCACTGAAGAGTCAATATCCGCACCTAGTAGTAAATATAAGTCAGTAACATTGACAATGCATAGAAGGAAGCAATCAAGAAATGAAGAAACAAACTTACATTTATACAGTGCCTTCTTCATGCCCTGAAGCTATGCTAAAGTGCTTTACATCTAAGTCATTACTTTTATGATGTTGGCACATGTGGCAGCCAACAAATGGTGTTCCTTCACCAATTTTTCACCAAGGTATTGAAGACGAAGCACTGACATCAGCCATCCTGAACTTAATGATTTCTTAGGAACATGCTTTCCATAACCTTTCTTGGAAATGCTCACAAAAATTGCAAGAAAGAAAACCTTGATTTTACGAAAAAGCACTGAAGAGATTAGTAGGGCCACAGATAACAAGTATTCTTGAAGATGCTCAATATTCGGTATAAATCAAACTTTTAAGCAAAAAATAAACTGCAGAATGAAGTTGGATGATCGTGTGAAAAGAAAGTGTTTCTCTTACACTAGTGAGAAAAGAGCTGAAGGCTGATAGTGGTAGAGGCTAGGAACAAATAAAAATATTTAAGTGGGGAACAATGTTTATTGGACAGTTGGTGAGAGTTCCGTATCAAATATTTGACAAAGGAGTTAAACATACACATCATATGTTAAGCATAATGAAGAAATTCATTTTTTAACAATATCTTTGAAACCAACAGTAAACACCAACATAGAAATAGCAGGACATAAATTCAACATCATTGCGCCCGTTTTATGGGCAAAAACAGCTGCAACGATAATTAATTTAACAGGGACAATGAGGCTCCTGCGTTCATTTCCCTAAAACTTTAAGAATTTTTTTTCTTGGCGCATAGGTGCTGCTCCTTGCTGCACAAAATAACTGTGGGCCGCTGCTGGCTCGCTCTCACCCACTCTCAAACACCTCCCCCCACCCCCTGGACTTAGCTGTAGGCCTCAGCACCGGCTGAAATTGGTTGGGCCCTAACAGGTGAACATCAGGGGCCTGAATTACGATGATGAGGACTAATTTAGGGCGGTCCTCGGGCCTCTCCGTTCTGGCACACTGTCGCTGCGAGTCACCGGAATTGGACCCAGTTTCGGGCGTTAATAAATTTTGGCCCCATTATTTTAATGTCAGAATATTTGCATTAGATTTATATTTTATTCATGTGAGTTATGTTGCTTTATTTAGTGTAAGAGAATGAGGTGCTATAGGAAAACCATGTTACCTATAAACAAGTATCAACGAAATTATACTCTATGTCCAAGGGTAATAGTAATGAAGCATTCCTTATTTTCTGCTACCTATATCTATCCATACATAGATCTACAAATCTATCTAGTTTCCATCTATCTGCTCATCCATCTAACCATTTATTCCATAATGTATTGTTTCTTTGAACAGCAATAAACAGGTTTTCTTCCACATCTATTTCTTCTCTACACATTTCTGTGGATTAAAAAAAAAGTGAGATGTGAAATCATTTCTGGTATTCGAAACAACTATATTTGAACATTGTATGCTTATATGGGTTAAATATTAATAAAAAGGTAAAAACACTGAAACACCTTTAGTGAGTGCCAGAAAAAAACACCCAAAAGGAGACGACTGATTAATGTGTTAATCATTTTTGAAAAGCCTGAATTAGGCAATGATTGTTACTCTTTTAATTAACACATCACTCCTTGTTAGGTAGAAATTACTTTTTCAGCACTGACATTTAGTTGAAAGTATTTTCAAGCATTTAATCCCTAGCCAATCATCATACCATATTTAGCAAAATACTTATACAAAAGTAAAATGCTGCGGATGCTGGAGATCTGAAACAAAAACAGAAAATGCTGGAAAAATTCAGCAGGTCAGGTCGCATCTGTGGAGAAAGAAACATGACCATTGACCTGAAACATTAACTCTGTTTTTCTCTCCACAGATGCTGCCTCACCTGCCAAGTATTTCCAGCATTTTCTGTTTTTATTATAGCAAAATACTTATTTTGTAATTTCAAGACCACAACTATTCAAAATGTTGAATACTTACATTCAGGAAAGAAAAAATAATTTGTGTCACACTAAACAAATATTTACATTATTGCAAGTTTCATTAATTCTCTCATTTTTCTAAATCCATTTTCCAGTCTTTATTGCGATCCTTTGCCTGCCGATCACTATCAGAACCATCATTTTGTGTGATTATCACAATATGAGAAATAATCTGATATGATTAATATAGGCCTCTAATTTCCTATATGTTGAAACAAAATATTTTTAGAGCCAACTTTCCTATATTGATGTTGTGATATCTTGAGACACAGCATACATATATACCCTGTATATATATATACACACAACACCACAACATGGCTTCCGGTAAGAACTGTACTGTACATGGCTTTATTATTATATACATCAGTAGTCCACCAGGTGGCTCTATTACACTTCTCCCTCCTTATTGGAGAAGTTAATCATAGCAAATAATCATTGTACATGACTTGTATGGTATACACAACTCTTGGTATACATTTCTCAAATGGAACCCATTTTATGTTTCCAAATTCTACTATAGAATTCTGTAACACAAACAAAAGATAGAAATTTATTTTCCATATTTACAGATTAAACTTAACCACTGGTTTTCTCTTTCGAAGATGATACCTTCTTTCTTGAACAGAACTTTCAGCTCTAGTTGTAGGACTTTGACTCATTCTAGGCTGAGCGTGTGGAGAATTTTTCTCCAAGGGCTGATATTGGACTCTCTACACTTTCAGATCGTTTATCTGCCTGACTCGGGCTCAGACTTAAATTCTGACTTTCTCTTGGGCTTGTTTCTGGTACGTCTGATGTAGGATTTGCGACTGGTACTCTACTTGTAACAAGACTATCTGACTAATCAGAATAAATTGAATCATCCCAGCTTCCAACTCCTTCCACATCTGTAGGTAAGATATGATCAATGTGAACAAACCCAACCTTTCCATGATCAGACATCTTGACCAAATATGTGCGAGGGCCACATATCTTCACTAATCTTCCTGGTAACCACTTTAACCATTTATGGTGATGGTTCTTCACTCTAACCTTTTGGTTCAACTTCACACTTCTCTCTCTAACTCTACCTTTATCATGACTCTTTTTCTACCTTGATTGTTTCTCTTCTATAGACTGTGCCAAGTTTGAATTTAACAATGAGAACCTGGTTCATGGCTGTTGTTTGAGAAACAACTCTGCTGGGTTTCTACCAGTAGTGGTATAAGGAGTATTCCGATAGGTAATCAGAAAATTTGCCAGTTTGTGGTCCAATGACAACTGACGTTTCTTTGGATTTGTATCCAACATTTGCTTGATGAGGGCATGTTTGACAATTTGTACTGTGCGCTCTGCTGCACCATTTGAAGCAGGGTGGTACGGTAGAACTTTGGTATGTTTCACACCGTTTCTGCTCATGAACTGTGTGAACTCTTCTGAACAAAATTGCAGCCCATCAGACACAAATTCTTCTGGGAGGCCGTATGAAGAAAACAATCTTCGCAAAATGTCTAGTATTTTGCCTGTTGTTATTACATGCATCGGAAACACCTCTACCCACTTTGAGTGACTATCTATCACTATGAACAATTGCTGTCTTTCTAGCTTAGCAAAATCTACATGTAATCTTTGCTACACTCGGGGAGGCCTTTTCCATGGCTGTAATGGTACTGATGGTGGTTTCTTGCACTCGCCTTGAAGTCTTGGATCAGACTGCCCATTTCACTGAACACCTTATGGATGCTGCTTGATGACATCATCTTTTGATGCAAATTTCTCTTCCACATGAAAAATCTCATTCCAATTCAGCTTCAGTGATCCCAAACAATTTCTACCTATCAAGGCAGGCTTGTCTCCTGCCACTACTATGAGAGGAGAGCTCTGACACTGATCCTTGTATTTCACTGGTATGGTGACACTTCCTACCACAGGGATTTGCTCTCCTGAGTAGCCTCCCAGCTCTATCTTCGATTTCTCCAGTCAATAATCACGCAACTTGTCGCGATATAGTGATTCCAGTACTACGCTCATGGATGCACCAGTGTCAATTTCCACGGGTATCCTGGTTCCTGCAACATCTACTTGGATGACGCTACCTTGTGAATCGCTGTTAGATACCTTCATGCTGTGATGATGTGAATTTCTAGAAACTCCTTTTGCTGCTGCTTCTCTTCAATGGTATGTAGTGTTTGGCGATTTCTACTCTGAGCATTGCCAGTTGGTTTACTCTTCTGTTGGCACGCCTTCACAAGGTGCCCAGTTTTCTTGCAGTAGAAACACTCTGCCTTCACATATGGACAGCTTTGAGCGATGTGTTGTCCCATGCACCGATAGCATGACTTCAATGCGCTGTTACCGTAGCCAGTTGCTGAGGCCTTGTGGCCCCAATGGCCTTTTACTTTTAGCCTGCAGCTGATTCACCTCGGTTGTCTGATGATTGGAAATGGCGCGGAACTCTCTGGAGTATCGGTCGGCCATATCCATCGACATAGCTGTCTGACAAGCTAAGTCAACGTCTAGTTAGGGGTCGTCAACAATTTACTTCTGATACGTTCATTTTTCAACCCACAAAGTGATCACGCAAAGCTCGGTCCTGAAATTTTCCGAAATGACAGAGAATGGATAGCTTTTTTAAAGCTACAATGTACTCACTGATACCCTCATCATTTAACTGATTGCGTGTTCCAAAACTTTCAGCAATTTCCAGGGGCTCAGGACTGCTATTCACAATATATATTAATGATCTAGACAAGGGAACTTGATGTAATATCTCCAAATTTGCAGATGACACAAAGCTGGGTGGGCGTGTGTGCTGTGAGGAGGATGCCGAGAAACTCCAGGATGATTTGGACAGGTTGGGTGATTGGGCAGAAGCATGGCAGATGCAATATAACGTGGATAAATGTGAGGTTATCCACTTTGGTGTCAAAAACAGGAAGGCAGATTATTATCTGAATGGCAATAGATTGGGAGAAGGAAAAGTGCAACAAGACCTGGGTGTCCTTGCGCACCAGTCGCTGAAGGTAAGCATGCAGGTGCAGCAGGCGGTTAAGAAGGCAAATGGTATGTTGGCCTTCGTAGCGAGAGGATTTGAGTACAGGAACAAGGGTGTCTTGCTCCAGTTGTACCGGGCCTTGGTGAGACCACATCTTGAGTATTGTGTGCAGTTTTGGTCGCCTTATCTGAGGAAGGATGTTCTTGCCATGGAAGGAGTTCAGCGAAGATTCACCAGGCTGATACCTGGGATGGCAGGAATGACGTATGAGGAGAGATTGGGATGATTGGGCTTGTACTCGCTGGAATTTAGAAGAATGAGAGGGGATCTCATTGAAACTTATAAAATTCTGGCAGGACTGGACAGACTAGATGCAGGAAGAATGTTCCCGATGGTCGGGGTGTCCAGAACCAGGGGTCACAGTCTAAGGATAAGGGGTAGGCCATTTAGGACAGGAATGAGGAGGAATTCCTTCACCCAGAGAGTGGTGAACCTGTGGAATGTTCTACCACGGAAGGCAGTAGAAGCCAATTCATTAAATATATTCAAGAAGGAGTTGGATATATTTCTTAAGGCTAAAGGGATCCAGGTGTATGGGGAGAAAGCAGGGACCGGGTACTGAAATTGGATGATCAGCCATGTTCGCATTGAATGGCGGAGCAGGCTCGAGGGGCCAAATGGCCTACTCCTGCTCCTATCTTCTATGTTTCTATGTAGTGCTGCTCTAACTTGGTTAGGATCTCCTTCAGTGGCGTGTTCTTCGGCTTGGCAGGAAAAAGCAAATTTTTCAGGGTTTCATACACCTCGGGGCCTCTTCAGTCAAAAAAATAGCCTGTTTCATTTCTAAAACCGCCCGGTTATGGTTTACATCATCAGGGACTTTGACGATACTATTCATGGTGAAAAACATTTCTAGCCGCTCCACATATGTTCCGAAAGTCTCTCGGTCGCGATGGAACTCACCCAAGCGCCCAATTATTCCCATAGGCGTGGCCATCTGGACTCTGGCAACGTTGACAGTTCAGCCAACAGTGCTCGAAATTTACCTCGGATTTTTATGTATTTCTGCAAAATGAAGAACCTCTAACAGTCCCTCTGTTGGTTGGCAGGATTATCCTCCAACAAAAATTTCAGCAGTGGAAATCCGCAATCGCATCCTCATGGCCAAGTCTGTGATATCTTGGGACACAATTCATCAAGGCTTCTTCGGCAGCACCTCCCAAACCCGCAACCTTTACCACCTAGAGGGACAAAGGCAGCTGGCGCATGGGAACACCATCACCTCCAAGTTCCCCTCCAAGTCACACACCTCCTGACTTGGAAGTATATCACCGTTCCTTCTCGTTGCTGGGTCAAAATCTTGCAACTCCCTCCCTAACAGCACTGTGGGAGTACTTTCACCACACGGACTGTAGCAGTTCAAGGCGGCGGCTCACCACCACCTTCTCAAGGGCAATTAGGGATGGGCAATAAATGCTGGCCTTGCCAGTGACACCCACATCCCATGAATGAATAAAAAAAAGACAGCATATATATATATATACACAACAGCACAACATGGCTTCTGGTAAGAACTGTACTGTACGTGGCTTTATTATTACATACAACAGTAGTCCATCAGGTGGCTCTATTACAGATGTAGATCAAATGTTTACTGTGAAACAAGTTCTATATTTACCATACAATAGCAAAATACTGCAGATGCTGGAAATCTGAAATAACAACAGAAAATGCTGGAAACACTCAGCAGGCCAGGCAGCCTCCGTGGAGAGAGAAACAGAGTTAACAGACCTGAAGCATTATCTCTGTTTCTCTCTCCACGGATGCTGCCTGGCGTGCTGTTTCCAGCATTTTCTGTTGTTATTCTATATTTACATATTTTGCTATCTCCAGTTCAGGGCACAAAGCATGTACCTGTTCATTTTTAGATGTAAATTGCACATTTTAACAGCCTGAACTGAGAATATTTTTTGGGTGACTGGTGGCAATGTAAAATGTGTTTGGATTATATAATAGGTGCTTGGAGGTGCCCCTTGGAATGAATTTTAATATTAGTAAACCTAACAGAAAATGCAATTACATATCGGTTTCAGAAAACTCCTCCAGTTAAATGGGTAATTGTCAATCGCAGCTACCTGCCTGCCCAGGAGCCATTACTGTCCTATTCTTCCTTCTAATTTACCAGAAGATGAAAATATGCATTGTGGATTGCCTCCCAGGTGTCTATCAAAATATACCTCGAAGTGTGAAACCATGCACAATTACTTATTGTGCTAAAAGCTGAATAGAGGAATAAAAATATTGTGTCTTAATTCAATCAATTATGATAAAATGTGAGTTGGTAGAGACTCTGGCTACATGTCCTCCACATCAATGTTCTATCTTATATATGTTTGACTGAATTTTAATTTTTGTCTCCAATTCTCCCCCGTGCCGTGCATTAACAGATAAACGGATTCTGGTTACAGCCTGTCTGAAGTATTTAAGGACTCTGTAAATCGAACTGGACTGCCTGACCTTTGCCTTCATCAGCATTCCCAGACTGTGCTGCGGGTGTTTGACGGAACAGCAGGGAGCAGGTGGCAGCAGAGCAGACTCAAAATGAACTGTGGAATCTGCTACAGTGGGGGCTGATGCAATTAATTTTGCATCACAGGCCACCATTTGGGGTTGTAATCAGACACTCATTGAGCTCTGTGTATTCATCTTGCAACACAAATATATTCTGAGAGTATGAAACACAGCCAAAAATAAATACTGAACTGCTGTGAAGTTATTGTAGTGCAGTGCTGTGGAGAAACTGCCCATTAAACAAATCCTAGTTAATTCAGCTGTAATTCAAAAGGTAGCCTGCTTTCCTCTGGTATTTTGGCTCAGGTTCAGTTACTATCATTTGGTTATCCACAGTTTTATTTCCCCCAAATTTAAACTGAAACTAGCTGCTGGGAAAAATAATGGCCTATAATTTGCTGCGGCAGGACATCTAACGACATCTGCCATTAATTGGACTTGCCCGTTTAGGTTTTTCAAATTTTTGCATGGCAAGTCGTTGAAAGTGTGAGCTGATAACGTTGCAGCGAGGGAAATTGGGCATCTGGGATCTCAGTGAATAGGACAAGCAACTGTGCATCTCTTTCACCAATCAGATTGAAGAACCCTCCGAGATATCTGCATTCCACCAATTCTGGCCTCTTGCGTATCCCGATTTTAATCACTCCACCATTCGTGGCTGTGCCTTCAGCTGCCTAGGCCTTAAGCTCCGAAATTCCCTCCCTAAACTCCTCTACCTCTCTACCTCTCTTTCCATGGCTCACGGGTAGCACTCTCGCCTCTGAGTCAGAAAGTTGTGGGTTCAGGTCCCACTCCAGAGACTTGAGCACAAAAATCTAGGCTGACACTCCAGTGCAGTGCTGAGGGAGTGCTGCACTGCCGGAGGTGCCGTCTTTCAGATGAGACATTAAACCGAGGCCCCATCTGCCTGATGGGGTAAAAAGATGGCATTATTTCAAAGAAGAGCAGGGGAGTTATCCCCAGTGTCCTGGCCAATATTTGTCCCTCAATCAGCATCACTAAAAACAGATTATCTGGTCATTATCACATTGCTGTTTGTGGGAGCTTGCTGTGTGCAAATTGGCTGCTGTGTTTCCTACATTACAACAGTGACTACAGTTCAAAAAGTACTTCATTGGCTGTAAAGTGCTTTGGGACATCCGGTGGTCATGAAAAGTGCTATATAAATGCAAATACAAGTCTGTTTCCTCCTTTAACCAAGCTTTTGGTCATCTGCCCTAATATCACCTTATGTGGCTCAGTGTTAAATTTTGTTTGATAACGCTCCTGTGAAGCACCTTGGAAGGTTATACTATGTTAAAGGCGCTATATAAATGCAAGTTGTTGTTGTTGAAATTAACGATATATGGACTGAGAAGGAAATGCAAATTAGAATGTCAGTGAATTCAATGTCAAATCAGGTACAGAAAGAAATAAAGAGAGGGAAAGAAAGTCTGGATTAAGAGAGAGAGAAAAAAGCGACAGAAAGGAAGGGTAATTTTTAATTTTAATTATACATTTTTCAAATCTCCAACAATTAAAGCCTGAAGGAATGTGACTCCACACTTGTAATAGTTAATTTTCAGTGCCAGAGAGGTTGCCTGACAATAATTAACAGTTATCACAGCATTAAAGGGGTATTTAGACTGAACTGGACAAGACTTAACTTTCTGTGGTGATTTTCGTTTCTACCTACCACACAAGTACAGCAACTTCACACATTTCAATGGTGAGACAGACAGCGAGATGCCGTTTTCGCAAAGTGAACACATCTTGGGCAGCAACTTTTGGATTTCCGTGTTTAACTGTGTATCTACCCTTCCATAAAATTACTAATTTTTCACTACTCGTTAAGACAACCATCAATCAAATGTGACGAAGTTTGATAAAATCTTCCATAGCGATCAAATAAAGTGTAACACCATAATTTTACGATATCAAACTGTGAGATTGAAAATGCATTATAATTTCAAGGACTTTATATAGAAATAATTTGTTGTACATCTAGAGATCAATTCGTGTTGTCAAGGTAATTATTGTTAAAGTATTGAAGAATGGAAATAATGTATAGATATTATATTAACTGTTTTTTCTGATGAAATGAATGGTTCCCTCCATGGTGACAGAAATCACCTTTTAGTTTTTTAGTGCATTATTGCATGATCCAAGTCAGTCCTCTCACCTCTGAGTCAGAAGGTTGTACTGGAGCAAGTCGTCTTCTTATCGTGTCCACGGACAGTCTATACATAGCCCAGCCAGAACTGGACACATTTTTGCGCCTTGTTGTTGAATTCGGCAAGATCTGCAACAGTGCAGGGTTCCTCTAATGATGGGCATTGCAGGAGATGTTGCATAGTCTGTGCCTCAGTTCCATATTCACAAGTTGTCGGGCTGGTTGAATATCCCCATTTGCTTAGTGACACCTTTGAGCAACCGACATCGGTCCTAAGTCTGTTAAGGCACTTCCAGGTTGCCCAGTTGCAATTAGCTCCTGGGGGAAGGCTTTCATCAAGTAAAATTTCCATCGCTGGGGGTTGTTCAAGGCTGGCGAGCCGGTCTTTCCACAAGGCGATGCGGGCTTCAGATGAGGTTGCTTGTAATGGAACAACACTGTTCATGAAGCTCTTTCTTGACTTTAGGCGGCTGGGTGTAGGTGTATGACAATGCAGAGGGTGTTTCTCATCTGATGTTTGACGGAGTCGCTCTTTCTTGCTGGCTACCGTTCTTCTTATATCAGGGTGAGCGATACCCGCCAGGATATATAGGCTGTTGGTGTTTGTTGGTTTTAAGCAACCTGTGATAAATCGGCAGCTTGCATTCAGAACGGCATCCATCTTCTTGGCATGAGTAGACCTTTCCCATGCAGGGCAGGCGTATTCGGCAGTGGAATAGCAAAGAGCAAGTGCACTGGTTCGCAATGTTTTCGGGCTTGTTCCCCATCTTGTGTTAGTGAGCTTATTCAGGATGTTGTTTCGTATGCTCACTTTTGCCTTTGTCTTCTCGATGTGGTTCTTGAAGGTGAGGCATCGGTCAAATTGGCTGCCACATTTGCCTATACAGGTAGACTATCCTTTATCCGAAAACCTCGGGACCAGCCGAGTTTCGGATAAAGGAGAATTTCGGATTTCGGAAGGTGGGTCGGCGGGGGTCCGCAGGGGGGTCGGCGGGGGGTCATGCGCACGACTTACGCTGACGCTCAGCGTAAGTCAGTCGGGGTCGGCGGGGGTCGGGGCCGGCGGGGTACGCGGGGGGGGGGGGTCGGTGGTTGTCGGGGCCGGCGGGGTCCGTGGGGGGGTCGGCGGTTGTTGGGGCCGGCGGGGTCGGCAGTTGTCGGGGCCGGCGGGGTCCGCGGGGGGGTCGGCGGTTGTCGGGGCCGGCGGGGTCGGCGGTTGTCGGGGCCGGCGGGGTCCGCGGGGGGGTCGGCGGTTGTCGGGGCTGGCAGGGTCGGCGGTTGTCGGGGCCGGCGGGGGGGTCGGCGGGGGGTCGTGCGCACGACTTACCCTTTATCCGAACTTCCAAAACTGGAACCCTCTAAAAACCGAAGGTTTTTTCGTTCGTACGCACGACTTATGCTGAACGAAAAAACCTTCGGTTTTTAGAGGGTTTCGGTTTTCGGAAGTCCGGATAAAGGGTAGTCTACCTGTATAACAATGATGACACTTCAAAAGTAATGCATTAACTGAAATGTTGGGGAGCATCCAGAGGATGTGAAAGCACGATGTAAAAGCAAGCTCTTGTTTTCTTTTTGAGTAGCAGTATTTTAAAATGAGTACCTAAGGCCAAGCAAACAGCATTTGATATTTATTTTATTATACCCTTTTGATGCAGTCACAGTTCAATTCCAGACTGAAGAGTCTCACCTGTAATCTCAGAATGGAAAAGTAGTGGCATCATCATTCAAAAGGCAATATGATCATTGAGAACTGACGAGTCCAATGAGACATCAAAAGGAGAACTGATGGTGTGGTTAAACATTGACATATTGTTACAAACAGGATTTCCCAACAACACAGTAATGAGCTGTTGTGTGATATGTAAATAAAATAGTGCAGGACAGTGAAATAGAAGTGATAGTTTTTCTACAAGGTTAACTGTCATTTCTAAAATTCTTACTTTTACTGTACCTTAATGTTCACAATAATGCCCTGAGATACATCATGTGCGTCTTTATGATTCCTCATGAATATATTTTTAAAATCTTTGTGAGAACCTACACTTGCTAATTTCACTTTACATTGCATCTTATTGCTTGTTGGGCCTATTAAGAATTGGTGTACATCCAAAGGAAGTAAAAACATTTCAAGCTTATTTAAACAGCACACACACCATCAAAATATGGATTACCATTTAGAAATAGTTGGCACATTTCCTTTGATATTCTAATACAGGTTTATCCTGTACTATCCTTTATCCGCACTTCTGAAAACCGAAAACCTCTGAAAACTGAAAGTTTTTTTGTGGAGCGTAAGTCGTGTGCACGACATAACCCGAGTGGCGCCAAACATGACCCAACGCGGCCGATGCTTTGTGGGCCAGCTTAGCGTAGGAGTCAGCCGATATCTGGCTTTCCCACAACTGGCGGCGGCAGTCGAGCCCCAGACCCCCGCTAAGTCAAGGAATTCAGATACGGAGCAGGGGGAGCTGTAAACAGACTGTGAGCAGCAGCACAGAGAAGCAGGAAGGGGAATGAGACACGGAACAGTCGCAAGAGGTAGCCTGAACTTTTTAAATTTATATTAAATACAAATACTAATTACCAAATTAATTTAATGTTCAGAGTTTCCCAGTCTGAAATAATACCTTCTGAGATCCGAAAATTTCCAAAAACCGAAACACAGCTGGTCCCAAGGTTTTCGGATAAGGGATAGTCAACCTGTATGGAACTACCAGTTCTTATTGAACATTTCTTAAAATATGTTGCTGGTCTAAAATATTAGAAAGGAATACACGTTTTATTTATAAATAGACTCAAAATCCCTATGGTGAATAATAATCTACAGAATCTGCTTGAATATTAATGAATCTACATGTTGACTTTCAGCTTCAATTGACTGGAATAATTGCTCTTACATTAACATATCAACATGGCAACAATCAACATTGCAAAGTCTCACCTATTTGAATATCTTCACAAAATTCCCGTCCCTCTCAGAGAAAACCCACTTGTAATACAAATGTTAACCATTTCACCAGCACCAATTTATTTAATTTAAACAGAAGACTTCTTGGGTCACACTGATCTGTAATTTACTTTGAACTGTTGTTCTAACTTTTGTCATTTGTTTACTCAGCATTCTATTGACTTACATGGGATCAATCGGCAAAAGGAACTTTTGACTCTTAACTTTTTACCTAATAAACAAAATTGCGCTTGTCTAATTGCAAAATTGGTGCTTCATAGGCTTGTTTTAATCTACAGTTTTGGTGTTTTTCAAGCTGGCTTACATGCTATCTATATATATTTATATTAGAAAAACTTTTACGTGCACAGTTTCTGTTTGTTATACTTCAGATGGCCATCATAAATTGTCTAATGAAAATTTTAAGTCATACAAATATAAATATAAGTATAAATAAACAAAAGCAGTCATGTATAAAAAAAACTCCCAAGGAACACAAAATAGCAGAAGCAATAATGGCGGGAGGGTCTTATTTCCATAAACAAAACCAGGGTTCTGATGTCCAACCAGAATAACAATTAACCTTTGAATTAACTCACCTTATGATTATTTATCAATTGTGGTAACACCTATACTTTAGCAGTAAAATAATACACTGTGTTTTACATGGTATGATGTTTCTGTCTTATAAAACAGAATATTCTGTGACTTGCTATGAATATATTAAAATTGATATGGCTGCACAAGCAGATGTTACACTTTTACAGAAGCAAAACAATTTCAAAAAGCTGTGTACTTCTTAGTTGCAACGTGAAACTGGTAAACACACTATACTATCCATAATTCCATAAAGGTATAATTAAACTCGGAAAGACCTTAGACTATGTTAACTTAACAATTAGACTTTGTGGCATTAAGCTTAGCCAAAAGTTCCTTTTCCTGAATGATCCCCAATCAATAGCATTCTGAATAAACAAATGACAGGTCGCAAACATAGAACTGAATTAATTTTAATTGCCTTTTCAAAAGTTAGAAAGGTAGTTCAAAGCATAATTTGCTTTGGCATTACGTAATATAACACTCCTGTCCTTAAAATAGAGCTTAACATCTGACTTACCATGAGCAGTGCCAATGGTAGTAAAATACTGCGGATGCTGGAAATCTGAAATAACAACAGAAAATGCTGGAAATACTCAGCAGGCCAGGCAGCATCCGTGGAGAGAGAAACAGAGTTAATGTTTCAGGTCTGGGACCCTTCATCAGAACTGGAAAAAGCTGGAGATGTAACAGATATTAAGCTGGTGCAGAGACAGGGGGGGGGCGGGCGTTAGGAGGGGAGGAAGGAATTGAAAGAATATACTGTGAAAATGTTGCACCTGCTTAATATCTGTTACATTTCCAGCTTTTTCCAGTTCTGATGAAGGGTCCCAGACCTGAAACGTTAACTCTGTTTCTCTCTCCACGGATGCTGCCTGGCCTGCTGAGTATTTCCAGCATTTTCTGTTGTTATTTCAGATTTCCAGCATCCGCAGTATTTTGCTATTGTATTAGTGTTTGGTTCACTGCCACCTCTCTTCTAGGAATGCCCACCTTGAAGAAGTTCTGCTCTTCTTTCCGACGGGAGTTCCGTTTGTCTCTTCAACCTTGTTCATCTTCATTGCTTTCAGTTTCCCTTCTCGTGTTTGATCAGGTATCTGCCAAGACTCGATTTCACAACCACATCTCTTTCCTCAGTAACTGTCTCCGGTTCAGAATTATTCCACATGGATTCCAACTGAACTTCCACCGTTCATGTTTTGGATCCACCCAGGATTACAAATATCTCCTGAATATTCATCGTTCCTCGAACTACTGCTCTCGCCGCATCTTGAGATCCACGCTCAACGTGATGCGCCGCCACATGAACAATCTCGACCTCTCTCTTCAGCAGCACCAACGCACTCTATCTCAAAGCTGTCATGGTCCACAGTTCCATTTCATCCTTCGACTCATCCGACGCTTCAACAAAAAACTTTTTTCTCCTTTTCTGATGTCAAGGATCGCAAGCTTCATCAACTCTTGGACAGCAACGCCCCTCCGGAACCTTCTTCCCTGTTACTTTCCTCTGATTCCATCCCTTCTTCCAATCTCACCTCCTGCCGTGTTTTCACTATCCCCTCTGACCTTCCCCTCTCTGACCCGTATGGTAGAGGTCGATTCGCCAAACAACAACATCACCACCCTTCGGAAGCTGAACGCCAACTCTCCAACACCTCCTCCTACCTCCGCCTGGACCATGACCCCACTAGCAAACATCAAGCCATTGTTTCCAAGAATGTCACTGACCTCATCTCCTCTGGAGATCCTCCCTCCATGGCCGCCAACCTCATAATCCCCCAACCCCACACAGCCCACTTCTACCTCCTTCCCAAGATCCACAAATAGGACTGCCCTGGTAGACCCATCGTTTCAGCCTGTCCTTGCCCCAAGAAACTTATATCTTCCTATCTCGACACTATTTTTTCTCACCTTGTCCAGTCTCTTCCCACCTACTTTCGCGACACTTCCGACGCCCTCCGTCACTTTAACAGTTTCCAGTTTCCTGGCCCCAACCATCTCCTTTTCACTATGGACGTCCAATCCCTCTACACCTCCATCCCCCACCAGGACGGCCTTAGGGCACTCCGTTTCTTCCTTGAACAGAGGCCCAACCAGTCCCCATCCACCACCACCCTCCTCCGCCTGGCTGAACTTGTTCTCACATTGAACAACTTCTCCTCTGACTCCACTCACTTCCTCCAAATTAAAGGTGTTGCTATGGGAACCCGCATGGGCCCTAGCTATGCCTGCCTGTTCATGGGATATGTGGAACACTCTTTGTTCCAGTCCTACTCAGGTCCCCTCCCTCACCTCTTTTTCCGGTACATCGATGACTGTATCGGTGCCGTTTCCTGCTCTCGCCCTGAACTAGATAAGTTCATTCACTTTACTTCCAATTTCCACCCTTCCTTCACCTTCACATGGTCCATCTCCGACTCTTCCCTTCCCTTCCTTGACTTCTCCGTCTCCATTTCTGGCGATCGGCTTTCGACAAACATCCATTACAAGCCCACCGACTCCCACAGCTACCTGGACTACACTTCCTCCCACCCCGCTTCCTGTAAGGACTCTATTCCATTCTCCCAGTTTCTCCGTCTCTGCTGCGTCTGTTCTGACGATGCCACCGTCCATACCAGTGCTTCCGACATGTCTTCCTTTTTCCTCAACCGAGGATTCCCCTCTACTGTGGTTGACACGGCCCTTGACCATGTCCGTTCTGCTCTCACCCCTTCCCCTCACTCCCAGAACCACGATAGGGTTCCCCTTGTCCTCACCTTTCACCCCACCAGCCTCCACATTCAACGGATCATCCTCCACCATTTCTGCCACCTCCAGTGTGATCCCACCACCAAACACATCTTCCCCTCACCTCCCCTTTCAGCATTCTGAAGGGACCGCTCCCTCCGCGACACCCTGGTCCACTCCTCAATCACCCCCAACAGCCCTTCTCCTTCACCTGGCACCTTCCCGTGCAAGCACAGGAGATGTAACACATGCCCTTTTACCTCCTCCCTTCCCACTGTCCAGGTCCCCAAGCACCCCTTCCAGGTGAAACAGCGATTTACTTGTACTTCTTGCAATTTAATATATGGTATTCACTGCTCACGATGTGGTCTCCTCTACACTGGGGAGACCAAACGCAGATTGGGTGACCGCTTTGCGGAACACCTCCGTTCAATCCGTAAGGGTGACCCTGAGCTTCCGGCCGCCTGTCACTTTAATTCTCCACTTCACTCCCACTCTGATCGCTCTGTCCTCGGCCTATTACATTACTCCAATGAAGCTCACAAAAGCTCGAGGTACAGCACCTCATCTTTCGATTAGGCACTTTACAGCCTTCTGGACTCAATATCGAGTTCAACAATTTCAGATAATAATCCCTGCCCCCATTTTTCATGCTGTATGATTTTGCCATTCCCATTTGCAACATTTTCACAGTATGTTCTTTCAATTCCTTCCTCCCCTCCTAAACCCCTCCCCCCTGTCTCTGCACCTGCTTAATATCTGTTACATTTCCAGCTTTTTCCAGTTCTGATGAAGGGTCCCAGACCTGAAACGTTAACTCTGTTTCTCTCTCCACGGATGCTGCCTGGCCTGCTGAGTATTTCCAGCATATTCTGTTGTTATTTTATATATATATATATATATAGTCTTGTGTCAAACTTCAGATGTTACACTTTGTATAACATACAAATCATGACCAAACAGTTTTTATTTTAAATGTATAATAAGTTAATAAAGCAGAGAAGTTATGTTAAACTTATACAGGTCCTTGGTTAGACCACACCTAAGAGCACTGTGCACAGTTCTGGGCTCCATTTACTAAAAGGATTTGGAAGCAGTGGAGGAAGTGCAAAAAAGGTTTACACGGATGATACCAGAACTGAAAGGGTACAATTATCAGGAAAGACTAATCAGGATGGGACTTTTTCTCTAGAAAAGAGAAGACTGAGAGGTGACTTTTTTTAAAATTCGTTTATGGGATCTGGGCGTCGCTGGCAAGGCCAGCATTTATTGCCCATCCCTAGTTGCCCTTGAGAAGGTGGTGGTGAGCCGCCTTCTTGAACTGCTGCAGTCCGTGTGGTGAAGGTACTCCCACAGTACTGTTAGGGAGGGAGTTCTAGGATTTTGACCCAGCAACGATGAAGGAACGACGATATACTTCCAAGTCAGGATGGATGGTGTGTAACTTGGAGCGGAACTTGGAGGTGGTGGTGTTCCCATGCGCCTGCTGCCCTTGTCCTTCTAGGTGGTAGAGGTCGCAGGTTTGGGAGGTGCTGCTGAAGGAGCCTTGGTGAGTTGCTGCAGTGCATCTGGTAGATGGTACACATTGCAGCCACGGTACGCCGGTGGTGGAGGGAGTGAATGTTTAAGGTGGTGGATGGGGTGCTAATCAAGCGGGCTGCTTTGTCCTGGATGGTGTCGAGCTGCTTGAGTGTTGTTGGAGCTGCACTCATCCAGATAAATGGAGAGTATTCCATCACACTCCTGACTTGTGCCTTGTAGATGGTGCAAAGGCGTTGGGGAGTCAGGAGTTGAGACACTCGCTGCAGAATACCCAGCCTCTGACCTGCTCTTGTTGCCACAGGATAAAGGTCTTTAAAATTATGTAGAGATTCAATAGGGTAGACATAGAGAAACTGGTTGCACTTGTGGGGAGACCAAAAGTAGTAGCCATTAATGTAAGATAGTACTAATAAATCCAGTAAGGAATTCAAGAGCAACTTGATTAGTCAGAGAATGTGGAACATGGAGTGGTTGAGGCGAATAGCTTAGATGCATTTAAGAGGAAGCTGAATAAGTAGATGAGGGAGAAAGGAATAGAAGGAGATGTTGATAGGGTGAGATGAAGTAAATAGAGTGGGAAGAGGCTCATGTAGAACAGAACCGATGGGGCGAATGGCCTGTTTCTGCACTGTAAATTCTATGTATACAAAAAAAATCCAGTCGTTTGCTACTGGTTTCTCTAACCTTGAAATGTTGGGCCACCAGTGTGTGATTATAACTATTGGTAAGTCAGAATTTTTTATCATGCTATTATGCCAACATTTAACATTAGAACTACCTATGTAAACATTTATAATTAAAATCCTGTATGTAAACAGTTGTCTATAACAATGCAGGGATGGGCAATAAATGCTGGCCTTGCCAGTGACGTCCACATCCCATGAACGAATAAAAAACAAGTTGCACTCTACGGCTACTAGGTGGCAATATGGAGTTGAAGTGAATAGTGATTTACTTTTTAAAACATTTAACTTATTATATATTAGCTGGAGTGCCCAGCGGTGACGAGGCTTTTTTGAGGGCATGTTGTTGTTGGAAGAGAGAGAGAGAGAGACTGGGGGGAAGAGAGAGAGCGACTGGGGGGAAGAGAGAGAGCGAGAGACGGGGGGGGAGAGAGAGAGTGACTGGGGGGAAGAGAGAAAGGGACTGGGGGAAGAGAGAGAGCGACGGGGGGAAGAGAGAGAGCGACTGGGGGGAAGAGAGAGAGCGACTGGGGGGAAGAGAGAGAGCGACTGGGGGGAAGAGAGAGAGCGACTGGGGGGAAGAGAGAGAGCGACTGGGGGGAAGAGAGAGAGTGACTGGGGGAAGAGAGAGCGCGACTGGGGGGAAGAGAGAGAGCGACGGGGGAAGAGAGAGAGCGACTGGGGGGAAGAGAGAGAGCGACTGGGGGGAAGAGAGAGAGCGACTGGGGGGAAGAGAGAGAGCGACTGGGGGGAAGAGAGAGAGCGACTGGGGGGAAGAGAGAGAGCGACTGGGGGGAAGAGAGAGAATGACTGGGGGGAAGAGAGCGAACGACTGGGGGGAAGAGAGAGAACGACTGGGGGGAAGAGAGAGAGCGACTGGGGGAAGAGAGAGAGTGACTGGGGGGAAGAGAGAGAGCGACTGGGGGGAGAAGAGAGAGAGAGAGACTGGGGGGAGAAGAAAGAGAAAGAGAGACGGGGGGAGAGAGAGAGAGACTGGGGGAGAGAGAGAGAGAGAGACTGGGGGAGAGAGAGAGAGAGACTGGGGGGAGAGAGAGACTGGGGGGAGAGAGAGGGGGAGAGAGAGAGAGGGGGAGGGAGGGGGCAGAGAGAGGGGGGAAGGAGGGAGGGGGGTGAGGGAGGGGAGGGGTGAGGGGGGAGGTGGGGGAGGGAGGGGGAGAGAGGGGGAGAGAGGGGGAGGGAGGGGGCAGGGAGAGAGGGGGCAGAGAGAGAGGGGGAGGGAGGGGGCAGAGAGAGAGGGGGAGACAGAGAGGGGGAGGGAGGGGGAGAGAGAGAGTGGGAGGGAGGGGGGAGAGAGGGGGAGGGAGGGGGAGAGAGAGAGGGTGAGGCAGGGGGGAGAGCGAGGGGGAGAGAGAGGGGGAGGCAAGGGGAGAGAGAGAGGGGGAGAGAGGGTGAGGGAGGGGGCAGGGAGAGAGGGGGTGTGGCGCAGGGAGAGAGGAGGGCGCAGGGAGAGAGGGGGAGGGGGGCAGAGAGAGAGGGGGGAGAGAGGGGGAGGGAGGGGGCAGAGAGAGCAGGGAGAGAGGGGGAGGGGAGAGAGAGAGAGAGGGGGAGGGAGGGGGGAGAGAGAGAGGGGGAGGGAGGGGGCAGAGAGAGAGGGGGAGAGAGAGAGGGTGAGGTAGGGGGGAGAGAGAGGGGGAGAGAGAGAGGGTGAGAGAGAGGGTGAGGCAGGGGGGAGAGAGAAGGGGAGAGGGAAGTGGGGAGGGGGAGAGGGGGGAGGGGGTAGAGGGGAGAGGGGGGGAGAGGGGAGAGGTGGGAGGGGGAGAGGGGAGGGGGGAGGGGGAGAGGGGGCAGAGGGGGGGAGGGGGGATAGGGGGTGAGGGGGGAGAGGGGGGGAGAGAGAGGGGGAGAGGGGATGGGGGAGAGGGGAGGGGGTGAGGAGAGAGAGACAGAGGGAAGGAGAGAGAGACGGTGAGTAGCCCACGGCCGCAAATGGAGCCAAGCCCCGGGAATGGGCGTGAGCCGGCTTGAGGCTGTGAGAGACGGCAGGGCCCGGTTGCCGGGGTAACCCTTCCCCCCCCCCCGCCCTCCCGAGCCCTGCCCCCCGCCCTCCCGAGCCCCACTCTCTGCCCTCCTGAGCCCCGCCCTCCCGAGCCGGCTTCAAGACCACCGATTGCGGCTGGGTCTGCGCTGAAGCCAAGCCCCGGGAACGTGCGTGAGCCGGCTTGAGGCTGAGAGAGAGGGCCGGGCCCGGTTGCTGGGGTAACCCTTCCCCCCCCTTCCCGCCCTCCCGAGCCCCGCCTCCCGCCTGAGCCGGCTTCAAGACCGCTGATTCACTCGCGCTCCGGGCCGACGTTGACGCGCGCGCTGACTCCCGCCCCGCCCGCCTTTACTATGATGGCGGCGATGGCTACACTCGCCTCAGTCCCACACCGCCATCCTTTAGAAAGATGGCAGCGATCGCGGGCCGCTTGTTGAGCAGGACGGGAGGTGCGTAGCTCGGGCGTGGCTGGGCAACAGAGGCCCAGGCTTCGAGGCCAGCCTGCAAAAACGGTGAAAGGTAGGAAAATTATAGAGGTTAGAGAAAAGATTTACAAATGAATTAACTTTTTTTTAAAAACAATTTGTGTTTTAAAAGCAACTTTTTTTTTGCTGGAAATCTAGATTTGAAAAGAAACACGCAGAAAGTGAGAAAAAGAAATGAAGAGTTTGGAATCAAGATGGCGGCCACTCACCTCAACTCAGAAGCATTAGGCCCACCCACACACGCACCGATTGGTCAACCGTCAGGTCACTGAACTGTAGGATTGGTCAATCGTCACGTCACTTGACTCTAGGATGGCCCGCCCGCACACGCAATGAACCTGCCCCCATGACGCAGCGATTGGTCGACCGTCGGGTCGCTCGACTGTACGATTGGTCAACCTTCACGTCACTCGATGCTAATGAGCGGATAATGAGCAGAATTTTGAACATTTTTTGGATACCGTCGGCACAATTTTTGTCCGACCAAAAAGTAAATACGCCTATGAGAGTCCCCTAATGATAAGCTTTCTTTTGATATAACATATGTGTAGGTACGCTCTATAACTTTTGATTGTATAGCCGGACAGAGAGACAGACAGACAGACAGACAGACAGAGACAGAGAGACAGAGAGAGAGACAGAGAGACAGACAGAGAGACAGACAGAGAGACAGACAGAGAGACAGACTTATTTATATATATAGATTACAAAAAAATTAAAATCTTACATTTGCACGCAAGTCTATTACAAATTCCTATGTCAATATTTATAATGGAAATTGCCAATATTTGTCATTTTGGGGCAGTAATTCCTCCCCAAACGCGTGAGTACGGAAGGGGTACTCATGCGTCTGGCCGGAGGAAATGCCGGTTTTCAGCATGCACAGCGCATGCGCTGAAAACCAGCATTTCCTCTCCTCCAACCCAAGAGTTGAAGAGGCTAGCGCGTGCGTCTTGGATTTCCTCTGTTTTGGGGGATTTGCGCATGTGTAAAGGCCTCCGGTCTTTACGCTTGTAAAAAGCACACGTAAGTATTTATTTTTACAGGTAAGTGGTGTTTTAGTGTAATTTAGAATTTTTTTCCCACAGGTTTATCATTTTAAAGAATCTACAATAACGTAAGTTTAGTTTTAGACCCTTTTTATTAAAAAATTATTTTTTTCAAAAAAAAAATTATTGTTTAAATTTTTTTTTAAACTTATTTATACTTAATTTAATGATTGGGATATTTTTTAAATTTTTATTTAAAGTTTAAATAGTGTTTTGGGCCCCCGTAGTTTTCATGAGTTTGACAGTTCTTACTCTCAAACTCATGAATGAACCTTCCCCTCCCCTGATTGGTTGTACAGTGTTCACCTGATCCCAGCCGGCACATCGCACTAACTACGCCGCTGGATCAGGTAAGCACTGCGCGCTGACATCTGAACCGGGCCGGTGACAGGAAATGCAAGGAGGCCCGGGCTTCAGATGTCAGCGCGCAGGGTGAGTGCAGATCGGGGGCTTGCACGCGCGGCAAGCCCCCGACACCAAGTTCTGGGCCATTGTAATTCAAACATCCCACCAATGGTGACACTGTAGCATCTCAGAATTGCCTCTCCCAGCTCTTCAACCTGTACTGCAGAGAAAGTCCTGTGCTGCAACCAGCTCGTTTTGTCTGATTCACAAAATGTTCTAGGTTTCATATTGTGTAAAAATAAAGACAAAAATGTACGAATTTAAAATAGGGACTGAATTACAGCTGCACACCCTGGTCCAATTATCCCCTGCCTTCGAACTCTCTCTCTCACCTTTAGACTACATTTTGTCATCAGTTCCCATGTGCAAAGTCACAGCAGATTCACGAGTATATTTAACTTTTTCATTGCTGCCCCCTTGCAGGCCATATTTGGGTGCCAGTCATGTCCTCCCCATCTCTGCAATTTCCCTCTCCTTAGTTCCCTCCTTTTTTGACTCTCTGCCCCCAAAAGTTGTCGTTGGCCACTTCTAACTAGACTCACAAGCCTCGCTTCCCTGATCAGTAACAGTTTGGACCTTGGAGGTGGTTATTGGAATTGTAGAGCCACCTGAGGTAAGTGCAGAGCATTTAGTGGAAAACACTATTAAAAAAAAGGTAATAAATTTACTTAAACTGATGGTTTACATCTGTCGATACTGAAAAAAGCTAGGGAAGGAATAGCAAAGGCTCCAATGCTAATTTTACAATATTATGTGGGAAGGAAAAATGTAAGGGTGAGAAATGTAACACCATTCTTTAAATAAAGAGAGAGGGGTACAGGAAAAAAATTATATGCCAGTCAATCTTACTTCAATTTTTGGTAAGCTACTGGGACGTAAAATTCTTCAGTTCCTGCTTGAACAAAACCAACGTACATTTATATAGAATAACAACAGAAAATGCTGGAAACACTCAGCAGTCAGGCAGCATCTGTGGAGCGCCTCTCCATGGATGCTGCCTGACCTGCCGAGTGTTTCCAGCATTTTCTGTTGTTATTTCAGGTTTCCAGCATCTGCAGTATTTTGCTTATATACATTTATATAGCATCTTTAACTTAGTAGAACAGCCCAAGGTGCTTCACGGGTGTATTATCAGGCAAAAATAGACACCAAACCTTAAGACAGGCAACCAAAAGCCTGGTCAATGACTCCAGCAGTACACATGTGGTGGAGGGAACCCCCATCCCCTCACACACCAGACTATAGTCCCACCCCAAATTGTTGGCATGGTGACATTTCCATGAATGGGGTAATACGCCAGTGACGGCAGGAGGAGCTGTCCATGTGAGACAAAATGGCAGATGCCATTAAAATGCCCTTTCAGACTGAAAAATAAATTACTCAAAGTCTTCAGCTCGGAGGGAAGCTACTCTGTCTCAGACAAAAGGGGCAAATCCTGTCTGACCAACATCCTTAATTTCTTTGAGAAGGTGACAACCCATGTCGATTATGGTAAACCCTACGACATGCTGCATTTAAGATTTTCAAAAGCCATTTGATGAAGTTCCACATGAAAGCCTCCTAATTAAGCTCAATTGTCCCCACCACAATGTTCCCCAGCCATCGACTCCATCCCTCTCCCGGGCAACTGTCCGAGGCTGAGCCAGACTATTCGCAATCTTGGTGTCGTATTTGACCCGAGTTGAGCTTCTGACCACATATCCGTGCCATCAATAAGTCCGCCTATTTCCACCTCTAACATCGCCCAATTCCGCCCCTTGCCTCAGCTCATCTGCTGCTGAAACCCTCATCCATGCCTTTGTTACCTCTAGACTTGACTATTCCAATGCACTCCTGGCCAGCCTTCCATTTTCCACCCTCCATAAACTTGAGGTCATTTAAACCTCTGCTGCCCATGTCCTAACTCGCACCAAGTCCCATTCACCCATCACCCCTGTGCTCGCTGACCTACATTAAGCAATGCCTCGATTTTAAAATTCTCATCCTTGCTTTCAAATCCCTCCATGCCCTTTCTCTGTAACCTCCCCCAGCCCTACACCCCTCCGAGATATCTGTGCTCCTCCAATTCTGGCCACTAGTTCATCCCTGATTTTAATCTTTCCACCATTGGCGGCTGTGCCTTCAGGTGCCTCGGCCCTAAACTCTGGAATTCCCTCCCTAAACCTCTCCACCTCTCTTTCCTCCTTTAAGATGCTCCTTAAAACCTACCTCTTTGACCAAGCTGTATTTATATCCCCTTATGTGGCTCGGTGCCAAACTCTGTTTGATAATGTTCCTGTGAAGCACCTTGGGATGTTTTACTACGTCAAAGGCGCTATATAAATACAAGTTATTATTGTTGTTGTTGTTAATATTTTAAGAATTTACGAGTGTGTTCATCAATATAACGAATGTCAGTATTAGACAAGCAAAAACTCACTATTACTGTTTTAAGTCCTGAAATTGAAGTTTTGAGGAGATCTACACAGAATCTTTAAAATTAATTTTGCACTTTGAATTTAACTGCTCAAGAAAACAAATGTCAGTATTAGGGAAGCAAAAACTTTTCATCCTTTAATGCAGAACTACTCGCATCAAATAGTCCCAGTTTGGGTATAGAATGGGAAAAATAAGGAAGTTACTTCTACTCTGTTCCAAAAAGGTCCCTTAACCCCTACCTCAGAAAAAAACATTCCCTACTACACCAGTGCAAGTGGATGTTTCTGCCCCCAGTTAGTGCTGAATTATGGATAGTTCAGTGATGTGGAGCCATTCCCACTATGAGCTTAGGTTGAAGCTGCACAAATCACTTCATGATGTACCTTTACAAGGATGAGATATTCATGCCATTAAAATGGGTTGAATGTATAAAAAGTTTTGCAGTAGGACAATACATAGCTTTCAAGATCAGTTTAAGTTTCAAAAGTATAATTTATAAATAAAAATGCACTAAACATATGAGAATAAATTTAGCGCTCCCACACTCCCAGCAGGGAGCCATGCTGCAAGGGAGCTCAGGTAAGAGATAGTGCTGTGACATTCCTGCTTCTCCAACCCAAGTCCCTTCAATTGTGGGTCCTGCCAAAAGCCTCGGATTGCATAATTTCCTCTATGGAGTGGTGTTTAGCTTTAAGAGTGAGATACATTAGATGCTTTAAGAGTGAGATGCAAATCAATATTCCGGGGTATAGAATCTTCAGGCGAGACAGAGAGGGGAGTAAAAGAGGAGGGGGTGTCGCAATATTAATCAAGGAGTCAATTACTGCTGTAAGGAGGGATGATATCTTAGCAGGTTCCTCTAATGAGGCCATATGGTTAGAACTTAAAAACGAAAAGGGGGAAGCACTTTGCTGGGAGTGTACTATAGGCCCCCAAACAGTCAGGGGGAGATAGAGGAACAGATACGTAGGCAAACCTGAGAGAAGTGTAGAAATAATAATGCTAGTAGATTTATAAAATCATTGCAGAGTTCTGAATTTGAAACTGGGATATATATGAAGACATATGCACAGCCTGTTTTGTACAGGAATATTTGGCACCTCAGTAACTGAAGAAAGCAGATTTCTGTGTAATGTTCCATGAAGCTAGTTTATGATCTCCTGGGCTTTAATAGTTGATATTAAATTTAATCTGGTATATTACACCTGTTTTTTTGAATAATAAGTGCTGATTCACAGGCAAAATGTGCTCATCGTAAATCTCCAGATAAATAAGTGCAAATTATAAAAAGGTACAGAGTGTGAGGCAGCGGCAAAACACTGACTGGGGACACATTATCCAGGGTTTAGTGCTAACCTTGTTGTTTATTATGGTACACGATAACACCAGCCTATTTTGCACATATATTATTCAGAGTAAAAACAACTCATCCTTTGATTAGGAACTCTACAGCCCTCTGGACACAACATAGAGTTCAACAATTTCAGATCATAACCTCGGCCCCTATCACATATATATATAATATATTTATATTCTCTTTTTTTATCCACACTTTTTGTTTGGCCTTTTTTTCTTCCCTCCCACATGGCAACTGTCCTTCATTCTGCCAGCGCAATTCACACCTCATCTAGAGCCATCCTTTGTTCCTTAACCTGTCCCATTACCACCTCCTCTTGCCTTGAATATCTCTCAATGTCTCTTAATCTCTCCTGTTTTCTATCCTATCGCTGACCTTCTATCCTATCACTGACCTTCCTTTTTGTTCTTTCATCCCCTCCCCCTTTTCCCAGCCCCTAAACTTGCTTTCTATTTCCTGCTTTTTTCCAGTTCTGACGAAGGGTCATCGACCTGAAATGTTAACTCTGTTTCTCTCTCCACGGATGCTGCCTGGTTTGCTGAGTTTTTCCAGCGTTTTCTGTTGTTATTTCGGATTTCCAGTTTCCGCAGTATTTTGCTATCATACTTTAAGCATTCTTGAGATAAGAGAGCTAATGAAGGCGTTAACTGAATTGCTAAACAGAGAAGAATGTCACACAGTATTCCATGTACTTCTTCAGTAAGAGGAAGGTCTTATCTACATTGCATATTTATGCCATTCACAGATCTATCTGGTTCCTCATTTGCCTCAATGTATTGAAATACCCTTTGAGTTTTCAAAAACAGTGTATTTTCTTTCACAAATATTAAATATGCTTCTATTTAAATTTGCAATAACCATTATAGAACAGATAGCTTTTATTAATTGTATTTTGTGCTGAAATGCTATTATAGTCCTCAGATACTTGAAAAAAAACATTTTAAATAACAAGCCTTGCACTTTGGGGTGTGCAAGTTAGAATCACAGAAATTTACAGCACAGAAGGAAGCCATTCGCTCCAGCGTGCCTGTGCCTGTCAAAAGAGCTCTCCAGACTAATCCCACTTTCCAGCTCTTGGTCCGTAGCCTTGTAGGTTATGGCACTTCATAGAAACATAGAAACATAGAAGATAGGAGCAGGAGTAGGCCATTTGGCCCCTCGAGCCTGCTCCGCCATTCAATGCGATCATGGCTGATCATCCAAATTCAGTACCCGGTCCCTGCTTTCTCCCCATATCCCTTGATCCCTTTAGCCTTAAGAAATATATCCAACTCCTTTTTGAATATATTTAATGAATTGGCCTCTACTGTCTTCTGTGGTAGAGAATTCCACAGGTTCACCACTCTCTGGGTGAAGAAATTCCTCCTCATTTCTGTTCTAAATGGCATACCCATTATCCATAGACTGTGTCCCCTGGTTCTGGACTCCCCGACCATCAGGAACATCCTTCCTGCATCTAATCTGTCCAGTCCTGTTAGAATTTTATAAGTTTCAATGAGATCACCTCTCATTCTTCTAAACTCCAGCGAGTACAAGCCCAATCGACCCAATCTCTCCTCATACGTCATTCCTGCCATCCCAGGTATCAGCCTGGTGAATCTTCGCTGAACTCCTTCCATGGCAAGAACATCCTTCCGCAGATAAGGCGACCAAAACTGCACACAATACTCAAGATGTGGTCTCACCAAGGCCCTGTACAACTGCAGCAAGACATCCTTGTTCCTGTACTCGAACCCTCTCGCTACGAAGGCCAACATACCATTTGCCTTCTTAACCGCCTGCTGCACCTGCATGCTTACCTTCAGCGACTGTGCACAAGGACACCCAGGTCTCGTTGCATTTCCCCTTCTCCCAATCTATTGCCATTTAGATAATAATCTGCCTTCCTGTGTTTGCCACCAAAGTGGATAACCTCACATTTATCCACGTTATATTGCATCTGCCATATTTCTGCTCAATCACCCAACATGTCCAAATCATCCTGGAGTTTCTCGACACCCTCCTCACAGCACACACGCCCACCCAGCTTTGTGTCGTCTGCAAATTTGGAGATATTACATCTAGTTCCCTTGTCTAGATCATTAATATATATTGTGAATAGCTGGGGTCCAAGGACCGATCCCTACGGTACCCCACTAGTCACTGTCTGCCACTCGGAAAAAGACTCGTTTATTCCAATTCTTTGCTTTCTGTCTGCCAACCAGTTCTCTATCCAAGTCAATACCTTGCCCCCAATCCCATGTGCCTTAACTTTACACGCTAATCTCTTATGCGGGACCTTATCGAAGGCCTTCTGAAAGTCCAGATACACCACATCCACTGGTTCTCCCTTATCTATTTTACCAGTTACATCCTCAAAAAATTCCAGTAGATTAGTCAAGCGCGATTTACCTTTTGTGAATCTATGTTGACTTTGTCTGATCCTGTCACTGTTTTCCAAGTGCTCGGCTATTACATCTTTTATAATGGACTCTAGCATTTTCCCCACTACCGATGTCAGGCTTACCAGTCTGTAATTCCCCGTTTTCTCTCTACCACCTTTTTTGAATAGTGGGGTAACATTAGCTACCCTCCAATCCATGGGTACAGTTCCAGATTCCATCGAATGTTGGAAGATGATCAGCAATGCATCTACTATTTCTAGGGCCACTTCCTTAAGTACCCTAGGATGTAGATTCAGGCCTTGGGGATTTATCGGCCTTCAAGCCCATCAATTTCCCTAACACCATTTCCCTACAAATACTGATTTCTTTCAATTCCTCCCTTTCATCAGATCCTATGTTCCCCGGCATCTCTGGGAGGTTATTTGTGTGCTCCTTTGTGAAGACAGAACCAAAATATGTATTTAGTTGGTCCGCCATTTCTTTGTTCCCCGTTATAAATTCCCCTGATTCTGACTGCAAGGGATCTACGCTTGACTTCACCAATCTTTTTCTCTTCACATATCTATAAAAGCTTTTACAGTCAGTTTTTATGTTCCTTGCAAGCTTACTCTCATATTTTATTTTCCCCTTCTTCATTAATCCCTTTGTCCTCCTTTGTTGAATCCTAACTGCTCCCAATCCTCAGGATTATTGCTTTTTCTGGCCAATTTATATGTCCTCTCCTTGGATCTTATGCTATCCCTAATTTCCCTTGTTAGCCACGGTTGAGTCACCTTTTTTGTTTTATTTTTATGCCAAACTGGGATGAACAAATTCTGTAGTTCATCCATGCGGTCTTTGAATGTTTGCCATTGCCTATCCACCGTCAACCCTTTGAGTGACATTCCCCAATCAATCCTACCCAACTCGTGCCTCAGACCATCGTAGTTTCCTTTATTTAAATTTCGGACCCTTGTCTCTGAGTCAACTACTTCATTCTCCATCTTAATGAAGAATTCTATCATATTATGATCGCTCTGACCGAAGGGGCCTCGTACAACAAGATTGCTAATTAATCCTTTCTCGTTACATAATACCCAGTCTAAGATGGCCTGATCTCTGGTTGGTTCCTCGACATATTGGTCCAGGAAACCATCCCGTAAACACTCCAGGAATTCCTCCTCCACAGTATTGTTACTAATTTGGTTAGCCCAATCTATATGTAGATTAAAGTCACCCATGATGACTGCTGTGCCTTTATTGCACGCTTCTTTAATTTCCCTTTTAATGCCATCCCCAACCTCCGCCTTACTCTTTGGAGGTCTATATACCACTCCCACTAACATTTTCTGCCCCTTGGTATTTCTCAATTCTACCCATACAGATTCCACATCATCAGAGCTAATATCCTTCCTTACAATTGTGTTAATCCCTTCTTTAACCAGTAATGCTACCCCACCTCCCTTTCCTTTTTGCCTATCTTTCCTGAATATCGAATACCCGTGGATGTTGAGTTCCCAGCCTTGGCCATACTTGAGCCATGTTTCCGTAATCCCAACCAAATCATATTCGTTTACCTCTATTTGCGCAGCCAATTCATCCACCTTATTACAAATGCTCCTCGCATTAAGACACAAAGCCTTCAGGCTTATTTTTTTTAACGCTCTTAGACCTATTAGAATTATTATTTACTGTGGCCATGTTTGATTTAAGCCGTTGATTTCTCTGACTGCCACTTTTGTTTTTCTTCTTCCTTTCTTTTGCTTTTATCCTTGTTTCCCTTTCCTCTGTCCCCCTGCTCAGGTTCCCAACCCCCTGCCATCTTAGTTTAAACCCTCCCCCAGAGCACTAGCAAGCACTCCCCCTAGGACATCGGTTCCAGCCCTGCCCAGGTGCAAACCATCCGGTTTGAACTGGTCCCACCTCCCCCAGAACAGGTTCCAATGTCCCAGGAACTTGAATCCCTCCCCGTTGCACCATTCCTCAAGCCACGTATTCATCTGAAATATCCTTCTATTTCTACTCTGACTAGCACGTGGCACTGGTAGCAATCCTGAGATTACTACCTTTGAGGTCCTATTTTTTAATTTACCTCCTAACTCCCTATATTCAACTTTTAGGACCTCATCCCGGTTTTTACCTATATCGTTGGTACCTATATGCACCACGACAACTGGCTGTTCACCCTCCCCTTCCAAAATGTTCTGCAGCCGCTCTGAGACATCCTTGACCCTTGCACCAGGGAGGCAACACACCATCCTGGAGTCTCGTTTGTGGCCGCAGAAACGCTTATCTATTCCCCTGACAATAGAATCCCCTATTACAATAGCTCTACCCTTCTTTTTCCTCCCGTCCTGTGCAGCAGAGCCACCCCTGGTGCCAGGAAGTTGTCTGCTGCTGCCTTCCTCTGATAAGCCATCCCCCCCAACAGTACTCAAAGTGGTGTATCTGTTTGAGAGGGGGATGTCCACAGGGGACCCCTGCACTACCTGCCTGCACCTAGTACTCTGCCTGTTGGTCACCCCTTCCCTTTCTGCCTGTCCAACCTCTACCTGCGGTGTGTCCAACTCCGTAAACGTGCTATTCACGACGTCCTCAGCATCGTGAACGCTCCCTTATGCATCCAACCGCAGCTCCAGCGCCGCAATGCGGTCTGCCAGTAGCTGCAGCTGGACACACTTCCTGCACACATAGTTGTCAGGGACACAGGAAGTGTCCCTTAGTTCCCACATAGCGCAGGAGGAGCATACCATGGGGCCGGGCTCTCCTGCCATGACTTACCTTTTAATTAATTGAAATTAAATTAAATCAAATCAATCCCAGCAATTACACTACAGTTAAATGGTTTACCAACAGTCCCCACTACACCAGAGAGACCTTAGTAACTATAAACCACAGAGTTAAAGTTTAAAAAGAGAGAAATACTCACCAACCAATCATCTACCTGCTTTCTGGTGACATCACACTTCAATTACTTTTTACTTCTCTCCCTCTGAGCTTGGAGATTGCAGATTAGTAAACCTACCTGGTCTCGGAGCTGCTTTTTAACCGCCGCCGCTCAGCCGCCTCGTTCCCTCGCAGGTCCGCCCGCCTGCCGCTGCTGCTCTGAGGCCTACCTGGTCTCGGAGCTGCTTTTTAACCGCCGCCGCTCAGCCGTCTCGTTCCCTCGCAGGTCCGCCCGCCTGCCGCCGCTGCTCTGAGGCCTACCTGGTCTCGGAGCCGCTTTTTAACCGCCGCCGCTCAGCCACCTTGTTCCCTCGCAGGTCCGCCCGCCTGCCGCCGCTGCTCTGAGTGCATATCTAAATATTTTTTAAATGTGATGAGGGTTTCTGCCTCTACTACCCTTTCAGGCAATGAGTTCCAGACCCCCAGCACCCTCCTCAACTCCCCTCTAATTCTTTTACCCATTACTTTAAATCTGTGCCCCTTGGTTATTGCCGTCTCTGCTAGGGGAAGTAGGTGCTTCCTACCCACTCTATCTAGGCTCTTCATAATTTTATAAACCTCAATGAAGTTTCCCCTCAGCCTCCTCTGCTGAAAACAACCCCAGCCTATCCAATCTTTCCTCATAGCTAAAATTCTCCAGTCCTGGCAACATCCTTGTAAATCTCCTCTGTACCCCCTATAGTGAAATCACATCCTTCCTGTAATGTGGTGGCCAGAACTGTATACAGTACTCTAGCTGTGGCCTAACTAGTGCTTTATACAGTTCAAACATAACCTCCCTGCTCTTAGATTCTATGCCTTAGCTAATAAAGGAAAGTATCCAGTATGCCTTCTTAACCACCTTATCTACAATTCCTGCTACCTTCAGGGATCTGTGGACATGCACTCCAAGGTCTCTCTGTTCCTCTACACTTCTCAGTATCCTACCATTTATTGTGTATTCCCTTGCTTTGTTCGTCCTCTCCAAATGCATTACTTCACGCTTTGCCGGATTGAATTCCATTTGTCACTTTTCTGCCCACCTGACCAGTCCATTGATGTCTTCCTGCATTCTACAGCTTTCTTCCTCACTATTGACTACACAGCCAATTTTTGCATCATCTGCAAACTTCTTAATCATGCCCCCTACCATTGATATAGACCACAAAAAGCAAGGGATCTCGTACCGAGCCCTGCAAAACCCCAATAGAAACAGCCTTCCAGCCACTAAAACACCAGCGGCTATGACCCTTTCTTTCCTGCCACTGAGCCAATTTTAGATCCAACTTACCACTTTCCCTTGGATCCCATGGGCTTTTACTTTTCTGACAAGCCTGTCATGTGGGACCTTGTCAAAAGCCTTGCTAAAATCCATGTAGATTACATCAAACGTGCTACCCTCATCAACACTCTTTGTTATCTCCTCAAAAAATTCAATCAAGTTAGTCAGACACGTCCTTCCCTTAACAAATCCATGCTGACTGTCCTTGATTAATCAATGCCTTTCTAAATGATGATTAATACTGCCCCTCAGAATTTTTTTCCAATAATTTGCTCACCACCTTCTTCTTAGGCAGTCTCTCGGAACCGAGGATGACTTGCTTCCACATTAAAAATGAGTTCTCAGGTGACTGATGATTCCAATGCAGGACCTACATTCTCTGTCACAGGTAGGGCAGACGGTGGTTGAAGGGGCGGGTGGGTGGGGTGCTTGGGTTGACGTGCGCTCCTTGCGCTGTTTGTGCTTGGGTCCCGCTTGTTCCCGACGAAGAGACTCGAGGAGTTCGGCACCTTCCCGGGTGCTTCTCCTATACTTCATGCGGTCTTGGGCCAGGGATTCCCAGGTGTCAGTGGGGATGTTGCACTTTTTCAAGGAGGCTTTGAGAGTGTCCTTGAGGCGTTTCCTCTGCTCACCTGGGACTCTCTTGCCGTGTTGGACTCCGAGTAGAGCGCTTGTTTTGGGAGTCTCGTATCGGGCATGCGGACAATGTGACCCATGCATCGGAGCTGATCGAGCGTGGTCAAAGGTTCGATGCTGGGGATGTTGGCTTGAGCGAGAACGCTGACCTTGTTGCGCCTATCCCGCCAATGGATTTGCAGGATCTTGCGGAGGCAGCGTTGGTGGTACCTCTCCAGTGCTTTGAGGTGCCTGCTGTACATGGTCCATGTCTCTGAGGCATACAGCAGGATGGGTATCACTGCTGCTCTGTAGGCTTAGTGCTGGGTTTGAGGTCCTGGTCTAAAAAACACTCTCTTCCTCAGGCGACCGAAGGCTGCACTGGCACACTGAACTTCGTCATCGGCATCTGCCCTTATTAACAGTAGGCTCCCGAGGTATGGAAAGCGGTCCACGTTGTCCAAGGCCTTGTCGTGGATTTTGATAATCGGGAGGCAGTACTGTGTGGCAGGGGCAGGTTGGTAAGGACCTTTGTCTTACGGATGTTTAGAGTAAGGCCCATGCTCTCGTACGCTTCGGTGAAGGTGTTGACGATGGTTTGGAGTTCGACCTCCGAGTGAGCGCAGACGCAAGCATCGTCTGCATACCGTAATTCGACGACAGAGGATGGGACGACCTTGGATCTGGACTGAAGGCGACGGAGTTTGAACAGTTTCCAGTTTGTTCTGTAAATTAGCTCCACTCCAGCGGGGAGCTTACTGAGGGTGAGATGGAGCATTGCAGCAAGGAAGATCAAGAAGAGCATTGGTGCGATGACACAACCTTGTTTCACCCTGGTCCATATATGAATTGGGTCTGTTGTGGAACTATTGGTCAGGATCACAGCTTGCATGTCATCATGAAGCAGACGGAGGATGGTGACAAACTTTTGAGGGCAGCCGAATTTGAGGAGGACAGTCCATAATCAAGCACGGTTGACAGTGTCGAAGGCCTTTGTGAGATCAAAGAAGGCCATGTACAGCAGTTGGTGCAGTTCCCTGCATTTCTCTTGTAATTGACGTGCGGTGAAGATCATGTCCATTGTGCTCCTTAGTGGGCGGAATCCGCATTGCGACTTTGGGAGAAGCTCTTCGGCCACTGAGAGAAGGCGATTGAGGAGGATTCTTGCGATGACTTTCCCTGTGGCAGACTGGTCTCCAATCATCTTGGCTCCCCTTACCATTGGACCAAGACCTTGCTCTGTCAAGCCCACGTGGTAGCTGGTGTGCAATGGCCACTCCACGTTAAAATAATTCACGCACAGGCATCTTCCATCCTTTAAAATGAAGTTCGGGACCTGGAACATCAGGACCCTCATGGACAACCCCAACAGTGACAGACCGGTACGCCGTACTGCTATCATTGCCCGGGAGCTCAGACGTTTCAACACTGACATCGCTGTCCTAAGTGAGACCCGGCGGGCAGGGGAAGGCCAGCTCAAGGAGCAAGGCGGTAGCTACACCTTCTTCTGGAAAGGCAAACCTGAAGAAGAACGCTGCCTCCATGGGGTAGGCTTCGCCATAAAAAATGAACTAGTTGGGCGTCTCAGAGACTCTCCTAGCAGTGCCCACCACCAAGGTTAGGCTGACTGGCCTGTAATTACTCGGTGTCATGAATCTTACCATTCATGTAGAAATGACTCATGAGATAACACTGGGCGGCCAGCTGGTGGCGCCGTCCAAGGAAAGTATAAATACTCGGGTGTGGGCCCAGCTTGCTCAGGCCATTTTTGTAACCAGGAACTAGTGATGTAACTAGAACTCATGGTTGTGAAACAGTTGATTAAAGCCTTGTTTTATACTCAAACCAAGTGCTTAGTAGTTTTCTTACGTCACTCGGTCTATCCCTTTCTCCCTTTTTAAACAATGGTACAATGTTAGCAGTCCTCCAGCACCACACCTGTAGCCAGAGAGGGTTCGAAAATGATGGTCAGAGCCTGCGCTATTTCCTCCCTTGCTTCTCTTAACAGCCAGGCCAGGTGATTTATCTACTTTCAAAGATGCTAAACCCCTTAATACTTCCTCTCTCACTATGTTTATCTCATCTAATTTTTCACACTCCTCCTCCTTAACTACAATGTCTGCAATGTCCCTCTCACTTTGGAGACAGACACAAATTGCTAGATTTTTGGGGAGCCGTCAGGCAGGGTTTCAGGCATGTAGGGGGGAAAATCCCGACTTTGGGGGTCCCGACACCATCCCACCCAAAACCCTGCCCCACGTAAGTTTCAGGGGTGGCGGATACCTGCCCCGCACTGGGACCCGCCGAAACCAGGCGGGAAGGGATTAGTGCCAATTAACTGCCTGTTAACAGGTAGTTAACAGGCAGTTTTGAACCTAATCCCCATTTTGAGGGGTTTCGTGTGGGTTTCCCGGCGGCTCCAAACCACGCCAGGTTAGAGCAGCGGGCCATCGGGTTGAATGAGTTGGAGGGGTCGCGATGTCAGTGCTTAGGTGAGTGATGGGTACATGAGTGTAAAGGTAAGTGTGTTTGGTGTGTCTAAAGTGTGTAAAGAGCTTTTACTTACCTTTACTTACCTTAACAGCCTTTCTTCCTGCAGCCATCAGGAGCGCAGCATTCAGCCGGAACTGAAAGCTGAACGGCTGCGATCTGTCAAAAGTGACAGCCTTCAGCTTTTAGTGCTGCTGAGATTTCTAAATGAGTCTGCGCAGAAGGACTCATCTTAGAAATCAGACTGTCAGTGTTTGACAGCTTCAAACAGCTGTAAAACACTGATATTTCATCTGTCAGAAATCTTGACAGATGAAATTTCAGTCTGTGACGTCACCTGTTGCCGGGTGGCCCTTAATTGGCCTGCTGAGCCCGCTGGGTGGGCTTAACAAGGGCAATCAAGGGAAAATTGCGCGGATTGGCCGGACGTCGAAGTAGGCGGGTCAGAAACCCGAAAGGGGAAGTCCCGCCTACTTCCCGACAGGTTCGACAAAATCGACCCCAAAGTATTCATCAAGAACCATACCCACATCGTCCGCCTCCACACACAAGTTACCTTTTTGGTCTCTAATAGGCCCTACTTTTTCTTTACTTATCCTCTTGTTCTTTAAGTATTTATAAAACATATTTGGATTTTCTTTGATTTTACCTGCCAACATTTTTTCATGCCCTCTCTTTGTTTTCCTAATTTTCTTTTTAATTTCACCCCTGCACTTTCTATACTCCTCTAGGCTTTCTGCAGTATTGAGCTCTCTGTATCTGACAAAAGCTTCCCTTTTTTGCCTTATCCTACCTTGTATGCCCCTTGACATCCAGGGGGCTCTAGATTTGGGAGTCCCACCCTTTTTCTTTGTGGGAACATATTTGCTCTGAACCCTCACTATCTCCTCCTTGAATGCCTCCCACTGCTCTGACACTGATTTACCTTCAAGCAGCTGCTTCCAGTCCACTTTTGGTAAAACACATCTCAGCATAGTAAAATTGGCCTGTCCCCAATTGAGAACTTTTACACCTGGTCTATCTTTGTCATTTTCCATAACTGTGCTAAATCTAACTGAATTATGATCACTAGCACCAAAATGGTCTCCCAATGATACCCCTTCCACCTGCCCAGCTTCATTCCCTAAAACTAAATCCAGTCCGCCCCCTCGCTTGTTGGGCTTGCTACGTACTGGCTGAAAAGAGTTCTCCTGAATGCATTTTAAGAACTCTGTACCCTCTATACCTTTTACACTGATTCTATCCCAGTTAGTATTAGGGTAGTTGAAATCCCCTACTATTACTGCCCTGTTGTTTTTGCACTTCTCAGCAATTTGCCTACATATTTGCTCTTCTATCTCCCTCTGACTATTTGGGGGTCTATAGTGCACTCTCAGCAGTGTGATTGCCCCTTTTTTATTCTTCAGTTCAACCCATATGGCCTCATTTGATGATCCTTCTAACATATCATCCCTCTTCACAGCTGTAATTGTTTCTTTAACCAATATTGCGACCACCCCTCCTTTTTTAATAGAGAAAAGGCCAATAAATATATCTCTAAACATTAAGATAATTTAAGTTTTATTAAGATAATTTACAATCTGTCAATCAGACTAGCAATGCGGTTTTCACATTGTTACCCTTAATGGTCCTTCTCCCAATATCATGCCCAGAAATGTAACGTTGCAAGCATGTTTTTTTGAGCAATTGTGTGCAGTTGTTCCATTGCTGCTCCTAATACATCCCATAGTATAAGTGGAGAAAATTTGGAAAACTAGAAGCACTGAAATACTAAAAGTGTTAGTGGAATTATAAAACTAATAGCTGACTTATACAGAGTACCTCAACCTTAAAACCAAACTCAGGAGATAAACCTATGATGCTGTATTGAGTAAAGGTGTCCAGTTCACACTGATTGCTCCCAGTGAGAAATCAACTCGGGTATTATTTTCTGTGTCAGATACAGCAGTAGCGAATCGGTTGTTTCCTTATATTTCACTGCCTCAGTGTCATAATTACTTTACTTTATAGCAGCACTAATTATGTTGCATGCAGTTAAAACCCTTAGCTCTCAGTACAATGAAATCTATCCGATTTCTATTGATTCTACAGCAATGACAGCAACAGAGAAACAACTGGTGTCTAATGACTGGCAGTGTTTATACTGCTGCCTCTGTACTCCCTATAGTAATCTGGGATGTAATGTTTAAGTTATCCACCAGATGGAGCCAAATATTAAGGGATCACATTCACCAGTGTTTAAGGTAATGGGTCATGTAGTCAATGTCCTGGTACACCAGTTATTAAGGTAATGTGGCATTGCATTATGGGTATGACTCAGAGGTGAATCCTCCATCTTGCCATCGGGCAGTTAGAATTGTGTGTTTTGCTTGCAGCCTGTAAGAGATGTTTCTCTGCTACACCGGGTAATTAAACAGTTGGGTTTTGTTCCTAATATCTCGCTTCTTTCAGTTTCTGACCTTAACACTCGGATATCACATATTGGCGATGAGGATCAACAGATCACATCTTGAAGAAGAAACAAAAAAGAGCACTGAATAGAGGACCATGGCTGCTACGGTAGGAAAGATCTCTGCTTTTGATGTTCAGACGCAGGCCTGGGATGAATACTGTGAGTTGCTGATGCATTTCTTTGAAGCAAATGATATAAATGATGTCGGAAAAAGGAGAGCTATTTTGCTCACTTCCGTGGGAAGTCAGATGTATAGTTTAATGAGAAACTTATGCAGTCCTGAAAAGCCTGGAGACAGTACATTTGCTAACTTAGTGGCCTTGCTGAAGGACCATTTCAATTCCAGACCGAGTGAGATTGTACAGCATTTCAAATTTAATTCACGGAACAGAAAACCGGGAGAGGCTGTATTGGATTATGTAGTGGTGTTGAGGAAATTGGCACACAATTGCAATTATGGGAACAACCTGAAAGACATGCTGAGAGATAGGCTAGTTTGCGGGATAATGGATGATCAAATGCAGAGGAGATTATTGTCCGAGACTGGGCTTACGTATGAAAAAGCGTTGGAACTTGCTCAAGCCATAGAGACAGTGAACCGGGATGTAAAAGAAATACAAGGTTCCGACTGGGCTGCTACAAAGCAAGTTGCAGGTCAGGTTGTGCACAAGTTAAATATGCGTCAGAAACCACAACGTGAGCATGTAAAGGCATGTTATAGATGCAATGGCGGTCACCTGGCGAGGGAATGCAGGTTTCTGGAGCAAAAGTGCCACAAGTGTGGGAAAAAAGGACATATAAAACATGCATGCAGGGCAAAAGCAATCGTGGAGGAATCCAAACCAAAAGGGGGAGGAAAGCAAAACCTAGGAAGAGAAGTGAAAAAACAGGGAGCACATCACATCAGTGGAGAAGCTGAGAAAGAAGACGACATGTTCATAATGCATAGTATGCTAGAGAACATTCCAAAAGTGGATCCTATCACTTTGCAACTGACAATAAATGACTCTAAGGTCAACTTTGAAGTGGATACAGGATGCGGCATAACCATAATGAACAGGGAGGAGTACTCAAAATTGTGGAACCGTGCAAAAGTTCCAGAGTTAAAGTCTTGCTCTATGCAGCTTAAAACATATACCGGTGAACGAGTGGCGACATTGGGTACAGCTACTGTAGCTGTGCAACACAGGGACACCATGGAACAGCTACCTGTAGTTGTAGTATCGGGTTGTGGACCAAACTTGTTAGGTCGGGGCTGGATACAAGAACTTAAATTAGATTGGGGAGCAATAAATCAAATAGAGGGAGGCAAACAGTTGTCTTTGCAAGAAGTGTTGATTGAACATGAGAATGTGTTCAAGGAAGAACTTGGCACATTTAATGGCCCCCCAGCTAAGATTTATGTAGACAAGGAGGCACTGCCAAGGTTTTTTAAACAACGACCTGTGCCGTATGCCATGAAACTGAAGGTAGAGGCTGAGCTTGACCGTCTTTTGAGAGAGAACATTCTGGAACCCGTGAAATGTTCAGAATGGGCAGCTCCCATTGTACCTGTTTTAAAACCGGACAATTCGGTAAGACTCTGTGGAGATTATAAATTGACTGTAAATAGGGTGTCTAAACTAGAACAGTATCCTATTCCCAAAACAGAGGATCTCTTTGCGAACCTGGCTGGAGGGAAGAAATTCACGAAGCTGGATATGAGTCATGCATACTTGCAGATTACACTAGATGAGGAATCCAAGAAGTATGTAACCATAAATACACACAAGGGTTTGTTTACCTATAACCGCTTACCATTCGGTGTCTCATCTAGTCCAGCTATTTTCCAGAGGACTATCGAGGGTGTACTGCAAGGGATCCCACATGTTTCAATCTATCTGGATGACATTCTGGTGATGGGAAGAACCGACCAGGAGCATCTGAGCACTCTGAGAGAGGTACTACAAAGATTGGATAAGGCTGGGTTACGGCTCAAGAGGAGTAAGTGCACTTTCCTGGGGAATGAGGCCGTGTTCCTGGGACACAGAGTGGATGCCACCGGGCTCCATCCAATCAAGGAGAAGGTACAAGCACTGCAGGAGGCCCCAGCTCCTACCAATGTGACTGAGTTAAAAGCTTACCTGGGACTGCTAAACTATTATAACAGATTTTTACCAAACTTGGCAACAGTGTTAGCACCTCTTCACAAACTTCTGCGCAAGGAGACACAGTGGCAGTGGGAAGAGGAACAGAGGGTTTCATTTGAACAGTCCAAGAAGCTGATGCTGTCCTCGGATGTGCTGGTTCACTACGATGCAGAGAAAGACATCATTCTCTCTTGTGATGCTTCACCTTACGGGGTGGGTGCAGTTCTTTCACACAGCTTGGAAGATGGAACAGAAAGACCAATAGGGTTTATGTCTCGAACTCTGACACCAGCAGAAAAAAACTATTCCCAGTTAGATAAGGAGGGGTTAGCCGTAATGTTTGGGTTACAGAGGTTTCACAAGTACATATATGGCAGGAAATTCACCATATGCACTGATCATAAACCTCTTCTATCTCTTTTTAATGAAATGAAAGCAGTACCACAGATGGTGTCACCCCGGATCCAGAGGTGGGCAATGACGTTAAGGGCATATGAGTATGTCATCGTTTACAAGGCGGGCAAGTACCATGGGAACGCAGATGCCTTGAGCCATCTTCCACTGCCAGGTACACCTATCCGTGCAGCTCCAGCAGACAGAGTTTTGATGTTGGAGGACATTGACATGACAATTGTGACCACAGAACAAGTAAGGCCATGGACCAGTAAAGATCCAGTACTGTCTAGAGTCTGAGAATATGTGATGAGGGGTTGGCCACAGCATCCGGAAGGGACTGATTTCACACCTTACAGTGTCAGGAAGACAGAGCTGAGTGTGCAGGATGGCTGCGTGTTGTGGGGAGCACGAGTGATTATTCCACAGCCAGCACGACAGTCTATCCTAGGGCAACTACATCAGTGTCATCCTGGAGTTTCGCGTATGAAAGCCTTGGCAAGGAGTTACTTGTGGCGGCCAAAGCTAGATGAGGAGATAGAACATCTAGTCAAGACATGCAGCGCTTGTCAAGTACACAGGAAGGCACCAGCAGCAGCTCCTCTCCACCCCTGGGAGTGGCCGGATAAACCATGGAGAAGATTACATGTAGATTATGCGGGTCCATTCATGGGAAAGATGTTCCTCATAATCATTGATGCACATTCCAAATGGATGGATGTTTATCCTGTAAATTCTGCTTCATCTACTGTTACTATAGACTGCCTGCGTAGGAGTTTTAGTAATCAAGGGCTACCGGAGATCGTAGTAAGTGACAATGCCACGTGTTTTGTGAGTACCGAAACAAAAGAGTTCATGAGAAACAATGGCATAATGCATGTGACCTCAGCTCCATATCATCCGTCTTCAAATGGACTTGCGGAGAGAGCCGTACAAACATTTAAGGAGATGATTATAAAAAAGTGCGGAAAGGAGCTTGGCAGCCAAGGTGTCACGTGTTCTGTTCAGCTACAGAATAACACCTCAATCTACCACAGGACTCTCTCCTGCTGAGCTGTTGTTAGGACGTCGACTACGCTCCACTCTTGACCTGGTTTACCCAGACCTAAAAAGGAAGGTGGAAAACCGACAAATCAAACAAAAGGAGAACCATGACAGAAGGACAAAGAGCTGCAGTTTTGGAGAAGGAGATGCGGTCCTTACCAGGAATTTCAGTTATGGTCCAAAATGGATTCCTGGCGTCATAGACTCAATGACCGGTCCAGTATCATATACGGTCATGGTGGGAACTGGTCAGGTAGTACACAGACATGTAGATCAGATACTGACCAGACAAGGGGAAATCGAACTGGAGGTTCCAGAGGAGATGTCGGAGGACAAGTTGGCCCCCAGTTATCCAAATGCATCGGTGGTACCACCACCACGAACAGAGCCAGTTCCACCTGGACCCCTTCGTCAAGAGGAAACCATCGTAGCAGAGTCAGATACTCTGAGTACTGCTCAGGAGCAGCAGGTGGCCCTACCACAACCAAGCAGGGACTTGACTGTAAGACGTTCACCAAGGTCTCACAAGCCGCCAGATTGATAACGACCTGCTAGATTCGTTCAGTATGGACTATTGTTAAAGGAGTTTCCTTATGGGACTTTTTAAGAATGTTGTTAATAAATTAATGTTCATCTTAAGAGGGGAGGGATATAGTAATCTGGGATGTAATGTTTAAGTTATCCACCAGATGGAGTCAAATATTAAGGGATCACATTCACCAGTGTTTAAGGTAATGGGTCATGTAGTCAATGTCCTGGTACACCAGTTATTAAGGTAATGTGGCATTGCATTGTGGGTATGACTCAGAGGTGAATCCTCCATCTTGCTATCGGGCAGTTAGAATTGTGTGTTTTGCTTGCAGCCTGCAAGAGATGATTCTCTGCTACACCGGGTAATTAAACAGTTGGGTTTTGTTCCTAATATCACGCTTCTCTCAGTTTCTGACCTTAACACTCGGATATCACACTCCCCATGGGAAATTGCATCCTTTTGATGTACCTCTGCAGACAGTACATCACTCCACTTACCTTACATTGGCGCCACTGAAGTCTGGGCTCCTATCAACAGTAGGTAAACGGCGGGGTAGATGCACAAAATGTCACAGCCAGATGAACGGAGAGATTGGTTGGAGTTGTAGATATGGAAGAGGTTACAGAGATAGGGAGGGATGAGGCCATGAGGGATTTAAATATGAGGGTGAGAATTTTAAATTGGAAACTTTAGAGGTGGGGGGGGGGAGGAAAGGGAGTCAAAGGTGAACGGGATCTGGTGTGGGATAGGATATGGGCCACAAAACATTGGATGAGATGAAGCTTATGAAAGGTAGAGAATGGGAGGCCAGCCAGGATAGCATTGGAATAGTGGAGTCTGAAGGTGATAGAAATATGGATGAAGGTTCAGCATCAGATGGGCTGAGAAGGGATGGAGGCCGTCAATGTTATGGAAGTGGTAATAGTAATTCTTTGTGATGGATAGCATACAGAGTCGGAAGCTCAGCTCAGGGTCAAAAAAGCCCCCATGATTGCGAAATGTCTGGTTCAGACTCAGTCAATGACCAGGGAAGGGGATGGAATTGTGCCGATGGTACGGAGTCTGTTTTTTCTAATAATCCTATTATCAATTGCAGTATATTTCCTGCCTCATCAGAAGGAACACTATGGAAGAACCCCAAGTATTTCTGTTTTGTATAACGAATATATCGGGAGTGTAAAATACTAGGAGCGTGTATCTTACTCCTAGACTCTTCTTTTTGTTTTCTGCATTCGTCCATTCCCCAGATCGGTAAGCGCTCCCATCTGAGTTTGATACTGATGTTGTAAATATTTCTGATCCTATTTTTCGCTTCTATCAAAATGGATTTTTTTGTGCTGCTGACATTATGATTTCAAGCAGACTTCAAATCATTGCTTCACTGTGATTATAATGAATGTTCCACATTGATTATGTCAGAAAAATGGATCAAGTTGATAAAAGCACAAGGCTTACCATAATATTAGTAGATAGCTTGTGAAGTAACTATTGCTGTGGCAGTTGAACTTAGTCTAGAAATGCAGATATTTAACAGATGAGATAAGACCTACTCTTTTAACCCATAGGATCAAGAAGGTTTAACAATATAACTACAAATGGAAAATTATATGTGTATAAATACGCCGTTACACATGCCAGGATGGTTTGCTTTGCGGAGAAATGGTTTGTCATGTTATATATCAATTAACTAAAAACATGTCATAGGCCATTATTTGTATTATGCTTTGCAATGTTCAGCTTAAGATATTTGAATTTCACATAGTTCGTTTTCAAAGAATGGAGAAAAGTAAAAGAAATGTATGCCAATAATATTTTATGAATCTCATTCTCATATACAAGAGGCATTCGTAGCCTACTTCTGAAAACACTTAATTTCCTACAACCTAACCCATTCTTTTTGGTTCTCTCAATTTGGCCTCTTGTAGATCTGCCCTACTCCCTGTAGTATATTCATCCAGATACTAGAGGAGAAACTAAGGGCAGGATTTTCATTCCGAAGTCAGGAAGGAGGTGGTACTACAACTTTCGGGGTTGTAGTCCCGCCTCCATCGAGATGCGGCCAATCCACGCGATTTTACATAAGAACATAAGAACATAAGAAATAGGAGCAGGAGTAGGCCAATCGGCCCCTCGAGCCTGCTCCACCATTCAATAAGATCATGGCTGATCTGATCCTAACCTCAAATCTTCTATCACTCTGCATCCACCCGAACCCATGTGATCTCCCGGGAGAGGCGAAAAACCAGATAAAGACCCAATGGCCAATTTGGGAGAAAAAAATCTGGGAAATTCCTCTCCAACCCATCTAGGCGATCGAAATTCTTCCAGGAGATCACTCTGTCCCTATATTTTCTACAGTACTTACCTTCTGTAAAGGCGATCTCCACCCCAGCCAGGAACAGGAATAAAACCATCTCCTGAAATCTAACAGAATTAGAACACAGTAGGAGCAGAACAAGGCTACACGGCCCCTGGGCCCGCTCCACTACCCACAGGGCCATGACCATTCCGAACCCAGACTCATGTCCAATTTCCTGCCCGCTCCCCGTAACCCTTTATTCCCTTTACTTCTAGGAAACTATCTATTTCTGTTTTAAATTTATTTAATGATGTAGCTTCCACAGCTTTCTGGGGCAGCAAATTCCACAAACCTACCACCCTCTGAGTGAAGAAGTTTCTCCTCATCTCAGTTTTGAATGAGCAGCCCCTTATTTTAAGATTATGCCCCCTAGTTCTAGTTTCACCCATCATTGGGAACATCCTCACCGCATCCACCCGATCAAGCCCCTTCACAATCTTATATGTTTCAATAAGATCGCCTCTCATTCTTCTGAACTCCAATGAGTAGAGTCCCAATCTACTCAGCCTCTCCTCATATGACCACCCCCTCATCCCCGGGATTAACCGAGTGAACCTTCTTTGTACTGACTCGAGAGCAAGTATGTCTTTTCTTAAGTATGGACACCAAAACTGTATGCAGTATTCCAGGTGCGGCCTCACCAATACCTTGTACAACTGCAGCAATACCTCCCTGTTTTTATATTCCAACCCCCTAGCAATAAAAGCCAACATTCCATTGGCCTTCTTGATCACTTGCTGCACCTGCATACTAACTTTTTGAGTTTCGTGCACCAGGACCCCCAGATCCCTTTGTACTACAGTACTTTCCAGTTTCTTGCCATTAAGATAATAACTTGCTCTATGATTTTTCCTGCCAAAGTGCATAACCTCACACTTTCCAGTATTGTATTCCATCTGCCAAATCTCTGCCCACTTACTTAGCCTGTCTATGTCCCTTTGCAGGTTTTTTATGTCCTCCTCACTCACTACTTTCCGTCCCATCTTTGTATCATCTGCAAATTTTGATATGTTACACTCGGTCCCCTCCTCCAAATCGTTAATGTAGATTGTAAAGAGTTGGGGACCCAGCACTGACCCCTGCGGAACACCACTAGTTACTGGTTGCCAATCTGAGAACGAACCATTTATCCCAACTCTCTGCTTTCTGTTAGAGAGCCAATCCTCCACCCATGCCAGAATATTACCCCCAATCCCGTGATTTTTTATCTTGAGCAATAATCTTTTGTGTGGCACCTTGTCAAATGCCTTTTGGAAGTCTAAATACACTACGTCCACTGGTTCCCCTTTATCCACCCTGTATGTTACTTCCTCAAAAAACTCAAGCAAATTTGTTAAACATGACTTCCCCTTCATGAAACCATGCTGAGTTTGCCCTATTAAATTATGTTTATCCAAATGTCCCGTTACTGTCTCCTTAATAATGGACTCTAACATTTTACCAACCACAGATGTTAGGCTAACAGGTCTATAGTTTCCAGCCTTCTGCCTACTACCCTTTTTAAATAATGGTGTTACATTAGCAGTTTTCCAATCTGCCGGGACCTTTGCTGAGTCCAGTGAGTTTTGGAAAATTATTACCAATGCATCCACAATCCCTACCGCTACTTCCCTCAAGACCCTGGGATGCAAGCCATCAGGTCCAGGGGATTTATCCGCCTTGAGTCCCATTATTTTACCAAGGCTTGATTGACCTTGTTGAGCCCACCCAGCGGGCTCAGCAGGCCAATTAAGGGCCACCCGGCAACAGGTGACGTCACAGACTGAAATTTCATCTGTCAAGACGTGCTGACGGATGAAATATCAGTGTTTCACAGCTGTTTGAAGCTGTCAAACACTGACAGTCTTACTTCTAACCTGAGTCCTTCTACACAGACTCAGTTAGAAATCTCACTGGTACTGAAAGCTGAAGGCTGTCACTTTTGACAGATCGCAGCCATTCTGCTTTCTGTGCCGCCTGAATGATGGACTCCCGAAACCTAGAGGGAGGAAGGCTGTAACGGTAAATACAGGTAATTTAAACTTCTTTACACACTTTAGACACACCAAGCACACTTACCTTTGCACTCATGCACCCATCACTCACTTGAACACTGACATCTCGACCCCTCCAAGTCCTTCAACCCGACGGCCCGACTCCTCTAACTTGGCGTGGTTTGGAGCCATCGGGAATCCCACATGACAACCTTCAAAATAGGGATTAGGCTAAAAAATGCCTGTTAACAGGCAGTTAATTGGCACTAATCCCTTCCTGCCTCAGGTCGGCGGGTCCCAGTGCGGGGCGGGTACCCGCCTCCTTTGAAACTTACATGGAGGCGGGTTGGGGGCGGGATGGTGTCGGGACCCCCCGAATTCGGGAATTTAACCCCCCGCACGCCTCCAATCCCGACTCCACGGCACACTGAAAATCGACCCCTAAGTCTCAGTTTTAACTCCTAAGACTCATTTGAATACCCCAACACTGACTCCTGCCTGAACCAGGCAGGGATGATGTCTCCACCGGCGGGCAGGAATCAAAATTCGCTGAGGTTCAGGCCGTTGCTGGGGACTCACAGAAACAATGCCTGACAAGGTAAATTACGAAGAGGGGAATCAGCAAGGTTCACGCTCAGGATCGCACAGGACGCCCAAGATATTCTTTGTAGGATAAGAAACCTATAAAAACTTCTAAAAATGAACTTACATGGCCCTCCTGAAACCAGGAAGCTGCCTTCCGCCAACTTTCGCTGGCAGGTTCGAGACTATGTGGGCCTTACTCAGGCCTGCAGTTAAAAATGGCGTGCGTGTCCCAATATATAATTTCTCCACTGTGGAGTATTTTGCGATGTTTGCTATGTTAAAGGCAAGTTGTTGTTGTTTATAAATTGTATGAATGCAAGTTGTTGTTGTATTTGACTATGGGTGTCATGCTAGCCCAGTTTGTTGGAGTACCTTTGAAGGTTGAGGGGTGATCTAATTGAGATGTTTAAAAGTGCTAATATAATCCAAACTGGTTGATATAATGCAGTTCAGCATGCCAAATTTGGTCATCATTCAGTCCTAGGTATAAACTGGATTGTGAATCCAGACAGTTCTGTTAAAGTGAAGGGTTAAGGGTTTGTTTGGTGGCCTTGATAAATATTCTCATCAGAGTATATATCCCAGTGCTTGTACAAGCTTCCATTAACCCTTGAACCAGTTAAATTCTCTGCCTCATTTTTAGTGGCTTTCAAGGGTTTTTCACAATGCAGAAACCCTATTTCTGATTAAAGAATCACGTGCACTTTCCAAATGAAAAAGGATTTTCAGTCATGAAAAGATTTACATGACCTGGAAAAAGTAACCTTGGTATAAGTGATGAAATGATGCAGAAATACCAGTTTGCTACTTAAAAGTGTAGTGATTTCTTGTGCTAAGAAGGAAGTTGGCACATTTTCCTTCAGTAATGATATTATCACAAAAGTGACAGATTTGATGACTGCACTGTCATACTTTTTGAAATGTTGAAGGAATGCCAGTGAAGTCTGCCAACGATTCATCTGTATCTTTCAGCTGAGGAAACTAATTACTGCATCATTGCTTGCTCACAACTACCATCTACCACCAGTTTTAGTTCCATAGAAAATATTATCAGGACATTTTTAGGTACGTATATTGTTCAAATTACATGATGCAAATTTCTGGAATTGCAGCAGAATCCTTCTAAGCATAAGATATGTTCCCTTTTTTAGAGGCAGAACTCTGTATATTCCCATTTTATTTTGAATACAAACTTTTAAAAGAAGTATGAAATATCTGTAGTTACTTTTTGAGCCTCTTGTACATATCGCTTTATTGAAATGCACTTTTGGATGCTTGCCAACATGAAATTTAATCTATTAGCCAATCTTATTCATCTACCATTTTACTTACAAAGCCTTAATACTTCATAAATTTCAAATATCAAAGCAAGAAAAAGAACACCAGATATTTTGTCTACGGATATAGTAAAAACGATTGATGAACCATTCAATAATTACTGGATGTTTGCTTACAGCAGTTCTGTTAAGATGATTAATCTGTGATTGATCAACTTATATCAATGGTTTGTGGTTTTGCTAAAATATTGAAAAACAAATTCACAGCTGCTAATCAATCATATTTTGTGCAAACAACTTTATCAATAAGCATTGCGTGACTCGCAAGACCTTGTATGAAATCTCTCTTCTGTGCATGCACTAACATTGCATATGTAAAGACGGCTTATTTCACGCACGGTCTTGTGAGATGATTATACAAACTGTAGACCAGAAATAGGTAGAAATGAAACATCTGTTCAGTTGATTTGAAATCATGTATTAAGCTCTGCTGTAATTCCAAATAAAGGCACAGATTTTCCTCGATATGATTTACACTGCAGCTGCACCTTTCAACTGCCATTGGATACATGGACGTTTCCTGGGTATACTCACTTGGATATCTGTAAGTGCAAGCATTGGCATAAAACCCATGTATAATGGGTGTAAGTAGCTGAGCCAACAGGAAATTTCTGTGTAGCTTTTTAAAAGCACTGCTCAGCCTGCACTCATCAACACCGCCTTGGGAGACAAACATATAAATTATGGATGTTGGAGGCACAGAGTTCTGGGTCTGCAATCAGCAAATCAACCAGGAATGTCAGTTGTGCTGCCTGGAGGGAGGTGGCATTGGCACTAACTGCTAACTCCTTAATTCATAGGACTGCAAAACAGAGCCAAAAGAAGTTCAATGACTTGACTCATGATGCTCTCCTTTGCATTCTTGCTCCGCCTGCCCCCACCACACACTCCACCCTCTGAAGCAAAACTTAAATGACAAAGACAGGTCACCAGGAGAGCAGTCTTATCTTCAAACCCCTATTAAGGACAAGATCCCACAGCTCATGTGTGGGCGCACACCCAGCTATTGTTATGGCAGATGCCAAGGTTGGCAGCAAATTGCTGGCACCAGATTAGTAACTGTGCCCTTATAATGTTGCCATGCAACCCTCTGCAGTACCCCACACACTCAAGGTTCCACCCTCTTTCTAGATCTCCTTCATCCCGAGGGAGGCTTACCTTCTGCCATCCTTTCCTGCAGATTCACCACAGGGCATTTATAAGCACTTACTGCTCTTTGGCTTATGTTACAGTAACCTGTAAGTAAAGTTTGAGGAATCTTCAAAGCTTTCAAACTCCTCATTCCTACACAGAGTGCAAGTAGCTCCATGGAAATTCCAGGCCACAGTTGCCTACATAAACTTCCAGTAACTCTTATATCCTCACCATTTAATAGTACAACAAAATAAAGTAGTTGTCTCATTTTTTTGAAAGAGATAATCAATGGGTATTGAGCCTTGTTTACTCTCCTTACTCTGCCCTAGAAAGTAAACCCTATCCATTCCCCCTGCTATCACAGGACATGACCGCCAGATCACTGAGCGTGACCACTACTCTACTGACACTGGCCCACAGACAGTGGCCCAGTATACCCATGATATGTCTGAAGAGAAGAGGAGTCTGATAGCTGCACACAAGTATTACTCTAAGATGCATGTCAAATTTGTTGTCTTACAATACTCCTGTGCAGCGCCTTGGGACGTTTAACTACATCAAAGTCGCTATATAAATACAAGTTGTTGTTGTTGTTGCCTAATGCATCCGAAGTACTGAGTATGTCAATGTCAGTATGCAAGTAAAACTTGTCTGTTTTCCTACACTAAGTTGCTACTCATTATTGTGCATTATCATCACTGAGCTGGCAATACTGGCAGATTGAATAGAATATTTGGATTTACAACAGCAACAATTTGCATTTATATAGAATCTATAACATAATAAAATGTCCCAAGGCTCTTTACAGGAGCAGTATCAAGCAAAATTTGACACATGAGATAATAGGATAGATGACCAAAAGCTTGGTCAAAGAGGTAGGTTTTAAGGAACGTCTTAAAGGAGGAGAGAGGATGGAGGCGGTTACAGAGATAGGGAGGGGTGAGGCTATGGAGGGATTTGAAAACAAAGATGAGAATTTTAAAATGAAGGCACTGCAGGACTGGGTGTCAATGTAGGTCAGCGAGCACAGGGGTGATGGGTGAACGGGACTTGGTGCAAATTTATTTGAACAATTTTTATCGGAAGAATGAAATTGCATTTTTGTGTACATCAGTTCTGTCCCCCGTCCCCGTCCCCTTCCCTCTCCTTTAATGCGACAAATGGAATATTGGGTGTAGCTGCATTTAAGTCATGAAAAGTTCATGTGCAACTATACTCCTTTTCATTTGTCACACATGAGGCTATGGGAAACGACAGATAAGTTAACATCTAGAGTGTAGAACCTTCTTCCATTCTGAACAAAAGTTCTCATCTAAAACACAAACTGACCTGTTGAATGGTGCCAGCATTTTCTGTTTTTGTTACATTTCTAGCATTTGCAGTATTTTTCTTTTCAAGACTACTGGGTTTTCGCTGTCACAGAAAAACACCTATAGAAATCCTGAAATCCAATGTAATAAAGAAGTTGTTAACTTATTCAGATGCCTTTAAGTAGTGGTCTTGGTCTTAGGCTTTATTTAGGGCTGCTTTTCTGTTTTGTGTTCTTTTTTGACTTGTCAGCTTTTTTGGGACTGTGTCAGCTTTTTAGAAGCTGTTTGTCAGCTACTCTAGGTTTGGTACGTTGGCATGCATGCAAATTGCAAAATTAACATGAAAATGTGCTATGTCCTTCATAAACCATAAATGTTACTATCCTAATAGTCTGACAGATATATATATATAATTCAGCTCAAAGTGTTCAAAACCTGAAGTCAAATTAGCTTGTATTTAAAATTCTTTAAAATTACAAAACATAGAATCATAGAATAGTACAGCACTGAAGGAGGCCATTCGGCCCATCGAGTCTGCACCGGCTCTTTTGAAGGGCAATCCAGTTAGTCTCACTCCCCCGCTCTTTCCACATATCCCTGCAATTTTTTTCTCCTTCAAGTATTTATCCAGATCCCTTTTGAAGGCTACTATTGAAACTGTGTCCACCACCCTATAAACCATTTGTTGCGTAAAAAGGCTTTTCCTCATGTCGTCTCTGGCTCTTATACCAATCACCTTAAATCTGTGCCCTCTGGTTGTCGATCCTTCAGCATTGGAAACAGTTTCTCTTCATTTACTCTTTCTAAATCCTTCATGATTTTAAACACCTCTATCAAATCTCCTCTTAGCTTTCTCTGCTCTAAGGAGAACAACCCCAGCTTCTCAGGTCTATCTGTGTAACTGTAACACCTCATCCCTGGAACCATTCTAGTAAATCTCTGCTGTACCCTCTTCAAAGACTTCACGTCCTTCCTAAAGTGTGGTGCCCAGAATTGGACACAATACTCCAGTTGGGGCCGAACTAGTGTTTATATCTTCTTAGGCAGTCCCTCGGAACATAGAAACATAGAAGATAGCAGCAGGAGTAGGCCATTCGGCCCCTCGAGCCTGCGCCGCCATTTAATGAGATCATGGCTGATCATCCAAATTCAGTACCCTGTCCCTGCTTTCTCCCCATATCACTTGATCCCTTTAGCCTTAAGAAATATATCTAACTCCTTCTTGAATATATGTAATGAATTGGCCTCAACTGCCTTCTGTGGTAGAGAATTCTACAGGTTCACCACTCTCTGGGTGAAGAAATTCCTCCTCATCTCTGTCCTAAATGGCTTACCCCTTATCTTTAGACTGTGACCCCTGGCTATAGAAGATGACTTGCTTCCACATTAAAAATGAGTTCGCAGGTGACTGATGAGTCCAATGCGGGACCTACAGTCTCTGTCACAGGTGGGGCAGACGGTGGTTAAAGGGACGGGTGGGTGGGGTGCTTGGGTTGACGTGCGCTCCTTGCACTGTCTGTGCTTGGCTTCCGCTTGCTCCCGGCGAAGAGACTCGAGGTGTTCGGCGCATTCCCGGATGCTTCTCCTCCACTTTGTGCGGTCTTGGGCCAGGGATTCCCAGGTGATTCAGAGACATGGACCATGTACAGCAGGCACCTCAAAGCACTGGAAAGGTGCCACCAATGCTGCTGCCGCAAGATCCTGCAAATCCATTGGCAGGATAGGCGCACCAACGTCAGTGTTCTTGGTCAGGCCAACGTCCCCAGCATCAAAGCTTTGACCATGCTCAATCAGCTCCAATGGACGGGTCACATTGTCCGCATGCCCGATATGAGGCTACCAAAAACAAGCGCTCTACTCGGAGCTCCGGCATGGCAAGAGAGCCCCAGGTGGGCAGGGGAAATGCTTCAAGGACACCATCAAAGCCTCCTTGAAAAAGTGTAACATTCCCACCGACACCTGGGAGTGTTTATATAGGTTTAGCATAACTTCCTGGCTTTAGTACTCTATGCCTCTATTTTTAAAGCCTGGGATCCTACATGCTTTATTAACTGCGTTGTTAACTTGACCTGCCACCTTCAAAGATTTGTGCACAAACAGCCCCAGGTCTCTCTGTTCTTGCACCCCCTTTAAAGTTGCACCAATTAGCTTGTATTGTCTCTCCACATTCTTCCTACCAAAATGTATCAACTCACACTTTTCTGCATTGAATTTCTTCTGCCATGTGTCCGCCCATTCCACCAGCCTGTCTATGTCCTCTTGAAGTCGATTACTATCCTCGCCACTGTTTACTGCACTTTTTTTTTTATTCGTTCCTGGGATGTGGACATCACTGGCAAGGCCAGCATTTATTGCCCATCCCTAATTGCCCTTGAGAAGGTGGTGGTGAGCCGCCTCCTTGAACTGCTGCGGTCCCTGTGGTGAAGTTTGACCCAGTGATGCTGAAGGACCGGCGATATATTTCCAAGTCAGGATGGTATGTGACTTGGAGGGGAATTTGCAGGTGGTAGTGTTCCCATGTGCCTGCTGCCCTTGTCCTTCTAGGTGGTAGAGGTCTTGGCTTTGGGAGGTGCTGTCAAAGAATCCTTGGCGAGTTGCTGCAGTGCATCTTGTAGATGGTACACACTGCAGCCACAGTACGCCGGTGGTGGAGGGAGTGAATGTTTAAGGTGGTGGATGGGGTGCCAATCAAGTGGGCTGCTTTGTCCTGGATGGTGTCGTGTTTCTTGAGTGTTGTTGGAGCTGCACTTATCCAGGCAAGTGGAGAGTATTCCATCACACTCTTGACTTGTGCCTTGTAGATGGTGGAAAGGCTTTGGGGAGTCAGGAAGTGGGACACTCGCCACAGAATACCTAGTCTCTGACCTGCTTTTGTAGCCAAAGTATTTATGTGGCTGATCCAGTTAAGTATCTGGTCAATGGTAACCCCCAGAATGTTGATAGTGGGGGATTCGATTATGGTAATGCCATTGAATGTCAAGGGGCGGCAGTGAGACTCTCGCTTGTTGGAGATAGTCATTGCCTGGCACTTGTGTGGCGCAAATGTTACTCACCAGTTATCAGCCCAAGCCTGAATGTCGTCAGGTCTTGCTGCATGCGGGCATGGACTGCTTCATTATCTGAGGAGTTGTGAATAGAACTGAACACTGTGCAATCCTCAGCGAACCTCCCCATGTCTGACCTTATGATGGAGGGGAGGTCACTGATGAAGCAGCTGAGATGGTTGGGCCTAGGACACTGCCCTGAGGAACTCCTGCAGTGATGTCCTGGGGCTATGATGATTGACCTCCAACAACCACAACCATCTTCCTTTGTGCTAGGTATGACCCCAGCCAGTGGAGAGTTTTCCCCATGATTCCCATTTACTTCAATTTTACTAGGTCTCCTTGATGCCACAATCCGTCAAATGCTGCCTTGGAATTCAGCTCTTTTGCCCATGTTTGGACCAAGCCTGTAATGAGGTCTGGAGCCGAGTGGTCCGGGCAGAACCCAAACTGAGCATCAGTGAGCAGGTTATTGGTGAGTAAGTGCCACTTGATAGCACTGTCGATGACACCTTCCAGCACTTTGCTAATGATTGAAAGTAGACTGATGGGGCTGTAATTGGCTGGATTGGATTTGTCCTGCTTTTTGTGGACAGGGCATACTTGGGCAGTTTTCCACATTGTTGGGTAGATGCCAGTGTTGTAGCTGTACTGGAACAGCTTGGCTTAGAGGCACGGCTAGTTCTGGAGCTTAAGTCTTCAGCACGACAGCTGGGATATTGTTCGGGCCAATAGCCTTTGCTGTATCCAGTGCGCTCTGCCGCTTTTTGATATCACGTGGCATGAATTGAATTGGCTGAAGACTGGCTTCTGTGATGGTGGGGACCTCAGGAGGATGGCTCATCCACTCAGCACTTCTGGCTGAAGATGGTTGCCAATGCTTCAGCCTTGACTTTTGCACTCACGTGCTGGCCTCTGCCATCATTGAGAATGGAGATGTTCATGGAGCCGCCTCCTCCTGTCAGTTGTTTAATGATCCACCAGCATTCACGACTGGATGTGGCAGGACTGCAGAGCTTTGATCTGATCCGTTGATTGTGGGATCTGTCTATAGCATGCTGCTTCTGCTGTTTAGCATGCATGTAGTCCTGTGTTGCAGCTTCCCCAGGTTCGCACCTCATTTTTAGGTACGCCTGGTGCTGCTCCTTATTGAACCAGGGTTGGTCCCCTGGCTTGATGGTAATGGTAGAGTGAGGGATGTGCTGGGCCATGAGGTTACAGATTGTGGTGGAATACAATTCTGCTGCTGCTGATGGCTCACAGCGCCTCATGGATGCCCAGTTTTGAGTTGCTAGATCTGTTCTGAATCTATCCCATTTAGCACCGTGGTAGTGCCACACATGATGGAGGGTGTCTTCAGTGTGAAGTCGGAACTTCGTGTCCACAAGGACTGTGCGGTGGTCACTGCTACCAATGCTGTCATGGACAGATGCATCTGCGACAGGTAGATTGGTGAGGATGAGGTCCATGTTCTGCATCTTGTGAAAATTTCAAAATTGTGCCCTGTACCCCCAAGTCCAATTCATTAATGTATATCAAAAATAGCAGTGGGCCAAGTACTGAGCCCTGGGGAACACCACGATATACCTCCCTTCAATCCGAAAAACAGCCATTCACCGCAACTCTCTGTTTTCTATCCCTTAGCCAATTATGTTGCTACTGCTGCTTTTATCCCCTGGGCTTCAATTTTGCCAACAAGTCTAATATGTGGTACTTTATCCATCGCCTTTTGAAAGTCCATATACACAACATCAACTGCACTGCCCTCATCCACCTGCTCTGTTAACTCATCAAAAAACTCAATCAAGTTAGTGCACGTGCATGACCAATTTTTAATTGCATGCTGCAGTTCTCTTTTTATCTGGATTGTTTTGACTCAAAATGAAACGGCCTGCAAAAGAGATTTGTTTGTTGTTTAAAAATGATCAGTGGCCCAGATATGGTTTTCTAGATAAAGCATTGTGTTTTTTCAGTTTTCTTCAACATCATCCTTGTGTTCATTTTTCCCAAGGAAATACCTTTTGCTTTTCCTATTCAATTCAATAAGAAATACTCCACTGATTTGCAAGTGTCTTTCTATTGCAAGCCATCCTTATTTCGTAGCAAGAAGAAATGGTTTCTTGAGTGCTTCAACCCACTTGAAAGTAATTGTGGTTTCTGGCACCTAAGCGACCTTCTATTACCACATTGTTGGTGTCAATTGAACGGAATGATACACAGCCAATTTTGTAAAGGAATTTTGATGTTTTCTATCAGCTGAAGGCCAAGCTAAATAGCTTAAGTTGGCAGCATATATGCAGTGACTGGAACTGATCCCGTCTGTGTCTCATTCTAATGCTACTTTGCTGATAAGTGGTGCTGACACTCATACATCATCGTGCAGTTGCAGAGCACTGAAGCAGCTCAGAGACAATGACCACTAATTTGCTCTTTTCTCGTGGCAGACAAGGAGGATTGCCAGTGGGTTTTTTTTTACTGTTCAAAATCATTACTTTCTAACATTTCCTTTTGAAAGAAAGTAAATACTTTAGTCAATTTACTTTAAAAAATACATGTTCTAGCTTTTTTTTTTAACATTTTTGTTCTGTTTATGATATAAATTCAGGTAAAATACCATGGAAAAAAAGTGTTCGCATTTGAGAGCTCTCGTAATCAATATCTTATAAAAAAATCTTGACTATGACATGCACACTATTGTAACCTGTTATCTAAATTTTCCCGTGAGAATTCTAATGTTAAAATGTTAACATTTACCTGTAACTCTTATCTATAAACACCTCTATGTGGCACTCTACTGGGAATTCCAAAGCTAAATAATCCTGACCTGTAACCATTCCCTCTCACACCACTAGTTAATGCTATTATATTTTCCCACAAATTAGCAAACATTTTTTCTCAGTAACTGAAATTCCTATTGTCCAAACTTTGGTTTGAAAATAACTTTAAAAAAATTAATTAATTACATATTTCACAATAATGTGATTAAATTTGCCCACTGAATTGCCTTGTAAGACCTTCATTTGTTTTTAGTTGAAAGCCTTAACCTTTCGCAAAGGTCTGTGGTGATACGTTTGTCCACAGTTTTAACTGCAGATTTTACAACCTGAGCATATGCAGCGAACCTCATTTCCCAAGATGCGTCAGTATTATTTAGTCAGCTGAACTACTGAAATGCTTTTCTTCAGTCTCTTCCCCAGTGTACATGAGCACTGACTGCTCCAAAATTTGTGTTCTAGCTCTTTGAATAATTATGCACTGCTGCTAGCACAGTTGTTCCCTTGTATAGGCAGCCAGCCCAACAGAACAAGTGGCGTTTCTGGCTACCAAATTCAAATTAAAGGATGTGTGTACTTAAAAGGTGAGTGCATGGATATAGGGATGAATATCTATTTCAGCTTTATCAAGCTTCAAAATCAATTTCACACATTTCAGATTCAGTGTAAATGAAGTGAAGCGAAACCCAATGTGGGGATACAAAACTGATTTTGCAGGCAGATCAATGAGAGCTATAGCAGCTGTTTCAGGGATAGCTAAGTGGGCATGAGCTGCATGTGATGGCTATAAGAAGGGTTACCCTCTCCCCAGAGGACATAATTCATGGTGAATCTGATGGACAGATTGTGCAATCAGTGTGGCAACTTTACATAAGCGTTTTCTATTATAAATGTAGCCAAAGGAATTTATAATTGGAAAACATTGACAGAAGAAGTACAACAAAACTGTGACAACAGGAAGTCAAGTGGCAGAGACAGGAAGTGCATACCGACAAAAGATTTTGGGGGGAAAATTTGGTTGCTTTGCGCCTCCCATTAGCGCCCTAAGAGGGTGCTAACGGGGCAAAAAGCAACGAGCGCCCTGGCACGTCGCCACCAACGCCACCCGCGAAATACAGCAGGAGGTTAGCACCGGCAGTAACTGTTAGCGCCCCGTGGTGCTGCGCCGCTGGCGATGATGTCATCACTGTGCGCAGCGCCCCGGCCGTGATCTTCGGTAGCGCCCCCTGACTTACCACCGGACACTATGTCCGACGGGGTCAGAGGGGCCTACCCGCTGCCGGGGTGATGCTATTTAAAGGCGAGGTGCCGGGCGGCCATTTTTGTTGCTGGCCGACTGCCAGCACCTGCCTCTGCTGCCATCCCCGGCCTCCTGACCCGCCCCCCCCCCCCCCCGCGGAGTGCCGGCTGCTCTCCGTGAGCCCGGCACTTCTCTTAAGTGCTGGGCTCTTTTGCCAGCACCCCCGATCCTCAGTGGCCCAGCTGGGCCCCGGGTCATGCTGTGCAAGGCCCCTCCCCTTTAAGAAGGGGAGGAAGGCCTGCAATACCGCGGCACGTAGCGCCGCGATATTCCCTCGCAGCGGCCAAAGAGGGAGGTGGGGTGCTTCCAGTAGCTTCCCTCTTGGGGCGCTACCACTCAATTTTGGCTGCGGGGGTGCTACTCAATTTTTCCCCCTTTAGATATATTATAGATAGATTTTAAACTATGTTGCTGTTGAAACATATTTCACCATCAGTTTTTACATGTGTTGTGGGCCAAATTCTATCCAACCTGATATGTGGACATTTATGGCGCACAGTACCAAGGTGTCTTCACGAGTCAGACACTGATTCATATAAGTTTTGGGTAGAGAGAAGTGGACAATGGCAAATGAGAGTGTTACCACAATGCTCCAAAGAAATGCCTTACCATTTATTGCTAAACTTCTAGTGAAATGTAGAGGGAACTAACTAAAATACTGATAAAATTAACTATTACAACAATATAGAGCACAACTTTGTCTTCAGATTAACATATTTAAATATAGAACAAGTTAAAATATTCTGACAATACATTCCTCTTCAAGACTAATGAAAAATGAATAGCACTATGAAAACAAATAAGTACCTTAATTGAGATTGTCACCATTTCATAAATATTTATTGTGACTTGCTGATTTAAATATTAAATATTAACAATACAGCTAGATCACAGCTAGTAATGTAGCATTTGAATACTAACACTGTGCCAAGAAGCAGTAGAATGTGAATTTGCCTTGCAATCCACCTCATACTGAATTCCTGATCTTAGTTGTGCTGCTGTACATGAAGGGAGGCCACATGAAGGGGTAGAAAATTGGCAAGAGAGTCTTTTGCATGGCCACTTTAAGATCCCACACTTGGTGTTGCCAGACATGCATCAACGGGTAGGGAAGAAAAATACTTTTAAAAAGAGTATTATCTTCATAACAGTAAACAATATGATCAGGTGTGTATAAACTATACCATATGTTGAACAAGGTGCTGATTCACAAATACTCTTATTAACAAAAGAGGTTACTATTTATATTTATGAACAAAAACTGAAAAATACAGAATACAAGAAAGTTTCATTTGGCCTATGTGCAAATTTAATTTTATAATTTTTTTTAAAGTATTGAGAATGTAAACATGAATAAAATAAAACCCACTTGCACCAGACTGAATATCTTGGTTTGCTTCTTTAAAAGATGGGTTGCAAGGATGACAGTCATGTGCTGCTTACAAAATACTCAAGTACTGCAAGTGCAAAGACTTGATTTTGTAAATGTTACTGTTTTGTAAAGTCTACACTCTTATCAGAATTTAGAAATGTTTTAAAATCCTTTTTTGTAAAGTATTCCCCCTTCCCTTTAGCTGATCTAACCACACCATGCACCATTTTCCATGAAGAGGATCAGCCAAGTGACTTTCTCCCTGGCCGCTAGCAATACCAATCTGGACCTGCCTCTAGAAAGTGCGCAAGATTAACCCAGGGATGACTACCTCCAGTTTTTCTTCTCTGTTTGTGCTTGGAAACAAAGAGAAATGTTACAGTTTGAGTGTTTTAAGCCGTTTTTGTTGTAACAGTTGCACTTGTAGGAATTAACGAATTCCTATGAATAACTGAGATCGACACCAGAGAACAATTAAACAGGTCTTTACTCAACAGAGATGCCACGAGGACTGCCTGGGCGGTCCTGTGGTTTGCGACGTGATGTCATCGCGTTTGCCCGCGTTTTCCCGAGCTCTTAAAGGGGCCACGCCCCGTACATGCAAACTCTATATACAAAACACAGTAATGCCTAACACAATGGTACAGGTTTAGGCTGGTGTTAGAACATCGTTAAAGAGAATTATATACAGTTAGCCAGAGTCATTCAGTGGTTCTGCCACATGTGCCCCCCCAGAATTCGCTTTAACGGACAAAGTCAAACGGTGAGGGGGTCTGACGAGCCTGTCAAAACGACTCCTGTACTCTCAAGGCGGAGGCTGCAGGGCGGCTGGCGGTTTGGCGGGCGGTCGCACTTGGTCTGCTGCAACGACGATGGGTGGCTGACCCCGTCTCGGCGGTTGTGCTGTCTCGACGGGGCGGTCGAGATCCAAATGTGCTGGCTTTAAGTGGTCGACCGAAATGTGGTCCGGTTTATCACCGACATCTACCGTGAAGGTTTTGTCCCCTGTTTCCAACACGCGGAAAGGATCGGGTACCGATCGGGAGTGGTGGCGTCGTTAAGGCGTCGATAGTCGCCACATGGCCGCCATCCACCACCAGGCTTCAGGACGATATGGAGGGGTGAAGACCAGGGACTATTCGACCGGCGAATAATCCCTAACCGTTCCATGGTTGCGAACTCCGCCTTTGCGACTGCCAGCTTGCCAGGTTCCAGGCGCCGGGCCCGCGCGTAGACCGGGGGGCTGTTGGTGGTGATGTGGTGTTCCATGCCATGTTTCGTGGCTGTGGAGGAGAACGTGGGTCTTGTCAGGTTGGGGAATTCGCCAAGCTGGCGAGCGAACTCATCAGGAGTCGGGAACGCACAGGAGACGGTGCGTGACGTAGTGTTACTGCGGTAACATGGAAGAGAATGAAAAGTTGCTGCGTTGATCAGCTGCCGGTTCCTGACGTCAACCAGGAGGCTGTTGGTGCACAGAAAATCCGCGCCGAGGAGGGGCTGGGAAACTTTGGCCGTAACAAAATCCCAGTGAAAATGTTGCCCCCCGAGGCACACCTCCACTCGCCGTCTGCCGAAGGTCCGAATTGCTCCGCCATTGGCCGCTTCAAGGGTGGGGCCGTGATTCCCTGTCTGCACATCGAGGGCGGACGCGGGTAAAATGCTGCACTGCACTCTGGTGTCACACAGAAAACGATGACTGGAGAGAGTGTCGGTGATGAACAGCAATTTTCCCGCGTTGCTGACTGCCATCGCGGCCGCAGGGTGCCCGTTAGACCCGTTCCTCGGTGGTCGCAGTGTCAGTTGTTTTTTTTTGGGAGAAAACTGCAGGGAGGGCGGCAACGCTTCACCTTCGCGCCGAACTGCGCGTGGTAGAAACACAGTCCAGCAGGCTGACGAGCAGGGGCGGTGTCTGCGGGGGATGGGTGCCTCGTGGCAGCGCAGTACTGCCGAGTTACAGCAAAAATTTTGTCAGCCTCCGCAGCGAGTGTTGCGCAGTCTTCAACTTCAGATCTGGCCAGGGCAGCTTGTACCTGTTCAGGCAGTTGGCTGAGGAAAATCTCGCGGAATAGGAAACATTCCCGTTCTGAGCCCAGGAGTGTGAGCATTCGGCTCATCAACTCTGAAGGCTTGGAGTCCCCGAGCCCGGGCATAGCGAGTAATCAACGGGCGCGCTCCGATTTCATGAGCCCGAAAACCAGCAGTAACCGCGCTTTGAGGGTTTCACACTTGCGCTCCGTTGGGGGGTTTTCGAGGAGGTTGACGATCCGAGAGGTGGTAGAGCTGTTGAGTGCGGAGACCACATAAAGATACTTGGTCTGATCCGCATCAATGTTCCTCAGGGCGAACTGGGCCTCGACCTGAATAAACCACGAGGGCGCTTGCTGCTCCCAGAACTGCGGTAGCTTCAGCGAAACGGCGTTAGCTTCCATGCTGTGCTCTGCTTTTGTGAAAATGTTCACAAAAACAGGGTCACCAATGTAGGAATTAATGAATTCCTACGAATAACTGAGATCGACGCTAGAGAACAATTAAACAGGTCTTTACTCAACGGAGATGCCACGAGGACTGCCTGGGCGGTCCCGTGATTTGCGACATGACGTCATCGCGTTTGCCCGCATTTTCCTGCGCTCTTAAAGGGGCCACGCCCCGTACATGCAAACTCTATATACAAAACACAGTAATGCCTAACACAATGGTACAGGTTTGGGCTGGTGTTAGAACATGGTTAAAGAGAATTATATACAGTTAGCCAGAGTCATTCAGTAGTTCTGCCACACACTAATTAACTTGTGATCAGGTCGTGTTGGTCTTAGCAAGTGAGGAATTACAGCAATACAATGTTTTCATAGTGTGAATGATGTCATCACATCACATGTACATAAAGGATGGAAACATTTGCTGAATAATTTGATTAGGATCCAATGCCCTATTACATTTTTCATGGGCAAGTTTGCAAATATGATAGTCTTACTTGACATTTCCGGTCCACCATGGCTCCATGTCCCTCTCTACTATAAACCCATACATGTGCTGCTGGACCACATAATGCTTTACAGAATGTCACTCATTGAGCAGTCAGTCAAGAATAATTAAATATAAGGTAGTGAAACACACGAGTCAATTGGGATTTGTTAAATCATGGAGGTTTTTTTAAAAAACTAGTTTCAGCAGCAGTATCTTCCATAATATTTTTAATGATAGCGAGTTGTACAAGAACCAACCATCTTTGCAATTAGTGAGAAGAGCCCAATGGGAGTTGGCGTGCTTTGCATCTCAGAGGTTTTGATAACGTTAGCTTAGTGTTTAACATCTGTGTCATGGTTTTGGTTGTTCTATGCTGCTGCAAACATCACATTAATCAGCACAGCCCCTTGACGTCACAAACATTAGTGAGCAGGGAAAGCTACCACTGGTGTATTTTGGCTGGCATATTGTGTGTCACTGTACACAAAGCAGCCAATATTTAGATAGTTGCAATATCCTAATATGTCATTACTCCATTCTTGGAGGTCATGCCACACTATTATTTTCCTTACACTGCCTCAGAGTACAATATTATGCTGCCTGTGCTGGTCTCACCATCAGTCTAAGGACCTTTCTGTACCAACTGCAGCCAGCTCAGCACCCTCTTCTGTTCACCCTGCTTTTAAAAAAAAAACACTATTGTGCTGGTCCTTGGACTGTTATTCAACTTTATTTTGAATGAAAAGAGCTGACTGTCCTATAAGATTCTTTTACTAAGTACAATGACAATCCATAATGCTGATAAAGCACACTCTGTGAATGCAATTTAGTGCACACATGTGGAGCTTGGCCATTGCTACCATAACAGTGAGTGTAGGTAGAATATCTCAGCACTCATTTCAATTGCTACACAAATGGAACTGGCACTGTGCCAGCATTGTTAACATAACTGGAGCATAAAGCATGGATTTTCCATATAAATAGTGTCCATTTTCTTTACAAACGGTATATACCTTGCCCATGAACAGTTATGATATGTGCTTGATTCCAGGGATACAGAAGTAATATTTGTGTGTGGTAATTTTACTATTCCACACCTAGGATATTTTTAACTCCAGACATTGTTTACGGGGAGGATGCAATATCCAGTACATATGAAGTGATTTAATTACAGTCCCATGTTTGATTAATAGGCAATATGTGTGCTTGCAATAAAGAATCATTTATGGTTTCAGGACATAATGTGTAATTAATATAAAGCAGGAGTTTCAGAGTGATAAATTTATGGGCAACATAACAAAGCCAACACAATGCTCAGCAATGTACATTCAACCCGTATTGTCCTGGGAGATAAAACTAACAAGGCTAATGCTGTTGAAATGTTGGCTCATGTCATTAGGGAAGTTGGCCAGCACATTAGTGACTCTTATTTCCCATATACTGCCCAGAAACACCAGCAATTTCCCAGTGGAAGCTTGGAGCTTTCTAAGTTAAACTTAAGTTATAGTGGTGTCAGCTGTGGGTAGCGCTCTCGCCTCTGAGTCAGAAGGTTGTGGCTTCAAGTCCCACTCCACACCCACCCACTGAATTTTCAGGGCCCTGATTTTTATGTAAATGTAACAAGAAATTCAAACTTGAGTACGATGAGTCATAAATGATGCTTTAAAGGATGATGATATTTTGCTAGTTATCAGAGACATTGTTAATGGGGGGGGGAGAGAGGGGCTTGGAGGAAGGTACAGAGTAGACTGAAGTCAAATTTTATTATGTTCATTAATGTTTTTACTGTAACAGCCATTAATCTAGAAACACAATTATCATGCCCTAAAATCTGAAAAATGGCATCATAATAACAAAAACAAATGGCATTTTAACAGCTACAGATAGAAACTTGGATTGTTTTCAGGTAGAACCCAGCAGTGTAAATGGTAGCGTTACACTTTGAAGACTGGACTTACTTCTTGTTATGGAATGTACTGGCAAATTAATAAGCATGTAACCAATCAGAACCCTAATTTTCCAGAACATTACTGTCAGGTTAGCCTGTTACAAAAAAAATTAACCACGATGGGTCTGGTTTATCACAAGGTTTCTTTTGGTATTGCTCAACTGAAACAAAATAAAACCATCATCCACTGGCCAACCCTCTGTGTGGAAATAGCACAATGTTCTGGAATGCAAACAGTAAATTTCCACTAACTTAAAGCCCTCAGTGATTTCAGTTCCTTCCAGCTTGCCACTATTAAAATTCAACCAGGGAACAACCACATGTTAAAACAAATTAGCCTTCCCAATAATGAAAATTATTAATGCCACTAATTGATTTGTGATCAACAGCGTGCTCAGAGAAAGCACTTTTTAGATTAATTACAGTCCAGATCACAACAAAAACACAGCAGTTTATATCGGAGATCATAGGTCAACTGCAATAAATTATCTTAATTGGAGATCTATTAGTTGAAAACCAATTAACCTTTTAATTAAAGTTTAAACAGATGCAAGTTTTTTTTTGTTTCATCTGCCCATTACTTTTATACTCTGAATTTTGCTTTTTTGGGGCCAGTTTCTCAGTCTGTTATGCCTTCTGATTTAGTAGATTTGTAAGTTCACTTTTCTTCTAATTTACTGTATATCTGCAGCTTCTTTGCCTCAAGTCAGAATGTTCAGTCTGCTGAGAGAAGACACACCTGACTCAGTGGTGGGTGGTGGTGTTCTTGTGTAGGGCACATTTTAAGCAGGGTATTCCTTTACACACAGAAATGCAAGCCATCTAAATACAATAGCAACAACCTTCATTTATAAAGCGCCTTTAATGTAGAGGAACATCCCAGAAGCATAATCAGGCAAAAAATCAACACTAAGCCAAAGGAGGAGATATTGGGTGACAAAAGCTTAGTCAAAGAGGTGGGTTTTACAAAGGACAGGGAGGTGGAGGGGTTTAGGGAGGGAATTCCAGACATTTGGGCCAAGGCGGCTGAATGAATGTGGTTGGGAAAAGGGATATTGCGATGCAAAAGAGACCAGAGTTGGAGGAACGCAGTGTTCTTGGAGGATTGTAGGCCTAGAGAAGGTTACAGAGATAGGGAGGGGCGAGACCTTGAAAGGCTTCAGACACGAGGATCAGAATTTCAAATTGAGGCCTTGGGGGACCTGGAGCCATTGTAGGTCAGCGAGCATGGAGTGAGCAGGACTCTGCAGGATAGGATACGGGCAGCAGAGTTTTGGATGAGTGGATTTTTTATGGTGGGTGGACAAGAGCATTGGAAAGTCGAGTCTGGAGGTGAAAAAAGCATGGATCAGAGCTTTGGTAGCAGATGCGCTGAGGCAGGGGCAGAGACGGGTAATGTAACGAAGGCGGAAGTAGGCAGTCTTTGTGATGGAAAGGATGTGGGGTCAGAAGTTCAACTTTGGATCAAATAGGAACATAGGCCAAGATTTCCCGGGGGGTCAGTGGACGCGATCAGTGGCGGGTCGGGTGGAAAAGTGTTTTTTTCCCCTGCAGCGGGTCGGGATCCTGCTGTGAACCCACCGCCTTGCACCTTTACCAAATGTCGGGTCTGTGAGCGCTGAGTGGACCCGACACGTAGCAGCAGGTTCACAGTGGGGGACCCAATTCAGGTAATTAGTGGCTTGTTTAGAGCCACTTAAGAATGAATTTCAACTTATCTTCTGCATTTGACAGCTCACCCATGGGGTCCACGCTGGTCGTGGACCACGTCTGTCAAGCTGAGGTGAGGGTTCAGTGGCCATTGAATCAGCTGTTGAGTTGAGAGCCTTAAATGTACAGTAAAAGCTCCCACCTTAGAGATATCTTCCCTCAGCCACAAACTCTTCCTCACTGCATTTCCAGAACAGATTCACCATGCTGCAAGTCTTTACACAAGTCTCCATCCAGTTTGACCTCATTACCTCTCTCACCATTGACAGATCGCTTCCGTCATCTATTCCATCAGCATGGGTGCCCTTTATACTGTCTCACCTTGGTCCTCAGAATCTCACCACAATCAGCCTCAACACCAGCAGCACCAGGCACATCAGCAGCACCAACAACAACACCAATCTTCTCCGCAATCACCTGATGCTGCACAGGACACAGGGCATCAGCACCCGCGCACATTGCTGCCTGGGAGGCCAGGGATGGCCTCACTATGGCCAGATTTACTTCACTTGACACTGTACACCCTGGCTGCACATGATGCGCCAGGTTGGCACCACACCACACCAACACCATAAAGCATCCCTACAATGTCCAAGCCATTCCTTTCACATGCATCACTGTTGGGGGGGGGGGGGCGGGTACCGTTATGTCTCACCATTCACTGTAATCTCACTAAGCCATTTCCAAAGGTGCACACAAATCTATCCAAGAACACAAAGGGGTCGATTTTCCTGGAGCCGTCAGGCGGGATTTCAGGCATGTGGTGGTGGGGGGGGGGAGAATCCCGAAATCAGGGGTCCCGCCACCATCCCGGCCAAAATCCGCCTCCATGTAAGTTTCAGGGACGGCGGGTACCCGCCCCGCACTGGGACCCGCCGACCCGAGGCGGGAAGGGATTAGTGCCAATTAACTGCCTCTTAACAGGTAGTTAACAGGCAGTTTTTAGCCTAATCCCTATTTTGAGGGGTGTCGTGTGGGATTCCTGACGGCTCCAAACCATGCCAGGTTGGAGCAGGCGGGCCGTCGGGTTGAAGGACTTGGAGGGGTCGCGATGTTGGTGTTCAGGTGAGTGATAGGTGCATGAGTGCAAAGGTAAGTGTGTTTGGTGTGTCTAAAGTGTGTAAAGAAGTTTAAATTACCTGTACTTACCTTAACAGCCTTTCTTCCTCTAGGTTTCGGGAGTCCATCACTCAGCCGGCACTGAAAGCAAAATGGCTGCGAGCTGTCAAAAGTGACAGCCTGCAGCTTTCATTGCCGGTGAGACTTCTAACTGAGTCTGTGTAGAAGGACTCGGGTTAGAAGTCAGACTGTCAGTGTGAAACACTGATATTTCTTCTGCCAAGACCTCTTGACAGATGAAATTTCAGTCTGTGATGTCACCTGTTGCCGGGTGGCCCTTAATTGGCCTGCTGAGCCCGCTGGGTGGGCTTAACAAGGTCAGCACGGTGGCATAGTGGTTAGCACTGTTGCCTCACAGCGCCAGGGACCCGGGTTCGAATCCGGCCTCGGGTGACTGTGGAGTTTGCACATTCTCCCCGTGTTTGCGTGGGTTTCCTCCGGGTGCTCCGGTTTCCTCCCACAGTCCAAAGATGTGCAGGTTAGGTTGATTGGCTATGATAAATTGACCCTTAGTGTTAGGGGGATTAAATACGTGGGGTTACGGGGATAGGGTGGGACATGTGTTGGTGATATGTGTTGGTGTAGGGGTTACGGGGATCGGGTGGGATATGTGTCGGTGCAGGCTCGATGGGCCGAAATGGCCTCTATCTGCACTGTGGGGTTTCTGTGATTTCTGTGAATCAAGGGAAAATCGCGTGGATTGGCCGAACGTCGATGTAGGAGGGACTAAAACCTGAAAGTTGTAGTCCCGCCTCCTTCCCGACAGCTTTATGAAAATCTACCCCAAAGTGTTGAAAATAAAGGTTTCAATGTTTGACAGCACATTAACAGAAACTTTACATGAACATTGCATAAAACATCCAAGTGCCTACCCTTGTATGTTGTTAGTTGGTATGATTGCACGCAGATGAGGGTGAGTGTGAGGGGTGACTAGTGAGATGGGGAAGCGATAATGTAGATAGAGAGGGATGGGTGGAGGTGCAAGGTAAATTGGTGTAAAAAGGATGTGCAGGAGTAGGGTAGGGAATGCAGAGTGATGGGGATGTGATTCCAAATTTCTACCAACCATTGTGTTAAAAAGTGCGTCCTGAATCGCCTAGCTCTAATTTAAGATTATGGCAATGATGAGGCGATCAGATGTCCTGGGTGTAAACGAGGAGGAGACAATCAGTGAGAGTCCAAAAGCAAAGCCTGATGTTCTGTGGTGGAATGAAGTTGAGTTGTAGACAGGGTGGAGTCAGCCTAGTGCATCAATGAACGAATATCCAGGTTCGGAGATAGTTGTGGGGAGCAAACGAGTCCAGCAGCTGCTCAAGGGGTAGAATATCAGTGAGCACATTCCTGGAGGTTGAGCAGTGGAAAATAGAGAGCTGAGGAGGTATGGCGAGGCAAACATGAGTCAGCGAGTCAACCATAAGTCAGCAGAGGTTGATCTCGGGGTTCAGCAGAAATGAGTAGAGGCCTTGGTGTTAGTAATGCATACCAGCGGACGAGTGAGGAGCAGTGGGAGTGAAACCCAAGGACCGAGAGCAGTGAAGCCCAGAAAACCAGTGAATGGTGAAATGAAGATCAGTAGAGCTGGTCTGAGGAACAGCTGTAGGGAGGCGAGGAGCACAGATTATTGGGAGCAGTGGTTGGAATTTGAGGAGTCAGCTCAACCCAGTCAAGCAAAAGATGACACAGGAGTTTTGAAGGATGAGTGGCGTCAGCAGTTAGAGGCAGGAAGTGGAAAGCAGCAAAGCAAAGTTCGTTCAGCAGCAATGGAAAAGAATCCAGAGCTGGATGTGAACCAGCAGGATCAGATCAGAGCTAGCTCAACGTAGAGTGAAAGAAAAGAGGAGCAGAAAACAGAGGATGCAGGAGCAGACCAGGTACTAGAATGGAGGCAATCCAACAAAGAATACAGTCTCTATAGAAAGCAGCTGTGAAAGTGGAGGTTATTATAAAGTCCAGAAGCCAGCAGAGAGATGGAATTTGGCTGAGGAGAAAGTGAATTTCTATCCAGCACCCAACAGAGCAGCAGAGTAAAGCTGAAAAACAAGCAGTTCACTGAAGTACATTCCTAAAGCTCAGCAGGTAATAGTAGCAGGTGGTGAGTGGGCACTGCCAGCTAGAACAGGTTACTGTAAAACTAGAAATGGCCGTGTAGCAGAGCAGAGTCACGGCACCCAAGTCTTAAAGTAATCCAGCAGTGCAGCCCAGTCCTGATGGCAGAGGATTCCAGGAAATTGGGAAGTCAAATTTGAGCTGAGTTTCAGCCATTGAAATGAGCACAGTGAAAACACAGAGTAAGGATGGTTGTGGAATAGACAATCTGCTCTGTACAGGTGGCTTTAAATTTGTTACTTGAATTTGTAGTTTGGGCTAAAATGTATCCACTATTGGGGAAAAGGGAAAAGGAAGGCAATGGATAGAGCTGTAAAGGAGAGGAGATCAGTAAGGAGCTGCCAGCCCTGGAGCGCTCTTAGACTAATGATTGCTTAATACAGTGCATTGCTTATATCAAAAATCCTACAAAGGCAAAATGATTTGTTTGACACAGGCACTATACCTTTTTATAATGCCACATTTACATAGAAGATAAGTGGAAACTCACCCACCTAATGTAAAACGGAATTCAAATCAAGCATGCCAACTGCAAGAACTGTCTCCTCCTCTGACAATGCATTAAGTGCTGGCAGTGTCAATCTCATCATTCCCAGTAGGCAAGCAATAAATCCACAACTCCAAACTGCTTCAAATATGGCACTAATTGAGCAATCGTCTCTTGAGAAGCTGCAAAGATAGATTTTGCAAAAGAGAACTGTCACACTGGTCCAGTGGAGGTGCTCATCTGCGATTAGGGTGAGCTGCATTGTTAGGATAATTTAGAAGGAACTATTCTTTGCATATAACCAGAGCTACATCTTATCAAGCAGTGCTCATTACTTGGTGCAAAGCAGAAAATGGCATCCTGTCCAATATGTTCATCCTTCAGCTTAGTGAGCATGGGTGAAGGACTGTAAAGGTTGAATTATCATATAAAACTTTCCTAATGTCTGGTAGAAGAAGCTGAAGTGAAATTATGTGGAAAAACATGCTCCAAACTACAGCATATATCGCAGAATAAATGTTAACTTCTTTGCCATTTAATTTCCAGGTGCCTATTTTCAGGAGGAACACAATTTTTTTTTTAAATCTGTCCTTTGAAAAATTAGGCTTGGTTGCAGAATGACACTCAAACTGATAAATCACTGACAACTCTTCTAGTCATAAGTAATAAGTTATCACATTTCTCAGCAATGTCTCAAAGCACTTCAATTAATTACTTTGAGCTTACAAATGTACAAAAAGATGGACAGGAAAAGACCGCCTGGACCACCGAGCCTGTCCCAAACAGTCATGACGCAACTAAGCATCATGACCTCCAGTGTTCCCTCCAAGCAGTAGGCATGTAATCTCCTGGGAGAGGCCAAAAACAGATTTTAAAAAATACCCTATGTCAATTCAGAGAAAAGAAATCTTGGATATTCCTCTCCAACCCCCTAAAGCGATTAGTGCAAGTTCAGGAGATCACAATGACCATGAGGTTCATACCCAACACCCTTCTTACCAATTCCATAGAGATATTAGTCACAGCAAGAAACTTGTCTAGCCCCTTTTTGGACTGTTGCAGCAAATACACACACATCACACAACTGGACAACTTGTTCCAAGCATCAATAACCCTCTGCTTAAAGAAAAATCTCCTGATATCTAACCTAGTTCTAGGCTTACACAGCTTATATGCAATGACCCTGTTATGTTAATAAATAAATAGACGTTTTCATTATGAACAGCTAGCTTGAGCTAGTCATTTATTCAGCCATGTGGACTAGTGTACAGGCATCCATCTTGACTACTGCCTTGTGGGTAGCCCTGTACTAAAAAAACAGCTCCACCTAGTGTACCATTCTAGAATGACATGTTACTGATCATTACATCCCCCTTCCTTAGAGGTTAAACAAAATCAATATCAATCAATCATAACGACATAAACATCTTCACAACAGTCAACACATTTTCAAAGCTTTACTTTATGAACTCTAAGCTTTTCATTCTTTTATTATACATAGATACATAGATACATAGAAGATAGGAGCAGGAGTAGGCCATTCGGCCCTTCGTGCCTGCTCCGCCATTTAATGAGATCATGGCTGATCCTTTAATTCAGTATCCCGTCCCCGCCTTCTCTCCGTAACCCTTAACCCCTTTTGCCCGTAGAAATATATCTAATTCCCTCTTAAATATATTTAATGAGCTGGCGTACACTGCCCTCTGTGGCAATGAGTTCCACAGGTTCACCACTCTCTGAGTGAAGAAATTCCCCCTCATCTCTGTCCTAAATGGTTTAGCCCTTATCCTTAAATTATGTCCTCTAGTTCTGTTCTCACCCGCCAAGGGAAACATTCCTTCTGCATCCAGTCTGTCTAGACCTGTCAGAATTTTATACACTTCTATGAGGTCCCCTCTCAATCTTCTAAACTCCAGTGTGTACATCCCTAAACTACATAGTCTCTCCTCATAGGTCATTCCCGCCATTCCTGGTATCAGCCTGGTGAATCGCCGCTGCACCCCCTCCATGGCAAGAACATCCTTCCTCAGATGAGGCGACCAAAACTGTACACAGTACTCGAGGTGTGGTCTCACCAGTGCCCTGTACAGCTGCAGCAAGGTATCCCTGTTCCTGTATTCTAACCCTTTTGCTATGAAGGCCAGCATACCGTTTGCCTTCTTGACCGCCTGTTGCACCTGCATGCTCGCCTTCAGTGACTGGTGTACAAGAACACCCAGGTCTCTCTGTACTTCCCCCTCTCCCAATCTATTGCCATTTAAATAATAATTTGCCCTCCCGTTCCTGCACCCAAGGTGGATAACTTCGCACTTGTCCACATTATAGTGCATCTGCCATTTATCCGCCCAATCGCCCAGTCTGTCCAAATCGCTCTGGAGCTTCCTGGTCTCTTCCTCTGAGCCCACCCCACCTCCTAGTTTAGTGTCGTCTGCAAATTTGGAAATGCTGCATCCGACTCCCTGATCCAGGTCATTAATGTAAATTGTGAACAGCTGGGGGCCCAGGACAGATCCCTGTGGTACCCCACTTGTTACTGCCTGCCATTCAGAAAATGAGCCGTTTATTCCAACTCTCTGTTTTCTATCTGACAGCCAGTTCCCTATCCACGCCAAAACTTTCCCCTTTATCCCATGAGCCTCAATTTTCCATGCTAATCTTTTATGTGGGACCTTATCGAAGGCCTTTTGGAAGTCCAGGTACACCACATCTACTGGCTCTCCCCCATCTATTCTACCAGTTACTCCCTCAAAAAATTCCAATAGATTAGTCAAGCACGATTTACCCTTTGTAAATCCATGTTGACTCTGTCCTATCCTGTCCCCATTTGCTAAGTGCTCCGCTATTTCATCCTTAATGATGGACTCCAGCATTTTGCCCACAACTGATGTAAGGCTTACAGGTCTGTAATTACCTGCTTTTTCCCTACCCCCCTTTTTGAATAGTGGGGTAACGTTAGCTACCCTCCAATCCATCGGCACTGTTCCCGAGTCTAATGAATTCTGAAAAATCATCCTTAGTGCATCCGCTATCTCTAGGGCCACCTCCTTCAGTACCCTAGGATGCATGTTATCAGGCCCTGGGGATTTGTCCACCTTCAATCCCTTTAGCTTCCTTAACACCATATCCTTAGAGATATTGATTTGCGTCAGTTCCTCCTTTGCCAATGTCCCTATTTTTCCCGATATCCCAGGGAGGTTTTTTGTGTCTTCCTTCGTAAAGACTGACCCAAAGTATGCATTTAGTTGATCTGCCATTTCCTTATTTCCCATTATATATTCCCCCGTATCTGACTGCAATGGACCAACTTTGGTTTTCACCAGTCTTTTCCTTTTGATATATTTATAAAAGCTTTTGGAGTTAGTTTTTATATTTTCCGCCAGCTTGTTTTCGTAAGCTATTTTGCCCCTCTTGATCATGCCCTTTGCCCTCCTTTGCTCTATCTTAAACTGTTCCCAATCTTCCGCTCTGGCGCTTTTTTTGGCTATTTTATACGCCCTATCTTTGGATTTTATGCTGTCTCTAATTTCCCCTGTTATCCACGGTTGAGTCACCTTTTTAGATTTCCTTTTATGCCAGATTGGTATAAACAATTTTTGCAATTTTGTCATTCTATCTTTAAATGTTTGCCATTGTTTATCTACCTCCAGTCCTCTCAGGAACGTTGTCCAATCAGACCTACTCAGTTCCCGTCTCATGGCATCATAATTCCCCTTGTTTAAATTCAGGACCTTAGTCTCTGAGTCAATTTCTTCGCTCTCCATTTCGAGTGAGAAATCGATCATGTTATGATCGCTCTGACCCAAGGGTCCCCGTACAACAAGATTACTGATTAGTCCCTTCTCATTGCACAGTACCCAGTCCAATATAGCCTGTTCCCGAGTTGGTTCCTCGACATATTGATCCAGATAACCATCCCTCAAACACTCAAGGAATTCCTCCTCCTCATTATTTTTACTGATTAGGCTAGTCCAATCTATATGTAAGTTAAAGTCACCTATGATGACAGCTGTGCTCTTATTGCACGCTTCTCTAATTTCCCTCGTGATGCCCTCCCTAACCTCTATTTTACTATTTGGAGGCCTATATACCACTCCTATTAATGTTTTTCGCCCCTCGCTATTTCTTAGCTCCACCCATATAGATTCTGTATTAACTGAGTTAATATCCTTCCTTTCAATTGCATTTATCCCCTCTTTTACTAGCAATGCTACCCCTCCTCCCTTTCTTTTTTGTCGATCCTTCCTAAATACTGAATACCCCTGTATGTTAAGCTCCCAGCCCTGCTCACCCTGCAACCATGTTTCCGTAATCCCAATTAGATCATAATTATTAACCTCTATTTCCACAGCTAATTCATCTACCTTGTTCCTGATGCTTCTCGCATTAAGGTATAAAACCCTCAGGCTTTTTTTATGCTCACATTTTTTATGAATTAGTTTGGCCCTTTGTTTTTTGTTCCTCACCCTTTTACCATTTATTTCTGTCTGCCTTTCACTTTCCTCTATTTCACTACATAGGTTTCTAGCCCCCTGCCATACTAGTTTAAATGCTCCCGAACTGCTTTATCAAAAATTACCCCGAGAACATCAGTTCCATCTCTGCACAGGTGTAGACCGTCCCTTTTGTATAGGTCACACCTACCACAAAACTGGTTCCAATGCCTCAAAAATTTAAAACCCTCCCTCTTACACCACTGCTCAAGCCACGTATTTAGCCTAACTATCCTGTTCTCTGTACTCTTACTAGCACGTGGCACTGGTAGTAATCCAGAGATTACTACCTTCGAGGTCCTACTTTTTAGCTTGGCTCCTAACTCCCTAAATTCTACTTGTACTACTTATAGTTTTCTTTGTACTCAAAGATTAAGTCTATCAGGCTTTTTTACTTCACGTGTGGATCTTCTTAGCACAGGTAAGTCTGATGTGTTTTCATGAGAGCCTGTATGTGTGTTTGTGTTAGATTGTTCTGGTGGTGAGTGACAAGATTCAGTTGCAGCATTGTCATCGATTTGCTCTTGGATAGTTTCTTGTGTTTTCAGGAGGGAACGGCAGTTCCTCCTGAGAATCTGTCCTTCCTCAGTTCTAACAGTGTATGACCTTGGTCCTACTTCCTCAAGAACTGTAGCTTTCCTGTTCCATGCATCTGGATCCTCAATCCTGACAACATCATCCCTTGTCAATGGTTTCAGGGTTTTGGATGACTTGTCATAGTGTGATTTCTGTTTCAGCTTTAACAGTTGAAGTCTCAGTCTCAGTTCCTTACTCTGCTTTTCTTTTGCACAGCAGGGTAGCATGGTGCGCAACTTGTGACCCATTAGGAGTTCAGCAGGTGAAGAACCATAGTCTAAAGGGGAGGCTCGGTAGCTCAGCAGGGCGAGATAAGGATCAGACTTGCTTTCTGTTGCTTTCTTCAGTAGCTGTTTGAGAACTTGAACACCTTTCTCTGCCTTACCATTCGACTGAGCATAGAGAGGACTGGATGTGATGTGTTGAAAGTCATAATGTGCTGCAAACTGTTGCCACTCCTTACAGTTGAAGCACGGACCATTGTCGCTAACAGCAATCCTGGGAATTCCATGTCTGGCGAAGATGGATTTAACATGCATTATGACACTGCTTGCTGATGTGCTTGAGAGCAGCGCCATCTCAGGATAGTTAGAATAGTAGTCAATCACTATTAGTCTTTACCATTCAAATGAAAGAGGTCCATACCAACCTTTTGCCATGGTGCTGTTGGTAAGTCAGCTAGTATCATTGGTTCCTTTGCTTGTTTGTTTTGGTGTTTCTGACATGTCTCACATATGCCTATCATGTTCTCAATGTCCTTATTTATGCCAGGCCAATAAACAGTGTCTCTTGCTCTCCTTTTGCATTTTTCAATTCCTAGGTGTCCCTCATGAATCCTTTGAGCATGTCTTGAGGTAGAGCCTGTGGAATGACTATTCTGTTCTGTTTTAGTAATAGTCCACTTGCGACATTTAACTCTGACCTGATGTGATAGTACTTTGGACAGGAACCTTTTGGCCAACCATGATGAATGCTCTCTATTACTGTTTGTAACACTATCTTTTACCGTTTCTTCTGCTATTTGCTTTGATTTTGTGTCTGACACGGGCAGCGCAACAGTGACCATACTCACATGAACATCCACGTCTTCCTCAGTACAGCTCACATGACTCATTGTGGGTGCTTGGGATAGTGCATCTGCTAACACTGTGTTTGCCTGGTGTGTAGATCAGTTCAAAGTCATATCTTTGCAGCTTCATCATGAGTTGTTGAATCCTTGGAGACATCTCATTCAGATTTTTTTTTATGATGACAACCAGTGGGCTGTGGTGTGTCTCAACTGTGAAGGTGGGAAGTCCATATATGTAGCCATGGAACTTTTCTAGTCCAACTACCAAGCCTAGACATTCCTTTTCAATCTGGGTGTATCGACACTCAGAGTCAGTCATAGACCTGGAGGCATAGGCAATAGGCTTCCAATCTTCACCCTCTGCTTGTAGCAAGACCGCACCTAGGCCATCCTTTGATGCATCCGTTGACACTTTGATTCTCTTTGTTGGCTCAAAGAAGGTGAGTACAGGTGTGGTTGTCAGCACTGTTTTGAGGTTCATCCACTCTTGTTCATGTCTTTCTGTCCATGCGAACTCATTTGTTTTATGTAGCAGGTCTCGCAGACAGGCTGTCTTGGCTGACAAGTTAGGAATGAACTTTCCAATGAAGTTTATCATCCCCATGATGCGTAGCACTCCTTGTTTTGTCAGTGGGTCGGGGCATTTTGAGTATGGCGTTTACTTTTCCCATATCTGGCTCTATTCCTTTACCAGATAGATTATCTCCTAGGAAAGTGACTTCCTGGACGCCAAACTGACACTTGGCTTTGTTGAGCTTCAGTCCATTCCGGTGTATGCTCTGTAGCACTTTAGTCAGTCTCTCATTGTGTTCTTTCAGTGTGGAGCCCCAGATGATGATGTCATCAACATAGACCCGAACTCCTTCTAGACGTTCAATTATGTGTTCCATCGCTCTATGAAAGATTTCAGATGCAGATATTATCCCGAAAGGCATTCTGAGGAAACAATACCTGCCAAATGGTGTGTTGAAGGTACAGTATTTGGTGCTCTCTTCATCCAGTTTTAGTTGCCAAAATCCTTGTGAGGCATCGAGCTTTGTGAAGTATCTGGCACCTGACATTTCACTGGTAATTTCTTCTCGCTTGGGAATCTGGTATTGTTCACGTTTTATGTTTGCATTTAAGTCCTTTGGATCCATGCATACTCTTAGATCATTGTTCTTTTTCTTTACACATACCATGGAGTTAACCCAGTCTGTTGGCTCTTTGACTTTCCTGATGTCCAGTTCTTTCTTGAGCCGGTCACGCAGGGGTGCTGGAACTCTCCGTGGAGCATGTACCACTGGCTGAGCATCCTCCTTTAGCTGGATATTGTAAGTGAATGTTAGAACTCCAAATCCTTTGAACACATCCTGGAAATTACTCACTACAGAATCCACCAAGTCATCTGGTCTGCTTATGGCACAGTTTATACGGTAGACTCTCTTGACCAGTTCTAAGTCCTCACAAGCTTTGTCACCTAGTAGTGAATCAAGTCCTTTAGCCACAACAGAAAACATGAGATGATGCACTTTGTCTTTGACTGTCATTTTGAGTCTGCATACACCTAAGCTATCTATTTTCTGTCCATTATAGTTCTTCAGTAGTACTGACTTTTTCTGTATTTCAGGCTTTTCTTTCATATTTTTAATGTCACTCATACTGATTAAGTTTGCTTTTGCCCCAGTGTCTAGTTTCAATGTAACTAATGCTCCATTTACCTGCAGTGGCATTATCCATCTTTTACTGCATTAACTTTATGTTCAGCATTGTCCGTTCCTGAGGGCTGCACATTTTCTGTATCCTTTTTGATATTGTCACATGACACCATTCCTACAAAAAATGTCTCACTTAAATCAGTGTCCTCAATCACATTGTCTTGTTGCCCTTTCTTTGTTTTTACTTTTGAAAAGCATTGTTTGGCAAAGTGATTCTTTCCATTACATTTTGTGCACATTTTCCCAAACGCAAGGCATTGTCTTGACTGGTGCTGGTAACCACAGTGTTTACAATTAAAAATTCCATCCTCCGATTGCTTTGCATTTCTGTTCTGCCCACGTTTCTTCCCCTCATAGGACACAGCACCGACAGCAGCACTATCACTTACTACAGTCGCATTATTATTAATTTCACTGAAAGTCTTTGTGTGCTGTTGAGCTAGCTCACTGGCATGGCATATTTTCACAGCTTTCTCCAATGTTAGTTCAGTTTCTCTCAACAAATGTTCCCTGACCTTTTTATCATGAATACCAAACACAATCTGGTCACGAATCATGGATGATTTCAGTTCAGAGAAATTACATGTCTGTGCTTTCAGTTTCAGATTGGTCACAAAGCTATCAAAAGTCTCATTTTGCTGCTGTGTCCATGAACGGAATACGTACCTCTCATAGGTCTCGTTCTTTTTGGGAGAACAATGTGTATCAAACTTCTTTAGCACATCGTCCATTTTTTCTCTGTCCTCCTCTTGATCAAATACAAATGTATTGAATACCTCTATCGCCTGCGGGCCTGCAACCGTGAGCAGTAACGCTATTTTCCTTGCGTCTGGCTTCGTACTGAACCTGATGGCGGCAATGTAGAGTTCGTATTGTTTGAAAGTCTGCCAATTGCAGCCGACATTCCCCGTGAGTTTCAAACCCTCCGGTGGCTTCAAATTCTCCATGTCATGTTTCACAATATTCAGCAGATATTACCACTCCTGGTACCATGTTATGTTCATAAATAAATAGATGTTTTCATTATGAACAGCTAGCTTGAGCTATTCATTTATTCAGCCATGTGGACTAGTATACAGGCATCCATTTTGACTACTGCCTTGTGGGTAGCCCTGTACTAAACATACAGCTCCACCTAGTGTACCATTCTAGAATGACATGTTACTGATCATTACAGACCCCTCAGTTTTTCTTAACCTATTTAGTTCAAATAGTCTGTCCACACAAGCACAGTCAAGTCCCTTTATCATTTAAATACTTCAATTAAATCACATCAAAATCCATGCTTTTCTAGAGTGTAAACATCCAGCTGTCTAAGCCTATTGTGATAACTAAAGGCTGTTAAAATAGCGATTCTCATGGTCCACCTTTGAACCATTTCCAGGGCCTCTATGTCACCCACTATGCAATAAGACCAAAACTGGACATTGTTGAAGTGCACTGATCATTTTAATGTCAGCATATATGGTAGTCATTTTGCACACAGAGAGCTTTTACAATCAGCAATGAGACGAATGACCAGTTAATCCATTTTTGGTGAACTGTTCATCAGAACCCTGGGTAGAACTCTCTGCTCTTCAAATATTGCCATAGGATCTTTAATATTCACCTGAACCACAGTAACATGCAGAGTTTGGAGTCTGACCCAAACAACAACACCTCTGACAATGTAGCACACCCTTAGTACTTCACTGGAAAAGAAAGGAAGACTTGCATTTTTATAGCACCTTTCACAACCTCAGGATGCCCCAAAGTGCTTTACAGCCAAAAGCGCATTAGCTTAGATTATATGCTACAATTTAGGAGGGGTACTTGAACCCTCTGACCCAGAGGCAACAGTTTTAGCAAATATCAATACATATGGAGCTACTACTGGTTTCCTCAAGGTGAAATAATTTCTAATGCTTATTAAATGAGAATTAGAGAAACTGAGATTGTTCTTCTTAGAGCAGAGAAGGTTAATGGGAGATCCAGTAGAGATATTCAAAATTACGAGGTGTTTTGATTGAGCAAGTAGAGAGAAGCTGTTTCCTCTGGCAAGTGGGTTGGTAACCAAAGGCCATAGATTTAAAGTAATTGGCAAACAAACTAGAGAGGAAATGAGGATAAATTTCTTCACAGAGGATTGTTGAGATCTGGAACATGCTACCCGAGAGGGTGGTGAAATCAGATTCCATAGGAACTTTGAAAAGGTAATTGTTCATGTCCTTGAAGAGGACTAATTTGCAGGGTTATTGGGAAAAGCTGGAGTGTGGGACTACGAATGGCCTCCTTCTGTGCTGTAAAATTCTATGATTCTAAATGGCCTTTTTCTAAATTTTGGTTGATGTTTTAACAGAGGAAATAATAGTTTTATTTGTCCATCTTTGTTTCGTTGGGTCATAGCTATTACTTCCAATCCATGAGCTTCAATCACACTCAGATAGTAAAAAAAAAAATGATCTGTGTATTATCAGGGCCTTTGTGTTTCTTGTTTTCCATACCAATCTGTAAATTCTTACTTTTGTTCCACATTAAATTCTGTCTGTCATTTCTCAATTCATCTGCTTAATTTGCCTAGATTCTTTTAGATGCTATCAATCTCTCCTGCACTGGCTATCCACTTACATAAACTACTGTCATCAGCATTTTTGATTTTTCAGATCATTTCTGAAGTGTAAGCAGCTGGGGACCCACAATCAACCTTTGTGGAACCCCAGCAGTTACTGGCTCTCAGACAAAGCCTTCTCCATTTGTCATCACCTTCGGCTTATTATTGCCTAGCCAATTTTCAATTGAGCTAGATACTTCACCATTAATTCTATGCAACTTCTTTAAAACTCTAAACTGTTTCAAATATTATCTGAAAAATCTGATCAGATTATATCGGCTTGATATGTCCACCAATTTAATTACATCCTGAACAAGATGCATCTGATTTGTGAGGCCTGATCTGCTGTTTGTGGAAGGATGCTGATTTTCCTTATGGCGGCTATACTTTTTAGATGAATAATGATAACATCCTGTTAAATAGTTTTGAAATTTTCCCCACTACCGATATAAGACCTAAATCAGTTAATTTAATTTGTTTTTTTAGTGATTCTCCATGGGTTTCTCTCCAGTTTTAGGCACAGTTTATATTTTATGGAGCTCTTGAAAATATTACATAGTGCCTCATCTATTTCCTCATGTATTTCATTGAGGATACCAGGGTATATTTCACAGGGTACAGGTGGCATTTCATTATTTGAATTTTGCATAACGCATGCATAACTGACTTCTACATACATTATAGATTCCACAGCCAGTTTGATTGGATCATCTGAAGATATCATCCATTTCCTTATCTTCCATGATCTTTCTATCTAACATATCGCATAAGAGAACCTAGCTGCTACTTAACATTCTGTCTGTTCTGTATATAATCAAAGATGCTCTTTAATTAATTTTTCAGCTATCAACCATCATTGTCATTTCTTTGCTACTGCTTCAAATATTCATGTGGGTTACTTTTGTAGGACTTCCATTTCGTCCAACTGTTCTGCATTTTAAATAATTCTTTTTGGCTCATATGTTATTCTTCACTTCCTTACTGAGCCACTGTGATCTAGGTCTTAATACTTTTTGCCATTTACTCAGATAGATATTTCCTTTCTCTCTTTCCTGAAGTAATTGTTCAAAGAAACATTCTATTTACTTCTCCTTGATGCCCAGCACATAGTCCCAAAGCAAATCTAATGTCTTGCACATTTGTATTGTTAAGGTCAAGAATATCAAATCAAACTATATGGTGATCACTAGAACCTTAAGTGTTCATCCAACTCCAGATTAGTAAGCGTTTCTGGTAAACTAATTAATCTAATATGATGCACATCCCAGATTACTGCCTTAACCTTTTGTGTCAAAAGGGCACAGCATCATTAAAGTGGCAGAGGAGGCTAGCATACGTTTTGTCATGATAACATCACACACAAGTACCACAATGATGCATTTCAAAATAATTTACATAATTCAGCCAGGCATTCATATAAATTTAAAGTCCTGCATCTAGAACACATTCATGTCACTTCCACCGTCACATTTCAACATATCAAAGGTATTTAAGGAAAAAAGGCAGTCGTTTGCTGCTGGTTATTTCAGCCTTGACAATCTGGCCTGTTTCCAAGGCAGGAGCTGGACTATTACACGCACCCGATAATCTACAGAAACTTTCCTCAACAATTAATTTCTAATTGACTTTGGGATATGTCCATTTAAATCATTTTTTCACAGGGAATGCCTGAGCTCAGTTTTGAGTTGTTTGAGCTTTCAACTTTCCATCACCATTGTCCCTGACGTGTCCACTTTACTTCTGGTCCATGAAATCCTTCATGAATGCCCCCTGCTGCTCACCTTACTTGTCTAAACACATTGCTTTCTCTCTGCCTGCTTTGAAGCTGTTGAAAATTACTAATTTTACTTCTCCATCTAGCTGAATTGATCCATTTTTACAATACGTGTGATAATAATAATAACTTCCGGGAAGTTATGTCATCACTTCCTGTGAACTGTGAACTATGAACTGTGTACATACCTCACTTCCTGTCATATGTCACTTCCTGTTGGACTGGTATAAATACTGGTCTGTTCAGTATTGTAAGAGGCTTCTACCAAAGGCATGGTAAAGACCTCTCTTGTATATAGTGTGTTTATAAGTTACTTAAAGCTTACTTTAAAGTTACTTGATGGTAAGACTCCTTTTTCTTACATCAATACGCTCTGTAATTCTTTGGCGTATCTCTTCCTCACCTGCTACTTGCAATCATGCTTTTGTGATACCAATAATAATATTTTGTCTAGCTATGCTGGCGAAGCAAGAGGAAGGGTGAGCTTGGAAAAAATGGTAGTTACATCATTCTAGTTTTCATTAATTCTGAAATAAGAGGTTTGTACTTTTTAAATCTCATTAAAGAACCTGATGATTAGTTACCATTTTATTTGAAAAGCTGCTAATAGAAGAACCTAATTAGTGCATTATGATCCTTTGCAGTGAGGAACTATCATTACGTTGAAACAGGAGCTGAAAACAGTTTCTAAATTAATACAGCTTTTTTGCATCTTTTAGATTGAGTTGTTTGCATTCATTAACCTTAAGCTTATTAAACATTGGCAGGGAATAGAGAGAGGAGCCAAAACAAAACTGGAAAAGAGCCTGACAAAAAACTCTCCATGTCATTTACAACTGCACTTTCAAACTTCCAACTGCCTTCCGTTTGCCACAATACTTCTGCAACTGTCAATTTGCTCAACCACTCCTTCACTTCCACCTTTGATGCCTTTGTCCCCAGCTAAATCTTTATTTTCTCCCATGACAGTCATTCCCCCGAGCATGACCCCTCATCTTCACTTCAAGAGCAAAGAATGCAGACTTGAGCATATCTGGCACTAACATAGCCATCCATCACCAGATCTGGCTTGACCACATCAAGCGCTGTGGGGCCTCACTGTCCTCTGCCATAACTGCCCACTACTCTAGGATCATCTTAGAAAGCAAAGATCAACCATGGGTTCTTTTCTTCACTACCCTTCTCCCCTGCCCACTTCCCCTCCAACAATTGCAAGGAGCTCATGGATTTCTTTGTCAATAAGATTGAGACTATCTGTTCAACTGCCTCTCCTGCTTTCACTCTCTTCCCCTTACCACCAAGCCAAACCCACCCCCAGATTCCCCTTGCTCTAGCCCTGAACTCATCTCTCTCTACTCTCTCTCTAGTTTCTCTCCCATCCCCCCATATAACCTTCCCAAGTTCATCTTGTCAATAAGGCCCACCTCCTGCTCCCTTGACCCCATTCCCACTAAAGTGCTGACCGCTCAACTTCATTTCCTAGCCTGCATGCTAGCTGACTTCATAAACATAGAAACATAGAAGATAGGAGCAGGAGTAGGCCATTCGGCCCCTCGAGCCTGTTCCGCCATTTAATGAGATCATGGCTGATCATCCAAATTCAGTATCCTTTCCCTGCTTTATCCCCATATCCCTTGATCCCGCTATGGTTCCCTCTCCTTATATACTGTACCCTCCTTTTCAAAATCACCATCATCACCCACCTCCTCAAAAGGACCACCTCAATCTATCTGTCCTTGCAAACTGTTGCCCCCCTCCAATCTCCCTCTCCTCTCAAGTCCTTGACTGTGCTGTTGCCTTTCAAAATCATGCTCAGCTTGCCCGCAACTCAATGTTTGAATGTCTCCAATCAGGTTACTGAGACTGAGACTGTATCTGTATCACCCATTCTATTTACACTGGCCATTACTCCACACAAGTCTGTATTTCCACAACATTACATTTGGTAAAATAGAGCAGTTAGTGCAAAAATGGATATTAATCTTTTCTTTAATACAACAGCGACATGGAGTACAAGACATGTAGCAGGAAGTCATTACACTGAAACAAAAACTTATCATGAGTTATTAGCTACAACATTATTAAATGTTCAATAATAAAAACAGAAAATGCTGGAAATACTCAGCAGGTCAGGCAGCATCTGTGGAGCGAGAAACAGAGTTAACGTTTCAGGTCGATGATCTCTCGTCAAAACTGGAAAAAGTTAGAGATGTAACAGGCTTTAAGCAAGTTCAGGGGTGGGGGAAGGGGGGAGGGAAGGAAAGAACAAAAAGGGAGGTCTGTAATAGGGTGGAAGGCAGGAGTGATTAAATGACAAAAGGGATAATAGTACAAAGCAAAAGGAGATGGTAATGGGACAAGTAAAGAAACAAAAGGTGAGTCTAGAAGAGGTGTAAATGGGAATGGCAGAAACATCAACAGCTGCCATGTGAAAAAATGGGACAGAGGTTATGGTCTGAAATTGTTGAACTCGATATTGAGTCCAAAAGGCTGTAAAGTGCCTAATTGAAAGATGAGGTGCTGTTCCTCGAGCTTACACTGAGCTTCGTTGGAACAGTGTAAGAGGCCGAGGATGGAGAGGACAGAGTGGGAGTGGAGCGGAGAATTAAAGTGACAGGTAACCGGAAGCTCGGGGTCACGCTTACGAACTGAACAGAGGTGTGCCGCAAAGCGGTCACCCAATCGGAGTTTGGTCTCCCCAATGTCGAGGAGACCGTATCGTGAGCAGTGAATACAATGTACTAAATTGCAAGTAGTATAAGTAAGTCACTGTTTATTAAATGATTAAATATTCCTGTCCTTCACTTCGTGGAGCATTGCTGTCATTTATATAGTGCATATCAGCTGCAATCTAATCAAAACCTCAGTAGTCACTGAATGTCTTTGCTTTGTGAATTGTGCAAATTATCCTTTTCTTTCCAAGAAAACATTTTATCATTCTGAGCAGGCTGACTCAATATACTTTGCTGAAAAAAGTAATACTTTCTGGAACTTTCCATGTGGTGGTTTACAGGTCTTGTTTAAACCAACCCTTTGAAACACGGCCTTTGAATGGCCAATAATTTAATGTTTGCCTGCATAGCCCTAGTGCACATTAGGTGCAGGCAGCCAGTATTATAGGGTGCTGAGGTGAACCCACTGCACATAGTACAGGATAATCCAGTGGCGCTTACACAGCAGGCGTGTGCTAAGCAACAAGAAAATGTTAATCGGATCCTTTCCCCAGAATGCGGTTTTAGCACCTGAACTGTGTTGCTGGAGGTCAGCACCCATATAAAATATCTGTTGGATATTTGTTCATTCAACCATATTGTTTCCTCTTCCTTAGAGGGTCTGCTTGGTAGTTATATCAAGTAGTTGCATGTACACCTAGTGATTTCATTGTTAATTTACTACACTCCTTGGGTTTCCATATTGCAGGTATTCAACCTTATTAAAACTGTAATCCATCTAGCATCTGAGGGAACTGTATTTGAGCTCTGCCTAAATATAGGTATCCCATTGGTCATCCTTCTCCAAGCTCACATTTTCCCTGAATCACAAACATTAAGCATTACAATCTGTATTATTCAACTATTGCTTGTTGTATTGCACAAATTACATTCCCACGGTTCTAACAGGTCTGGAGCCATATGAACAGAATGGATTGAACCTCTACTGCTTCTTAAATTTATGTGCAGTAGGAGAGAAAAGTGTTACTTTGATTTACTCAGCTTGAAAATCAATCAGATATCACTTAGATATAATTTAAGAAGGAAACAGATAGTTATCCCAAATGAGGTAGAGTTGATCAGCGACTACATACACCTTATTCACCCACTTGGCTGCTAACAGAGCTATTGGAATCTCAATTTTGCATCCCTAGTGTTGTGTATGTACCTTTAAGGGAATAACTGGTCTTAGACTGCAGTACCGGCAGTGACCACCCCTGTATAAAAGGCCCTAGCAGGCTTCTGTAGTTTCAGTTTCAAGCTGCCTCTTGTTCAGTAAAGTACCTGTTAAACTGTTCTCCCGAAGTCCGTGTATTATTGAGGCGCGGACTTTACAGTGGCGACGAGTAAGTTCGAACTCACCTGCAGTGTGGCATCATCTCACGGGGTTCTTGCCTGAAAGGAAGGTCCTGGAAGGTCGTAGTCTGAGCAACGGGCGTCGACCGAGGGCAACCGCCCAAAGAATCCATCGGTGTTTGGAGAATTGCGGGAGAGACTGTGGTTCCAGCGAATCGTGCTAGTAGCAGGTAGCGCGCTGACCCTTCCGGACTGCGGCAGGCTCAAGCTCGATCGAGCGGCTCTACAAATCGGGCCGCGCAGCGTCGCCGGGAAAAGAAAACAAGAGAGGGTGGAGCGCACAGGGCGCGGTCGGTGCTCGAGAACAGGACAGCGGAGAGAAACTAAACGGGGGGGGGAAGGAAAGCGAGACGCGCCAAAGCTGCGGGTCGCTGCCATTACCCCGTAGAACGCTAGGAGCAGCGTGGCAGTAAGGGGAAGAAGCAAAAGTGTGGGAGGCGCCATTTTATCCCGTTGGGGAAGAAGCAAAAGCGTGGGAGGCGCCATTTTATTCCATTGGGGAAGAAGCAAAAGTGCGGGAGGCGCCATTTTAAATCGCCCAAGATGCCAAAAAGTTGCAGTATCACTGCTTTCGACAATGAGGTAGAAGACTAGACCACGTATGTAGAAAGGATCGAAGTGTACTGCAAGGCAAATGAGGTGGCCGATGGAAAGAGGGCGTCGGTATTATTAAATCTGATGGGTGCGAATACGTACGGCCTATTGCGGAATTTAATTACCCCAGCTAAACCAATGGAGAAAAGTTTTGAGGAGATTGTTCATACCTTACAGGAACACCTAAGCCCTACACCACTGCTGACAGCAGAAAGATTCAAGTTCCATAAAAGAAACCAGCACAAAGATGAGAGCAATGCTGACTATCTTACGGAACTACGCAAGTTATCGAAGCACTGCCAGTTCGGAGCAGGACTGGCAGACACCTTACGGGATAAGTTTGTCTGCGGGCTCCAGAGTGAAGGAACCCAGAAACGACTAATTTCAAAAAAGGACCTGACGCTAGAACAGGCTTTCAGCGTGGCAGTATCCTACGAAGCAGCAGCACGGGGAGCTGCGGAAATACAACAGAAACCACAAGAATACAGCGCTAACGAAATGGCGTATGGAGCCGAAAAGTGCTATCGCTGCGGCAGAACAACCCATGAGCAGAAGGACTGCTGGTTTAAAGACAAAATATGCAGGCAATGCGGGAAGATGGGACATATAGCAAGAGTCTGCAGGTCAGGAAAGAAGACCAACACGACAAGAACTACTAAGGAACAGTACAGGAAAGTAAAGAAACTGACAGATAGTAGTTCAGAAGATCAGGAGAGTGATAAGGACTCCGGGAGCAGGCGACCAAGTTGTTTAAAGTTACACAACGTGATCGCAAAAGAAGATCACTGAACCATTTGGGTCACCCTCATGATAGCAGGGTCCCCAGTGAAGATGGAATTGGACACAGGATCAGCCCTAACTGTCATGAATCGACGATACTATGAGCGGCTATTCTCACACATACCCTTAAAGGACACATCCATTGTATTGAAGACATACACGGGGCAAAAGGTCTACCCCAGAGGAAAAATAAGGGTGCCAGTTGAATATAACGGAAAGGAAACACAGAAACTATACATGTATATACTACGAGAGGGAGGACCACCATTATTGGGACGTGAATGGATCCGAAGACTACAATTGGATTGGCATTCCATTCTGGCACTAACTGTGACTGACAAAAAAGATGATGACGTCGCACCTGGACGTCTGTCACGAATTCTATCTGACGCGGAAGAGGTGTTCCAACAAGGACTTGGGACTCTAAAAGGAGTAAAGGCAACCATAAAGATTGAGGATAACGCAACCCCAAAATTTTTCAAGGCCAGACCGGTGCCATACGCGATACGCCCAGCTGTGGAAGCTGAACTGGAGAGTCTGGAGCGTTCGGGGGTGCTGTCTAAGGTGGACTGGAGCGAGTGGGCCACACCCATCGTTCCTGTAATGAAGAAAGCATTGAGCAGCACGCCTGGGGAGCCAAGGAAGGTTCGCATCTGTGGGGGCTTCAAGGTGACTGTGAACCCAGTCCTGCACACAGTACACGCGGATAGAAGATATTTTCGCCTCACTATCTGGAGGGAAACGTTTTACAAAGATTGACCTGGCTCAAGCGTATCTACAAATGGAGGTGGAAGAAGCATCTAGGAAATACCTCACGATAAACACTCACAAAGGCCTTTACCAGTACAATCGACTGGTATTTGGGGTAGCATCGGCCCCGGCTATGTGGCAGAGGGCAATGGAACAAGTCCTGCAAGGGATCCCGGGGACCCAGTGTTATTTGGACGACATCCTGGTTACGGGCGAAAATGACAATGAACACCTTGCCAACCTGGAACAGGTGCTCACGAGATTGCAGGAATATGGGCTACGAGCCAACCGCCCCAAATGCGAGTTCTTCAGGAGACAAATCTCGTATTGTGGCCACATGATTGATGAGGAAGGGTTGCATAAGTCGCCGGACAAGATTGAGGCTGTAGTCAAGGCTCCAGCACCAGAAAATGTGTCGCAACTGAGGTCGTTCCTCGGGTTGGTGAACTACTACCATAAGTTCTTGCCGAATTTATCTACAATTCTGCACCCACTGAATGCCCTCCTTCAAACTGGTGTAACATGGAAATGGAGTGATGAGTGTAAGTGTGCCTTTCAGGAATGTAATTGCCAAATCACTTCAAAAGAAGTATTGGCCCACTACAACCCAACACTACCGATTCGGTTGGCATGTGATGCGTCACCTTGTGGCATTGGAGCGGTGCTGTCACACAAATTCCGTGACGGTTCAGAGAGGCCAATAGCCTTTGCATCGTGCTCGCTAACCTCAGCCGAGCGTAACTATGCCCAGATTGACAGGGAGGCCCTCAGCCTGGTGTGGGGGGTGAAGAAGTTCAATCACTATCTGCATGGGCAGAAATTCACCCTACTGACTGATCATCAACCCCTGTTCTCAATTTTTTACCCAAAGAAGGGCGTTCCGGTGATGACAGCGCAACGGCTGCAAAGATGGTCACTTTTTCTAGGGGCACATCAGTACGACATAGAGTACAAAGGTATGAAACAACATGGAAACGCTGATGGGCCGTCGCGCCTACCGTTGCCTACGGCAGAAGAAGCACCTGCAGTGGACCCTGTGGAGATATTCCATGCGACCATAGTCGAATGTTTGCCTGTTACAAACGCAAGTATTGAGAAGGAAACCCGAAATGACCCGACACTCTCTCGGGTCTATGATTTGACGGTGAAGGGATGGCCAGCATATGGCGACTCACTGTTGCCAGCATTCTCGCCAAGGAGGGAACAGCCGTCAGTGTGCCGGGGAACCTTGATGTGTGGATCCCGAGTGGTAATTCCAACCAAGTTGAGAGATAGAGTACTCAATGAGCTTCACGAGGGTCATCTGGGAGGGGTAAAAATGAAGAGCCTAGCCAGGGCGTTTGTGTGGTGGCCGGGAATCGATAAAGAAATCGAGGATATGACCAAGAGATGCACAGGATGCCAGAAGGTCCAAAACGCTCCACCACAGGCCCCGCTACATCCATGGGAGTGGCCCTCATCTCCATGGCAAAGGGTACACATTGATTTCGCTGGTCCATTTATGGACTCAATGTTTCTAATCGCTGTGGACACCCATTCGAAATGGCCAGAGGTCATTAAAATGTCCTCCACCACCAGGGAGAAAACTATTGCAGTCCTAAGGACCATCTTCACCAGGAATGGGTTGCCAGAACAGATCTGTTCCGACAATGGCCCACAGTTTGTGTCTGAGGATTTCTGGAGGTTCCTGAAGAATAATGGGGTGAAACATTACACATCTGCCCCTATCATCCAGCCACAAATGGATTGGCTGAGAGGTTTGTTCAGACCTTTAAAAAGGCCATAAAGGCAATGTATAATGACGACATACCACTGCAACACAAGGTGGATAACTTCTTGTTTGCTTACCGGAATGCAACACATGCAGTAACCAACCAAACTCCAGCCATACTGTTTTTCAACCGGAGACTAAGATGTCGCTTGGATTTGCTCAAACCAAACATAAGACGAGATGTTGAGGATAAACAGTTCCAGCACATAAATGAGAAGCCAACCAGGAGCTTCAAGATAGGGCAACCAGTCTTGGCCCGTGACTACCAAACAGAAAAATGGCAGCCAGGCACAATATGCACACAGCAGGGACCACTAATGTACACAGTGGACGTTGGAGAGAGCATCGTGAGACGCCATGCTGACCAGATTCTAGAGTCACAGGAACAAGCCAAACCTGTACCACAAGCATGTGCACCTGGTAATGAGCCCGAAGTACAGATTGCGTCTACCTCAGAAGCAGGGGTATTGGAAGCTGATGAACCAACCAATGACAATGAGCCAGAATTAACTCCACTGCCAGAACAGGATACTCGAGAAAGGCGCTATCCAGTCCGGATCAGGAAGCCTCCTCAAAGACAACTTATAAATGACTATTTCAGTTGATGTATATATTACTGAGAAAATTGTAATTGTAATTAGTTATTATTTAGTTGTTAAATGAATGTTATGTACTGTTTATCTAAAAGGGGAGGAATTGTTGTGTATGTACCTTTATGGGAATAACTGGTCTTAGACTGCAGTACCGGAAGTGACCACCCCTGTATAAAAGGCCCTAGCAGGCTTCTGTAGTTTCAGTTTCAAGCTGCCTCTTGTTCAGTAAAGTACCTGTTAAACTGTTCTCCCGAAGACCATGTATTATTGAGGCGCGGACTTTACACCAAGACTTAAACAAAAGTGAGGATACCAAGGTTCTGAATGCTATCAAATTCATATCCTATTTTGGAGATACAGTTTTAAGAACTGTTCAAGTATACCAGAATCCCTTGTCAATCTGTACACCAAAAGAGGCTACTGAGACTCTTTGTATAGGAGTGTCAGTATAGCATTCTGGTAGAACTGGGTTTATCACTTTAGGAGTATTTGTTCCTTACCCAACATGAAATTTCAAGTTGCTTAGAACCTTTACATAGTGGTCTGCCTTATTTCAATACTACCAAGACTAGAGTGTGAACACTCAGCCTGTCAATTTCAAGACATTGTTGGCCACATTATATTCTTGGATCTTAAATGGAATTCAAACATCACATTCATTGCAAAAGATGCTTCAATAATTCATTTACTCATTAGTGCTAAACAATGTTTCCTCTCAACATCTCCTAACACTATCAACTCCAAGTCTTACTTGGTGAACCACTTTTCCTTTTTTAAAATTCGTTCCTGGGATGTGGGCATCGCTGGCAAGGTCAGGTCAGCATTTATTGCCCATCCCGAATTGCCCTTGAGAAGGTGGTGGTGAGCTGCCTTCTTGAACTGCTGCAGTCCGTGTGGTGGAGGTACTCCCACTGTGCTGATAGGGAGGGAGTTCCAAGATTTTGACCCAGCGACGATGAAGGAATGACGACATACTTCTAAGTCAGGATGGATGGTGTGTAACTTGGAGCTGTAGGGTTCTCAAAATTCCCACATTCCCCAAAGTTAGTAATAAAGGGACCCTGAAGGACAAAGTTATTAATAAGAGTACCCTAAAGAAAATGGCTTCTGGACCTCATGGCAGGAGCCTGCAAGATTGGAAAGCAAGACCCTGCAAAAACGGCAGGTCAAATTCAAAAGGGCTTTGAAAAACCTGACATGCCTGGGCCTGTGAGAGACTTGTTATTTCTGAAGCCAGACAACTAGATAATACAGAATACGCATTCTTCATCAACTCAGGAAAGACTTAATCTTGAACCCATCAAACCTTTGCATAAATAATAGGTTACAGTTCGAAGCAGCTACCAAGCCAGGAAGACACCGATTAAACATTATGAATAACAAACACCGAGACATTAAAGATCATTTAGCAGCAGGGCAACCACCCAAAAAGCAGTTAAGGTGAACGACTATAATCACCTTAGACGAGCCTGCCAAAATTAGACAAAGAACTAACCCTGATTTGGCGCGCAGATAACAACCTCCAAAATAGTATAACTGTAGGCCCACCGGTAACCAAGGAAAACAGGCAGACGTGTGCAGAAAGCGGGCAAACGAGACGAGACGAACGGCAAGGCCGACGAGCAAAGAGAGAAGGGCAGTGTGGAGAAGCGTTGGGGGATGAGCAGGCACACGCTCAGGTCCTGAGATACTTGAAACACAAAGAAGCGTTGGGGATGAGCAGGCACACGCTCAGGTCCAGAGATACTCGAAACTCAAAGAAGTAGATGTGCACGGTGGGGCAGGCTCGACCGAAGACGACTAGGCCGCAACCGCAGCCTTACACGAGGAACGACCATGAGCACCGCAGTAACAAAGGGCCGGGTAAACCATACCTTCGGATCATTACCACTGCACAGGTAGTGATCTAGGCCACCACAACCGAGATAACACCGAAGACCGCCAACCGAACCCCAACCGCAACAAAACTTCGACGACCAGACCACCACCAGAAGAACAAATCCCGAAGTTTTCCACTCTACAAGATAAAGTACCTAACAAAGACTTTACTCCCTATCTCTAACGGAGAAAAGAGGGTACTTTACTCAGACAACTCCACCGCCGCACCCTGGGACCACGTGACGACGGCAGGCCCCAAAGGACACAAAGAGCGAACCCCAAAACCGCAACCGGCTTAATCGACAGGATTCGACCTGTCCAGAAACCGTTATTGGTGAGCATAATCCCTGGCCCCTTACAGCACAATTTAGTTACATATTGGGGGTGGGACAAGGGTAGGGGGATTATTACTGTGATTTTTCCCTCGTTGTGCCGTGTGTTCCCCATTCTTAATCAAGTGTACTTTTATATGCCTGTAACTATTCCAGTAATTTTCAGTGTTGTAATTTTATTGTGCCTTTAATAAAATACAGTTTTCTTGCACCAAACCAGTTGTCTACTCCAATTCTGTATCGCCGCCTGTACCTAATCCGTGTCTAGAACCCAGGGGTGTGGGAGCGATTCGAACCTCTCAAAACCAGTCAGGGGCAAAGCTGACTCCACACACGCCACCCCCTACAGAGCGGAACTTGCAGTTAATGGTGTTCGCATGCGCCTGCTGCCCTTGTCCTTCTAGATGGTAGAGGTCACGGGTTTGGGAGGTGCTCTTGAAGAAGCCTTGGCAAGTTGCTGCAGTGCATCTTGTAGATGGTACACACTGCAGCCACGGTATGCTGGTGGTGGAGGGAGTGAATGTTTAAGGTGGTTGGGGTGCTGATCAAGCGGGCTGCTTTGTCCTGGTGTCAAGCTACTTGAGTGTTGTTGGAGCTGCACTCATCCAGGCAAGTGGAGAGTATTCCATCGCACTCCTGACTTGTGCCTTGTAGATGGTGAAAAGGCTTTGGGGAGTCAGGAGGTGAGACAATCGCTGCACAATACTCAGCCTCTGACCTGCTCTTGTAGCCACAGTATTTATGTGGCTGGTCCAGTTGAGTTTCTTGTCAATGATGACCCCCAGGATGTTGATGGTGGGGGATTCAGTGATGGTAATGCCATTGAATGTCAAGGGGTGGTGGTTAGACTCTCGCTTATTGGAGATAGTCAGTGCCTGGCACTTGTGTGATGCAAATGTTACTTGCCACTTATCAGCCCAAGCCTGAATGTCGTCCAGGTCTTGCTGCATGTGGGCCTGGACTGCTTCATTGTCTGAGGAGTTGCAAATGGAACTGAACACTGCAGTCCAGCAAACATCCCCACTTCTGCCCTTCTGATGGATGGAAGGTCATTGATGAAGCAGCTGAAGATGGTTGGCCTTGGACGATGTCCTGGGGCTGAGATGATTGACGTCCAACAACTACAACCATCTTCCCTTTGTGATAGGTATGACTCCAGCCAGTGGTGAGTTTTCCCCCTGATTCCCATTGACTTAAATTTTTCTAGGGCTCCTTGATGCCACTCTTGAAATGCTGCCTTGATGGGCAGTCACTCTCACCTCACCTCTGGAATTCAGCTTTTTTGTCTATGTTTGGACCCAAACCTTCAGCACCTCACTTACATTCCTAGATGGGATAACAACAACAACTTTGTATTTATATAGCACCTTTAATGTAGTAAAACGTCCCAAGGTGCTTCACAGGAGCATTATCAAAAACATTTGACACTGAGCCATGTAAGTATATATTAGGGCAGATGACCAAAAGCTTGGTCAAAGAGGTAGGTTTTAAAGAGCGTCTTAAAAGGAGGAAGGAGAGATAGAGAGGCGGAGAGATTAGGGAGTGAACTCCAGAGCTCAGGACTTGGCAGCTGAAGGCACAGCCACTGATGGTTGAGCGATTAAAATCAGCGGGTGCTCAAGAGGCCAGAATTAGAGGAGCGCAGATATCTGAGAGGGTTGTGGGGCTGGAGGAGATTACGGAGATAGGGAGGGACGAGGCCACAGAGGGATTTGAAAACAAGGATGAGAATTTTTAAATTGAGGCTTTGCTTAACTGGGAGCCAATGTAGGTCAGCGAGTACAGGGGTGATGGGTTAATGGGACTTTGTGCAAGTTAGGACACGGGTAGCAGAGTTTTGGATGACCTCAAGTTTACGGAGGGTAGAATGTGGGAGGCCAGCCAGGAGTGCATGGGAATAGTCAAGTCTAGAGGTAACAAAGGCATGATGAGGGTTTCAGCAGCAGATGAGCTGAGGCAGGGGTGGAGTCGGGCAGTGTTCCGGAGGTGGAAATAGGCAGTCTTAGCGATGGCGTGGATATGTGGTTGGAAGCTCATTTCGGGGTCAAATATAACACCAATGTTGTGAACAGTCTCGTTCACCCTCAGGCAGATACTAGGGAGAGGGATGGAGTTGGTGGCTAGGGAACATAATTTGTGGCAGGGACCAAAGACAATGGTTTTGGTCTTCCCAATATTTAGTTGGAGGAAATTTCTGCTCATCCAGTACTGGATGTTGGACAAGCAGTCTGACAAGTTAGAGACAGTGAAGGGGTCGAGAGAAGTCGTGGTGAGGTAAAGCTGTCATCAGCATATATGTGGAAACTGACTCTGGTTTAAGATGATGTTGATGAGGGGCAGCATGTAGGTGAGAAATAGGAGGGAGCCAAGGATCGATCCTTGGGGACACCAGAGGTAATGGTGCGGGAGAGGGAAGAGAAGCCATTGCAGGTGATTCTCTGGCTACGATTAGATAGATAAGAATGGAACTAGGCGAGTGCAGTCCCACCCAGCTGGACGACAGTGGAGAGGTGTTGGAGGAGGATGGTGTGGTTAACTGTGTCAAAGGCTGCAGACGGGTTGAGAAGGATGAGGAGGGATAGTTTACCTTTGTCACAGTCACACAGGATGTCATTTGTGACTTTGATAAGAGCCATTTTGGTACTGTGGCAGGGGTGGAAACCTGATTGGAGGGATTCAAACATGCAGTTGCGGGAAAGATGGGCACAGATTTGGGAGGCGACAACAAGTTCAAGGACGTTGGAGAGGAAAGGGAAGTTGGAGATGGGGCAGTAGTTTGTAAGGGTTGGTTTTTTGAGGAGAGGGGTGATGATGGCAGATTTGAAGAAGAAGGGGACAGTACCTGAGGAGAGAGAACTGTTAACAATATCAGCTAACATGGGAGCCAGGAAAGGAAGTTGGGTGGTCAGCAGTTTAGTGGGAATAGGGTTGAGGGAGCAGGAAGTGGGTCTCATGCACAAGATGAGCTTGGAGAGAGCATGAGGGGAGATCAAAGAGAAACTGGAGAAAGATGAGAGTTCAGGGTTAGGAGAGGGGGGAACCCAAGAGGAAGTTTGGCCCAGTGGGCTAGGGCAAGGGAGGGAAGTGGGAAAGGCAGCTGAAAGGATGGTCTCAATCTTAGTGACAAATGAGCTCCTCGCCTTTATTGTTGGAGGTGAAGGTGGAGGAGACAGGGGAGAGGGCTTTAAGAAAATGGTCTGCAGTAGAGAAAAAAAGCCGAGGGTTATCTTTGCATTCCAGAATGATTCTGGAATAGTGAGCAATTTTGGCAGACGAGAGCAAGTCCTGATAGTGCTTTATGTGGTCCAGCCAGATCTAGCGGTGAATGGCTAAACCAGTTGTCCACCATATCCATTCAAGTTTGTGTCCCTCGGCCTTAAGGGAGCGGACATGAGTGCCATACCAGGGGGAACGGCGAGGGTGTGAGAGAGTAATGGTTTTAATGGGAACTAGTTTTATCAAAGGTGGTGGTGAGGGGAAGTAGCTGCAGAAATGTTGTGGTGAATGGAGAGCCAAAGGCTAGATAGTTGGGATTTTGAAAATGCAGTTGTAAGTGAATTGGGAGAGAGTTTTTGCCAGGGGCGAACACAGAAGGACATAGGGATGGAAAGAAGCAGGGGGATGTGGATGCAGAGCGATACAAGGAAGTGGTCAGAGATGGCCTTATCTGTGATTGACACGATGGGAGTAACAAGGCCACGTGAGATGGCAAGGTCAAGGAGGTGGCCGTGAATATGGGTTGGGGAGTTTACATGGAGGGAGAGCTAAGGGAGGATAGGATGGCAGTGAACTCAGAGGAGAGAGAGCATAATGAAATGCGATGGAGGGTGAAGTCATTCGGTGCAGAAGCCGAGGGAGGAAAGCAAGTGAAGATATCTTGGTAAGAACATTTTTATGGTACTTGGGCGGTAGAGAACGAGGATTTTAAATGAGAGGTGAGAGGGGTGGAGCAAGGTGAGATGCTCAAAGGAGGAGAGAGTTCCAGTGGAGTAGGGGGACAGGCCAAGGTGTGATTTGATGATAGTCACCCCACCACTGCAACGGTCTAGGTGGGGCAAGTGGTGGAAGGTATAGCCAGGTGGGGGGGCAGCTTTTAGGGGGAAGGTGGCATCACTCATCGGCCAGGTTTCCGTCAAGGCCATGATGCCGATTCAATCATCCACAATAAGCTCGTGGATGGCAAGGGTCTTGTTCACAAATGAATGGACATTCTGTAGGGAGATGCGGAGAGGGTCGGTGATAGCTGATCCACTGCCAGAGTTCACAGGGTCAGCACTGGGAGGGGTGAGTTGAACGGGGAGGAGATTGGCGAGATTAGCCCCCCGCAGGCATGCTGGACGGGAAGGTCGATGAGAGAGTAGGATGGGACAGTTGTGTTGCTGCTCGTAAGAAAGCAGTGATGAGTGCTGATGTGCCTCAATAATTCCGAGACTCGAAGGTAGCAGAACAAAACAAGGCTTTTATTAACTTAGAACGAAACACGTAAGCGAGAGAGATGTCGTCCTTCTGGAGATTGGGGCTAGACTGAAGCTAGCTTACAAACGGGGCCAGGTATGGGCGGAGCCCTACACACAGCACATTCCAGCACATTCCAGTATACAATACAGCACATTCCAGTACACAATACAATGAGGTCTGGGGGAAGGGAAATGACACTGAAACCGATCTCAGTCACAGGCAGTGATGAATGGAAATATTTCATCACATTCACCCCTTCTATAGATTTAGTCTGTTCGGGGGTTTGATAGTCCTCTGCGACCGACATGGCTGTTGCGGTGCCGCGGGTGTCGGCTGGGTGTCCCCGGTAGCCTCCTGGGTCTCTGCCGGGGGTGCCGCCAGGGTTGTTGAAGGGGTAGTTGGTGGGGGTGCCGTTGGTCGGTGTTCTTCCGGGGGTGATGAAAGAGTAGTGGGTGGGTAAGAGTTGCTGTGATCGTCGTTGCCGCTATTGCCGTGGTTGTTGTCGATGCCGGCTGGGGCGACGTCTTTTATGGACACGGTGTCCTCCCTTCCGTCGGCGTGCCGGACATATGCATATTGGGGGTTGGCGTGGAGTAGGTGTACTGGCTCCACGAGAGGGTCCGTCTTGTGGCCCCTCACATGCCTTCGCACGAGTACTGGACCTGGGGTGGAGAGCCATGACGGCATGGATACGCCTGAGGTGGATTTCCGGGGAAAGACAAACATTCGTTCATGAGGCGTGGTATTAGTGGCCGTACACAATAGCGACCGTATCGAATGGAGCACATCCGAGAGGACTTCCTGCCAGCGGGAGATAGGGAGGCCCTTGGTCCTTAGAGCTAGAGTGACTGCTTTCCATACTGTCCCGTTCTCTCGCTCCACTTGGCCGTTACCCCGGGGGTTGTAGCTGGTGGTACGGCTCGTGGCGATCCCCCTGGACAGCATGTACTGGCGTAGCTCTTCACTCATGAAGGACGCCCCCCTATCCGTATGGATGTAGCTCGGCATACCGAACAGGCAGAACAGGCTGTTGAGGCATTTAATGACCGTGGCGCTGGTCATGTCTGGGCAGGGGAAGGCGAATGGGAACCGGGAGTATTCGTCCACAATGTTCAAGAAGTAAACATTGCGGTCGACGGACGGGAGGGGGCCCTTGAAATCTAAGCTGAGCCGCTCAAAGGGCCGTGTAGCTTTGATTAAGTGGGCTCTATCTGGGCGGTAGAACCGAGGCTTGCACTCAGCGCAAGTGCGGCAGTTCCTGGTCAGGGACCGAACTTCCTCAATCGAGTAGGGTAAGTTACGGGACTTTATGAAGTGGAACAGCCGCGTGACCCCTGGGTGGCAGAGGTCGTTGTGGAGGGTCTGTAGCCGATCCCCGGTGGCGCTGGCACACATCCCTCGTGAGAGGGCGTCAGGGGATTCGTTAAGGGCCTCTGGCCGGTAAATGATGTCGTACTCGAAGGTGGAGAGCTCGATCCGCCACCTAAGAATCTTATCATTTTTAATCTTCCCCCTCTGTTTATTATTGAACATAAACGCTACCGACCGCTGGTCGGTAAGCAGGGTGAAGCGTTTGCCGGCTAGGTAGTGGCGCCAGTGGCGCACTGCCTCCACGATGGCTTGGGCCTCCTTTTCCACGGAGGAGTGTCTGATCTCGAGCCCTTGGAGGGTCCTCGAGAAGAAAGATACAGGCCGCCCCGCCTGGTTGAGGGTGGCCGCCAAGGCGAAGTCAGACGCATCACTTTCCACTTGAAATGGAGTGTTCTCGTCCACTGCCTGTAGCGTGGCCCGCTCAATATCCTGCTTAATGCTTTTGAAGGCGGCGTGGGCCTCGGCAGAGAGCGGGAAAGAGGATGCTTTCAAGAGGGGGCGGGCTTTGTCGGAGTAGTTGGGGACCCATTGGGAATAATAAGAAAATAACCCCAGGCATCTTTTCAGGGCTTTGGGAGTGTTGGGCAGGGGCAGCTCCCGTAGGGGGCGCAATCGGTCGGGGTCTGGTCCGATTTCCCCATTCTCCACCACGCTGCCTAGTATGCAGAGGCGCGTGGTGTTGTAAACGCACTTGTCCTCGTTGTAGGTGAGGTTGAGTTTTTGTGCGGTTTTCAGGAACCTCTCGAGGTTCGAGTCATGATCCTGTTGGTTGTGACCGCAGATGGTGACGTTGTCGAGGTAGGGGAAGGTTGCCTGCAAGTGGTGGTCATCGACCATGCGGTCCATCTCCCTCTGGAAGACCGAGACCCCATTCGTCACCCCAAAGGGGACTCTGAGGAATTGGTAGAGGCGTCCGTTCGCCTCGAAGGCGGTGTACAGGCGGTCCTCTGGCCTGATAGGGAGCTGGTGGTACGCTGACTTGAGGTCGATGGTGGAGAACACCCGGTATTGGGCGATTTGGTTCACCATTTCTGATATGCGGGGTAGCGGGTAGGCGTCTAGTAGGGTGTACCTGTTGATCGTTTGACTATAGTCGATCACCATCCGTTTCTTCTCGCTACCCCTTACCACTACCACTTGGGCGCGCCACGGGCTGTTGCTGCGTTCAATAATGCGCTCTTTCAGGAGCCTGTCTACCTCGGTCGCGATAAACCGCCTGTCCTCCCAGCTGTACCTCCTGCTTTTGGTCGCTATTGGCCGGCAGTTAGGGGTAAGGTTCGCGAATAGCGAAGGCGGCTTTACCTTCAGGGTAGCCAGACCGCACACTGTGAGGGGCGGCTGGGACCCACCGTACTTGAGCGTGATGCTTTGGTGGTTGCACTGGAAATCCAGGCCCAAGATCACGCTCGCACATAGGTTCTTCATGATTAATACTTTAAAATTATCATATACAGTTCCGTTAACGCACAATTGTACCGTGCAGTAACCCAGAATGGTCGATGTCTGGGTTTTATCAGCCATAGAGATGGTACCCTGAGTAGGGACCACCTTTAGGGAGAGTTGTTGTGCCAGTTCTGGGTGGATAAAGCTCTCCGTGCTTCCACTGTTAGTTAAGCATTTAACCCGGCACCCGTTTACCTCGATGTCCACCATTGATCTGGATAGCGGGTGCGGCCTGGTCTGGTCCACTGTGACCGATGCCACTGTCGGGCCCTGATCGATACAAGATGGCGTCCACGCTGTCTGCTCAAAAGATGGCGGACCCCACGAGGTCGGGCAAGATGGCGTCCAAGATGGCCGCTCCCACGGCGCACACGCGGCGGTGGCGGGTTTTCCGGCGGTTGGTTTTCCGGCGGGGTTCCCTCTGCACACCTTCCTGAAGTGCCCCTTCTTACCGCACTTAAAGCAGGTGGTGCCTTTCGCCGGGCACAGGTTTCTGGTGTGCTTTGGCTGCCCGCAGAAGTAGCAGTTGGGTCCCTGACGCGTCGCGGCTGTCGTAGGGCTTCTGGGGGGAGAGTGGGGCCCAGCCGGTGTCGGGCTGTCGGGCGGGGAAGATGCCTTCCAAGATGGCGGCGCCCTCGGTGCACACGTGGCGGCGTGGACGGCGCGGGCTGAAGAGTAGGCGTCCGAGTTTCTCTGGGCCACATCCAGGGATCGCGTGGTGTCCGCAGCCTGTTTCAGGTCCAACCCCGTTTTTTCCAGCAGTCTTTGCCGGATGTAAGTGGAGCTGAGGCCTGTGATGAAGGCATCGCGAACAAGCTCATCAGTGTACACCGCGGCTTTTACATCTCGGCACTTGCAGTCTTTGCCAAGCATTTTCAGGGTGCTTAGGAACTCCTCCACCGATTCCCCAGGTCGCTGTGCGTGGGTGGCGAGCAGGTGCCTAGCATACACCTCATTCGTAGGCTGCTGGTAATGCGCCTTTAAGATGTCGCAGACGGCCAGGTACGTCTCGGCGTCTTGGATGAGGGGGTAAACCCGGTGGCTTACCCAATTCCACAGAATTCCGAGTCTCATCCTTGCAGCGTCCGTAGCGTCTTTGACGGCTGCGGAATTGTCCAGGAAGAATTCCATGCACTCAAACCAGTGTCCGAAGCGTGCTGATGCATCCGGAGCATGTTGATCCAAATCCAAACGTTCGGGTTTCAGGAGTTGATCCATAGTGTTGAAAAAATAAGTTAATAAAATTGATGTGCCTCAATAATTCCGAGACTCGAAGGTAGCAGAACAAAACAAGGCTTTTATTAACTTAGAACGAAACACGTAAGCGAGAGAGATGTCGTCCTTCTGGAGATTGGGGCTAGACTGAAGCTAGCTTACAAACGAGGCCAGGTATGGGCGGAGCCCTACACACAGCACATTCCAGCACATTCCAGTATACAATACAGCACATTTCAGTACACAATACAATGAGGTCTGGGGGAAGGGAAATGACACTGAAACCGATCTCAGTCACAGGCAGTGATGAATGGAAATATTTTATCACAAGTGCCTCGCTGGGCACTTCGGAGGATGGCAAGAGAGGCACAAAGGGAAGCTGTAGGCTTATCTAAGAGGGAGTCAAGCCTGGGACGGCAGCAGGAGAGTAGGAAGGTTGAAGAGCAATGAAGGGTTGGTCACTGCACCTTTCCGCTTTCCTGCCTCGTTTCTCATTGCGTTCAAATCAAGACTCACAACAACATCTCCTACTTTAACATATTGGCTCGGATTTTGCGGTAATAATAAGGGTGAGCCTATCAGTGCTTACCGTTATTATGGAGTAAATTGGACAGCAACTTCCGGCATCCGCCATGTGCAGTAAGACGCAAAAATCAGGAAGTTGCTGTCCGAGTTGCCCTGCTCCTCCACAAGCTTCGCTACATCGGTACCTTGCTGAGAGACTCAGCATTCAAAAACATAAAGGGCGTGAGGTTGTGGTACTTATACTCCTGTGAAGTGCCTTGGGATATTTTACTATGTTAAAGGCGCTATATAAATATAAGTTGTTGTTGTTTACCACTAGATACCCATTAAAAATGCCAGAAAAAGTTAAGGCTTGTCCATTCAAGTGTAAGTGAATTTTTAATGATGTGATAAGTCTTAATTACTACCAAGCAACCTCTCTGGCATTGAAAATTTACTGCTACAAGTTTGGAGTCTCATTCTTTCAGGTTTTAATTATTGTTGGAGATTTTTTAAATATTAAAATAAGACTTTCTTTTACTTTTTCTCTGTCTCTTATCTTTCTTTCTTCATCCCATCTTTCTTTCCCTCTCTTTATTTCACTTTCGGTACATGAATTTAGATTGAATTAAATATTCTAACTTACACTTCCTAGTTTAGAATCTGCATGTAAGAATTCTTCAATCTGATTGGTTGAAGAGACACGCTGCTGCTTTCCCTGTTCACATGGGTCCCAGATCCCCTGTAGAGGGCGCTGCGCTGTTTCAGACTCCCAATGACCATAAGTTGCTGCTCAAAAGTCCACGAAAAGTCTGTGGGCAGCTGTAAGTCTAATGAATGGCGAACGGCATTCATTCGCCACTGACCACAAAATCCAAGCCAACCTTTCTCACAACCTCAAATGTGAAACTGCTTACCTTCCTTGTTCTTTCTTTCTTCCTGTAATCGACCGGATTTAAAACCCAAAGCTGGCGTCACCTAATTACTACTTGATTTGGGTAATATAGACATGATATGGATAATACGATCAATAAGAAGAACATCAAGACTTAAACAGCTCAAAGTATGTTATGGATGTATGGATAGTTTAAAATTTGGGGTTAAGGAATTTTTGCAGGATACAAGAAATCCAAATTGAGCAAGATAAAGATGAAATTGTTCCACTTTACGTGGCTCAGTTCAGATTTCTTTTCTCCTTCCAAAAGCTTTTGGAACTATAGATCAGAACACTGTGGACATCCTTACTATATTTTATGTCAAACTGATTAACTTGAACTAGTGCGAAAGGAGCTTTTCCAGTGAAAGGAATGTTAAAATATCTGTCCAGTCCCACCATGCTTCAACAGGGCACAGCGGCACACATCACAACAGGATACTTGGTTCTAGAAACTATCTTTCAGATTTCCCCATCATCTGATATAAATTAGGATGGTAGGGATAAATCCTGATTCAAAGTGGATTTAGGTTTACTGATATAATTTTGAAAACTAAAGATACTGGGGCAGATTTTGCAGTAGCAGGGCATCTAACGGTGTCTGCCATTTGTTAGACCCACCCCTGCACCCTTCAGCTCAAAACAGTTTTCCCCACAAAGTTGCTGAAAGTGTCAGCCGTTAAAGTGCAGCGAGGGAAATAGGGATTCTGGGACCTGAGTGAGTAGGGCAACCAACAGGGTATTTCCTTAACCAATTAGATTTAAGGATTGGGAAATAGCAGAAGGACTGAGAAGGAGGGTGAATTCAATGTCAAATCAGGTACAGAAAGAGAAAGAGAGAGAAGGAAAGACAGATTGGATTAGAGCGAGTGAGAAAAAATGAGTCAGAAAGGAAAAGTAAGAAAAAAAATTAAAATTACATTTTTAAAATCTCCCCGAGAAATTCAAAACCTGAAGGAATGAGATTCCACACTTTTAATAGTTACATTTCAGTGCCAGAGAGGTTGGTTGGCAGAAATTAACAATGATCACATCATTTAAAGGGTACTAGCCCTAAATATCTGTGGCGGGTTTAGTTCATATCTACAGCGCAAATACAGCAACTTCACGACATTCAATGCATTTCAATGGTGAGTTAGACAACAAATTGCCGTTTACGAAAACTATCAGTGGAGCAGCGCAACTCGGACAGCAACTTTTTCAATATACGCATAAATAACAGTGAGCGCCATTAGCCTCACCATTATTTTGACAGCAAATTCTGCCCCATTAAATAATATAAAAAGACTAACAGAAGATATATGGAAAATTATTAGGTATATCCACAAAAATAGAAAATATCTTTTGGCTACTTCCTTGGCCTCCACCAATGTGCAAACACCAAGATGCCAAAATCGACATTAAGAACATAAGAAATAGGAGCAGGAGTAGGCCATCCGTGCCTGCTCCGCCATTCAATAAGATCATGGCTGATCTTGTACCTTAACTCGACCTTCCCGCAACATCCCCATATCCCCTCTGACCTTCCTCTCTCTGACCCCAAATGATCAGTCCTCAACAAAGGCCTGAGCTTCATCCCCTTACACCCCCATCTCAATGAATTTCGAGCTCGGCACGATGCTGAGCTCTTTTTCCGCCGCCTTCGTTTGCGTGCCCACTTCTTTGGCCAGGATTCATCCCCCCGCACAGCTGAACCTTTCTCCCATTTTCAGAATTCTCATTCTACCTGGACCTCTCCCTCTGGCCTCTTAACCTCTCTAGATCTTTTTATTGCAAACTGCTGGTGTGACATCGGCCATCTCAATTTCTCTGCTCCCCTCACTCACTCCCTCCAACCTACCGCCCTCTGAACTTGCAGCACTCCAGTCTCTCAGATCCAACCCCAACATTGTCATTAAACCTGCTGACAAGATGGTGGTGTTGTTGTTTGGCGAACCGACCTCTACCTAGCGGAGGCTGAATGCCAACTCTCCGACACCTCCTCCTACCTCCGCCTGGACCATGGCCCCACTACCGAACATCAAGCCACCGTTTCCAAGACCGTCACTGACTTCATCTCCTCTGGAGATCTTCCCTCCATGGCCGCCAACCTCAGTTCCCCAAACCTGCACAGCCCGCTTCTACCTCCTTCCCAAGATCCACAAACAGGACTGCCCTGGTAGACCAATCGTTTTAGCCTGTTCTTGCCCCAGGAAACTTATCTCTTCCTATCTCGACTCTATTTTATCTCCCTTTGTCCAGTCTCTTCCCACCTACATCCGCGACTCTTCTGACGCCCTCCGCCACTTGAACAGTTTCCAGTTTCCTGGCCCCAACCATCTCCTTTTCATTATGGACGTCCAATCCCTCTACACCTCCATCCCCCACCAGGATGGCCTGAGGGCACTCCACTTCTTCCTTGAACAGAGGCCCATCCAGTCTCCATTCACCACCACCCTCCTCCGCCTAGCTGAACTTGATCTCACATTGAACAACTTCTCCTTTGACTCCACTCACTTCCTCCAAATTAAAGGTGTTGCTATGGGAACCCGCATGGGTCCTAGATATGCCTGCCTTTTCATGGGATAGGTGGAGCACTCTTTGTTCCAGCCCTACTCGGGACCCCACCCTCACCTCTTTTTCCAGTTCATTGATGACTGTATCAGTGCTGTTTCCTGCTCTTGCCCTGAACTAGAAAATTTCATTCACTTTGCTTCCAATTTCCACCCTTCCCTCACCTTCACATGGTCCATTTCCGACTCTTCCCTTCTCTTCCTCGGCTTCTCTGTCTCCATCTCTGGGGATAAGCTATTGACAAACATTCACTACAAGCCCACTGATTCCCACAGCTACCTGGACTACACTTCCTCCCACCCCGCTTCCTGTAAGGACTCTGTTCCATTCTCCCAGTTTCTCCGTCTCCGCCGCATCTGCTCCAACGATGCCACCTTCCATACTAGTGCTTCTGACATGTCTTCCTTTTTCCACAACCGAGGATTCCCCTCTACTGTGGTTGACACGGCCCTTGACCGTGTCCATTCTATTTCCCACACTTCTGCTCTCACCCCTTCCCCTCCCTCCTGGAACCACGATAGAGTTCCCCTTGTCCTCACCTTTCACCCCACCAGCCTCCACATTCAACGGATCATCCTCCGCCATTTCCGCCACCTCCAGCGTGATCCCACCACCAAACACATCTTCCCCTCACCTCCCCTTTCAGCATTCTGAAGGGACCGCTCCCTCCACAACACCCTGGTCCACTCCTCTATCACCCCCAACACCTCTTCCCCTTCGCCCGGCACCTTCCCGTGTAAGCGCAGGAGATGCAACACATGCCCTTTTTCTTCCTCCCTTCCCACTGTCCAGGGCCCCAAACACTCCTTCCAGGTGAAACAGCAATTTACTTGTACTTCTTGCAATTTAGTATACTGTATTCGCTGTTCACGATGTGGTCTCCTCTACATTGGGAAGACCAAATGCAGATTGGGTGGCCGTTCAGTCCGTAAGGGGGACCCCGAGCTTCCGGTCATCTGTCACTTTAATTCTCCGCTCCACTCCCACTCAGACCTCACCGTCCTCGGCCTATTACACTGTTCCAATGAAGCTCAACGTAAGCTCGAGGAACAGCACCTCATCTTTCGATTAGGCACTTTACAGCCTTCTAAACTCAACAACGAGTTCAGCAATTTCAGACCATAACCTCTGCCCCCATTTTTTTCTCTCTCTCACATGGCAGCTGTCGATCATTCTGCCATCGCCATTTACACTTCATCTAGAGTCATCTTTTGTTTAACTTGTCCCATTACCATCTCCTTTTGCCGTGCACCATCATCCCTTTTGTCTCTTAATCTCTCCTGCCCTCCATCTTATCACAAACCTTTCCTTTTGTTATTTCCTCCCCTCCCCCCTTTCCCTGCCCCTACACTTGCTTAAAAATCTGTTTCATCTCCAACCTTTTCCAGTTCTGACGAAGGGTCACAGACCTGAAGCCTTAACTGTTTCTCTCTCTACAGATGCTGCCTGACCTGCTGAGTATTTCCAGCATTTTCTCTTTTTATTCCCCATACCTTTTGATTCCCCTAGTATCAAAACATCTATCGATTTCTATCTTGAATATACTCAACGACTGAGCATCCACAGCTCTCTGGGATAGAAAATTCAAAAGGTTCACAACCCTCTGAGTGAAGAAATTTCTCCTCATCTCAGTCCTAAATGGCCAACCCCTTATTCTGAGACTGTGACCCTGTGTTCTAGATTCCCAAGTCAGGGGAAACATTTTCCCAGCATTAACCCTGTCAAACCCCTTAAGAATTTGATATGTTTCAATGAGATCACCTCTCATTCTTCTAAACTCTAGGGTATATAGGCCTAGCCTACTCAATCTCTCCTTATCCCAGAAATCAGCCTAGCGAGCCTTCATTGCACTCCCTTCAAGGCAAGTATATCCTTCCTTAGGTAATGTGACCAAAACTGTACACAGTACTCCAGGTGTGGTCTCACCAAGGCCCTATACATAGAAACATAGAAGATAGGAGCAGGAGCAGGCCATTCGGCCCCTCGAGCCTGCTCCGCCATTCAATGCGATCATGGCTGATCATCCAAATTCAGTACCCGGTCCCTGCTTTCTCCCCATACCCCTTGATCCCTTTAGCCTTAAGAAATGTATCCAACTCCTTCTTGAATATATTTAATGAACTGGCCTCCACCGTCTTCTGTGGTAGAGAGTTCCACAGGTTCACCACTCTCTGGGTGAAGAAATTCCTCCTCATTTCTGTCCTAAATGGCCTACCCTTTATCCTTAGACTGTATCCCCTGGTTCTGGACTCCCCGACCATCGGGAACATCCTTCCTGCATCTAGTCTGTCCAGTCCTGTCAGATTTTTATAAGTTTCAAATAATTGTAGTAAGACTTATTTACTCTTACATGCCAATCCCTTTGTAATAAAGGCTAACATACCATTTTGTGCTTAGTCAGCTGCCTTTGCACAATGTGCTAGTATTAAAAGAGATGGGGTTGGAAAAACTGGGCCAATTACATAATCTTACTATTTATGCTGTTCAAAACAGATAAAACAGGTCACCCAGATTGGTTAGTAAATTACAATATTATTTGAATTGGAACTCAAGTCTGAAAAAAGCAATGGTTTGAATGACTAAACTGACACTGCTGTTTATAATCATGCAGTATATGTAGCTGCAGGGGAAAATAATGCTAAAAAAAAGTTGTATTTCCTGCATATCAGTGGTGTATATCAAGATAAAATACAACTTTACAACAGAACTAGAAGAATGAACCAATCAGCTGCAAATGCTCCAAGAGCACTGTGAGTAACATGCTGAATATTTATCACAAGTATATCAGAGTTGTACAGAACAACAAGCTGGTAGCTTTACTGAAGTAATTTCACAACAATTTAATGCAGCACAGAAATGTTAAATATTTAATGTCAATTTGTTTAAAAGTCCTATATACATCCTTTTTGTTCAGCAGTTTTAAAATTGGACCATTTAATTTTTTACAAATTCATGGGATGTGGGCGTCACTGGCAAGGCCAGCATTTATTGCCCATCCCTAATTGCCCTTGAGAAGGTGGTGGTGAGCCGCCGCCTTGAACTGCTACAGTCCGTGTGGTGAAAGTACTCCCACAGTGCTGTTAGGGAGGAAGTTCCAGGATTTTGACCTAGCGACGATGAAGGAGCGGCGATATATTTCCAAGTCAGGATGGTGTGTGACTTGGAGGGGAAAGTGGAGGTGGTAGTATTCCCATGCACCTGCTGCCCTTGTCCTTCTTGGTGGTAGAGGTTGTGTGTTTGGGAGGTGCTGTCAAAGAAGCCTTGGTGAGCTGCTGCAGTGCATCTTGTAGACAAGGTACACACTGCAGCCATGTTGTGCCGGTGATGGAGGGAGTAAATGATTAAGGTGGTGAATGGGGTGTCGATCAAGGGGGCTGCTTTGTCCTGGATGGTGTCAAGCTTCTTGAGTGTTGTGGCAGCTGCACTCATCCAGGCAAGTGGAAAGTATTCCATTACACTCCTTACTTATGCCTTGTAGGTGGCGGAAAGGCTTTGGGGAGTCAGGAAGTGAGTCACTCGCTGCACAATACCCAGCCTCTGACCTGCTCTTGTAACCACAGTATTTATGTGGTTGATCCAATTAATACTTCAGTCAATGGTGACCCCCAGGATGTTGAAGGTGGAGGATTCGATGATGGAAATGCCATTGAATGTAAAGGGGAGGTTATTAGACTCTCTCTCATTGGAGATGGTCATTATGTCTTGCTGCATACGGGCATGGACTGCATGGAGAGACACCATGCAGGTATAAGACAGACATAAAAACGATGCAGATTAGTCACATGATAGAAAAATAAACATTTTGAAATTGCATGTTGCATTGAACAAATGCAAAAAACTTTGCACACGACAGAATCATTTGCATTTTCAAATTTAATTTGACCTAAAACAAATTTTTAAAACTATAATTTTATTCAATATGACTTAATTTGATCTGTACTTTTTTCAAAAGCTATTAATTCTATAAACAGTTCGATCAGATCACCTCGTAATGTGTTGTTTGAACAGAACCAGTTCCAATGTTTTAAGTCTTTCTTCATATTGGTTTTTCCTCATATCAGGCAGCATCCAAATGAGCTTGTGTTATTTCCTCTCCACAGCCTCAATTTCCTTCCTATATTGTGGAGTCCAATACTATACACAGTATAACTGAGGTCTTTGATGCAGAGTGGTAACAGTTGTTACTGACTGGTGGGTTTCAGAGCTCGATCATGGTGTGGCAACAGGCTGGTTTGACCAACTGGGCTGTGTAAATTGATTGACACCAGAAGGACTGAACTCGTCTAATGTGTTACGCAGACTAGCCAATAAAACTGTTCATATTAAAATAGATGAGAATATTGTTTTAGAAAGAATACGGAACCTTAAAATACATCAGGCTGCCGACTCAGATGATATTCAATGGAGGGTCATTAAGGAGATGGGACAGACGCTATGTGAGCCCCTTGCACACATCTTTAATAGCTCGCTGGAGCCGGGGACTGTTCCCTACAGTCTAGGGGCTAACGTAGTTCAAATTTTTAAAAAGGGGGTTAAGACAAAACCGGGTAACTATAGGCCCATTAGCTTGACAAGATGCTCGAGGGAATCATTGTGAATGTACTACATGACCACTTAAACAGAGAAGGCGGCCATATCAGGGACAACTAACACGCCTCCATAAAAAAAGGTTGTGTTTTACCCACTTGTAACTCTGGCCATCTTGCCCCTTGATAAAAGACCTTGGGTTAAAGTGTTATGACGGGCCAATCTGTAACTCGTGGAATATATTGTGAAGTTACAGAAAATTATAATTAATACCCTACCAGACCCTTTCCAACAGACTTAGAATTGCACAAGTTTATGTTTAATTCTATATATACACACACAAAATTAAGTATATTTAAACAGAATTTTTTATCATTTTTTGTCTTCAGGCATAGAAGTATCATCCTCAGTAGTCACTTATAAAGCTACCTTAACAATAAACATCTGCAGTACACAATGACATGGAGGTTCAGCAAATCTAGGATTCACTCCAGGCAGGGTGCTTGGCCCACTGATGTATCATATTTGTTTCCTTATAATTTGTGGCACTATTCCATCGTGCCTCCTACGTACCTTGTAAAAAAACATTGTCACACTAAGTACAATTCCCTTTTCGTAATTTGAATAATTTTATTTCTGCAAGAGTTTCATGACACTGCCACTTAAAGGTGTTTTGCCCTTGTTTCTATAAATCAGCGACCCTGTCTGGGTAACCTAGAGTGATTTCTGAAAATCAAATACCAGATAACACTGAAGAATTTCATCACAAGAAACCAATCTCACTTTCTATATACTGAGTTAATGTTAAAAAAAAAAGCAGCTCAAGATCCAGGCACACACATAGGACAAGTATCAAATCAATTCAGTTTTGCTTCCCTTGCTTGTGACAAATTCCAATCACTTTTCTACAGTCTGCTGCAAATATACATCTAAATTTAGAACAGTTGTCTGTATCTATTTTAATGTCACTACTAGATTTTCTGTTCCCTGTTAGAATTGAATCATTATAAACCAGATGACAGCTGCAAAGAGAAAATGCTACAATTGAATACCACAGACTTGTAAAATCAATTAGAATTGATTGGCAATTGTTTATTTCATTGACGTGGGGTGAAATTTAGAGAGAAAAAATGAATAGGCGTCAGCATCAAAAATATTATGTCTGACCTTATTGTTGAACCCTTAGCATCAAATTGGTAAGCATCAGATTACAATTGTTATTATTCTCATTGATTTCTACACATTCCGTTACAGCTTCCCAAGTAACATTAAAAGGTTATTAGTTACATTTCAAAGCAATTACATTTTTGTCACTTTTGGTGGAGACACACAAAATCACATGTTCTAGATAAGAGATATAACAGAATGACAAAAAATAGAAATACAATTCTTTAGATTGAATTGTAATCAAATTAGGAAACAATGGGCCGTATATTCCGATCCCTACAGGTGTGTACGAGCTGTGTACACACCCATAGGGACATTGGAAATGCTGGTTTCAGGCATGCGAAGCGCATGCGCTGAAAACCGGTATTTCCAATCTGTCAAGAATGCTCTTGACAGGTTGGATGCCTGCCCTGGAGAAGGGCCTCTGCGGGCGGATAGTTCCGCTTTCTGGAGAACCTCCGCCCGCAGAAAACCCTTAGAATTCTTACGCCTAGTAAAAGCAGGCATAAGGTCTGCTTTTACCAGCATAAGAGTTGAAAAAAAGTTTTAAAACATTTTTTTTTATCATTCATTTATAATTTTAAAATACTTTTAAAAAAGGTAGTTTATTTTAGCCCCATAAAATCTTTAATTTTTTTTTCCAAAAATTAAATTTGTGTTTAATATTTAATTTATTGTAATTTTAACTCATTTTAAAAACATGATTTTTAAAAAATTATTTAATGTTTTACTGTGTTTTTGGGGTGATCTCCATTCATATATTTGACAGGTCTATCCGTCAAGTGTATGAAGGGAGATTCCCTTCTCCTATTGGCTCCCCATGGCCCACGTGATCCCAGGGATGCTTGCGAACACCTCTGGGATACGTGGGCCCTGCGCATTTCGAGTTTGGAGAGGCCCAGGAGCGGAAGTATACACACCTCGGGAGCCCTCAGGTAAGTTCATAGATTTTTCCAGATTGGAGGCCTCCGCACGCAGGAAGCCTCCGATCGGAAAATACGGGCCTATATGTATTATTGGCCCGGATTTTGCGGTCAGTGGCGAACGAATGGTACCCACCGTTCATTATGCTTACAACTGCCCACAGACATTTTGTGGACTTATGTGCAGCAATTTACTTCATTGGAAGTCCAATACAGCATGGTGTCCTCCATAGGGGATCTGGGACCTGTGTGAAGTGGACAAGCAACTGCGTGTCTCTTCAACCAATCAGATTGAAGAATCGTTACACAGAGTCCATACCAGGAAATGTAAGTTAGAATATTTAATTCAATGCCTAATCATATTCAGAAAGCAAAATAAAGAGAGAGAAAGAAAGATGGGATTAAGAAAGAGAGATAAAAGAGACAAAGAAAAAGTAAAAAGTAATATTTAAATTTTAAATGTTTTAAAAATCCCCAGCAATAATTAAAATCGAAAGGTAAAAGTAAATTTTCAGTCCCAGGGAAGTTGTTCAGTGGTAATTAAGTCTTACCACATCGTTAAAAAGTCACTCGACTAGACAAGCCCTAACTTCTTCTACAATAGTCTGCCGAGCCTGCTGAGTGTTTCCAGCATTTTCTATTGTTGTTCCTAACTTCTTCTCGTGTGTTTAGTGGGTATCTAGTGAGCAAGTACCGCAACTTCATGACCTTCGTATGTTTGAATGCTGAGTCTGTTGGCGAGGTACCAGTGTAGCAAAGCTTGTGGAGGAGTAGAGGAAATTGGATAGCAACTTCCTGGGATTTCCACATTAAACTGCGCATGTGCAGATGCCGGAAATTGCGATCCGATTTATTCCTTAATAACGGTGAGCACTGATAGCCTCACTGTTATTCCTACTGCAAAATCTGACCCATTATTTTTTCTGGCAAGATTGCATTTTGATTAATATCTCTTTTTGTTCTTCCTTGGCTGAAATTTGCATTTAGGACTTTCTTGATGGACAATTACAGTTCTTAATCTATTCCCATAGCACTGAGCAGAGATGGAAGTGTCAGGTTGATAGAAAGAGGGAAAATTGCCAGGAATTTTACCTCAGGTTAGTTTTCAGGACTTCCATCAATTGGCTGAAGATTGACAGTAGGAAAAGATTTATTTGAAAAGTTAACATAGATGCCAAACATGAGATGTCTGTGTACACATCAGAAGCAAATTTGCTTACAGTACTCAATCTTTTTGAACTCACCTTAATTTTTTACACAATTGGCTCAACAAGAAAATGCTCAACTTCTTTATATATAGTCTAATGATCCAATAGAAGTAAACAATCTCTCCCACTGACTCGAAACAACCCCCCACCCCCGCCCCCACAGACTTGCCCTAAATAATTTAACTGCTGATAGGAACTATATTAGGAACATCCTAAGCAATCAGTTCTTCTGAAGTAAAGCACATTATTTACCTAGGCGACAGTGATATACTGAGCTGGCATAATCTCGTTTCATGTTGAGACTTGAATCCATCTCAGGTTAATGGCATAAAAGTCTCCTCTTTCCTGGCTGTAAATGACTTAACTGAAATAATTTGGACAGTCTCAATGCAGTAATGCAGTTGTTTATACTTGATGATATACAACTTACAACTGCCCATCATCTGATACAAAATGGCAATCTCAGAGAACTGCTGAGGACAATTGGTGCCCAACATTCTGCCCCTGTACTGAGCCTATGTCAGATGTTGCCCAACGAGGGTATTGGTCCCGGCCCTGTTGAGGTTCCAGTGAGCGGATTTCTCAGGGCTCTACCCTCTTATGTCAGGAGTGTGTGGCTGTAGTAATTCCCAGACTTTCCTGGAAAATTCCACCCAGGATGCTTCCTAGTAGGCCCAACAAAACCTATATCTGCTCAGTGCAGACATAGGTTCCATTATGGGCATGGAAAAAGCTCCCTAAGGAAGCAGGTAATCGATTACCTTGCGGGAATGGCCTGGTAGCTCCTTTGGATGCTGCAGAATTGGGGCCAATCTCTACTTTAGGCCCTCCCCAACTCATATCAACTGCATCAGAGCCACTCAATATTCCAGGCCTCAGTCGGGGTGCACATTACTAATGTTCCCGTAAAGGAGAGATGCACCTACCCTGACAATACTAATGACCTCACCCTCACAATTTAAGGCCAGGTCAGTGATCTTCGCTTTGGGCAGCTGTGGGTTCCACTGCATCGCACTTGCTATGGCAGAGTGGACCCACTGGAATTTTGGACCCTTGGTGTGGGGCTGAAAATATTCACAGTAGTGCCTTGATCAAAGAGGTGGGCTACTGCAGTTAAAATCAAGGTCTATTGTTGAGACAGATCAGAGGCACCTTTACTCTGCATCCAACTGGTGTTACATTTGATCTGGGAGTGCTTGACGTGAATATTGAATACCAAAGTACAAAACCAATCCATTGCCCAAACTACAATATCATATCAATAAGCCCAAAATATTCATCCAAAATATAAACGTAAAGCTTTTTTAAAATTAAAAAACAAATGACTACCTGTAATACAAAAGCTTTGCTTTTACTTTAGGAGTTATTTAATGGGCAATTCATTGGGCAAAGTAAACAAAAAAATGGTGCTAGTTTCATTACCTTGTGTCATGTTCAATTTGTGGCAAGAATTGTTTAACAACCAAAAGCTTGCAAGGAAAATAATTCTAGTGTCATAAGAGAATGTAGATGTGTGCAAAGGATCAGAAAAGCCATTTAACATGACATAAAATCTGGTCGACAACAATGAGGATAACATGTTCGCTCTTTGCTGGGAGGCCTCAATGATAAGAAAAAAATACACACTGGTGCATATTAAATTGGGGTTAAGACATGTTGCTGGGACAGATGTATGGGGGGTTGATACTGCATTTAATCTGCACTACAGCTTTGTGAAACTGCCTTTGGTGACACCTGAGCCCTGACTTCTGATCTTAGCAAAATCTGCGCCAGAAATGGTTGGCTTTTTAAAAATTCGTTTATGGGATGTGGGCGTCACTGGCAAGGCCAGCATTTATTACCCATCCCTAATTGCCCTTGAGAAGGTGGTGGTGAGCTGCCTTCTTGAACCGCTGCAGTCCGTGTGATGAAGGTACTCCCACAGTGCTGTTAGGGAGGGATTTTGACCCAGCGACGATGAAGGATCGGCAATATACTTCTAAGTCAGGAGGGATGGTGTGTAACTTGGAGGGGAACTTGGTGGTGTTCCCATGCGCCTGCTGCCCTTGTCCTTCTAGGTGGAAGAGGTCGCGGGTTTGGGAGGTGCTGCCGAAGAAGCCTTGGCGAGTTAATGCAGTGCATCTTGTAGATGGTACACACTGCAGCCACTGTACGCCGGTGGTGGAGGGAGTGAATGTTTAAGGTGGTGGATGGGGTGCCAATCAAGCGGGCTGCTTTGTCCTGGATGGTGTCAAGCTTCTTGAGTGTTGTTGGAGCAGCACTCATCCAGGCAAGTGGAGAGTATTCCATCACGTTCCTTACTTGTGCCTTGTAGATGGTGGAAAGGCTTTGGGGAGTCAAGAGGTGAGACACTCACTAGAGAACACCTAGCCTCTGACCTGCTCTTGTTGCCATAGTATTTATGTGGCTGGTCCAGTTAAGTTTCTGGTCAATGGTGACCCCCAGGATGTTGATGGTGGGGGATTCGGCGATGGTAAGGCCGTTGAATATCAAAGGGAGGTGGTTAGACTCTCGCTTGTTGGAGATAGTCATTGCCTGGCACTTCTGTGGCAAGAATGTTACCTGCCACTTATCAGCCCAAGCCTGAACACCATCCAGGTCTTGTAGCATGCGGGCATGGACTGCTTCATTATCTGAGGGGTTGTGAATGGCGCTGAACACTGTGCAGTCATCAGCGAACATTCCCATTTCTGACATTATGTTGGAGGGAAGGTCATTGATGAAGCAGCGGAAGGTGGTTGGGCCTAGGACACTGCCCTGAGGAACTCCTGCAGCGATCTCCTGGGGCTGTGATGATTGACCTTCAACCACCACAGCCAGTACCAATACAAAGCTGGCCTGGAGTGCACGGAGCTGTTTGGACACAATTTTTGGGTGTCAATTATTTGATTAATTACCATAAGCTTCCAGCACAGCTTTAGTTTTGTGCCAGCATTTACTCAAATGGAGGATGCTGAAAATCTGGTGGCCAGCTCCAATTTAAAGAGATGTTCCCACTTAAAGGTAGGTGGCTGCATATGGGGCAAATATTTTTTCAGCCTTTATAATGGTATAAGAATTTTTAAAAAGATTTGTCAGTCTTTGCCATGGCTATTTAGAGGAGCAGAATTGATAATAAGAGGAACAGAAGAGGGAGTAATTGATGGAGTGGCCAGCATCCAACTACCTTTTGGTGCTGACAAAGTAGACATGATGCCACATGAGTTGAGTTGGAACGTTTAGGCCTCAAGGGTACCAGGAGGTGGCAGCCAGGCTCAATGGGCTATATGGTACCATCTACTATACTTTGTACTCTTGGCAACCCTATCACCTGGGAAAAGTTCAGTGTCCTGTCAAACCGATGCTTTCTTTCCACAAGGAAAGTGATAAGCATGGTAGCCCTTTGCAAACTAGATCTCTGGCACCTTTTTGATGCATTTGCGGACAGTCGGCTGATTGATTTGGCATACATCAATGGTGACAGCTTAGAAGGATTTGATAGCATAACAATCCCTATGGTACAAGCTGTCTGCAAATCAACCTGCAGAAAATTGCATAAATATGTGGCAGTCTCCTACAGAAAGGCACCAAAGACAATTTTCCTCTAATATGCCCAGGAAGAAGTGTCTGGGCCAATAAATGCAACTCCCAAAATAAGAAAATAATGGCCCAGAAATTCGGGTCTCCATGGGTGAGTACGCACGGGGTACTCACCCATAAGCCTAATGGAAGTGCTGGTTTCCTGTATGCACTGCGTATGCGCGGGAAACCGGCACTTCTGTTCCCCTGAAAGAAGGGGTTCAGAGTTTGAACGCATGCGCGGGAGAGGCTGCGCGTGCGCATCGAACTTACGTTTTTTTTGCAGGTTTTCCCGGGAGGCTAAGTCTCCAGAATTTACGCATTTAAAAAGCAGGCGTAAGGTCTGCTTTTTACAAGGTAAGTGGTGAATTAATTAAAATTAAAACATTTTTTCCACAGGTTTATTATTTTTAAATACTTTAAAGCAAGGTAAGTTTATTTTTAGCCCCGTTAGAAAATAAAATTATTTTTTTCAAAAATTTAAATTATTGTTTAAAATAGTTATTTCATGTAATTTATCGTTTATTTAAAAAATGAGATTTAAAAAAAAAATTATTTGAAGATTTAGTGATGTTTTGGGGCCCGTAGTATTTATAAGGTTTGACGTCCTGCCAAACTTATGAATGGGCATTCCTTGCTCCGATTGGCTCTCCATGGCCCACGTGATCCCAGGGGACGCATCGAACTAACTGCGCCCCTGGGATACGCAAGCACTGCGCGCCGGCAGCTAGAGCAGGCCCAGGATCGGAATTCCACGGGGGCCCACAGCTCAACGGCCGGCGCGCAAGGTAAGTGCAGATCGGGGGCTTACACCTGCGGGAAGCCCCCGACCCGAATTTCTGGGCCAATATTTCTCATGCCCTCAAAACTGCTCTTATTTCTCTAAATCTAGGAGCATTTGAAAAAATCCTGGCCACATTAGTTGCAAAATGGCAGCTTGAAACAAGAAAGTTGTGAGAAATGGAATTCACAGTAAGAGTCGTGCAAAACTCAGACATAAATAACAGCAAAAATCAAGGTACCAATGAAAATGTAGCTAAAGCAATATAACATGCAACAAAAATCCAACTTTCCAACCAACAATTAAAAAGTGAAAGTTCCTTTGAGAGGCCAACTTCCATAGGCTAGACCATCCAAGTATTGCTGCACCATTTCATATTGGTGATCAGCGCTATGGCGAGGGAGCTACTAAAAACAACATGGGACTCCATTAACAACAACAGAAAATGCTGGAAACTCAGCAGGTCAGGCAACATCCATGGACAGAAATTTGAGTTGACGTTTCGGGTCGAACCCTTCTTCAAAACTGGAAAGAAAAGATGGATCGGAGGCAGGGCTGCGATCGGACAAAAGAATAAAAGAAACAAAAGAAGTAAAAAAGAGACAATGAAAGGTGTTAGAAGCTAGACAAGATGGTAATAGGCTGAGATTGGGTGTAAAGTGTACTGGCAGGGCAAGGGATAGCTGCCAGGTGTGAGAGCGAAACAAAAGGAAAGGGGGGGGGGGGAAGGAGTGGAAAAATTACAAGAAAAAATGAAATAGGGGCCGAGGTTATGATCTGAAATTGTTGAACTCGATATTGAGTCCGGAAGGCTGCAGAGTGCCTAATTGAGAGATGAGGTGCTGTTCCTCGAGTTTACGTTGAGCTTCCGTGGAACAATACAAGAGGCCTGGGGATAGGTTATCGACCAATATTCACTACAAGCCCACTGACTCCCACAGCTACCTGGACTACACTTCCTCCCACCCCGCTTCCTGTAAGGACTCTATTCCATTCTCCCAGTTTCTCCGTCTCCGCCGTATCTGCTCTGACGATGCCACCTTCCACACCAGTGCTTCAGTCCTGTTAGAATTTTATACGTTTCGATGAGATCCCCTCTCATTCTTCTAAACTCCAGCGAGTACAAGTCCAATCGATCCAATCTCTCCTCATACGTCATTCCTGCCATCCCAGGTATCAGCCTGGTGAATCTTCGCTGAACTCCTTCCATGTCAAGAACATCCTTCCTCAGATAAGGCGACCAAAACTGCACACATTACTCAAGATGTGGTCTCACCAAGGCCCTGTACAACTGCAGCAAGACATCCTTGTTCTTGTACTCGAACCCTCTCGTTATGAAGGCCAACATACCATTTGCCTTCTTAACCGCCTGCTGCACCTGCATGCTTACCTTCAGCGACTGGTGCACAAAGACGCCCAGGTCTCGTTGCACTTCCCCTTCTCCTGATCTATTGCCATTCAGATAATAATCTGCCTTCCTGTTTTTGCTACCAAAGTGGATAACCTCACATTTATCCATGTTATATTGCATCTGCCATGCTTCAGCCCAATCACCCAAACTGTCCAAATCATCCTATTGTTTCTCGGCATCCTCCTCACAGCACACACGCCCACCCAGCTTTGTGTCGTCTGCAAATTTGGAGATATTACATCTAGTTCCCTTGTCTAGATCATTAATATATATTGTGAATAGCTGGGGTCCAAGGACCGATCTCTGCGGTGACCAATCCCTGCGGTACCCTACTAGTCACTCTCTGCCACTCGGAAAAAGACTCGTTTATTCCAACTCTTTGCTTTCTGTCTGCCAACCAGTTCTCTATCCAAGTCAGTGCCTTGCCCCCAATCCCATGTGCCTTAACTTTACACGCTAGACCTGATATACCACTGGTGCAGGAATACCTCTTGGCAGAGGAAGGAAGAAAACTGTTACTGTAGGCCTGAGAGGAAATAGTTTTTAGCTTCAGGACTTTCTGACTTCTCCACATATCAGTTCTACTGGCCCAATGAAAAGAAGAAATTTACCTTCCAGTTGGCCCCAAAAGTTTGTACCAAGCTCGTTTTCAGTTCCTCTCAGCTGAGCAGGCTGGGTGGAAAGCATAAGATCCACCACTACATTCTGTCTTTCAACAAGCAGAGACCCAATTAAATGAGGCGGGAGGCACTGTGATGTCATCCCCTTCTCATCAGTATTGTATTACTGTGCCTGCACTTACTCCCAACTCAACTTCCTCTGGAAGCCTATTTCCATTTGCTTTATGCCAAGGAAATATTGGCCCAAAAATTTGGGTCTCCACGGGTGAGTACGCACGGGGTACTCACCCGTAAGCCCAATGGAAGTGCCGGTTTCCTGCATGCACTGCGCATGCACGGGTAACCAGCACTTCCATTCCCCTGAACGAAGGGGTTCAGAGTTGAACGCATGCACGGGAGAGGCTGCGCATGCGCATCGAACTTAGGGGGGCAGAAATTTGGGTCTCCGCGGGTGAGTACGCACAGAATACTCACCCATAGGCCCAATGGAAGTGCCGGATTCCTGCATGCACTGTGCATGCACAGGAAACCGGCACTTCCGTTCCCCTGAACGAAGGGGTTCAGAGTTTGAACGCGTGCGCGGGAGAGGCTGCGCGTGCGCATCGAACTTGCGTTTTTTTTTTTTTTTTACAGGTTTTCCCGGGAGGGTAAGTCTGCGTAAGGCCTGCTTTTTACAAGGTAAGTGGTGAATTAATTAAAATTAAAACATTTTTTCCACAGGTTTATTATTTTTAAATACTTTAAAGAAAGGTAAGTTTATTTTTTAGCCCCGTTAGAAAATAAAAATTATTTTTTCAAAAATTTAAATTATTGTTTAAAATAGTTATTTCATGTAATTTATAGTTTATTAAAAAAATGTGATTAAAAAAAATGTATTTGAAGATGTAGTGATGTTTTGGGGCCGTAGTATTTCTAAGTTTTGACAGCACTTCCTGTCAAGCTTATGAATGGAGCATTCCCTGCTGCCATTGGCTCCCCATGGCCCATGTGATCCCAGGGGGGCGCATCGAACTAACTGCGCCCCTGAGATACGCAAGCACTGTGCGCCAGCAGCTGGAGCAGGCCCAGGGTCGAAATTCCACGCGGGCCCACAGCTCAACAGCCGGCGCGCTAGGTAAGTGCAGGTCGGGGTCTTACACCCGCGGGAAGCCCCCGACCTGAATTTCTGGGCCAATGTTCCCTGGGCGCAAGTGTAAATTGGCTCTCATACATTTTATTAATACCTGTTCCTGATAAAGATGATTTTTGGATCATAAACCCATTACAAAAATAGCGTAGAACCATTTAATGAGCCCAACATTAGATGGAGATTTGCATCTCGTGTGATTGGTAATCTATCAATGTTCACAAGTGTGTCGGTGGAGCTATATGGCACTTTTTAGTTTCATCTGTATACACTTGTCATTTTTTGGAATAACTGAAGTGAAGTTTTTATACCCCTCACCTATGCTCTGGTGAAAGTTTGGCTAAACTGTTGACTGACTTTCCACAACTGATGATCGCATTGCATTATTTGTCCTTCTTGTGGCCAAACAAACCATTCTGATAAATGAGAAATTCTTGATCCCCTTTCCTTCAGCCCCTGACTAAATCAATACTGTAATAGATGCAGTCTCCCTTCAATGCCTACCTCGGACACCACAATCAGCCAAACAAATCTGACTCAATCTAGTCTTCCCTCTTTATTATGTTCAGTTTCATAATGCTGTTGACCTTTTATAACCGCACTTCTCAATCCCATTCTGTACAGAATGGGAATTAATCCTGGGGTAAATATTGTCTATCCAGACAAACCATTTTTGACTGATATCTGTTAAGCTTCATGTCTGTGTGCCTATGCCTTCCAACACTGCAAAATTACAGTGCATTTTCAGTAAAGAACAAATCAATAAAAAGCTAACAATACAATTCACAATCCTCAACAATAAATAAGATGGCATTTGGTGGTTAGCAAACCTCCTGCATGAAGAACTTGACAAGTTTATTATAGTTTGATGAGAAAGGCATATTGCAGGAACAGGCAGAAGCTGAATTTGCTTATGATAATTTAGATGTGACTACTGTTTATTTAGAAGTGTGAATGCTTTTGCAATATTCTATATGAAGTATATAACCTTAGCTAATTATATGTTACATATATCAAATTAATATTTCTTTCAGTATTTTGCTCAGCTCAAAGAAAATCCATTATTGCTTGAGGTTGGGGTTACTTCAGTTCATATCTTGGTGGATACTTTTGTATGTGATTTGCAAATAAATTGTATTGCATATTGGATTTATTTTGTTCCAGCAGAAAATTATTACACATCACTTTATTCATGTTAAAAACAGATAATATATTTTTAAAAGTAACAGAAATTAATCACATAAGTTGAGTAAAATATGCTTAGTACTTTATATTTTCTTTTACGTTACTGTGCATCATTGTAAATCTTCATAATCTACAATTATCTAGTTTTGTTTTAATGATTTATCTCATGGTAGTTATGGGCAGCACCTCAATCTTGCATTATGATCGAGTGTGTTCCTAAGAGGATGATTTTCAAAAGATGCATAATTGTATAAGGACATTTGCAACTTTCAATCTTATCACAATTGAAAACAAGGAATATATATCTGAAATTGAGAGAACAGCATTTTCTTTTAGAACTGCAAGATAGTTATTCTGCAGAAGATTGTGCAAAAGAAAGATGAAGAATGATTACCTTGAGGGAAAAAAATTAATATATTTATATGTAGCCCAATGACAACATTCTGAAACTCTTCTCGGGGATCATTTTGCCCAACCTACTGGTACATGTTCATAAATGAGATTATGGAAAGGTTACATCTACGTTTCTTGATCTGTACATGTACCAAAGGAGGGGGGTGTCGGTGTGATGCTGCAGATCACACAGGAAGACAATTAATACATGGTGAATAATGTCCAACCTGCACCAAAATCTATCTATCTTATCTTATCTTATATCTTATCTTATTATCTTATATCTAGATATAATAAAGGATAGTGGTGTCTGTCTGTCTGTCTGCCCGTGTGTCCGCTATACACTCAAAAGTTATAGAGCGTACCTACACATATGTTATATCAAAAGAAAGCTTATGATTAAGGGAGCGTGATAGGTGTATTTACTTTTTGGTCAGACAAAAATTGTTTGGACATTATACAAAAAACGTTCAAAAAAGGGACAACTCTGCTCATTAGCGTTGAGTGACATGATAGTGACATGATGGTTAACCAATCGTACAGGGGATAGCATTGAGTGATGTGATGGTTGACCAATCGTACAGGGGATAGCGTTGACTGACGTGATGGTTGACCAATCGGTGCATCACGGGGGGTGGTTCATTGTGTGTGCGCGCGGGCCATCCTACAGGGGATAGCGTTGAGTGACGTGATGGTTGACCAATCCTACAGTTGAGTGACCTGATGATTGACCAATCTGTGCGTCACGGGGGGCGTTTCATTGCGTGTGTGGGCGGGCCTAATCCTTCTGAGCTGAGGTGAGTGGTGGCCATCTTGATTCCTAACTATTGAATTATTTTTCCCACTTTGTGTGTGTGGTAATGGGGATTAAATGATATGAAATATAGATTCCCAGCAAAAAAAAAGTTGGTTTTAAAAGAAAAAAAAAAATCCATTTGCAAAGGGGACTCGGGCTTTCCCCCCCTCGGCGGTGGATGAGCTGCCTGCAGGCCTCAGGCCTTGAAGCCTTGGCCTCTCCTCGCCAGCCACACCCGAGCTAGGCACCGCCCATCCCACTGGGCCCGGTTCCAAACCAGCGGCCCGCAATCGCCGCCATCTTGGTAAAGGCTTCCGGGGCAGGGCGGTCTCGCGTGGCCATCGCCGCCATCTTGGTAAAGGCTGGCGGGGCGGGAGACAGTGAGCGCGTGAACGTCGGCGGCGGCCCGGAGCGGGACCTCAGCTAATGTGAGTTGGGTCGGGCCTCACACGCTAGGCCACGCACGGGCCGACCCTGAGGCACTGATCCGCACACGGGGGCTTCAGGTCACCGCATCCAGGCTCTGAGGAAAGGGAGAGAGAGAGGGGGAGGGAGGGAGAGAGAGAGGGGGAGGGAGGGAGAGAGAGGAAATCAGGGAGACACAGGGGGAGGTTGAGGAGAGACAGGGAGGGAGAGGAGAGAGGGGGACAGGAGAGGGGGGGAGAGGAGGAGGGAGGGAGAGGGGGAGGGAGGGAGAGGAGAGGGGGAGGGGGAGAGGGGAGGGAGGGAGAGGCATTAAAGCAGGGATGGGGAGGGAGAGAGGGAGGGGAGGGAGAGAGGGGGAGCGAGGGAGAGGAGAGGGGGAGGGAGGGAGAGGAAAGGGGGAGGGAGGGAGAGGAGGGGGGGAGGGAGGGAGAGGAGAGGGGGAGGGAGGGAGGGTGATGAGAGGGGGAGGGAGGGAGAGGAGAGGTGGTGGGAGGGAGAGGGGGAGGGAGGGACGGTGAGGAGAGGGGGGGGGAGGGAGAGGAGAGGGGGGAGGGGGAGGGAGAGGAGAGGGGGAGGGAGAGAGAGGAGAGGGGGAGGGAGGGAGGGAGAGGAGAGGGGGAGGGAGGGAGGGTGATGAGAGGGGGAGGGAGGGATAGGAGATGGGGAGGGAGGGAGGGAGGTGAGGGAGGAGGGGAGGGGAGGGAAGGGGAGGGGAGAGGGAGGGAGGAGGGAGAGGAGAGGAGAGGGAGGAGGGAGGGTGATGAGAGGTGAGGGTGGAGAGAGGAGGAGGGGGAGAGGGAGAGGGGAGGTGAGCGAGAGAGAGAGGGAGGGAGAGAGAAGTATAAGCAGGGCGAGACAGGACAGGCAGGGAGAGACAGAGGGTGAGGGAGGGAAAGAGTGAGGGGGTCGGGAGGAGGGATGGAGCTCATCTTCCTCTCAGATCGTCATTCTCTTACTTCGCAGGGGTCCATCGGGCCAGGCCTGAGGCGTTCCTTCCCCCCTCTCTCTCCAGGCTAATCCTGAACTAAATCCAGCAGTCTCTCTCTCTCTCTTCCCCACCGTCTCTCTCTTCTCTCCCACCAGTCTCTCTCTCTCTCTCTCTCTTCCCTCCCGTCTCTCTCTTCTCCCCCCCAGTTCTCTCTCTCTCTCTCTTCCCCCCATCTCTCTCTTCTCCCCCCAGTCTCTCTCTCTCTCTCTTTCCCTCTCTCTCTCTCCTTCCCACACAGACAGACACAGACAGACAAACTCATTTATATGTATAAAAATTATTGCTACATTTTTCATAACAACATGCCCTCAAAAACCCCTCGGCACCGCCAGGCACTCCAGCTAGTATATATATATATATAATAAAAGGATCCGTCTGTCTGTCTGTCTGTGCATCACTCAAAAGTTACAGAGCGTACCTACACATATGTTATATCAAAAGAAAGGTTATGATTAGGAGAGTCTACTAGCATATTTACTTTTTGGTCAGACAAAATTTTTTCGGACAGTAGACAAAAAACGTTCAAAAACCCGCTCGTTAGCGGGTTGGCCAATCATATGGGGGAATCTGCTCATTAGCATTTGAGTGACGTGAAGGTTGACCAATCCTACAGGGGGAGTGCGCTGCGTCACGGGGGGTGTTTCATTGCGTGTGTGGGCGGGGCCTAATCCTTCAAACTGCCGTTAGCTGCGGCCATTGTTAGTTTGGGCCTCCTCCTCCTTCTCTCCGCTTTCTCCCCTCTCTCCTGTCAGCCCGGCCTCTCCGCTCTGCAGGATGTCACTGCCGAGCTCTTCGGGTCGGAGGCCTGGGGCACCATCGCCGCTGTCCCCGACCGAAATCTAAACACGGGAGTCCGGAGCGAAAGGCCTTCCACTGCCGCCCGGCGAATCGGCTCGAAAGGCCCGCCTGGTTCAACATGAGGAACCCCGGGCTCGCTTCGGAGCGATGGTCGCCCGGCCCTCCCGCTGTCGGACTGACTCCGTTCTGGTACCGAGGTGAGTCGGGCCCGGCCTGAGCTGCTAGGCCGTGAATGGAGGCTCGGGCCGGAGCAGGAGCTCAGCTGAGGTCAGTCGGGCCGGGCCTGAGGCGCTAGGGAGGGAGCGGGAGGGAGGGAGAGAGAGGAAAGGAGGGAGAGAGAGAGGGGGAGGGAGGGAGAGAGGGAGGGAGAGGAGAGCGGGAGAGGGGAGGGAGGAAGAGGAGAGAGAGCGGGGAGGGAGGGGGAGGGAGAGAGAGCAGGGAGGGAGCGGGAGGGAGAGAGAGCAGAGACAGAGGGGAGAGAGAGGGGCAGGGAGAGAGGTGTGCAGGGAGAGAGGGGGGAGAGAGAGAGGGGCAGGAGAGAGAGTGGGGGCGGGAGAGAGAGGGGGAGGGAGAGAGAGAGGGTGAGGGAACTTCCCGCCGACCTCACAAAATGGCGGATGCCCCTTCTTCACCCGCCGGGCTCTAAGTCCAGCCTCTTCCCCGGGGTGTCTTCTCTCTTCTCTATCTCCTTCCCTCACTCTCCTCCTTCCCTCTCTCTCTCTGTCTCTGCTTCCCCGCAATGTCAATCAACAAGGCACAGGGCAGACTTTGCACCGGCACCGCTGGGCACTCCAGCTAGTAGCCAATAAAAAGAACATTTCAAAATCACGTTCAACATAGAGAAAATCTATTGGCATAATGAACAAAATTCAGGATTGGGACCATATTGATTGTAGGTTAAATGCCTTGGATATTGACATTCTCAATTAGTATATATTATACACAGCTCAAAATGTATGATACTATACAAACATAGTTTTATTAATTACCAGCTGGAGTGCCCGGTGGTGCCGAGGCTTTTTTGAGGGCATGTTGTTGTTGGAAGAGAGAGGGAGAGAGCGACTGGGGGGAAGAGAGAGAGCGACTGGGGGGAAGAGACGAGAGCGACTGGGGGGAAGAGAGAGAGCGACTGGGGGGAAGAGAGAGAGCGACTGGGGGGAAGAGAGAGAGCGACTGGGGGGAAGAGAGAGAGCGACTGGGGGGAAGAGAGAGAGCGACTGGGGGAAGAGAGAGAGCGACTGGGGGGAAGAGAGAGAGCGACTGGGGGGAAGAGAGAGAGCGACTGGGGGAAGAGAGAGAGCGACTGGGGGAAGACAGAGAGCGACTGGGGGGGAAGAGAGAGAGCGACTGGGGGGAGAGAGAGAGAGCGACTGGGGGGAAGAGAGAGAGCGGCTGGGGGGAAGAGAGAGAGCGACTGGGGGGAAGAGAGAGAGCGACTGGGGGAAAGAGAGAGAGCGACTGGGGGGAAGAGAGAGAGCGACTGGGGGGAAGAGAGAGAGCGGACTGGGGGGAAGAGAGAGAGCGACTGGGGGGAGAGAGAGAGCGACTAGGGGGAGAGAAGAGAGCGACTGGGGGGAAGAGAGAGAGCGAATGGGGGGAAGAGAGAGAGCGACTGGGGGGAAGAGTGAGAGCGACTGGGGGGAAGAGAGAGAGCGACTGGGGGAAGAGAAGAGAGCGACTGGGGGGAAGAGAGAGAGCGACTGGGGGGAAGAGAGAGAGCGACTGGGGGGGAAGAGAGAGAGCGACTGGGGGAAGAGAGAGAGCGACTGGGGGGAAGAGAGAGAGCGACTGGGGGGAAGAGAAGAGAGCGACTGGGGGGAAGAGAGAGAGCTACGGGGGAAGAGAGAGAGCTACTGGGGGAAGAGAGAGAGCGACTGGGGGGAAGAGAGAGAGTGAGACTGGGGGGAGAAGAGAGAGAGAGAGTGGGGGATGAGATGAGACTGGGGGTGAGAGAGAGAGAGAGGGGAGAGAGAGGAGAGGGGGAGAGAGAGAGAGGGGAGGGAGGAGGGCAGAGAGAGGGGGGGAGGGAGGGGTGGGAGGGAGGGGGTGAGGAAGGGAGGGAGGGGGGAGGGAGGGGTGGATGGAGGGGGGAGGGGGGCAGAGAGAGAGGGGGCGGGAGGGAGGGGGGAGGGACGGAGGGAGGGGGCAGATAGAGGGGGCGGGAGGGAGCGGGGGAGGGAGGGAGGGGGGAGGACGGAGGAAGGGGGGCAGAGACAGAGGGGGCGGTGAGAGAGGGGGAGGGAGGGGGCAGGGAGAGAGGGGAGGGAGGGGGCAGGGAGAGGGGGAGGGAGGGGGCAGAGAGAGAGGGGGAGAGAGGGGGAGGGAGGGGGCAGAGAGAGAGGGGGAGAGAGGTGGAGGGAGGGGGCAGGGACAGAGGGGGAGAGAGGGGGAGAGGGGGAGGGAGGGGGAGAGAGAGAGGGGGAGGGAGGGGGGAGAGAGAGAGGGTGAGGGAGGAGGGAGAGGGAGAGGGTGAGGGAGGGGGGAGAGAGAGAGGGGGAGGGAGGGGGAGAGAGAGAGGGGGAGGGAGGGGGAGAGAGAGAGAGAGAGGGGGAGGGAGGGGGAGAGAGAGAGGGGGAGGGAGGGGGGCGAGAGAGAGAGGGGGAGGGAGGGGGCGAGAGAGAGAGGGGGAGGGAGGGGGGAGAGAGAGAGAGGGGGAGGGAGGGGGGAGAGAGAGAGGGGGAGGGGGGAGTTGGAAGAGGGGGGAGGAGGAAGAGGGTGGAGGGGGTGAGGGGGTAGAGGGGGGGGAGGGGGGGGGGAGGGGGAGGGGGGAGGGAGGGGGAGGGAGGGGGGAGGGAGGAGGGCGCGGGGGGGAGAGGGGAGGGGGGGGAGAGGGGGGGGGAGGAGAGAGAGACAGAGGGAAGGAGAGAGAGAGGGTGAGTGGCCCGCGGCCGCAAATGGAGCCAAGCCCCAGGAACGGGCATGAGCCGGCTTGAGGCTGTGAGAGACGGCCGGGCCCGGTTGCCGGGGTAACCCTTCCCCCCCTTCCCGCCCTCCCGAGCCCCGCCCCCCCGCCCTCCCGAGCCCCACTCTCCGCCTTCCCGAGCCCCGCCCTCCCGAGCCGGCTTCAAGACCGCCGATTGCGGCTGGGTCTGCGCTGGAGCCAAGCCCCGGGAACGGGCGTGAGCCGGCTTGAAGCTGTGAGAGAGGGCCGGGCCCGGTTGCCGTGGTAACCCTTCCACCCCTTCCCGCCCTCCCGAGCCCCGCCCCCCACCCTCCCGAGCCCCACTCTCCGCCCTCCCGAGCTCCGACCCCCGCCCGAGCCATCTTCAAGACCGCCGATTCGCTCGCGCTCCGGGCCGACGTTGACGTGCGCACTGACTCCCGCCCCGCCCGCCTTTACTAAGATGGCGGCGATGGCTACACTCGCCTCAGTCCCGCGCCACCAGTCTTTAGAAAGATGGCGGCGACCGCAGGCCGCTTGTTGAGCGGGACGGGAGGTGCATAGCTCGGGCGTGGCTGGGCAACAGAGGCCCAGGCTTCGAGGCCTGCCTGCAAAAACGGTGAAAGGTAGGAAAATTATAGAGGTTAGAGAAAAGATTTACAAATTAATTAACTTTTATAAAAAACAATATGGCCTAGTAATTCACTTTGGGCCCGCCAGCTGGCGTGCGCCCAAAAGTTAGCGCTGAGCGCGGAGACAGTTGCGCGCGTCAGATATTCAGTTTTTGTGCCCCAAGTCGGAACCGGGCGCTATTCCAGGGTGTGCCCGCCCCCGCTTGGGGCGCTGAAACTGAATTTCAGCGCTCTAGACGCCACTGCGCCACCCGCTGCGGAGCGGCAGGCTGCGGTACTGCAGGCCTCCTCCTTCTCTTAAGGGGGAGGTGCCTGCAACGGGGAGATCGCCGCTGGATAGTGCCGGCAAATGAGCCCGGCACCACGGAGAAGTGCCGGGTTCGCGGGAAAGCAGCCGGCAATGCCGCGGGGGGGGGGCTGCGGAGGAGGCCGGGGAAGGAGGTGCGGGCAGGCGGCCGCCAAAAAAGCGGCCGGCCGCACCTCCACCTTAAAGCGCCCCACTAAGGCTACAGTACGGCCCCGTTTTCTGATCGCTGTTTGCGGCCGCTGCGGAAGAGGTGGCCGCAACTAAATATGGGGGTCGGGCCGGTATTGGGGCGGAACCGGGGTACTGCGCACACCGATGACGTCATCGGTGCCGGCGCAGCGCTAACGGCTACCGCCGCCATTACCGCTGCGCTGAATATCAGCGCAAACTCCTCTATTGGCGCAGAAGCCCTCTTTCACAGAATCACACAGAAATCATAGAAACCCCACAGTGCAGATAGAGGCCATTTCGGCCCATCGAGCCTGCACCGACACATATCCCACCCGATCCCCGTAACCCCTACACCAACACATATCCCACCCTATCCCCATAACCCCACGTATTTAATCCCCCTAACACTAAGGGTCAATTTATCATAGCCAATCAACCTAACCTGCACATCTTTGGACTGTGGGAGGAAACCGGAGCACCCGGAGGAAACCCACGCAAACACGGGGAGAACGTGCAAACTCCACACAGTCACCCGAGGCCGGATTCGAACCTGGGTCCCTGGCGCTGTGAGGCAACAGTGCTAACCACTATGCCACTGTGCTGCCTCCTTTTTGGGCGGTAACTGGCCACAAAGCTGGCAGCGCCTTACTGAATTTCTAGGCCTGTGTGTTTTAAAAGCAACTTTTTTTTTGCTGGAAATCTAGATTTGAAAAGAAACACGCAGAAAGTGGGAAAAAGAAATGAAGAGTTTGGAATCAAGATGGTGGCCACTCACCTCAACTCAGAAGCATTAGGCCCGCCCTGATGGTCAACCGTCAGGTCACTGAACTGTAGGATTGGTCAATCGTCACGTCACTCGACTCTAGGATGGCCCGCCCACACACGCAATGAACCCGCCCCCGTGATGCAGCAATTGGTCGACCGTCGGGTCGATCGACTGTACAATTGGTCAACCTTCACGTCACTCGATGCTAATGAGCGAATAATGAGCAGAATTTTGAACGTTTTTTGGATACCGTCGGCACAATTTTTGTCCGACCAAAAAGTAGATATGCCTATGAGAGTCCCCTAATGATAAGCTTTCTTTTGATATAACATATGTGTAGGTACGCTCTATAACTTTTGATTGTATAGCCGGACAGAGAGACAGACAGAGAGACAGAGAGACAGACAGAGAGACAGACAGAGACATACCGTTTTATATATATAGATAATTATGTTTGGTCTTGGTTTGTAGCTTCTGGTAATCAGCACAATAGCCGGGATGTTGTTGGAACCTGTAGTCTTTGCTGTGTCCAGTGCACTCAGCCATTTCTTGATATCGGCCTAGAAATTGGGTTTTGGCTTAGCCAGGGCTTTAGCGCCGGAAGTTAGTGCCGGCGCTAAGTCCCCTGCGCGCGCCAAAAATTCAGTGGCGCCGCGCCCAAACGGCTGCCGGTGCTACTGAAGGGTCTTTGCGGCGGTACATCGGCGCTAACTGCCGTTTCGCGCCGCAATTCCGGCGCTGCGGCACCCGATGCGGTGCGGCAGGCTGGGGACGTGCAGGCCTCCTCCTCCCGTTAAGGAGGAGCTGCCTGCACCCGGCCGCGGCCCGCGCAAATCAGCTTAAAAATTAGCCCGGCACCTCGGACAAGTGCCGGGCTTGCATCTGTTCCGGGGGGGGGGGGGGGGGAGAAGTCCGGGGAGGGAGCTGCGGGCAGGCGGCCGGCGGGAAAGTGGCCGGCCGCCGCGGGGCCTTTAATGCGCCGGCGCAAACTGGAGTAAGGCACCTCTGCCAGAACGTTGCTTGCGGCTGCCACGGGCGAGGCGGCCGCAACTCAATTTCGGAGTTCGGGCGGGTTACCACGGCAACCGGGACGCTGCGCACACCGATGACGTCATCGGTGCCGGCGCAGCGCTACCGGTGCAACGCCGATTTAGGGCCCCAGGGAATTTTTAAACTGGCCATAACTCTGGCGCTAGTCCCTCTAGCGCCTCAAAAGCGGCGCTAAGGCTAGTGAATTTCTAGGCCATCATGTGGAGTGAATTAAATTGGCTGAAGGCTGGCATCTGAGATAGTGGGGACCTCAGGGGAAGGTTTAGCCTTGTGTTTTGCACTCACGTACTGGGCTCCAGCATCATTGAGGATGGGGATGTTCATGGAGCCTCCCCTTCATGTTAGTTGCTGAATTGTCCACTACCATTCATGACTGGATGTGGCAGGACTGCAGAGCTTTGACCTGATCTGTTGGTTGTGTGATCGCTTAGTGCTGTCCCACTGTTTAGCATGCACATAGTCCTGTGTTGTAGCTTCACCAAGTTGGCACCAAGCCTGGTGTTGCTCCTGGCATGCTCTTCTACGCTTCTCATTGAACCAGGGTTAGTCTTCACTGCCAGATTGTTTAAAGTCTTGCAAACTGTCCCATTACAAGGTTGAAATCAATAAGGTGATTTAATCTGTGTAGATAAGTATCAAACAACCCAAAATCCACCAATGACATGACATATGAATATAGAGAAAGAGCTTCAGAAAATCAGTGAAGAAAGATTATGCCAGCAGCAACTTTGGATTCTCAGTTAGTCCCAAGAAGACAATGATGGCCTCCAAAGCAGTAATGTACTGGGCCTAAAATGCTCAGGAAAGCTATTGCCATACCAGTGCTTTTTAAAAAAAAGATCAGCCCAAACTGCCCTTTTAAGTCTCTCATGTCCCACCCTTGGCTTCATTAAGGCCCTTAATTATGTACATCAATGCAATCTTACTATACTGAAATTTAAAAATGACAGCTCCAGTCAGGTTAGTGTGCCTAACTGGCCATAAACATGGTCCTGTGGCTGCCATTGAATGGCAACATGGCATACACATGTAGCACATACTATTCAGACTGAACAAATTAATTGACAGGTAAACAAAAGCAGCAAACTATGTTTAATTTCAGACATTAAAGAAAATTAATGATAATGAAGCTGTAGAATGTATTGACAACTGACCAAAAGTCTGGACTGCTGATGTGTAAATTGAAGAGAGATACCCATCCTTGGCAAAACTGCAGTAAGAAGAAAAAATGCTGCGACTCCTACAGTGTTTTATCGAAATTACACAAAATTACAGTCCAAATGGAGGCCATTTTGCCAACTATACTTATGCCATTGCTAGTTCTTCAACTGGAGCTATCTATTCTAATCCCATTCTCTGCCCCTTTCCCCAAACACTTTTATATTCTTCCTTTTTGAATACTTATCCAATTTTTTTATAATTTAAGTTGCCACTTATAGTACATCATTAATGTTCTAATAACTCCATATGTGAAATATAGTTCTTCTAACTTCTCTCTTCATTCTTCTAGTTAATCTTCATTGTATCCATTCCATGGCTCTGATATCCTCCTTATAATGAGTTGCTCCGATTGCATGCTGTAACCTAATCAATGATGTGCAAATTCAGAATTTCTGTCCTTTTATATTCAATGTTCCGATATATAAAACCCAGTATTTTTGTTGTCTTTTTATGACCTTTTTTACCTGAATTCCCATCTTTAAAATCTGTCCGATCCTGGACTCCTGAGATTCTTGCCATGTGGTCTACCTCCCTTCATTGCTCTTTTCACCAAATGTACTACTTTTCTCTGCACCAAACTTCATCTGCCATTTACTGTTTTTGGTTCACACTTCCATTTGACTATCTAAATCCTGCTTCTGACCATTCAGATCTAAACTGCAGTCAAACCAGAAAACCCAGGCTTCAGTTTCGAATGAGTGATAACAATCTCACATAACCTTCAATGGAAAAACTAGAGACACTCAATAATGATCTTTGAGAAAGATGATAATGGAACACAAAACACATTGGCCCACAAAGCAGCAGTCAAGGTAGCAGGAAAATGAACGAGAAATTATGGAAGAAGTCATGGACAGAATGAATACAGAATGCATTGGGGATAGTTCAGGAAAGTGGAGTTGAGGTAGATCAGCCATGATCCTACTAAATGGTGGAGCAGGCTCGAAGGGCTAATGGCCTACTCCTGCTCCTATTTCTTATGCTCTTATCTGAACTGGATTCGACAACAAAGATGTTCTGCACTGATCACCATTTGGCAAAGAATGATTTCCAATATTTGGACCATCCAGGGCTAATTTAACAGCAGGAATAAAGGGACTAAATCTTTGAACTAGATTAACACTTGTGTTACAGTGCAGCAGAACTCAATGACCACACCACGGAGGCGATGCATACAAAAATCTGCAGCCAGATTAAAGCAGCTCACAATAAGGGGGACAAAAATCCATCGGTAGTGGTGGGGGATGGGGGGATGTTGACATAAGTGCTGTCATGCACCCGCCTGAAGCCTCTGCTACTGAAGTTCATAGAGTTAGGTGGCGGTGCGCTTCATTTACATATGAATGGCAGGCAGCTGTGCCACTATAAGTGCATCCAAGGAGTCCGCCACCGACAGAGCTGCCTACTTTGAGTACTGCTTGCTGGGTCAGGGATGGTGGCACATCCGCTGCAGAAAGACAATTTTCTGGCCCTGTTTGTAAGGGAGCTGATATTATGAAGATAAAAAAATAAACAGACTTCCCCTACTTCCATTAGGAAAGTGGACACTATGCCTGCTTTCAATGGGCGTACCGGCTGCCGAGGGGCTGTCAGGTGCCTATGAGGTCGGACACACATGAACTTCTGTCATTGGGAATCCCTGCCCTCAGTCCCGAAAACCTCCTATGCTACTGGTCTGGTAAGAGGCAGGCGTAATCTCTGGTTCTTACAAGGCCCTGCAAAATCCCTGAGTCAGCATGTTCCAGCCTAATTTGCAGTCTTTCTGGTGCACTTCCCCCTGAGTTATGGTGGGAGTGTGGTAGAAGGGTTGTGGATTTTCAGCCCCAATTAAAATTGATCAATGTACATGCTGCACTAGTGTTACATCTTACTTGTCGCACTGACAAAACAAATGACCCTCATTAAATGTTCTCTGACATATTGGAAAGCCCCAAGATGAAACAGAAACCATCACAGAGAGCTTTTTTGAGTGTCTCAATAGTCATAGTTATGAAGTCACATATTAGAAGAGCAATTTAGTTGCATGTGCTAGTGATAATGCTAGTGCAATGTTAGGCCAAAAACACAAATTGGTCAGCATCTTGGAGCTAAACATCCAGAAACCATAAATGTAACATTGGCCCGTATTTTCCGATCGGAGGCTTCCTGCGTGTGGAGGCCTCCGATCTGGAGAAAATCTATGCCCTTACCTGAGGGCTCCTGAGGTCTGGCCATTTCTGCTCCTGGGCCTGTCCATGACAAAATGCGCAGGGCCCACGTATCGCAGGGGCGCATGCAGTTCGCAAGCATCCCTGGGATCACCTGGGACATGGGGAACCAATGGGAGAAGCTTAAACCCGTCAAAAGTATGAATGGAGATCAATGAAAAACACATCAAAACATTAAATAATTATTTTTTTTAAACCACATTTTTAAAATTCGTTAAAATTACATTAAAATAAATATTTTAAACAAAAAAAAATTTAAGTTTTTTACAGGGCTAAAAATAAACATACCTTTTTTAAAAGTATTTTAAAATTATAAATCAGTGAAAACATTTAAAAAAAACTTTTTCAAACTCTTATGCTGGTAAAAGCAGGCCTTATGCCTTTTTAAGTGATTTCAGTCTGCAGAAAGCGGAACTCTCCACCCGCAGAGGCCCTTCTCCAGGGCAGGCGAGATCGGAAAAGCCAGTTTTCAGCGCATGCGCTTCGCATGCCTGAAACTGGCATTTGTGAGGTCCCTACGGGTGTGTACACACCTCGTACACACCCGTAGGGATCGGAAAATACAGGCCATTGTCTCAATTGTAGGACTGATTTATCAGTTAGAGATGCTACTGATGCAGTGAATGGTTTCAAGTTATTTTCAGATATTTGTAGATAAACTGTTTACTGTCAATACAGATATTCACGACTCAACCAAAAGGAATTGTGTGAATGTGCTTAATGACCTGGATTTATAACTAAATAAAATTGAACGCATATTAGGAAGCAGGTGGGTTGTAAGTTCATGAAAGGCAGTGTGTACTGTGGAATAACTTTGAAGCACTTCATACTCATTTCCTTGTTGCTTTTGAAGATATGGAGACAAAGCAGAGACAGAGCTACATACAATGAACTGTGAAAAAGACTGGCATCTCATGAATTTATCCATGATTTAGGCGTAATATGTAATGTCCTTCATGAATTGTCTCTGCTTTCAGGAGTTATTGCAGACTTTCTTATGCAGTCAAGTTACTGAAATCTACAGTACAAATCATATAGACTTTGAAGGTGAAACCAGGCACAAGGACATTACAAGCAAAAACTGCAGCCCAAGAAAGTCATCTGAAAAAATCTCCCTTTGGTTTCTAATAGAAAGCACATTAACTTTAACCACCAACAGTTTCTTTTTAGTTTGGCAAACCACAGGAGAACTTGATTTTTTGCCATTACTGCAAGACATAACAAGAAAACCACAAGGGACAGTGAACATCAAGCGAGTACTAATCTCTTATTGTAGAGATGACTGTGTTATATCTGGATTAATGGCCAGCGGATATCTGTACTAAATATGGCAAGGAACAAGTGAAACCCTTGTGTAAAATACTCCACAAATTATTATTTTTTAAAAGCCTATGTTGAATTTAAAAACTATGCTGGATACAATTACTCTAAGCAACTTGTGCCATTAATTAGCTGTACAAAGACGATGCCTTGTTCTACAGTTGAATAGGAGTATGGTGTTAACCACATGGAAAAAAAATCACTGCTACATGCTCTGTGTAGTTAATCAACAGCATAAAACTTCATGGGCTTCAGTCTGCACATGGTCTCCAGAGCCATATGTGAAATGTTGACTTTGATCCGAAAGGTTTGCAGGTGACACAATGGGGGCAATTTTGACTTTGGGTGATAGTGTAAAACAGGCAGCATCAATTAGCCGCCCATTATGCATCTCTTCTGATTTTCATTTCCATGGAAGTCAACAAAAATGAAAATCGGGAGAATCAAGTCGGCTGAATCAATATCGCCCATTTTACACCATCGGCCAAAGTTAAAATGATCCCCATTGTGTCATGTGCTAACATTTGGTATCAAAGTCAACATTTCTCAACCACCTACCTTCTCAACTCACATCACTCAGGGAGCACCTCACAGAAGTAGATTAGGAGCTACAATAAGTAAGGTAGCTGGCACAAAGGGAAAACATGGAGGTAAGAAATTGTTGCAGTTAGAATGTATGAAATTATTGGAACCAACTGATGAATTTTAGTTTAGAAAGTAAAGTTATTTGGGCATATAGACTTCAGACTTGATTCCTATGGAAGCTTGCAACTTAATGGACTTGCACAATGACAATTTGTGCAGGGCAAGGTCCTATAAAGGGCAATGGGATAATTGACCAGATACTCTGTTTTTGCTAATGTTGATTGAGGGATAATTGTTGGCCAGGATACTAATGGAACTACTCTGCTCCTCTTTCAATAGTGCGATGGGATCGTTTATGTTAACCTCGGAGGCCAGACAGGGCCTGGGTTTAATGTCACGTCTGAAGAAGTGTATTATGGAGGCAGAGTATAGAAAGCTTTGAGATACAGGTCCTTTTGGAGGTGGGGGGAAGGAACATTCTGGGGAGAAAAGTTTAATTTGATTTCTCATCTTTTATTTACTGAAAGCACTCGGCTATAAGTTGCTGCCTCCTTTCTCAGTACAAGCTGATGGCTCTCTTGCTCCACTCTTCTGCTTCCTGTGTAATTTTCTCTTGATGTGTCCTTCGCCATCATCAGTCTCCCTTTCAACTTCAGGAATTAGCATCCCTTTCTGCAAAACTGTATTATGTAGGACATAGCTACATTGATTCTGGTGACTTTTGCTGTATTTCACTGCATGGCTCCACCAGATTTATCCAGGCACTTAAATCAAGACTTGAGAATGCACTTTCACAGTTTTTGTAGTCCCATGGGGCCTCTTATATTAGTTCTCCTGCTCCATCAGTGGATGCCCTGCTGGAATACTAAGCCATGGATGCAGGGGTATCTCTGCTCTCCAATCAACTCAGATACATGGTTTTGAGTCACAACAAATGAAATGGTGTATTGCCACATGAAAAAATCATGAGAGTTTTCAGAGTAACGGGTATTAACGTACAGTATAAGGTGAGTTGCATTACACACTAATTGAATGAAACCTTATTTGGTTCATAAAATTGAGAAGATTTAATTTATATAGCATCTTTCACATCCTCAGGATGTCCCAAAGCCCTTTACAGCCAATAAATTACATTTTATGTGTAGTCACTGTTGCTGTGGGCACAGCAAGGTGCCACAAACAACAATGTGATGAATAACCAGGTAATGTGTTTTGCTAGTATTAGTTGAGGGATAAATATTGGCCTGGACACCAGGATAATTCCCCTGCTAGTCTTTGAATAGTGCCATGGATCATTTACGTCCGCCTGAGAAGGTAGATGGGATCTCGGTTTAATGTCTTATCCAAAAGATAGCGCTTCTGATAATGCTGCACTTTCTCAGTCCTGCACTGAAGTGTCAGCCTAGAATATGTGTTCAAGTCTTGGAGTGGAGCTTGAACCCATGACTTTTTGACTCAGAGGCAAAAATGCTGCCACTGAGCCAAGGCTGACCACCTATAGTGAGCTGCTGCCTGACTGTTGTGACGAATGTCACCTAACACTACCTGGAAAGAGCCAGTGATTTAAAAAAATTCAAAGCAGTGCTTGCTTTAACTATTAGAGAAAATGCTGTTCTTCTCTTTCAAGTGGGCTGTAGATCTTCAGTTAGCAACTGGTATAACTCCGCAATAGCCTCAAAGGGGAAGTCCAGTCTGCTGAGGCACTGACGAACCACAAAGTCTAAGCAAGATCTTTTAGGTCTTTAAGCCCTGGTGAGTGGATATCAACATGTTGGAAACAAATGTCTCCTCACTCTAAGTTTGACTAATCAACCGCTTCCATTTCCTCATCCCCTCTTCATAACACAGAAAGAGGGGAATTTCCATTGCAAAATCCATTGCTTTATTGGCTTTAAACTCTTTAAAGCACTTCACTTACTGAGTTACGATAGTAAAAGTGGAATAAGCATTTTAAATAAGATAAAACAGTTTCCCAGGTGCAAATGGGAATGTGGTGAGAGTGGAGTAAATTGACAGAAGGGAGAAGGTCATCAGTGCTTCAGGCAGGACATGGGGAGTGAGCGGGAGTGCCAAGGGGTGGCAGGAGGGAGTGTGGAAATGTAACTTGTATTCGGAGAGGCTGAAAATGTGAGAGGCAGCAGGAGGGAGTGTTGGGTGAAATGCACAATTTTCAGAGGTCATCAGTGGGTAGTGTGAAAGATCAGCACCGCTTACCTTGGCTACGCAAATTGGGAATTGTGTAGACAAGTGAGCTGGAATTAATCATGTGGGAAGAATGAGCCTTAGGTAAATCTAGCATAGAAGCTTAGAAATAGGAAGTTAAGTATGCATTAACGGCAGAATAGGACAAGAAGTTTCACTCACTTATCGGAAGTGTATGCTATCAATGGACTTTAATATTTTTTTAATTCGGTCCTGAGAAGTGGGCATCGCTGGCAAATCCCAGCATTTATTGTCCATCCCTAATTACCCTCAAGAAGGTGGTGGTGAGCTGCCTTCTTGAACCGCTGGACTTGGTGCGGTGCTGTTAGGAAGGGAGTTCCAAGATTTTGACGAAGTGACGATGAAGGAATGGCGATATATTTCCAAGTCAGGGTGGCGTGCGACTTGGGGGGGAACTTGGAGGTGATGGTGATGGCTCTGGCTACGCTTGTCCTTCTTGGTGGTAGAGGTCATGGGTTTGGGAGGTGCTGTCAAAGAAGCCTTGGCGAGTTGCTGCAATGCATCTTGTAGAGGGTACACACTGCAGACACGGTGCGCCGGTGGTGGAGGGAGTGAATGTTTGAGGTGGTGGATGAGGTGCCAATCAAGCGGGCAGCTTTGTCCTGAATGGTGCCAAGCTTCTTGAGTGTTGTTGGCACTGCACTCATTCATGCAAGTGGAGAGTATTGCACCACACCCCTCACTTGTACCTTGTAGATGGTGGAAAGGCTTTGGGGAGACAGGAGGTGAGACACTCACCACAGAATATCCAGCCTCTGACCTGTTCTTGTAGCCACAGTATTTACGTGGCTGGTCCAGTTAAGTTTCTGGCCAATGGTGAACCCCAGGATACTGATGGTGGGGGACTCAATGATGGTTATGCCATTGAATGTCAAGGGGCGGCAGTTAGAATCTCGTTTATTGGAGATAGTCATTGCCTGGCATTTAAGTGGCAAATAACATTCGCACCACACATCAGCCCAAGTCTGAATGTTGGCCAGGTCTTGCTGCATGCAGGCACGGACTGCTTCATTGACTGAGGTGTTGCGAATGGAACTGAACTCTGCGTAGTCCAGCAAACATCCCCAGTTCTGGTCATTGCTGAAGCAGCTGAAGATGGTTGGGCCTAGGACACTGCCGAGGAACTCCTGCAACGATGTCCTGGGGCTGAGATGATTGACCTCCAACAACCACAACCATCTTTCCTTGTGCAAAGTATAACTCCAGCCAGTGGAGGGTTTTCCCTGATTCCCATTGACTTCAGTTTTACTAGGGCTCCTTGATGCCACACTTGGTCAAATGCTGCCTTGATGTTGAGGGCAGTCACTCTCGCCTCACCTCTGGAATTCAGCTCCTTTGTCCATGTTTGGACCAAGGCTATAATGTGGTCTGGAGCCGAGTGGTCCTAGCGGAACCTGAACAGAGCATTGGTGAGCAGGCGCCGTTTGATAGCACTCTCAACGACACGTTCCATCGCTTTGCTGATGATTGAGAGTAGACTGATGGGGCGGTAACTGGCCAGATTGGCTTTGTCCTGCTTTTTGTGGACAGGACATACCTGGGCAGTTTTCCACATTGTCAGATAGGTGCCAGTGTTGTAGTTGTACTGGAACAGCTTGGCTAGAGGCACGGCTAGTTCTGGAGCACAAGTCTTCAGCACGACAGCCGGGATATTGTCGGGGCCCGTAGCCTTTGCTGTATCCAGTGAGCTCAGCTGTTTCTTGATATCACGTGGCGGGAATCAAATTGGTTGAAGACTGGCTTTTGTGATGGTGGGGACCTCAGGAAGATGCCGAGATGGATCATCCACTTGGCACTTCTGGCTGAAGATGGTTGCAAATGCTTCAGCCTTGTCTTTTGCACTCACGTGCTGGGCTCTGCCATCATTGAGGATGGGGATATTCATGGAGCCTTCTCCTCCAGTCAGTTGTTTAATGGTCCACCACTATTCATAACTGGATGTGGCAGGACTGCAGAGCTTTGATTTGATCAGTTGGTTGTGGGATCGCTTAGCTCTGTCTGTAGCATGCTGCTTCTGTTGTTTGGCATGCATGCATTCCAGTGTTGCAGCTACCCCAATTTGGCACCTCATTTTTAGGTACGCCTGGTGCTGCTCCTGGCATGCTCTTCTACACTCCTCATTGAACCAGGGTTGGTTGCCTGGCTTGATGGTAATGGTAGAGTGAGGGATATGCTGGGTCATGAGGTTACAGATTGTGGTGGAATACAATTCTGCTGCTGCCCTACAGCGCCTCATGGATGCCCAGTTTTGAGCTCCTAGATCTGTTCTGAATCTATCCCATTTAGCATTGTGATAGTGCCACACAACACAATGGAGGATGTCCTCAGTGTGAAGACTTGCTACCCTCAGTGCTTCTTCCAAGTGGTGTTCAACATGGAGAAGCACTGATTCATCAGCTGAGGGAGGACGGTAGATGATAATCAGCAGGAGGTTTCCTTGCCCACACTTGACGTGATGTCATGAGACTTCATGGGGTCCGGAGTCAATGTTGAGGACTCCCAGGGCCACTCCCTCCATCCCGTATACCACGGTGCCGCCACCTCTGGTGGCTGTGGGACATTGGCAGAAAGGTATGATCATGCGAATATGACAATGTCAGGCTGTTGCTTGACTAGTCTGTGGGACAGCTCTCCCAATTTTGGCACAAGTCCCCAGATGTTAGTGAGGAGGACTTTGCAGGGTCGGCTGGGCTGGGTGTGCCGTTATCGTGTCTAAAGCCGGTACCGAGGTCGATGCCGGGTGGTCTGTCCGGTTTCATTCTTATTATTGTTTCTTGTAGCGGTTTGTTACAACTGAGTGGCTTGCTAGGCCATTTCAGAGGGCAGGTAAGAGTCAACCACATTGCTGTGGGTCTGGAGTCACATATAGGCCAGATCAGGTAAGGACAGCAGATTTCCTTCCCTAAAGGACATTGGTGAACCAGATGGGTTATTACGACAATCCTGTAGTTTCATGGTCAGCTGCCGTGGTGGGATTTGAATTCATGTCTCCAGATTATTAGTCCAGGCCTCTGGATTACTAGTCTAGTAATATAACGGTAAGAAGTCACACAACACCAGGTTATAGTCCAACAGTTTTATTTGAAATCACAAGCTTTCGGAGCGCTGCTCCTTCTTCAGGTGAAGTGGAGAAATGCATAAAGACACAGCTTATATAGTCAGAGAATAATGCCAGATGATTACAGGTAATCTTTCTAACTGCCATTTGTCGCACCTCGGCAGAGAGATAATCACAGCGATCAAAGGTGTGAATGGTGTACAAACAGGTCAGTCAGGAAAACATTACATCAAAGAACAATGAGGTGGGGTCACAAAGGGTCAAATGTTGCAGATGCTGGGGTCTGTATGAAAAACAAAAAACAGACCGAAAAACATTTTTTTTGCTGGAAATCTCCACACCATAGTAATATAACCACTATGCTACCGTTCCCTGATACATATGCTGCTAACTGGGCTTTCAAAATACTTGTACCAAAGTTATAATGAGCGTCTCTGAAAGTTTATCTTATTTGTGTTTCAATAAACAGCCTAGAATCAAGGTTATTAAAAAAGTAGACAAAAGTGACTCCTCCAATAGCCCAAGGAGCTTATCTAGTGAGTGGTATTAGGTGAGGGTGAGGATAACTTGCTGCCACTCTATAGTGACTCACAAGTGAAGATCAGCCCCTTTAGTGAGGTACGAGGAGGTAGGTATGGGCAGCACCTGTGGAGCTATACCCCAGCAAGGTGTCAATGACTTTAGACAAGGAGGAAGGGAGAAGAAAGAAAAAAAATCCATCAAAGCCTATGAACTAATACACTGAAGATCCTTACTGGCCCTGATCACTATCAGGCATTTTCATTCTTTTCCATTAGGTTTTTATTTGCATCTGGTATGCCATTTTTCATAAAATAATTTATTTTCGCCTAAGTCCCTATGAATATTCCCTTTGATGGTTGTTGCTATATTTTAATTTTTTCTTTCTTAATTAATACTTAACTTTTTTTTGAAATATTTTAGTTTGACAATCATAACCCATTCCTAAGGCCTTGATCTTCTGTACTATAGACAATAGGTGTAAGGGTTCCTCAGATATTTTTTGGTGGTAATTAGGTGCAATCATTGTCGTGGCAATTCTGCTCCACTTTTAGTTCCACCAGGACTTAATTTACCACTATCAGTAAGCATCTTCACATGTAGAAATGACCCCAATAAGTAACTGCACAGTAAAAGCACTGATGTGATCAGAAATGGTATACTTAGCCAAAGAAAAAAGGTTAGAAAAATCAAGTTAGTTAGAAGAAAGCAAGCAAGAAACAGATCTTGTAGTGGATGAGCTAATTGCTATGATTGGCTCTGTATCTGGAACAGGTACTAATGCACGAAAAGCGCAGACTGAAGGGAAAAATTCAGGGCCATAGAATGGCGATGCTGAAGAGGCTGTTCTGGGAGGCACCACCACTCACATTGGTAAGTTCCAGTCTAATAAGCCGTATTTTCCGATGCCTACGGGTGTGTACAAGCTGTGTACGAAGCGCATGCGCTGAAAACCGGCATTTCCGATCTGTCAAGAATCCTCTTGACAGATCGAACGCCTGCCCTGGAGAAGGGCCTCTGCGGGAGGAGAGTTCTGCTTTCTACAGAACCTTTGCCCACTGAAAACCCTTAGAAATCTTACGCCTGGCGTAAGGCCTGCTTTTACCAGCCTAAGAGTTTAAAAAAGTTAAAAAAGTAATTTTTTTCATTCATTTATAATTTAAAAATACTTTTAAAAAAGGTAAGTTTATTTTTAGTCCTGTAAAAAACTAATTATTTTTTCAAAAAATTAAATTAAATATTTTAAACAAATTTAATGTAATTTTAACTCATCTTAAAAATGTGATCTAAAAAAAAGATTTATTTAATGTTTTAGTGTCTTTTTTCAGTGACCCCCATTCATACTTTTGACAGATCTATGTGTCAAAAGTATGAAGGGGGATTCCTTTCTTTCATTGGCTCGCCTGACCCACGTGATCCCAGGGACGCTTGCCCTGTGTGGGCCCTGCGCATTTCGACTGCGGATAGGTCCAGGAGCGGAAGTGTCCGGACTTGGGAGCCTTCAGGTAAGTGCGTAGATTTTTTTCGATAGGAGGCATCTGCACGCAGGAAGCCTCCTATCGGAAATTACAGGCCATTAATGTGTTTTGTCTCTACACATATGTACAAAGTGTGAAATGTCAAATAACATTAATTAATATAAATATGACCAATACATAGGTCATGCCAGGGTACTGCGATGGTTGAGAGGCTTTGTTTTTCATCATACCTTAAAATATTACTGTATCATAATTTCACAGGAACTTTTAGCTAGGCCGATGCATTTTAAATAACCCTCTGAAGAGCTCTTCTTTGTCTCAGAGATTGATGGCAAAGTAATGTATGGCATTGTCTGGGGAATAGTTGCTAGCCTTGGGTGGGGAGGGGAATTGCTACTGGTTATCTTATTGGCTATAAACAAAACCTACTAAGTCAAGGTTGCCTAGCTAGTTTGTTAACTGATACTGTGGGCAAGTTTACCAGTGTCACTCGCCACAATCATTAAAGGGATGTCCTGAAAAATGAAAATTTCAAAAGACTTTGTTTCAGGCTTGACCTAGTAAAGATTTCTCAGACAGCACTGGAGTGGTTGTCCACATTCCTATCTGCTACGGTGTCAGAAATAATTAATATAATTACTGGCCGATTGAAAAACAAGCAGGGGCTTCTTCAAAGAAGCTGACTTGCACTTCAAAGATTTGATGGGTACAGCTGTGTAGCAATGCTAGGATGTTTAGTTCACTCAGTTTAACCTTTCATCTTCCACATCAAGGCAGTGAGAGATGACACTATGGATACAGACATTCTCCACTCATCAAAAGTCTCAGCTTAAAGGACTCATACTTTGGTTGCAGCAGGAGTTTAAAGTATGTCAAACACTGTTTTCTGTTTATCTGTGCATTATTGATCATGTGTGTATTTATTTCCGGTCATAAATCTGCTTCATGGTTTTACTCTGAACTGTATGCTCTGACAACATGGTGTTTCTCTGCCTATCACAGAGATGAGAAGTATACAGTGGGCACTCCATACAATTTCCATTGTGTAACACTGCAATACGTTAGTTTATCATTAACCCAAAGCTTTTCCTGCCTCCAATAGTAAAGCTGTCAATGACTCTGGCTAATCAATAATATCTATATAATTTTAACCCTTGTGCCAGTGTGTCTAAAAATTTCCAATCATAGAAACAGGATTCACTTAGTCTCCAACACGTAGATATCAACAATACTGGAACAAAACAAGTCTGGAATTCACTGCCTGAAAGGGTGGTAGTGGCAGAAATCCTCATTGCATTTAAAAAGTACTTGATATGCACTTGAAGTGCCGTAACCTACAGGGCTACGGACCAAGAGCTGGAAAGTGGGAATAGGCTGGGTAGCTCTTTTTCAGCTGACACAGACACGATGGGCTGAATGGCCTCCTTCTGTGCCATAAATTTCTATGATTCTTTGATTCTAATACTTGGGGGGCAATTTTGTGAATGGAGGCACGTTGGAGGCGGGACTGCTGCTTGTCGGGTCGATGTCCCCCCTCCATTGATTTGTGGCCAACCCACGCTATTTTCCCTTGATTGACTTTGTTAAGCCCGCCCAGTGGGCTTAGCAGGACAATTAAGGGAAAGCCGGTTGCAGAGCATGTCAATATATGACGTTTCATCTGTCAAAAATTTTTGACAGCTGAATTGTCATCGTTTGACAGCTCTGTGAAGCTGTCAAACAGTGACAATCTCTGCAATTTGATGAGGTCTTGCATACAAGACCTCATCAACCTTCTTTCTTTTACAGAATTGAGATGTTTGTTGCATCTGAGAATGCAACAGCCATCTCTCATCTGTAACACGGAGGCGCGAGACTCTCCGCATAGAAACCGACCGAAGCCTGCAGGAAGAAACAAAGGTAAGTACACTTTCAAAAACACTTTGCACTGACCTCAGATACTCACCTCTACATTCTTGCACCCATCGCTTACCTTCACACCACACTTTGGCACCCCCCCGACCCCCGCAGGCCCCCTACTCGCCTCACTGAGCTGGCGGGTTTTGGAGCCTTCGGGAAGCCTGCACTTGAGGGGAGAAAGGGGATAATCCTATTTTCTGCCTGTTAACAGGTAGTTAATAGGCTTTAATCCCTTCCCGCCTCCAAGGAGACAGGACCCGGCGTGGGACGGCTACCCACCTCCTGGGAGGATGGCATGGAAGCGGGTTTGCCACCCGCCCCCAAATTCTGTCATTTCCCCGGCAGTCCCGCCTCTATACCTGCCTCCCCAGGGCTGGCAAAATTGCACCCCTTGTTGCTATAACTGCCCATTGCAGAGCATAGCCAGAGGTATTTGTAATGTCTATACATAGGAACAGGAGTAGGCCATTCAGCCCCTCGAGCCTGTTCCGCCATTCAATGAGATCATGGCTGATCTGCAACCTAACTCCTTTGGCCCATATCTATTAATACGTTTGGTTAACAAAAAGCTATCAATCTCAGATTTAAAATTAACAACTGATCTAGCATCAATTGCTGTTTGTGGAAGAGAGTTCCAAACTTCAACCACCCTTTGTGTGTAGAAATGTTTCCTAATTGCACTCCTGAAAGGTCTGGCTCTAATTTTTAGACTTTGCCCACTAGTCTGAGAATGCCCAACCAGCGGAAATAGTTCCTCTCTATCAACTGTATCTGTTCCCCTTAGTATCTTGAAAACTTTGATCAGATCACCCCTTAACCTTCTAAATTCTAGGAAATACAATCCTAATTTGTAATCTCCCCTCATAATTTAACCCTTGAAATCCGGGTATCATTCTGGTAAACCTACGCTGCACTCCCGCCTAGGCCAATATATCCTTCCTAAGGTGTGGCCCCCAGAACTGTTCACAGTACTCCAGGTGTGATCTAACCAGGGTTTTGTACAGCTGCAGCATAACTTCTACCCCCTTGTATTCTAGTCCTCTGGATATAAAGGCCAGCATTCCATTAGTCTTTTTGATTATTTTCTGTACCTGTTCATGACATTTTAATCATCTATGTACCTGGACCCTCAAGTCTCTTTGGACCCCCACTGTTTTTAGCTGTTCACCATTTAGAAAGTACCTTGTTCTATCCTTTTTATGTCCAAAGTGGATGACCTCACATTTGCTTACATTGAAAACCATTTGCCAGTTTTGACCTTTCACTTAATCGATCAATATCCCTTTGTAATTTTATGCTTTCATTTACACTGCCTACAATGCCGCCTATCTTTGTGTCATCGGCAAATTTGGATATATGACTTTCTATGTGATCATCTAAGTCATTAATAAATACAGTGAATAGTTGAGGCCCCAACACAGATCCCTGCAGGACACCACTAGTCACATCCTGCCAATTTGAGTACCTGCTCATTATCCCTACTCTCTGTCTCCTGCCGCTCAGCCAATTTCCTAACCAGGTCAATAATATGCCCTCAGTTCCATGGGTTTCTACCTTAGTTAACAGTCTCTTATGTGGGACTTCATCAAATACCTTCTGGAAGTCCATATAAATAACATCCATAGACATTCCCCTGTCCACTACTTTAGTCGTCTCTTCAAAAAATTAAATCAGGTTTGTCAGGCATGACCTACCTTTCACAAATCCATGCTGGCTCTCTCTGATCAACTGAAAATTTTGAGGTGTTTAGTCACCCTATTCTTAATTATAGAATCTAGCAATTTCCTGACAACAGATGCTAAGGCTAACTGGTCTATAATTCCTTGGTTTTCCTCTCTCGCCATTCTTAAGTAGCGGAGTGACATACGCAATTTTCCAATCTAAAGGAATGGTTCCTGAGTCGAGAGAACTTTGGAAGATTATAGTTAGGGCATCTGCAATGTGCTCACCTACTTCCTTTAAAGCTTCCTAAAAGTGACATGAATGTTTAAGTCCAAAAACCAATGTATTGAAGATCAAGTGACATCTATTTTTGAATAAGTAATATTTCGGTTGTATTCTTAAGTCAAAAGCAACAAAACTGAAGGATAAAATAGTACCTCTATTTGAAAAGGTTGCAAAACTGACAGTCAACTACAGACTCATTACTTCCATTTCTATGTAAAACTAGCTGGAGTGCCCGGCAGTGCCGAGGGTTTTTTGAGGGCACGTTGTTATGAAAAAAGTAGAAATAATTTTTAATTATATAAATAAATGAGTTTGTCTGTCTGTGTGGGAAGGAGAGCGAGAGAGAGAGGGAAAGAGAGAGAGAGAGACTGGGGGGGGGGGGAAAGAGAGGCCCGGGGATCGAGAGAGAGGATGGTGGGGAGAAGAGAGAGGCGGGGGGGGAGAAGAGAGGCGCGGGGGGGAGAAGAGAGAGGCGGGAGGGGAGAAGAGAGGCGCGGGGGGGAGAGAAGAGAGAGGCGGGAGGGGAGAAGAGAGGCGCGGGGGGGAGAGAAGAGCGAGGCAGGGGGGAGAAGAGAGAGGGGGGGAGAAGAGAGAGACGGGGGGGAGAGAGAGAGGGGGGGGAGAAGAGAGAGACGGGGGGGAGAGAGAGACGGGGGGGGAGAAGAGAGAGACGGGGGGGGGAGAAGAGAGAGACGGGGGGGAGAAGAGAGAGACGGGGGGGAGAAGAGAGAGACGGTGGGGAGAAGAGAGAGACGGGGGGGGAGAAGAGAGAGACGGGGGGGAGAAGAGAGAGACGGTGGGGAGAAGAGAGAGACGGTGGGGAGAAGAGAGAGACGGGGGGAGAAGAGAGAGACGGGGGGAGAAGAGAGAGACGGGGGGGAGAAGAGAGAGACGGTGGGGAGAAGAGAGAGACGGTGGGGAGAAGAGAGAGACGGTGGGGAGAAGAGAGAGACGGGGGGGAGAAGAGAGAGACGGTGGGGAGAAGAGAGAGACGGGGGGGGGAGAAGAGAGAGACGGTGGGGAGAAGAGAGAGACGGGGGGGGAGAAGAGAGAGACGGGGGGAGAAGAGAGAGACGGGGGGGAGAAGAGAGAGACAGGGGGGAGAAGAGAGAGACGGGGGGGAGAAGAGAGAGACGGGGGGAGAAGAGAGAGATGGGGGGGAGAAGAGAGAGACGGGGGGGAGAAGAGAGAGACGGGGGGGAGAAGAGAGAGACGGGGGGGAGAAGAGAGAGACGGGGGGGAGAAGAGAGAGACGGGGGGGAGAAGAGAGAGACGGGGGGAGAAGAGAGAGACGGGGGGGGAGAAGAGAGAGACGGGGGGGAGAAGAGAGAGACGGGGGGGAGAAGAGAGAGACGGGGGGGAGAAGAGATAGACGGGGGGGAGAAGAGAGAGATGGGGGGGAGAAGAGAGAGACGGGGGGGAGAAGAGAGAGACAGGGGGGAGAAGAGAGAGACGGGGGGGAGAAGAGAGAGACGGGGGGGAGAAGAGAGAGAGAGACGGGGGGGGGAGAAGAGAGAGACGGGGGGAGAAGAGAGAGACGGGGGGGGAGCAGAGAGAGACTGGGGGGGAGAAGAGAGAGACAGGGGGGAAAGATCGACTGGGGGGAGAGAGCGACTGGGGGGGGAGAGAGCGACTGGGGGGGAGAGAGCGACGGGGGGGACGGGGGGAGAGAGCGACTGGGGGGGGAGAGCGCGACTGGGGGGGGAGAGCGCGACTGGGGGGGAGAGCGCGACTGGGGGGGGAGAGCGCGACTGGGGGGGGAGAGCGCGACAGGGGGGGGGAGAGCGCGACTGGGGGGGGAGAGCGTGACGGGGGGGGGGGAGAGCGCGACTGGGGGGGGAGAGCGCGACTGGGGGGGGAGAGCGCGACGGGGGGGGAGAGCGCGACCGGGGGGGGGGAGAGCGCGACCGGGGGGGGAGAGCGCGACCGGGGGGGGAGAGCGCGACCGGGGGGGTGGAGAGCGCGACCGGGGGGGGGAGAGCGCGACTGGGGGGGCCAGGGGGGGGGAGAGAGCGACTGGGGGGGGAAGAGAGCGACTGGGGGGGACGGGGGGGGGGAAAGAGAGCAACCGGGGGGGGGGGAGAGCGCGACCGGGGGGGGAGAGCGCGACCGGGGGGGGGAGAGCGCGACCGGGGGGGGAGAGCGCGACCGGGGGGGAGAGAGCGACTGTGGGGGAGTGAGCGACTGTGGGGGAGAGAGCGACTGTGGGGGAGAGAGCGACTGTGGGGGAGAGAGCGAATGTGGGGGAGAGAGAGAGAGAGAGACTGGGGTAAAAAGAGAGAGAGAGAGACTGGGGGGAAGAGATAGAGAGAGAGACTGGGGCAGAGAGAGAGAGAGAGAGAGAGAGAGACCGGGGGGAAGAGAGAGAGCGAGACTGGGGGGAAGAGAGAGAGAGAGAGACTGGGGGGAAGAGAGAGAGAGAGAGAGACTGGGGGGGAAGAGAGAGAGAGAGAGACTGGGGGGGGAAGAGAGAGAGAGAGAGAGAGAGAGAGAGACTGGAGGGAAGAGAGAGAGAGAGACTGGGGGGAAGAGAGAGAGAGAGACTGGGGGAGAAGAGAGAGAGAGAGAGACTGGGGGGGAAGAGAGAGAGAGAGAGAGACTGGAGGGAAGAGAGAGAGAGAGACTGGGGGGAAGAGAGAGAGAGACTGGGGGGGAAGAGAGAGAGAGAGACTGGGGGAGAAGAGAGGGAGAGAGACTGGGGGGAGAGGAGAGAGAGAGAGACTGGGGGAGAAGAGAGAGAGAGAGAGACTGGGGGGAAGAGAGAGAGAGAGAGACTGGGGGGGGAAGAGAGAGAGAGAGAGAGAGAGAGAGAGACTGGGGGGAAGAGAGAGAGAGAGAGACTGGGGGAGAAGAGAGGGAGAGAGACTGGGGGGAGAAGAGAGAGAGAGAGAGAGAGAGAGAGAGACTGGGGGGGAGAGAGAGAGAGAGACTGGGGGGGGGGCAGGCCCGGCCCGCCCCGACTCACCTGGGTACCAGAATGGAGTCAGTCCGACACCGGGAGGCCGGGTGCCCATTGGCTCCGGCCCCACACCCGCACAGCCAGGGATCAGCAGCCGGGGAAACCGCCCGCCGTCCAACGTGAACAACAAACACCCTCGTCACCTGTCACGGAGTTGAAGTCTCCGAAAGCGGCCATGGTTCCCCGGGCCTCCGACCCGAAGAGCTCGGCAGTGACATCCTGCAGAGCGGAGAGGCCCGGGTGACAGGAGAGAGGGGAGAAAGCGGAGAGAAGGAGGAGGCCAGCCTTTACCAAGATGGCGGCGATGGCGGGCCGCTGGTTTGGAATCGGGCCCAGCGGGACGGGCGGTGCCTAGCTCGGGCGTGGCTGGCGAGGAGAGGCTGAGGCTTCGAGGCCTGAGGCCTGCAGGCAGCTCATTCACCGTGGATGCAAACAACCCGTGAGCAGAGAGGCCGGGGTGACAGGAAAGAGGGGAGAAAGCGGAGAGAAGGAGGAGGGTGAGGGTGGGACTGGGGCCCATGGTCGGACAGAGGCAGAGTTGCTCCATCACAAACAACAATGGCTGCCGCTTGCTTTTCAGTTTAAAGGATTAGGCCCTGCCCACACACGCCATGAAACGCCCCGTGACGCAGCGCGCGGATTGGTCAACCATCACATCACTCAACGCTAATGAGCGGTAGGATTGGTCAACACCTGAATAACGGCAGTTTGAAGGATTAGGCCCCGCCCACAAACGCCATGAAACGCCCCCCGTGACGCAGCGCGCGGATTGGTCAACCTTCACGTCACTCAATGCTAATGAGCGGATTTCCCCCGTATGATTGGCCAACCGCTAATGAGCTGAATTTTGAACGTTTTCTGTCTACTGGCCGGACAATTTTTGTCTGACCAAAAAGTAAATATGCCTAGGACACCCTCCTAATCATAACCTTTCTTTTGATATAACATATGTGTAGGTACGCTCTATAACTTTTGAGTGATGCCCAGACAGACAGACAGACAGACAGACACTATCCTTTTATTTATATATATATATATATATATATATATTAGATAATATACATCGATTATCAGGAGTAAACTTGAATGCCATCTGTACAATAACGACGTAGTAAAGAGCAGTCAACGTGGTTTCAGAATGGGAAGATCCTGTCTGACCAACCGGGCTTCTTTGAGGAAATGATAACCCAACTGGGCTGTCATAAGCCCTGTGAGTTTCAAAAAACTTTGGACAAACTTCCACATGAAAAGCTATGAATTAATTGAAAGCTGTGGAGATTCAGGGTAAACCTGGGGAATGCGTAAGAAACTGGTTGAAGGGTAGGAAGCAATGGTTGTTCATTTTCTCGGAGCTGCTCCCGCTCTGCCACCATAACTTCACCAGAGGTGTGGGTGGAAACCCCGTTTTCAGGTGTTAAGAGTTTCTGCAGCATTTCCTGTAAGTTATGGCGGCGGAGATGGAGCAGCTCTGAGAAAATTCCCAGCCAATGAGTACTCATTAGAGGAGTTATGTCAGAGTGGCTGGAAGTATGAGTGGGGTACCTCAGGGCTCAGGACTGGGACCTCTACTGCTTCTAATTAATATAAACCTGGATTCAGAAATTCAATGCAAAGTGATCAAATTTGCAAAAGATACCTAACTAGGACAGGCTGTGGTACTGGAAGAGGTCGCACAGGAATTGCAGAGTGAGTTAGACAAGATAAGCAAGTCAGCAGAACAATGGCAGATTAAATTTAATGCAGACGAAAGTACTGCACATAGCAAGAAAAAAAATGGACAATATGCAGACTCCGTGAATGATATTGAAAGATCTGAGGAAGAAGCTAAGAGAGACCGAGGAGTCTTTGTAGACTCAACACTAATCATGTCCATCAATGCAGAGCAGCAATCGACAAGGCTAATAAGATGCTGTACTACAGCCAAAACAATGGACTATCAAGTCGGACGAGCCCCCAATGCATCGAGTGGTGAGGACCTGGAATTCGCTGCCGACGGAAGTGGTGGAAGCGGAGACACTCAATGTTTTCAAGGGGAGACTGGATAGAGCGGGGGAATGGGACTGACTGGATTGCTCTACAGTGAGCCGGCACGAGCTCGATGGGCTGAATGGCCTCCTTCTGTGCCGTTATGACTCTAAGGGCTGGATTTTCATTCAGGAGTCGGGTAGGAGGCGGGACTACAGGTTTCGGGGTTGCAGTCCCGCCTCCATCGAGATGTGGCCAATCCACGCGATTTTAACTTGATTGACCTTGTTGAGCCCGCCCAGTGGGCTCAGCAGGCCAATTAAGGGCCACCCAGCGACAGGTGACGTCACAGACTGAAATTTCATCTGTCAAGAGGTTTTGACAGATGAAATATCAATGTTTCACAGTTGTTTAAAGCTGTCAAACACTGACAGTCTTACTTCTAACCTGAGTCCTTCTCCACAGACTCAGTTAGAAATCTCTCCTGCACAGAGAGCTGAAGGCTGTCGCTTTTGACAGTTCGCAGCCATTCTGCTTTCTGTGCTGGTGAGATGAGGGATTCCCGAGACCCAAAGGAAGGAAGGCTGAAAAGGTAAAAAAAGGTAATTTAAACTTCTTGAAACATTTTAGACACACCAAACACACTTACCTTTGCACTCATGCACACATCACTCACCTGAACACCGACATCTCGACCCTACCAAGTCCTTCAACCCGACGGCCCGCCTCGCAAACTTGGCATGGTTTGGAGCCATCGGGAATCCCACACTTCTGCATTAAAAATAGGGATTAAGCTAAAAACTGCCTGTTAACTACCTGTTAACAGGCAGTTGATTGGCACTAATCCCTTCCCGCCTCAGGTAGGCGGGTCCCAGTGCGGGACGGGTACCCGCCTCCTTTGAAACTGGCATGGAGGTGGGTTGGGTGCGGGATGGGGTCGGGACCCCTGATTTCGGGATTTTAACCCCCCACACGCCTCCAATCCCAACTCCACGGCCCAATGAAAATCCTGCCCTATGACTAAGTTAGAGGAGGAGATGATCAAACTTGAGTGCTTAAGTGAAGTCAAACCTTGAAAACTGCATCCAGTTCTGTTCACCAAGAAACATGAGAGACATTCAAACACTGGAGATAGTGAGGCTGATTCCCCAGTGTCAGGAGTTTGAGTTATGATAAAAGACTGGAGGAACTTGGGCTTTTCAGTCTGAAAAGGAGGCACCTGAGGGGTGATCTAATAGAGTTATATATGATTTTCAGGGTACAGAAAACATTAACCGGGACTAATACTTTAAACTAAACTGCAGCAGCAGAACTAGAGGACACAGACACAGGTTCAGGCTACAGAAGGGTCATTTTAGGATTGATAAAGAAATTCTTCTTCACATAGAGAGTGCTCAAAATGTTGATTAGATGTCCAGAGAAAGTAGTGGAGGTAAAAACCACAGGATCATTTTAGAAACAATGAAAATATACAAATGGGGTGGGCGGGGTGGTGGGGGCGGGCTGGTGGGGTGAAGAGTGGGGAAGTTGGTGGTGGTATTTGGACATATCTAGATGGAGGAATCAAGATGGGCCAATCCATAATTATCACATGATATGCATACGTTAATTTCAAGTGCAATTACAACATAGATGGGGAAAAATAGGCAATGTGGACACTAGGTGGTGCAATAGGTTAGTGCAATGTCCTTTCACCTCTGGACCCTGGGTTCTGAATCTAGCCTCAACTAATAAATTAAGTTTCATCAGCGTTATCCAATTGCTTTTCTTAGATGACAGTCCACAATATAAAACTCTCCATAATTTGATAATATGTTCCAATGTACAAGGAATTATATTTTGCACCTGACCCAAATGCTGGTTTCTGCATACTAAAAGTAGAACTGTGTTACACTCAGGGAAACTGGATTCAGTAACATATTACTTTGGAACACTAATATCTAATGTGGAGCCATGTTGTGATCCCTACAGTGCTGAATTACAGATTTCAGCTGCACTCCTGTGATGAGGCACAAAGTGGAAGCCATAATTTTGCCCTCACCTGAGATTAAAGATGCACATTCCCATCAACAGGTCTCTAGATTTCCTCTCATTAGGCACTGTCCCTCCATCTTTCAAAACTGTTGCCATCACCCTGCTCCTCAAAAAATCCACCTCTCACCCCTCTGTCCTCAATAACCACGGTTCCACTCTCAATCTCCCTTTCCTCTTCAAGGTCCTTGAAGATGTTGTTGATTTCCAAATCTGAACCCACCTCTCCCACAACTCTCTGTTCAAATCCATTCACTCAGGTTTCCTGCTTGCAGAGCACAAAAACAGTCCTAACCAGAGTCATAAATTAAATTCTCTGCAATTATGACCAATTGCATAGGTCTCCTCATCCACTCTGCAGCGCTCGACAAGGTTGAGCACACCATCCACCTCCAACTTCTCTCCTCCGTTGCCCACTTCCACGGGACTACTCTTGCTTAGTTCAACTCTTACCTATCCAATTGTAGTCAGAGCATCTCCAGCAATTGCTTCTCTTGCTACCTCAGCACCATCACCTCAGGAGTCCCTCAAGGATCCATCCTTATCCCTCTCCTCTTCCTCACCTAGATTCTGTCCCTTGACAATATCATCCTGAAGCCATTGGATCACCTTCCACTTGTGCACTGACAACACCCAGTTCTACCTCTCCACCGCCTCTGTGCTGTCACACTTCTTGTTTAATATCCAAGTTTGGATGAAGTGTAACTTCCTTCAGCTAAACATCGAGAATATTGAAACTTCGGCCCCTACCACAAACCTCGTATCCTCACTACTGATTCTATTCCCCTCCCCAGCTGCCATCTCATCCTGAATTAGACTGGCTGCAAGCTTAGCATCCTGTTTGACCCTGAACTGAACTTCAGAACCCATATCCTTCCCATTACCAAAACCGCTGAAACATCATTCAGTCCACCTGCCGCTGAAACCCTCATTCAAGCTGTTGCCACCTCCAGAGTCAATAGGCTAGATTTTCCTCTGCTTATCCTGTCCTATCCTATCCCAAGCCACATTTACCCACCCTCGCTGATCTACATTGGCAACCCGTTTATCGATGCCTTAGATTCAAAGTTCTCATCCTGGTGTTCAAATCCATCCAGTGCTTTGGCCCTTCCTATTTCTGTAACCTCCTCCATCCCTACAATTCCCCTACCCCAAAATCTCTCTTCCTCTGACTCTGGCTCTAGGTATTCCCCCCCCCCCCCCCCCCCCCCCACCCTATGTGCCACCGTTGGTGGTGATGCCTTCTACCACCAAGGTCTCACACTCTGAAATTCCCTCTTTAAACAGCTGTCTTCTCCATCTCCCTTGCTTCCTTTAAGACCATGCTTAAAAAACATCTTTTTAACCTAGCTTGTTGTAATCTCTTCTTTGGCTTGGTATTGGGGTCACTTATGGCTCTGTGAAGCACCTAGTAACATTTTCTATGTTAAAGTGGGTGTATAAATGCAAGTTGCTGTTGTTGGATAGCAATCAAGAGCAGAAAGCCTGGGTAATTTTCATCATCCCTCCCCCGCCCCACCCCATAAATTAGGAGCATAGATCAAATTGTAACATCCTTGTCACAGCCCTAACTGATATCAACAACACATCACACACCAGGGATTGAACCTGGTATATTCCCCAACTACTGCAGCTCAACTTCTTACAGTCATAACTAGCTGAGCCATCATAGAGGGCCCCCCTCCTTCGGGAAACTTAAAAGGGGAGGGAACAAAACATTTTAAAGTGTATAAAATTCATATTTTGAGGTGGAATAATCACCTTGCGCTTCTCAGAAACATATTCAAACACGATATTTTCTTAAAATTAGATTCTTGGCTGAGGCACGATGACCGATATTATGCAACAATGAAAGAAACAAGACTATGGACACGTAGAATTCGTTTATGAAGTCTGTAACAACAATTTTAACCATTAAACTACCAGCAGCTCCTAGGAACTCTAATAGCTTCCTGGCAATTTTTTGTCTAAAAGTTTCAGTTAATACGCTATGATGTTGAAAAATCTCCTGTTACAATTCTGACAATCAGATGTCAGGAATAGCTATTTTTTCATGCCACTTTTCTTCCCTTCACTCCTTTCCAGTTGGGCATTAGTCATCTGCGAGCATTGGCAATGAGTGCTTGCAGGCTATTCAACTGCATGAGGATGGGATGGCACGACAGCTTAGCTTGATCCTGCCCTCAACTAATATTCACACATGCATACTGCCAGCAGGGCTAGCTGGATAACGATTCCAAATGATACTCTGGCTGTTACTTCCCCTCCCTGATCTGAAGGCATTAAGCCGATTACTTTGTCACTACCAACACCCTAGTTGAGATTAGCTGATGTAGCATAAGGAAAGGTTTCAATTTACAAACTTTTCAGTCCGTATGGTTTAACTACTCACCGGATAAGTGACCATAGGAGCCCAGGAGTATTTTTTTTTTAATGTGATCACCAATGTTACACCAAGAAACAGGCTCTTTAAAATTATTGCAAATGTAAAATTGTTTTAAAAATGTCACAGCATAGCTCTCCGAGTGCAGTACACATAATGGTCAGGTTGGTGAGGTACCAGAAGGTTCCAATACCTGTGGAACCAAACCCCAGCATGAATCATCCGCTCAGGAGAGAAAGGTGGAAAACATTTTGAAAAAAAAACATTAAACAAAAACACAAAATTCTGCAAATACTTAGCAGGTCAGGCAGCATCTGTGGGGAGAACAGACAAGTTAACATTTCACCCTTCATCAGAACTGGGGTCCACACCTGAAACATTTATTAACTTGTTTGTTCTCTCCCCACATGCTGACTGACCTGCTGAGTGAGTGTTTCCATTTTATTATTTTATTTTAGATTTCCACATCTGCAGTTTGTTTTGCTTTTTGGGAATGTTTTTTTACCTCTGCTTTGCAAGTCTCTCTTCCTCTTCTGTCCTCCTCATTCTACTGTATTTATTTTTACCTTCAGTTTACATTGGTTTTCACACACTCCCTTTTGTTGTCATCTTTAAGCAGCAGAAACCCAGACTGATTTTTCCCCCACTCCTTAGTATTTTGGGTGCTGTGGTGAACTTTACCACCCACTAGGCAAATAAATTGAAAAAGCAGATGAAAAACCCTAAACTCTGAAGCTGAGCGGCTGTAATAAGAGTGAAGCTGATCTCACAACTGCAGGCTCAGATTTGTCTCCAGCTTTCCCTTATTTGTTTTTGCAGTTTTTGATCTAATTCCATCTGTATTTTATTTTTCCTTTCCTAGTTTTATTTCTCACTTGCACTGATTTCCCAGGGCAGGGTGGTGAACCCTTTATCCCTGAGGATCCATTGCATGACAGGAGATTTCAATCTCAGCTCAAATTGTGAGGGGCAGGTGCTGACCCAGGCTCTGGGAACACAGCAGAGATTAGCTTGAACCCAGATCCAGGAAGCACATCCCCCAGAGCCAGGAGCCACAGCAATTTTCAAACAGTATGGGGCAGAGCCAGTGGGTAGACACAGGTAGCCTGTTTCAGCACCGTCAAGTGGGAAGATGCTGAGCGGCTGGTGCCAGAGCTGGAGGGATGAAGTCACTGGCGTGTACATGACGTTGGTGTGCTCTGTCTGCATTATTCATATCAAGCCTTAGGATGTTGGGTCTGAAGATGGGCTAGGCCCTGGAGTACACGGGTGTTGAACTGACTGTTGGCAGGGGAGAGTGTATCTGGGGTCAAGGCTGTAGATTTTGTGCGTCAGGGGAAGCTATCAAGCCAACACCAATGTTAAACTTTGGCATGAAGTACATTTATCATAATGCACGGAGTAATGATGCCTTTGTGTTAACGGGTCTTTACTTGGTAAAACAGTAGCAGTTGAGCTTTGCTGTGCTTGAAACTAGACTGCCAAGATTCATCTGATACACTTTTGAAAAGCATAGCACAGCTCCCGATTGCCATGGAGACAGCATTATACTTGCTGCTATGGTCGTGTTTCCCTTTAAAGATATTAAAGCTCCAGAGTTATTATTGCTTTCCCTGAATTTGGTGGTCATTCATTTTGATATGTTACATTATTTTTTTCAACACAGACCATTGCAGAAATGTTGTATAAATGGAATTGGTTATCCAGCTGAAACAAAACATCATGGCTTTCCTCACAGAAATTTCAATGCCATGCTCATTTCTGACAGCTACTGTGGTTCTATTTCTACAACCCTACTATCTACTCTTTTGATGGCTGAGCTGTACTTTCATTTATATGCACATCTTCAGTAATATACCTGATCTGAAAATTGAAATTTCTTCAGTGTAATACTAGAGGGAGTTAAGTGTACAGTAGCTCTGTAGCAATCTCCATAACACTGCTTTATTTCCTGTTACTGGTCTCACCAGAGGCAGAACAGCAGATGGAACCAGAAAGGGTTGCTTAATGATTTCAAGCCTTTGATATGCAAATCTAGGTTGTAGGAGGATTATAAATAAACTGACCACTACATACTGAAACTAAAGTGTCATCTCAACCACAGGAGAAATGAAAGAGAAAACAGTACTTTTGCCAGACAGCTCATAAACTTTGAGGAGACACAGAGTGGTTTTACATAGTTTACTACCAACTTTGAACGATCAACTGGCTAAAGTAATCATCAACCACAATTCTGAAAGATAGAATGGCACAACACAGCATTCAGAAATCGCTATTTGTAGTTAGAAACAGGACGAGAATCCCATTATTTACACTGCATTACTTACTAGCCAATGTTAGCTTCCTTCATAAGATGCTGTTTGTAAACGCTTTATTAGCCTGCACATTGAATTAAAACTTGAAATAAAGGGGAACTTAACACCTAGGATATGCTTAAAACTATTTACTGCCACTCAGTGCACAGGCAGATGGAGGAGAACTGGGAGGAGATCTTGACAAGGAAATCACTATGGGACTTAGGAGGAAAGTAGATGACAAAGGAATTCAAAAGGTGTCAGGGATGGAAAAGGATGAGGGACACAAATGAAGAAAAGGTGGGACTTGAGGATGAAAGCGACACTGTTGTTTTGGCAGCTTGGGCAAGGGAAATGGTGAAACATGCAACTTGGGAGGGAGGTTTTGATAGTGGGGAAGGAGTCAGCATCCATAGTCCAGGCTTCTGTTAGGGCTAGGATAGCAACTGATTCATCCAAGATGAGGTCGTAGATGGTGAGGTTTTTGTTTGTAAGGGAGTTGAAGTCCTGGATGGTAGCAGTTAGGTCTTAAGAAAGTTTAATAAAAATGGTTACTTTAGCACCCAGTTACATTAATTTACAGTAACTTTCAATAAATTGAGCACAGAATATAAAGCACCATGTTTTCCATAATTACAGGAGCAATTAAAATCACCATGCCACTACGTCCTTTGGCTTCTCAAGCACTATTATTACTATTTTACATCAAATAAAAACAAGACCAATGTAAGCTTTCTACCGCACATTCATTGCATCAAAAAATCGAAGTACAGGAAACTTTGTGCTATCCGGCACCGACGGGACCGAGCTGTTGCCGTCCCATCAAAACTGCCGGACAAACCAGCGCTAATGTTGAAACATACGGAGATTTTGAGCTCCGTATCTGGCAACAAACCCTGTTGCTTAGCAACAGCTTCTAAACAGTCGGCCATACCTTGCAAGCGTCTCTGTAGCTTAGCAACAGCTTCAGCGAGACCTTGCAGAGCCTGACTGGTGAAAAAAAAGCAACGAAAAGAAAAAAACCTAACAAAACGGCTCCTGATTTTTGCCGGTGGCTCGAGCATTCTGGACAGTTAACCTCCGGATAAACCAAAGTTTCCTGTAAAACTTAAAGATCACTGAGGATCTTTGACAAGTGGCTGGGAATTCCCTCTGAGCTTCTCCCACTCCATTGCCATAATTTCACCAAAAGTGAGGCAAACATGGGGTTTCCGCCGCACTCCTGGCAAAGGTACCATGGGGAAGTAGAAACATTTCCAAGGAAATTCTCAGCTTTAAGTGATTGTGTTTACAAGATAAAAATAAAAACATTTCTGCCATGGAATATTTTGCAATGATGATTCTGGCAGAGGAATCCCCTGAAATAAATAAACGAATCCAATGAGACAGTACCTCCACCACCACATTAATAGTGCCTACTCCTCCTCCTTCATGTAATACTAAAAAAGTAATTTGGGTATCACCCAAATTGTGTCATAGCAAAATGTTGAGAAAGTACAATTTTGCCAATAAACTAATTTCATAGCCCTATGTATTGTGTTGCCTTTTTTACATATTTTATTTGGATGAACATTTAAATCTAAAGATGAAAATGTCTTCTGAAATGCCACTCTAGAATCCAAATGCTTGTTATTTACAGTTGAGTGAATGTGAAGATTATAAACTTTTGCCATCATACATAAATTCTCTCTGTGCTACTAAAAACTGATTCCAAAATGCTGAGCACTTAACATTATTGTCTACAGGAACATTTTAAAACATCTCTTTCACTGTATCATGTGGGAATTTCTCTTAGCTTTGATCGGCATGTCTTTGAAGTAGGAATTCCTCAAAGACTAAACACTTTGAGTGCAGTCTGCGACTGTCTTAGATGCGTTGCCATTTGGTACAATTTTCATTCTACTTATCATAATCCATTACTGTGACTGGGAAAGCTGTCAAATATATATTGCTGAACAATGAACATCCCAATGTGATAATTTTAAAGTCTGTTGTGGAAGGTAGAATCTGATTTAAATAGGTAAATGAAGTAGTGGACTGAGAAAACAACAGTCTCACTTAAAAAGTTGCGCTGAGTCATAAATTTTTAATAAACTCTTAATATTAATATGGAAGAACAAAGAGATACAGACTTAAACATTTTAAATGGTGGATGCTATTAAAGCACTTTCTTTACATTTAAATAGTTGCAGACTTAAATTGTGACATCAGTGGCACATTGATAGCATATAAGTAATAGATGTTTATTCATATTTAATTAAAATGTGCTAACTATATTTTTGCCTAGGTTTGCCACATTGATTCCTTGCTACAGACTTTCTTGCTACAGTCTTTCTTTTAATAGTATATTTCAAAAAGGGCAAAATATAAAATGTGGCAAGATTTGAAAGTTACAAATCTGTGGCGGTCAATGCAGGCTACATCACCATAGGATGTCAGGAGAGCACGACAAGCACATTATCTCCCATACAAGGATGTAGTGTCAAGATGGTGCTGTGATTACTGATTCTGCAATTTCATAAATGTAGCAAGAAATTGTGGGATTTATATTATCTTAAACAGCGCCATCCATTAATATTATAGATTCGTGCAAAGCAACAGTGGTGACCAGCCATCACTTGGTGGATGCGGTGATAAGGGAACATTTTTCCCTTCTGAATGAATGAACTAAGATAGAATAAATGGCCTTCCTCATCTGTATTTATCTTGCGAGCCTTTCAAGTTCCAAATCAAGTGAGGTTATTTGTCTAATTCACTCAGCATATAATTAGAATGGTAATGAGCTGCAATTATAAACTCCACTGGTCAGACCCCACCTTCAGTACTTTGTTTAGCATTAGCCAACAGGACACAAGGGGAACATTCAAGCCCCGAATGATGGAATATCCCATCAGGTCTGTAAAGTCTGTGGGTTGTTTAGTTAATTAATACACAGACTACCAGAGTAACTTAAAACAGGACTTTACTATTCGAAGGTCAGGGCGAATCTGCCCAATAAATCCTGACACAACACTTATATACTGGTGTGGTCACCGTCGGTATTACAGTATACAGAAGCCAAACAAAGTAGTGCCACACCTAAAATAGTTCTCTTAAAGGTGAACGGTTACATACAATAGTTCTCTTAAAGGTAGACGGGTACATACACTACAATCCTCCCTTTTTAGCTTACAACATACTTATTCCCCATTAAACATAACATATAATCAACTTCATGTAAAACAATTCACAGATATAGTCTCTGCGGGAAACAGTTCACAGATTCAGTCTCTGCGGGAACAGTTCACAGATTCAGTCTCTTGTCTTGACTTGGTCCGAACAACATCTCTGTGGTGTAGCCGGTTCACATTTCTAGCGTGACTCATCCAATAGTCTTTCCCTTGGCTTAACAGCTTGAACTTCCGTCCTGCTGAACCAGCAATGCTGACTTTTACAAACAGCTGGACTGCCTTGGTAATTTTTCCTACTTTCCAACTGATTTGGCCCCCTTCGTAGGGCCCACGTGCATGATCTGATAGAAGTGATAATGATTTAGATGGTTATCGTCTTCTGCTTCGTCTTTTTCTTTTCTGCTTCTTGGAGACTCTCGGGGCTCCCTTATCCGCTGCCAGCTGTAGCGCCACCATCTCCCTATGTTCCTTAGACTTTTAAGTGCTTCATCCTGATTTCTGCACTTTGGGAGTTTTCATCACAAGCTGGGCAGACCAAGTCATCGTAATATTCCGTGTCACTCAACAGGTCATGGTAATATTCGGTGTCGTCCTGAGCTAGTCTAGCGAGAGGGCCTGCTACTTCTTCCTTACCCAACTGGACGTTAGCCGACTGTTGTTCCCTCCCTAGACATCTTTCCTGAAGAGACTTCTTCATGCGTTCCTATTCATCCCGCTCTTCCTGGGTTTCCTGCCAATCCTTCACTAATGACCTCATTTGTGATTCCAATACTTCCCCTTCCATCGGGGATTGATTGATCGGGCTATTCAATCCTTCTACTGGAGCAGCTGTTTCAACATTCTGTAGTTCACATTGACGTGATTCAGCGTACTTTCGGCAGCCCCGTAAAATCTGTGTTGCAACCTCAACTATTCCCCAAACTTTTGAGAGCTCCGAACCCCTTCCCTTTGAAGATTGAAGCTCGTGTTCAAATGGTTCCCATTGCAGAGTCTTGTCTCTCAGCATATGAAGGAGTTGGCTGACCGTTAACTCTTCCACGGGGACCCTGTGGATCAGAGTCTTCTCCATTTCATCCACCTTTTCCTCCAATGCTTTCACCTTTTTTTCCTCTTGTACTTTGGCTTTAAGCGCTCGGAGAAGTTGCGCCTTGATACTCTCTAGCTCATGTTCAGGGGCCATTCTTACAGTCTCTGTGTTTCTTACAGTTGCCTTTTCTTTCACTGAAAGAATTCCCAGTTGAATCTGTTCTTCAAGTTGTTGAACCTCGGTCATTGCCGCCTCATATTTGTCTTGGGTTTCCTTCAATATTTTATGAGTTCTTGGACATCTTGACTTTCATGTTCTGCCATGTCTTTCACCTCTAATTTCTCATCTATGGATGGAACTTCTACCGATGAGTCTGTCTTGGCCTTGAGCTCATCAAGAATTTCCTGCAGCCTTTGGACTTCTTGCTCATGTTCAACCTTTAGTTGCTCATAAGCTTCCACTGAAACTAGCTTTTCAGAGGTTGCTGAGTTAACCCCCTCCAGGATTGTAGCCTGGGCCTGTTCATACTGTTCCTTCAACTTCTCAAACTCTGCTTGTAAGGAGTCGTAGAGAAGAACTGGAATAAAATCCTGGCTTCCTGAAGATTCCTCTTCATTTGCTTCTTTCTGCAAATATTCTAACTCCTGAACATCATAAGGGAGATGTGATCGGTGATTGGTCACGATGGCTCTATGGTCGCTCTCTGCTTGAGCTAGCTGCTTCTGTTGTCTTTCCAGATTCTCCCATTCGGTGTCATAGAACTTTTTCATTGTTTTCATCTCTTGTACGAGACGGTAGCTCAATTGTTCTAATTGTTGTCGTAATTTGAAATAAAGTTGAGTCCGAGCTCGGTGTTCTTCCGTCATGGATATGTCCTTAAACTGAACAGACTCAGAATTCTCTGTCAAACTATGTTGTCGTTGTTCGGTGGAGATCTGTTCTGAAACTTTGTTCTTCTCTGGAGCATAAGCCTTTCTGCATGCCTTCGTTTTTCCAACCTTAGTCGGCAAGTCCATTTTAGCCTTGTCTTTCACATTTGGGTTGGTCTTATCGTCATCCGATTCAGAATCTGAGCTGATTGTCTGCACCGAGTCCTCACTCGTTATGGCTTTTAGATAGTGCCATTCCATGTCTATTTTCTTGATCCACTCCCATCCTAGAAGTGGTGGTCCTCCCTCAGGTAGTACGTATAAGTTCATTCTTGGGTGTTCTTTACCCCTATCTCTCACCTTGACTCTTATCTTTCCCATGGGGTATACTTTATGCCCCGTGTATGTCTGCAATACGAACTTGGTATCTCTTAAGGGTATATGTGAGAATAGCTGGTGGTAATCCCTTCGATTTATGACTGATAGAGCTGATCAGTGTCCAACTCCATTTTCACTTGGACTCCAGCTATTTTTAGCATGACCCAGATAGTTTGTAGGTCAGCTTCCTTACTCACATTGTGAATTCTCAGACTACCCAGCTCCTGGCCGTTTGGATCCGAGTCCGAATTCTGTTCGTCTGAACTCTTCTCAGCCACCTTGTGTACCTTGTTGTACTTTTCCTGTGATGGCTTCCTTTGGTTGTTGGTCCTTTGGTTGTTGGTCTTCTTCCCTGACCGGCATACCTTAGCTATGTGACCCAGTTTGCCACATTTCCTACATTCCTGGTTCTTAAACCAGCATTGGTTCTGGTCGTGTGTTGTCTTCCCACAACGATAACATTTTGTTGTTGTCGAGGTAATTTGATCCACACTGAGTGCCGCTGTCTTTAGCTGCATTTCCGCAGTTCCCTTCGCTGCGGCTTCGTGCGATGCTGCAATAAGGACAGCCCTGTCAAGTGTAAGGTCGTTCTCTTCGAGTAGTCGCTTTTGCGTTCCTTCCTTTGCCAATCCGCACACGAACTTGTCTCACAATGCCTCTGTCAGATTCCCTCCAAACTGGCAGTATTTTGCTAGTCTATGCAGTTCGACCAAGTATTCTGCGTTGCTTTCGTCTTTCCGTTGCGTTCTCGCATAGAATTTGAATCGTTCCGCCAACATCAACGGTGTGGGGTTCAAGTGATCCTTCAGAACAGCCACAATATCATCGAAAGTCTGATCCGCCGGTTTAGCTGGTGATAGTAGATGCTTCAAGAGCCCGTATGTCTTCGCGCCCATCGAGTTTAGCAAGGTTATAGCTTTGTCATCTTCTTCTATTTTATTGGCCTCACAATAGATCTCAATGCGTTCCACATACGTGGCCCAGTCTTCTACCTCGGAATTAAAATCGTTGATGTTACCACGCTTAGGCATCTTCCTCTCTTCCTGATAAACGCCACGAATTATTTCTTTAAAAATTTTTTTTTTTTTTTCAAGATGGCGGTTCCCGCGAAAATGGTGGTTTCCCGTGCTTATCTTCTCTCCCCGCCCACTTCAATGGCGGTTTCCCGCTTCTGTCTTCTTCCCCGCCTAATGGCGGCTTCCCACGTTTCTTCCCTGGCGGGAGGGGTACACTTTCCCCACGGGCGACGGCCGCTGGCTTTCAGGTTCACAGCCTGCGCGTCGGCTTCAGTGCTTTCCCTTTTCTCGGCAGGGCAACCGGCGCTGGGTGCACCCCGTTGACGGCGAACAGTTTCAGCCGCTGGGCTGGCTCTCGCTCAGTTCCCCTTGCTCGGGCTCTGTCTCTCTCCCGCTCGCTCGGCTCTACCGGCGCTGGGTACACCCCGTTGACGGAGAACAGTTTCAGCCGCTGGACTGGCTCTCGCTCAGTCTCCCTTGGTCGGCTCTGCCTCTCCCGCTCGCTCGGCTCCCAATCGCGCCTCCCAGCCCTCTCGCAGTCCGGTGCTTCCCTCCCCGGCTGCGGCTGAGTTTTTATATCTTCCCGCGCCTACGCTCCCGGTCGCAGCGCTTCGTGGCTTCGGTCGCTGCCCGGCCTTTTTCGCCGGTCGCGGTCTAGCTGTCTCACGACGCCGTTGCGTCCCCAGCCTGTCTGTACCGCGGCTTCCTTGCTCCACGCTGCCCCAGTCTCAGCGCCTCTGGGCCCGACTTCTGTCCGGCTCCTTTCCCCTTCGACCGTGGTCGAGTGCACCGCCCTTATCCTCCAGTTATTCTTTTTACTTTTCCCTTACTCACAGTCACCGTGGCCGGCTTGCTTCTCGTGCTGATCGGCTCACTCCTCGCCGTGGCAGAAGGGACAGTCAGTGCCTGTTGCTGATGGAAGTCTTTGGCCTAGAAATTGAGTTTGCGCTGCGCCAGGGCTTTAGCGCCGGAAGTTAGCGCCGGCGCTAAGTCCCTTTGCGCGCGCCAAAAATTCAGTAGCGCCGCGCCCAAACGGCTGCCGGCGCTACTGAAGGGTTTTAGCGCCTGAAAACTGGCGCAACGCGCTGCATTGCGGCGCTATTCCGGCGCTGCGGCGCCCACTGCGGTGCGGCAGGCTCGGGAAGTGCAGGCCTCCTCCTTCCGTTGAGGAGGAGCTGCCTGCACCCGGCCGCGGCCCGCGCAAATCTCTGCAAAAATGAGCCCGGCACCTCGGACAAGTGCCGGGCTTGCATCTGTTCGGGGGGGGGGGGGGGGGGAGAAGTCCGGGGAGGGAGCTGCGGGCAGGCGGCCGGCGGGAAAGCGGCCGGCCGGCGCAGACTCCGGCAACACTCGTTTGCCGGAGTCTTAGTTGCGGCTGCCACTGGCGAGGCGGCCGCAACTGAATTTCGGCTTGGGGCCGGGTTACCACGGCAACCGGGACGCTGCGCACACCGATGACGTCATCGGTGCCGGCGCAGCGCTACCAGTCTACCGCCGCGGAAGGGCCCCAGGCAATTTAGGAACCGGCGCCAATTGCAGCGCTAGGCCCTCTAGCGCCGCAAAATCGGTGCTAAGGGCACTGAATTTCTAGGCCTTTGTCTCTGAATTCTTCCTCCTTTCCAGCTCTGCAGACTCGAGTTTTCTCCCAGCAGAATGACGAGGGCGGTTGCCTCTTCTCGATGCTCGTTAACTGCTTCGGAAGTATTGTTGCCGCAGGGTACGATCGGACTCGTCGCCACTGTAAAGTCTGTGGGTGTTTAGTTAATTAATACACAGACTACCAGAGTAACTTAAAACAGGACTTTACTATTCGAAGGTCAGGGCGAATCTGCCCAATAAATCCTGACACAACACTTATATACTGGTGTGGTCACCGTCGGTATTACAGTATACAGAAGCCAAACAAAGTAGTGCCACACCTAAAATAGTTCTCTTAAAGGTGAACGGTTACATACAATAGTTCTCTTAAAGGTAGACGGGTACATACACTACAAGGTCAATGAATGAGCATCAGTTGTTGTGGAATCGCTGATGGGAGAAAAGTCCAATCCTGGACGCACATATATGGCTGCACATATTGCATTGGAAGACACATGAGGCAGATCGATGAGTTACCTTACAAGCCAGGTGATTAGCAGCAAGATCTCGCAATCTTGCAGCATTAAATTCATTCAGCCCGAATACAGGGCAGAGAAGAGACATGAGGCTCTTCCCTGGTGTCAAAGATTGAGCTGTGACGTGACTATAAAAACAGAGCTCCTTAGGCTTGAATGAAGGTGACTAAGAGGCATCTTATTGAAGTATATAGGTATTCAATGCTCTAGCAAAGGCAAAGCTGAAACACTAATCCATGGTAAAACATGATAGCAGGACAAGGAGTCAAGGGTTCAAACTAGTGAAGGACAAATTTAGGACATTTGTCCAGGAGAATTTCTTTGCACAAAGTAATCAACACTTGGAATGAGAAGAGTAATGGAAATAAAAATCTTCTGGAGCCATTCAAGATCTAGTTGGATGTGGTGATAAGGGAACATTTTTCCCTTCTGAATGAATGAACTAAGATGGAATAAATGGCCTTCCTCATCTGTATTTATCTTGCGAGCCTTTCACAGTAGCAGCTGCTGCCTTTCCGGATAAGGCAAATCTCTTTGTCCAGACTAAAACAGGGAGTTTTAGAGGTGAATAATAATAAATTGCTAAGCATGGGCTCATATATTGTTCAAGATGTTTTTTATTGCATTATCCCTATGTTGATTAACACTTTGAATTTGTGTTGTTTTATAATGCGTAGAGTATTCGTCTGTTTGTACTGACTCCTTTGGTAAGATTCATCTGTAGTACTTATTTCTTTTGCTCATGTCAAATCAAATCAAATCAAATCAACTTTTATTGTCATTGTTATTGCACAAGTGCAGTACAACGAAATGTAGGCTTGCGGCTCCCGAGAGTGTACAATTTGGATTAGGACACTTAAACATTTCAACATACATTTGTACATATATATTAGCATAAATATGACCATAATAAATTGAATAAAGTGCATCGGCAGATGTGCAGGCTTTAGTGTTTATTTGTGGAGTTCAGTAGGATGACAGCCCTGGGAAAGAAGCTGTTCCTAAATCTGGTCGTACGGGTGCGAATGCATCTGTAGCGTCTTCCAGATGGTAGGAGGGTGAACAGACTGTGGCTGGGGTGGGTAGGGTCTTTGATGATGGTCCGTGCCCTCCGTAGGCAGCGTTTCTGATATATATGTTCTATGGTCGGTAGCCGGGTGCCGGTAATGCGTTGGGCAGTTTTGACTACCCGCTGCAGGGCTTCAGCCGCCGTACCATACTGTGATACAGTTTGTCAGGATGCTCTCTATAGTGCAGCGGTAGAAGTTAGAGAGGATCGGGGGTGACAGATAACATCCCTTCATCCTCCTCAAGAAATATAGGCGCTGCTGGGCCTTCTTCACCAGAGAGGAGGTGTTGAGGGACCAGGCGAGGTCTTCCGTGATGTGGACTCCGAGGAACTTAAAGCTGGCCACCCTTTCCACCTCCGCCCCATTGATGTGGATGGGGGTGTGACTTCCGCCTTTGGACTTCCTGAAGTCCACGATTATTTCCTTTGTTTTCTTGGTGTTAAGGGCCAGGTTGTTGTCGGCGCACCACTTCACGAGATGCTGGACCTCCTCCCTGTAGGCTGACTCATCATTGTTGGTGATCTGGCCTACTACTGTGGTGTCATCTGCAAACTTGATGATGGTGTTGGAACCATTAACAGCCACACAGTCGTGGGTGAAGAGGGAGTAGAGGAGGGGGCTCAGCACACATCCTTGTGGGGCCCCCGTGTTCAGGGTCGGGGGGGCGGGGGAGGTGTGGTTGCCTAATTTGACAGACTGGGGTCTGTTTGATGAGCCACCAGCTCTAGTTACAGCATCGTCAAACAATTTGATCTCTTTTGCTATATCTAGCGTAGCATGAAATATGTTGCGTTTATTAAATTATTCAATTAGCTGCACTTTTCAGTATGCACCTACGCAACCCATGTCTTACTACAGCCGCACAATAAATAGATACAAGTTAACAATTAGACTCAACCAGGTGGGCTTTATATCCTTCTGTGATTATCGGCACTGTCACAAGACCACTCTGCCTGGGAGTGTCTGTGTGGATTCCATAGACTCCCACCATTGTGTCCTGGAGGCTGTGTAGGGAGTTTGCAAAATTCCCCCACCTCGCCTGCTTTCCGAATCAAATAAAGTTGGCCACTTTTTAAATGTACAAAATGGAGTTCTGGGACACATGACCAAAAAGCTGCTGGAAGCAAGTCATTTTTCTCCCCAGCAACAAGACTGGAGACAGGGCCTGGAATTCCACAGTCCCTATGTGGATTCCAGGCCAGACATGGAATTGAATATGTAATAGCAAGTCGCCAGTAGGCCGGTAAGAACAATGAACCTGGTTGCACTGCAATCAGGGTTAAGCTAGTTAAAACCATCATCGGGCCCATCCTAACAGATCCAATCATATCAGAAACCGTTTTACAGGACTAGGCACCAGAGACACCATTGTGTGACTGAAACCAAAAACAATGAGGGCCGGTGATAAGGCCGTTAGTGGGAAATTGGCCGTTTTGCAGCCATTTACAGTTAACGAAGTAACCAGGGACACCTCTCGATCTGGGGGAGGCAAGGCAGATCGAGAGAGTATAACTGTTTTTAGTAAGCAGACAGAAAGGGCAGTTCGAGACACTTCGACTTGGAACACACTTCGGGAGAGACAGCTTCTACACTTCACTTCGATTTCATCCTGGGACTTCGCTGCAAAAGGAAACTTCGAGGACTCTACTGGGAGAAGCAGTCTCCAAGACGGGAAAGGCTATGCGCAGCAGGCCCATGCTTTGGTAAGCAGGCGAAGCTCCCGGTCCGTACTGCCTCCCGATTTAAACCTGACTGTTCCCCCCCTCCCCCCCCCGTGCCCACCACCTCAGGCAGGGATTCAGAGTGGAACCAGGAAGACACGGGATGGAGTGCACCATCCCGGTACGGACCGGAGCCCAGAGCGGGCCTCGCTAAACGGCGCAGCCCGACCCAGGAGGGAAGCCTTTTCGCCCAGCCAAGGAGGAAGATCCACTACCTGACTGACGGGAGAGTGTGTAGCCAGTGCACACTGAACTTTACCAGGCCAGACCAACTAAAGCTGCAGTCCCAGGACAAACTAAAGGCCTTTGTTCCAATGCGTTGGGTGAGCATGAGAGTCTGACCCCCCTTTAGTTCGACCTAGGTTAGGGATAGTGTAGGAGGTGGGGATAAGGCTAAGGGGAGTGTTAATGTGTGATACCCCTCGATGTGTCGTACTCCTTCCCGCACTCGCGTGCCCTGTTTTGAATATATAGTATTCCTTTTTTTTTTCTTTTTAAAGTGTATAGAGCTGTAGCCTTGGTTTAGTATCATTGAACCAATTAATTTCTCTGCTTGCTTGTTTTGTTTTATTTTTCTCTCAATAAAACCGTTATTATTTTAACCTTTCACCTGCTTGTCTGTCTCGAGCTTGTTATTCTGCGCATCAGCTGCCTGGTAGGATCCCAGTGTCAGAACTAAGTGGGAGTGTGGGGACGCCTCAAAAACGTCCACTGGGTCAGGCCCGGGCCAAACCGACCACCCAACCAACAACCCCTACAAAATGGCGACCGCGGCAGGACACTGGGCGCAGACATCTGGTGTTGTAGATGGCGAGTCAAATGAGACAAGCTTGATGGATGAGAGAATCTCGGACTATGTGTTCAGGAAGGTGAATCTCACTAAGAAGTGGATCACCGCTCTGCTGAAGGCTGGCCATCCGGTGGACGCCGCAGCCCAGTGGACGCAGGGGAGGGAACACAAGAGATCTCTTGAAAAGGCTGTGTGGCTGTGCTGCTACAAAAAACAGGTACAGCTCCTGGATGGGCTCGTCACAGCCCAGGCAGCCAGGTTAAAGGAGCTGGAACTGGAAGTCCAGGAGAAGGCTCAGACAGGAGAGAAGTTAGTTGTGGCGCTGCAGGCTCTCGCACAGGAGAGGGTGCAGCTCTTAGGAGATTATAATTCCCAGTTGGAATACCTGCGGTGTCAAGTCACCGAGGCCAAGGGGAATGAGTTTAGGCTGCGGGACAAAAGTGCCCGCTTGGTAAAGGAAGTAAAAGAACAGGAGGAGAAAATCAGGGAAGTGAAGGCAGCCTATAAGCTGGCCAGTGAACAGGGGTTCGGGGAAGCTGACCACAGCCCCTGTCAGGAGAAGATAGAGAGTCTTAGCCGAGCCCTCCAGAAGGCCAAGGGCATGGTATGCCTGATGAATCCAAAGGTGGGTCAGGCGGATTTTCTGGGGAACGAGGGTAGGACCATTTCACCATCCCAAATGGTACCTAGGGAAGCAATAGAGGAAAGAGAGCAAACCGCGTGTCCACCACCCACTGCTCCGAGTTTCAGGGAAGTGTGGCACCAAGGGGAGGTGAAGGCGGAGGTGGTCCAAGCCCCGGCTAGGACGGGAGCGGGGCCCATGTGCCCGGCCCGGCAGCTGAGGTTAGGTCCGCCCGCCGAAGGGGACAGGGAAGGGCCTCTCCAGAACCAGTTTGTGGTCCCTTTTAATACCCAACAGCTTAGGAGTATGGTGAGCCATATTCCAAAGCTCTCCCAGAAGGGAGATCCCTCGGTTCATTTTAGGGAGGTAGAGCAGGCAGCCAGCGTCAACGACTGTGATGACGCTGAGCAGGCCAAAATGCTGCTATTTTCCCTAGAAAGCAGCCTCCTCCAGTCCCTTTCTGACGGGGATAAAAGAGGTCAGAGTGGGTACGAGGAGCTCAAGGATGCAGTCTTAGAGGCATTGGGCATGGATGAGGGTAGTCCGTTCTCCCGTGTGGAGAAAACGGTCCAATTGGTGGCTTTCGCGGAACGGCTGTGGCCGGTGTACCGGAGAGCTTGCCCAGGGACACCCAACCGGGCGTTCCTGAACGGAGATCTCCTGACCCATTGGCTCCGTTGCTTGGTGGCGAACAGCCTGCCACAAGTTAGAGCAAAAGCGGAAGTTTGGTTCGACACCAAGGACCCCGGGGCCACAGAAGCCGGGGTGACCCGGCAGCTCACCCTATCCTACAAGAACGGTCGGGCAGCCGAAGCGCTCCCAGCGAAAGGGAAGCTGCATGAGGCAAAACCCAGGCCGGGTAGGAAGGAGTGGCGCCAGGAAGGGACTACCCGAATACACCCCAAACTTAATTGTTACGGGTGTGGTAAAGATGGCCACTGGTGGAAGGAGTGTAGAAATCCTTGGAAAGAGACCAGGGGGAAGGTGCCCACTGCCCCAGCCCAACCGGCGGGGGCAGGACCCAGCCAGGTCGAGATAATACTGGACGCCGTACTGTCCGTATTGTCTGGCCAGGGGAAGGTAGCAATGGCCACCGGCGCTCTTACTCCGGCAGCCCCAGCCAATTCCCAACCCTGACTAGCAAGAACGCAACCGGTCCACCTGTGCTCTGTCCGCTATGACGAGTGGGGGAGACCCCTCATGGAGATGGAGGTGGAGAGGCTGAAGCGGACCTATCTGCTGGATACGGGAGCATCAAGCACCGTAATCTATGCAGATAACCCCGCCGCCTCGCCCCTCTCCAGCGGGGTCCCCTACAGTCTATCGGGATTTACAGGGAAGGAACAGGCTGGGTCGGTGTCCATCCCGCTTTCCATCAAGTTGGGACCACTCCACACCACATGGAAGTGCATCCTGATGAGGTGGGAGGTGGAGGGTGGAAGGGGAGTCCTGGGGGCCGACTTCATTGTAGGTCACGGGATTCTGGTGGATCTAAGGAACCACTGCTTGTGGGGAGCAGATGGAATAAAGGATGGTGAGGTAGTAGTGATCCCGGGAAAGGAAGGGAAGGGGACTCTCTGCACCATGAAGCCAAAGGGAGGCTACGACTTCGGACTTATGGTCAGTGGTGTCCCCGAGGAGTTTCAGGCATTCGTGAAGGTGCACCTGGCCACGTTTGCCACTCACCGGCACGACTGCGGTAGGGTCACGGGGTTTGAGGTCACGGTAGACGGGGATCCCATGGCCAGACCACAGAAACAGTATAATTTCCCAAGGGAAGCTGAGCCAGACATGGAAGCAGCCATGTCCTCCCTAGTGCAGCAGGGAGTTCTGAGACCTATAGCAACCCACGTGAACTCTCCATTGTGGCCGGTGAGGAAACCGGACGGTGCCTGGAGAGCCACGGTGGACTATCGGGTCCTCAATAGTAACATTCCTGCCTGCGCCCCCACCGTGGCAGCAGTTGCTGACCTAATTGGGAGTATCCCAGCATCCGCGACCACGTTCACGGTACTGGATATTTCAAACGGGTTTTGGTCCATCCCTGTACGGAGGGAGGACCAGTACAAGTTTGCCTTTACGTTTAGGGGGCAACAGTACACTTGGAACTGCTTGCCACAGGGCTTTCACAACAGCCCCAGCATCTTCCATTAGTGCATGGCAGGTAGCATCAAGGAGTTTAGCCAGCCCAGACAACTAGTCCAATATGTGGACGACCTACTCCTCTTCACCGATTCAAAGGAGGAGCATGGCCCACTATTGGCCGAGTTGCTGGAGCTGTTAGGGCAGAAGGGGTTTAAAGTTAACCCCAAGAAAGCACAGATCGGCCGGCAGGAGGTAAAATTCCTGGGCCTGACCGTGCGCGCTGGAGAAAGGGCCATAGGTAAGGCCAGGAGGGAGGCGGTGCAAGAGCTACCGATCCCAAAAACAGTATCGGGTGCGAGGTCGTTTCTAGGACTGACCGGTTACTGTCGAGATTTGATTGAGGACTATGCAGCCTCGGCAGCTCCTCTGCTCCGACTCCTGCACAAGGGAGTGAAGTGGCGTTGGGATGAGGAGTGCCAGGCAGCGTTTGTCGGGCTCAAAGAGAATCTGCAGACCGCACCAGCCCTGGGAGCCATAGATGAGGGAAAGGAGTTTTTTCTGGAGGTAGCAGCCAGCGGGGACAGCCTGAGCTCAGTGCTGCTTCAAGAGCGGCACGGCCGGCTGCGGCCCGTGGTATACTCCTCCAGGGTGCTCACTGATGTTGAGAGGAGCTACTCCAATTGCGAGAGGCATCTGTTAGCCACGCATTGGGCTGTGAAGAGGTCCCTAATCTTCACAGGCACCTCTCCCATCACCCTCCTCACGCATCACATGCCGACTCAGATGCTACTGGATGGGAGAATTAAGGATGGGACAGTGAGCAGTGCCCGCATTGCTCACTGGACCTTGCTCCTCTCTCAGATGGATCTGAGGGTGAAGGGTCTCTGCGAGCCAAAGCTCGCGGCCAATTTGGTCTACCTGGGAACAGCCCATCGGTGTTCCGTAGAAGGGGTTTGGGAGGTGAACATAGGTTTACGGGCCGGGATACATCCCACAGGCCGCGAAATCTATGTTGATGGTTCCAGCACGGTGTCCGCTGGCAAGCGTCTCACGGGATGTGGGATTTATGACCCTACGGCAAGCATTGCTCTGGCAAGTAAACTCCCCAGCACCATGAGTGCCCAGCAGGCTGAACTGTCCGCGGTGGTGTATGTCGTTACACACCCCGAAATCTTCCCTACCCCCTACACGATTTGCTCGGACAGCATGTTCACGTGCAACTCGTGTACGGAATATTTGGCCATCTGGTCCCGCCGCGGATATACCTCCGCTGACGGGAGACCCCTCACAGTGAAGCCCTTGCTGGAAAAGATTCTGGCAGCCGTGGGGGAGGAAGGGGACGTATTCATCCATAAGGTGAAAGCTCATTCCTCCACAGAACCAGGGTAACCAGCAGGCTGACCTGCTTGCCAAGGAGGGTGCCCGCACCGGCATTTTCTGAGATCCATTCGGGTCCGGACCTGTGGCAGCGGTCAGAGGTAGGGACGGGACACAAAGGAGGGTAGGGGTAGCATTAGCCCCGGACCTTAAGTCCATCCAGGCTCAGGACCCGGCCCTGAAGGCTGTCCTCAGCGCAGCCATTGAGGGCAGGAGGGTAGAGGGGCCGTATGGGACAGCGACCCTCTCCGTTAAAGAGGGCATGCTGGTCAGGGGGAGCAGTGGATTGTGCCGCAACAGCACCGGAGGGAGTTCCTGCAACTGGCCCATGAGGGACCGGGAGCGGGACACCCCGGGCCCGAGGCCACCTGGCAGCGGGTGGAACAGGCGGGATGGTGGCCGGGACTCAGGGAGGACGTCCGCGAGTTCTGTGCAGACTGTCTCATGTGCGCTGCAAACAACCCTGACCCCCAGAAAAGGAAGGTGCCCATCGGACACATCAGGCGGGTAGAGGGACCATGGCAGTCGATCCAGGTCGACTACATCGGGCCCCTGCCCACCACCCAGGGAGGCTTTAAGTACTGCCTAGTCCTGGTGGATGTGTTCACCAAGTGGGTGGAAGCCTTCCCCTGTAGAAATGCCACGGCTCTGGGAACTGCAGGGATCCTAGTCTGAGAGGTGTTCTTGCGGTGGGGACTACCACAGTATGTGGAGTCCGACCAGGGGAGTCACTTCACCAGACAGGTGATGCAGACGGCCCTCATGCTGTTGGGCATTGAGGGAAAGTGGCATGTAGCTCACAATCCACAGTCATCCGGGATTGTGGAGCGCATGAACCGGACCCTCAAGGAACGGTTGAGAAAGGAGACTGTGGACTCGCCCCGCAAATGGGCCGAGATCCTGCCGTTAGTGTTGATGGGGATCCGGGCCAGCCAGTCAAAAAGCACGGGGTACTCCCCGTACGAGCTGATGACAGGCAGGGTCATGCGGACCCCCACCCATGTGTTAGCGCCGCTGCTTATGGAGGGGCAACTCCGGGAGGTGAATCGGGACAAGTTCGCCCGAACCCTCTATGAGCACCTGAAGCAGGTCCATGGGCAGGCAGCGGGGAACATGGGGAGGCAGCATCAGAGTAACCGATTGCTGCTGGAACCGAAAGGGCACCAAGAATGGGAAGTGGGAGACCAGGTCATGGTCAGGAATTATGCCAGAGTAGGAAGTTTGGAGCCTTTGTACATGGGGCCCTTTAGTGTGGTGGACAAAGCCAGCCCCATGGTGTACGCCGTGAAAATGCCCCGGCGTACAAAGTGGTTTCATATCAACCAGTGCAAGCTGTTTAAGCCAAGCAGGGCTGGACAGCTGGCTGGTCAGGGGTTGGGGAATAGAAATCCCCAGCCCGATATGGGAACCAGGTCACAGACCGCAGCAGGTCTGGTGACGTGTCTGAAGGGAGGAGCCACCGGCGAGTGGGGCGTTCCTCCACTTCTGTGGGATGTGGCTGAGGGGGAGGAACCCGAGAGCGGCGTCTCCAGCCTCAGCTCGGGTATAGAGGGGGAGGAGCCCGAGGGCAGCGCCTCCGCTCTCAGTTCAGATGAGGGGGGGGGGGGGAGACCGAGGAGAGTAGCCCCGCCCCTAGCTCAGGTGTAGGGAAGGAGGGACCTGAGGTCAGGAACCCCGCCCCGGACCCCGTCGTGGGAACAGGGAGCAGAGACCTGTGGGTCGCAGCAGTAGGCTGCAGCGGGACGTTTGTCCCAACGGTAGGAGGGGGGGGGATGGATGCAAGGGAGCGGTAGCCCGAGTCAGGGGACCACCGGCCAGGAAAGCTCCACCCGCCCTCAGGAGGTCTTCCCGCACACCCCAGCCCAAGAAGACATGGTCACCCATCTTCCATTTGCCCAGAGCCATCCCGAGGATTAGGAAAGCTGAGGACAGGGGTCCCCAGCGGCCGGCCACAGACCGCGAAGGGGCCATAGGTAGGGACACCGCGGGCCCGCCGGAAGCAATGGCAAGCCGGGGCCCTACCAGGGACTGACTTAGCCATCCGGAGACGGGCGGCGGATGTATATAGTATATTTTAAGTTAAGTTAGGTTTATAAGTTTAGTGGTTAAGTAAGTCTTGTTGCTCACAGTGTATGTGTTTGGGTTCGAGGTCGAGGGACCCAACCACCGCTTAACCCAGGCCAGAGCATCTCCGGAGAGACCTGGCTGCATGTTCCTTTTTGTTTTACAGAGAGGCGTTCGTGCATGGCAGCTGGCCATCCTGCTCGCCCTAATCGAGGGGAGCAGAGGACTCCGGGGAGACGTAGAAGACTCCCACGTTTTTGGGTGCTCCGGACCGAGAGCTCCGGTAGTCACTGCAGGGAGCTGTGAGAGAGACTCCGAGGGACCCGCCACCTACACCCACCAGGGGCGCTGGCCTGGATGGGTCGGGTCCAATTCCACCCGGTATTCTGACCAGCCCGATTTCACCTACGGCGAGGCATCCCTAGTGTGTCCCATGGTGGAAATAGTGGCTGCGCGTGTGGGAGTCATCGTTGGCAAGAAGGTCTGCCTGACCTGCACCGGAAGGATCCCGGCCACGCGATGGTGGTGGATCCGCAAGTTAAAGAATGACTTAAAAGACGCTTCATCCACGTGGGTGCGAATGGACAATGACACCCACCGAACTGTCACTGCTACAGCAGAAAGGACAAGTGTCTGTTGGGACAAATGGTGGGAATCCGAGGAAGGAATTTATGTGTGTATGTGGGGATCGAAGGAGGCCTGCCCCGCAGGAATCTCAGTTGTCTTCTCTGCCGCCTGGCAGGACCAGGTGAAGGGGATAAGGTGGGGCTCTCACATACGTTCATGCGTGGTTTTTCAAGGGGCAGCCCCAGTTAAAGCCACGGAACTGGTGGCGCGCACCCGCAAGCCATTACCCATCAATCCACCTAATAGGACACCCCGGGAAGGGTGCCCTACCACCACCAAGGGACCTGGGAATGGACTGGTACTAGTGCCTACTGATCAGGTGCTGTACCAGGGGGTACACTACGCGATGGCCTCGGTGATCTTAAATCTCACCGAGGTACGTCTACCCGAGTGGTGCCCCAAGGAAACAGAACAGTTATACCAGGCCCTCTTAAAGGACATGTTCGGGAGGTTTTACGAATTTGATTTTTCTAGTGGGGATAGGTCTGAACTCTACACTACACCACGCGAGTTTTTGGGCGACACGGGGAGACAGAGAAGGGGTATTTTGGGTAATACTTTCACCGCGTTTAATACTGGGACTTCTGTCATCAACTCTTTAGACGACATTGAGTTACAGACTCAGATAAATGAGCTGAAAACACAGCTAAAGGGGATTCTCATGGATGAGAACAAAGTAGTGAGCTCGGAGTTGCACGAGGACCAAGCTATGACGGCCCATTTGAAGGAAATCATAGCAGAGTTGGAGAAGCATGCGAAGACGGTAAATGCTCTCATACGGGAGGACAGGAATGCGTCTGACCAAGCAGCGCAGAGCGCGGTGTGCGTACTGTACGGGGCATGGTTACTGGGCGAGGGCCGCAGTAATCTGGAGGACCTGAAACAGGGTTTGGTCCCCTCCTGGATCAGTAACAAACACCTCGCTGCCCTCCACCCGTATGAGAACGCATTGAGCCCGTGCCAACTCCAGCTAGCCTCCGAGGCTTATCCAGTTCCCGTGGACTGTGGTCGGTCTAACCACACAGTCATGGGGGTGGTTGTTAGGATGCCGGTCATGGGTAGGACAGCCCGACCCGCACCGGTGTACAGGGTGGAGAATATTGGAGTGATCCAAGGGGGTGCGCACATTCGTTTCGCCGCGGTCCCGCCTTACGTCATCAAGTGGGAGCACGAAATGACAGGCTCGGACCTTTCAGGGTGCCGGAGCCGGGGAGCACACATAATCCTGTGTCCCCAGCACTTGAATGCCTTTTTAAGACCGCAGTGTGGGTTCAGAGCTGCTGGCGCGAAGCCTATCAATTGCACCATGGAGGCGATGGCCCAAGGCCACGTTCCCCCCCAGGTGGCATATATAGGAGGTGGGACCTACTGTGTCACCACCGGCGCGTCCCACTACCGGCACGGACAGCACAGCTGGTGTGCGGTGAGTGATAGCAGTTTCTGTTTCAAACCAGAGGCAGAAGTTCAAGTGGCCCAGGAACGAATTGTCCCCATCCCGGAGCCCTCCACCGTTCACCTCACTGTTAAAGAGAATGTAACCAACTTGTTACAGTATGTAGCACACTTTGGCTACGAGATTCCCCCTCTCCCTGAACACCTCGCTGAGCTACTGAAGGCCGTAGTGGTTTCCCAAAAACACTTTTACACCCTAGAGCAAAAGACGATAGATATAGGGCCCAAGATTTTGGATATAGTGGTTCCACCGTGGTGGGAAATTTTTGAGAGTATAGAGGTCCCCTCGTGGATCCGTCTGGCCTCCCACATCCTGGTGGTGTGTCGGATAGGGATCGTACTGTACCTAGTCTGCGTGCAGTGTAAAGGGAGGGGTCGGTTGACACAGTTCCGCAACCAAAGAACTTGGCAGGAACACTACGTGGGAATCAACGGGGATTCATCTGCGTAAACTCTCCCAAGGGACTCTCCATACTATGAGAATTCTTGCGGCGCGGTTGTTAATAAAGATTGTGAATGATGAATGTACTGAACTGAGCAGGGACGTCGGAGCCCCTCCATGTTTGGATGTAAGTAATGTAATGTACTTGGTTGATTTTTCTTTTCTAGCTGCTTGTGTACACCACGGTCTCGCGTTATGGGAAGTGCGATGTATCGCGGGTATCTGTAGAGGGGACAGGTTAATCTAAGGGGAAGGTCGACTAAGGAGGGCCAGAATTATGATACGTAATGGAATTTTCAAGAAAAATTATTATGTATCACAGGGGGGTGTAGGGAGTTTGCAAAATTCCCCCACCTCGCCTGCTTTCCGAATCAAACAAAGTTGGCCACTTTTTAAACGTACAAAATGGAGTTCTGGGACACATGACCAGAAAGCTGCCGGAAGCGAGTCATTTTTCTCCCCAGCAACAAGACTGGAGACAGGGCCTGGAATTCCACAGTCCCTATGTGGATTCCAGGCCAGACATGGAATTGAATATGTAATAGCAAGTCGCCAGTAGGCCGGTAAGAACAATGAACCTGGTTGCACTGCAATCAGGGTTAAGCTAGTTAAAACCATCATCGGGCCCATCCTAACAGATCCAATCATATCAGAAACCGTTTTACAGGACTAGGCACCAGAGACACCATTGTGTGACTGAAACCAAAAACAATGAGGGCCGGTGATAAGGCCGTTAGTGAGAAATCGGCCATTTTGCAGTCATTTACAGTTAACGAAGTAACCAGGGACACCTCTCGATCTAGGGGAGGCAAGGCAGATCGAGAGAGTATAACTGTTTTTAGTAAGCAGACAGAAAGGGCAGTTCGAGACACTTCGGCTTGGAACACACTTCGGGAGAGACAGCTTCTACACTTCACTTCGATTTCATCCTGGGACTTCGCTGCAAAAGGAAACTTCGAGGACTCTACTGGGAGAAGCAGTCTCCAAGACGGGGAAGGCTATGCGCAGCAGGCCCATGCTTTGGTAAGCAGGCGAAGCTCCCGGTCCGTACTGCCTCCCGATTTAAACCTGACTGTTCCCCCCGCCCCCCCCCGTGCCCACCACCTCAGGCAGGGATTCAGAGTGGAACCAGGAAGACACGGGACGGAGTGCACCATCCCGGTACGGACCGGAGCCCAGAGCGGGCCTCGCTAAACGACGCAGCCCGACCCAGGAGGGAAGCCTTTTCGCCCAGCCAAAGAGGAAGATCCACTACCTGACTGACAGGAGAGTGTGTGGCCAGTGCACACTGAACTTTACCAGGCCAGACCAACTAAAGTTGCAGTCCCAGGACAACCTAAAGGCCTTTGTTCCAATGCGTTGGGTGAGCATGAGAGTTTGACCCCCCTTTAGTTCGACCTAGGTTAGGGATAGTGTAGGAGGTGGGGATAAGGCTAAGGGGAGTGTTAATGTGTGATACCCCTCGATGTGTCATACTCCTTCCCGCACTCGCGTGCCCTCTGTTTTGAATATATAGTATTCCTTTTTTTTTCTTTTTAAAGTGTATAGAGCTGTAGCCTTGGTTTAGTATCGTTGAACCAATTAATTTCTCTGCTTGCTTGTTTTGTTTTATTTTTCTCTCAATAAAACCATTATTATTTTAACCTTTCACCTGCTTGTCTGTCTCGAGCTTGTTATTCTGCGCATCAGCTGCCTGGTAGGATCCCAGTGTCAGAACTAAGTGGGAGTGTGGGGACGCCTCGAAAACGTCCACTGGGTCAGGCCCGGGCCAAACCGACCACCCAACCAACAACCCCTACAGTTGTACCATTTTTAGCAGTTCAGACTATTCCAACTCAGACTGCCAATGGCACAGATGCAATAACCTCCTTTTGTGCTGCAGCAGATTTCAGGGTAATTTTCTAACTTTGTGTTGCCAGCAGCAGGTCTCGCCTATCGTAAGTGGTAATAGGAAATTCGCATTTAAATTATATTTGGAACATCATGCGCAGCCCATGCCCAAACTTTTTGAGAGCCATTGAAAATGACAACTTTTGAATGGTGATATGTAGGCTCAAGGGAATGAAATAAAATGTCAAGAGATTGATATATGTCCAGGCCTGAATTGATGAAGAATTCTGAATGAGTTAGACTGACACAATGAATACATAAGAAGTTGCATATGTCTTTTGAAAACATAGGTCTTAAGTTGAAGATTTGAATACTTTACACTGTTTTATTCATACTATCATGAATGGGTAACATAGACTGAATGAAGAGCTAATACTTGTTTTGATTTGGGATTGCACAGTTTTAAGTTTGCCATTATACATGGTGCATTGGTAATGTTAATGAAGTGCCAAAGGCATTTACTATTTCTTGGGCAGCGTGGGTTAACTCTCGGTACCTGCAGGGACCTGGGGGTGCAGCAATGCAATGATGTCACCATTCACGTTAATTCTATGAAATTCATTTGTTAATTTACAAGTTCAAAATATCTGTGTCATTAATTCCATTTTTTTCAAACTCAGCTCACATAAAAGAGGGAAATACCACCCTTGACACCCTCGATGCTGCATTTTCTGCAGGAGCACAATTTCAGCTGGAAGTGTGTAACAGTGTTGTCCAATAGAAATCACTGATCAATCACAAGTGTGGCTACGGTGACGCCGTTTTAGCAGAAAACTCCTTAAATACACTTACACAATACAAGTATTAAGAACATAAGAAATAGGAGCAGGAGTTGGCCATACAGCCCCCTCGAGCCTGCTCCACCATTCAATAAGATCATGGCTGAACTTTTACATCAACTCCACTTTCCCGCCCAAAGAAAGGTGTTCGCTCAGTATCAAGCATTGGGGGGTCGTATCAGACCGAGTGGTGCAGATAGTGGCTCAAGTTTGGGACTCCAGCAACACTTCAAACAATTTTGGAGTGTGTGGCAAGTTCAGGGATGTATGCAGTAGAGTCTCCCCCTGACAAGTGACTCTAAGGACAGTCATTGCTTCTTCCTCCATGGTTGCGCAGAATGGTGTCAAAAGGTCTCTGATGCTAGACTGGAGAAAGGTTTCACTGATCTAACTGCAATCATTCACTGCAGTTACGTGACCATGCTGAGCCAGTGCCCTTTATTAGTGGCATGGTAAGAAGGAGCCCTGATGATGTGCTGCTATCCAAGACACAGCACGAAGTCCTGCCTGTTCCATCCAAAATGAGGCAGGGTCATGTCTCCCAGGCAGCAGTGCAAGAAATGCGGCCCGCAACACGTCTATCTCAGGACTTAGCCGAGAACCACCTTAATCCTGTAAGGCTCATATTAACACACAGCAGCTTAATAATTCATGCACCTATGAACAGCACTAGATTAGGATTCAAGGTTCATATGTCACACACTAGCACAGTGGTAAGAAGCACCAGGCACTTACACAGACTGTTATAGTTAGGGTGACATTAAAACTTTGTTTTTAGAAAGGTGTGGAAGTTGTTTTTTGACATTACATGACTGGGACCTTTGTGAGTTGTCAAGCACAAAGAAAGTCCTGTAGATGACACAATTTTTGCGGAGGGAAAGATGAAGGGCTGGATTTCCTCAGCAGTGTCGGGATGGTGGTGGGAGAGCTGGTTGCTGGGTTTCGGTCACGCTCCCGGCTGCAACCTCTCTGTCAAAGGGATTTTCCTTTGATTGGCCTTGTTAAGCCTGCCCTGCAGGCTTCCCGGCCAATTAACAGGAAGCGGGTCTGATGACGCGTCATCAGCCGGTTTCCTTAAAGGGACTACGGCCACATTGAGTTTGACAGTTGTTCTGTCAGTGTTTGACAGCATTGAGGTGCTGCAAACACTGACAATCACTGCACAAAGATACACCTGGACGCTTTCACCCAGGATCTCCAATGACTCCTTCCATATGCATATGCCAACCTTTCAATGATTTCAGTGGATCACGAAATGTTACTGCAAAGCCACAGTCAAACTCACCCTGCTGTACCACTCAACACATCCCCATCACTCTGCCTTCCATACCCTACTCCTGCACATCCTTACTCACACCAACTTACCTTGCACCTCCACCCATCCCTCTCTATCTACATCATCACTTCCCCATCTCACTAGCCACCCCTCACACTCACCCTCATCCTACTGCAAGCATACCAACTAACAATACACAAGGTTAGGAACTTCAGAGGTTTAGCTAATGTCCACATGAAGTTTCTGGTAATGTGTTGTCATACAGTGAAATCTATATTTTCAACACTGCCCCTTATTGGACAGATCTGTGCGCATCTTACTGAGTTCCAGTGAAGGTTGAGACATAACTTCTCCCCCCACCCCCTCCCATAGTGATGAGTGTGCATGGAATGTCTTGGACATTAAAGGGATGCTTTACGGTGCTGGTGTGGGATGGTGTCAACCTGGCACATCATGTGGCAACCAGGGTTTCCAGTGTCAAGTGAAGTATATCTGGCTATGGTGATGCCATCGCTGGCCTCCTGCCGAGCAATGTTGCTACACAGGGCATCAGCCCCTGACATCAGGTGATGGCGGAGAAGGTTGGTGTTGTTGTTGGTGCTGCTGGTGTGCCTCATGGTGTTGGTATTGGGGCTGAACGTGGAAGGAATCAGAGAAGCAAGGTGAGATAGTTTCTAGGGCACCAATGTTGCTGCAATAGATGTCAGCTGCAGGTGACATGACAGAAGCGATCTGTCAATGGTGAGAGAGGTTGTTCCAATGAGGTGGCACTGGACATACAGTTGGCTCTAAACACTTGCAAGTTAGAGAAATCTCTATATGTTTTACAAATGCAGTAACCAACAGTTTCTGCGCTCTGAAACTGACCATCTGTAACATGGCATCCTTTACACCACTTCTGCAGCTGTCAGCTTATCAGATACATCAGAACAGACTCAACTCATGCCAGGGTGAGCTGGCGTGTTCCCCGAGCAGCGGGTAACCCATGGGGAAGCACGTAAAATTGGAAGGAAACAGCAAAATACCATTAACAAGCCATTTAATGAGCTCAATTGTGTCCCCAGCACTTGCTGTTGGGTCAGTTCTCCGCTGTGAGGCTGTCAATCTTTACTATTTTGACAGCAGACCCGCCTCCAAAGCCACCCTCTGAGCACCGGCAAAATCCAGCCCGAAGATATAGTTATGTACAGTTAATGCAGTGGGCAGAAGTGGAAGGCAAATGAAGGCCTCCTCTTTGAGATTAACATGAATGTCTCTTGCAACTCCTCTGCAGGCTGCTGCTGCACCTCAGCTGCCCTCAGGTGTCTTCTTCCATGAAGAGGACTCTTTGTCAAAGAAAGTTGAGTAGTAGTTACCGTCTTATTTGAATGCGCTCATCCAAAAATGGATGGGCACTTCTGCTGTCCACTGGACATGTGTGGCCACTAAAGTGGCTCTCCACCCATCTGAATCTCACCTTAAAATCAGTTGGTAAACAGAGGAAAATCCAGGCCAGTGTTGTCGTATAAAACATTTATCTCCTCTGCTCAGACACAATTCTTAAAGTCCGAGCAGCTCTCCTCAATCAAGAAAAATCTCACATGCTACTAAACATAACTGTGTGCGTGTTTCAGTTTGTATGCACAGAGGTATGTCACCCCACTCTCTCAATTCTACAGCAATATGAGAAGGCAATGTAAGCACAGCTCCCTCCCCACTTGCATTGCCTTACAGATGCTAGTAAATGCAGTATACAAGAATTGGAATTTAGATGGAGTAGGCCTGAAACTCAAGGCAAGTCCATTCTCCTTGTAATTGTGAAATGCTCAAACATCTTAGAAGCATAGAAAAGGTCAACAATTAGTCTATATGAAGAAACAAGCCACCTAACTTTTGAGAAAACTTCCATTTTCACCAGAGCTTTCTCAAAAGAGTACAAGTGATTTTGTTTACTCTGCTTTTAACAGTTTCCCTTGTTACTTCATAGAGCTGTATTTAATGATTTTAAAGTAGTTTTCTGATAATAAATGGTGAAAGAGACTGTTCTATTTATTTGAAACCATTTATACCTTATTAAAATAAGGCATTTGTGCTTTACCTGTATTGTTTCAGTAATCAGAATTTTTTAAGGAGTGCTGAAAGGGCCCACGGATGAGAGTTGCTTTTAATGAGATCACCTGGGATTAGGCACCAAATCCATTTTATCAAAAAACATTGAGATAATTAAATAAGCCTGCTTGTTCCAGATGCTAATAGTGACAAATATTTAAAAGATTTTATTTGCCTCAAACTCATAATTTGGATTCAAAGCAAATGCAGTCCATGAAAATATTTACAAGCAATGTCATGGGGAAATGTTTTAAAACATTTGTGAATGTAATGGAGTACCTAATTGGAAACTAATTGAACCAATCTGATTGAACCCATCAACAAAGATTTTGGCTGGCTAGATTTATTTCAAAGTGGTTCTCGTCATTTAAACTAATGCGATAGAAAATAACTTTGGCAGCTAATTGACAACAGTTATCTGTTACTATTAGCAGAGTGTTTGGTGGTTGTTTCAACTAGTAAATCCTTCCTCTGAATTGCAAGCTTGTTTCTCTTTTGAACAAACTCACTTAAGCACCAGGGACAGATGTCATGCAAAATCTAACTATTTACATAGAAAGAGAAAAGCAGAATCCCATAAGATGCACGATTTGAGTTAAATGGCATTTTCGAAAGGCTCATTACTTGGCAAATCTGCAACAGCTTGCTCTGAAAACTCCATGTTAGTTCTGTTATCTCGGCAAACAAGCAAACTCAGGGCAGCAAGTGTTTATATCCACCATAAAATAAGTTTTTGTAATATAGATTTGGCCTTCCTGCACTGTGCTAAAGGTTTCTATAAATGGTATCAATGAAACACTGTGATGCAGTGACATTGTTGAATTGTAAAGCATTTCAGGGCATCCTCCTCCGCTTATTAGAAAAGGAAGTCTCCAGCAATAAGAAAAGGGTCAAACTTAAAATTGTTAGTAGCACTCAATTTTTCTGGGCTTGCTGATTTGCAGAATTAGTCACAGATCCACGTGCTGATTGGGACAGGTGTAGGGAGCACACCGAGGGAGAGAAATCCGTTGGCCCCTGGTTTGGGGCATGAAGGCAAGGATATGCAAGCAACACGCAGCCGATCCGGGAGGCCAAAGGCTGGCCCAAAATTGGGCCTCGAGTCTCATTAATACTAACTGGGAGATCTGCTGGCACCTGTCGCGTCTCCACAGACAGAGCATCCATTTGAGTCTGGGGGGAAGGGAGAGGTGAACGGGATACCGTGGAGTCAGGGAACATTTCCTGCTGGCTCCACAGCAATGTTTCTTAAAAAACCCTGTTGGTGGTGGCTGAAGCAATCAGTGCATCATGCTCAACGTGGTGCTGCATGAAAGAAGACTTGGAGGCCATTTTGCCAGCCCTGGGGAGGCGGGTTTGGAGGCAGGACTGCCAGGAAAATGGCAGAATCTAGGGGTGGGTACCCATCCTGTCCCCAACCCACCTCCGTGCCATCTTCCCAGGAGGCGGGAAGGGGATTACAGCCACTTAACTGCCTGCTAACAGGTAGTTGACAGGCAGTTAAGAGGATTATCCCCATTTTTCCAGCAAAGGTTCGGGCTTTCCAACGTTGGGAAACCCCGCCAGGGTCAGTGAGGCAAGCAGTGGGTTTGCGGGGTCCAGAAGTGTGCTGTGGAGGTGAGTGATGGGTGCAAGTGTGGAGAGGTAAATATGTGAGGTGAGTGAAAAGTGATAGAAAAAGTTCACTTACCTTTGTTTCTTCCTGCAGGCTTCAATCGTTGGGGATGCGGAGGCTCCGGCACCTCAATGGCAGAGATGACAGAATGGCTGCTGCATTCTCCAATGCAACTGCCATCTGCTTTCTGCTCATAAGAGGTTTGGTGAGCCTTGAGTACAAGAACTCACCAAATAACAGAGAATGTCAATGTTTGACAGCTTCTCAAAGCTGTCAAACGATGACAGTGCATCTGTCAAAAAATTTTGACAGGTGGAATGTCATACGCTGATGTTCTCTAACAGGCTTCCCCTTAATTGGCCTGCTAAGCCTGCTGGGCGGGCTTAACAAGGTCAATCAAGGGAAAATAGCGTGGGTTGGCCACAAGTCGATGGAGGCAGGACTAAAACCCGACAAGCAGCAGTCCCGCCTCCAACGCGCCCCCATTGGCAAAATCACCCCCTTGGTCATCAGCCAGCAAAACGTAATTGGCCACACCCAACAAGATGCCACCAAGCATATTTGCAGACCTTAGCCTAGATTTTCCTGCAACGGCGTGATCAGTGACATACACCATAACTTCTGTGGCCAAGCAAACTGATCTAATCGTTGATAACTTACTCCATATGTTCCTGCATTTGTAATTAGAATACAACACAGCAAGCAGGGCAGCGAATCAGAAGCAGCATAGCCACTAGTCATTGTACTTTCCATCACTTCATAGACGATTCCTGCTGATGCTTGGCTTTGCCTACCATGGATTAAACATTATTACACGTATTAATACGTAATTGTTGAATAGTCACTTTTAGGCATTTATTTTTTTCTTGAGGGACCGTCTAGCTAAACAAACTTGTAAAGTAGCAGAGTAAAAGAATACTAAAAATGGAAACATAGTTAAAAATACTTAAAAGAAAATAATTATATTGACATGACAATGCAATGGTTAAGAATCTGTCTTTCAACAAGTCCCGATCAGCAAGCACGTTAAAAATGGAATCAGAGAAATCAAAAGTGGCTATGTACTGTATTTGCAAACACAATCCTATGGAAAGAACCTGCACACAGAGTATTGTGCTTATTAACTAGTAATAGAGTTAATGAAAATTTAAATGGCAGGTGGGTGAGGGCGAGGCATATAGAAATCCTACCATCAATTTATTGGTAGTCTATCTGATGTCCACAAACATGCACTAACAGCAAGAATTGCTGCATAGTTAATAGCAGCAGGAACTGTAACTAACTATTGCCTAACTGAGACCAACTGTACTGTCCCTGACAATATCCTGGCCGAGATCAACTCATTCTTTATAGGTCAAATTTAGGGCCTTTCTGATCTGCATGTCTCCGTGCCATTCTACTCACTGAACTATCAGGAGAGTCATTAACACATTCTTGCACTCAGCTTATGCAGTTACATATCTCCAACTGATGTTTATAATGACAACACTTATTTTTAAGCCAGGCTGATGCAATATATGAAGGGTTTTGAATGCAGTTGTAAAATCACTTTATTGATACATGACCAAAGGGAGTTAACAGATAATTACTTCAGTTTAAAATTAATGTACATTGCCTTTAGTATAAGTCACTGCATGTTTAATAAATTGAATTGTGATCCAATCTTATGTTGAAGACAATACCATTAAAAGATATATGTCACAAATGTTCTTGAAATTATTTTTCACAACAGTTAGACACATTAATGGCTTAGAGCAGCAATCATAATAGAGTTTTCCATTTTACATACCAGCTATCCTTTGACCTCTGACTGAGACTGCTAATTTGGCACCAATCAGTGCTGAATTATGGACAGTTTCTGGTGTAGACTATGCCCATTTTGTATGTGGATTGATCTTATTTCAGTTTGGACCAATAAAGCTGATAGGGGGAGAAGTCTTCCTTCCTGCTGCCATTAGTTTAACACAACTCCACAGGTGAATGGGCATCATTTTATCATAAGCCTCCAGTCTTATAATACAGTGAGGTTTTATTTATTGGTGTTTGAATGCTTGTGTCTTTTCAGAATTATGTATATTCATTACTGTTCCTATCTCATCATCAGAAGACACTGAATAGGAGGTTTTATTTCCCTTGGTGTTCAGTGTTGTTATACCATTTCTCACAAGGTCCATGATGGATTTTTCATAGTGATCATTGATAAAAATGTTCCAATTTTGCACATGCGAAAAAAATCTCATTACTCAAGGGGGGGAAAGCCTTGATCGATGTAATGACATTACAATCATTTGTCTTTTAAAGTTGGAAAATAAATCAACAGACATGGTTGCAGGTTAAAATTGATTATCTGCAATAACATGACAAGCAGAAATTGTGTCAACAGTGTTCAAAGGCAAGCTGCAGTCAATCATTCCCACGACACCATATACACGTAGTTACAATTCTTGAAAAAAAGACGTTACAGTATGGTACTTTATTACAGAAAAAAAAGTTACTGTTGCTGAACTTAAAATGAGATAAGCTATAACACTATGTTGTAACATTCTTGCTTTCTTCCTTGGATGACTACCAATGATAAAAATTCAAAAACGTTTTAATCTTAACAGTATAGCATTAACTTTTATAATTTGACTCAAGAAACTTAGTTATATCATTTGAGATTACCCATCTTATATAAATTTGTCTGGACAATAAAATAATCTGACGAAGGGTCCTTGACCTGAAATGTTAGCTCTGTTTCTCTCTCCGCGATGCTGCCTGACCTGATGAGTGTTTCCAGCATTTTCTGTTGTTATTTCAGATTTTCCGCAGTATTTTGCTATTATAAAATAATCCTTGTTCTAATACAGTGCAAGGCTTGCAAAATTCTACAGATTCCCCCAAACCAAGAAAAGAAGAAATATTGGACTGTTTAAAATAATATTGGGCCAAAAGGGGCTTAAAGTCAAAACCCCAGGAAGATTTGGCTATTTTAAAAAGGCATGTCCAGGCCTGTGGAAGGCTGCAACAAAAGGAGTTGGGTTGGGCACTGTAGGACAAACAGTTTGAGTATTGGCATAAGGCCAGATTGTCTGGGAATGTTCTGGACCGTCTCAGTCATTCTACATAAAGACAATAGGCCTACGGAAGGACAGTTCCCACCAAAACCTACAGGGCCATCAAGAACATGAATAATACAATACATGCCACTAACCAACAAAAGGGACCCTGACCCCAACAGGAGAAGACAATCGAATAGCAGTTTAAGCCACTCAGAGAGATTTCCAAAAACCACTTCACACACTTGAACTGATTTTGAAGCAATCCCGAAATGAGTTGAAAGTCAATTAAAAATAGATGGGACCAGCCCAAAACTCGATAAAGAATTTAAAACTATTAAAATTAACGAGCCCGCCAAAATTAACAAAGAGCCAGAGAAGATTTGGCGGGCAGATGAGCAAGGCCTCAAAACAGTATAATTGAGGCCTGCTTTTACAATGAAAGGGGAGAAGTTCAGTTGAAAGGAGAGCAGTTCAGAAAGTATGGTTCAGAAGGAGTGGAGTTCAGTTCAGTTCGGTTCAGAAGAGTACTACTCATCATCATCATCATCACCGCACACAGTCGGAGAATCTGTGACTTGAGGAAAGAAGAACGAAACAAAAGGGGAAAGGAATCGCGGCAACCAAGGGCCCCAAGAAACCAACAACTAACAATATTACCAACAACTAGGTAATATTGGGCCACCGTGACCAACAAGAAACCAATCTGGAAGAAACCGAAGATTCGCAAGTTTGTTTCCACTCTACAAGCTAGCCTGACTTACCCCTGGGTAAGATTTAATGCAAAAGACTCTAAAAACTATACCTAACCAAAGGAAATTGGGTACTTACCCGATAAATCCAAATACGCACCCAACCGCATCAGCGGACACGCAAAGACTGAAATCCCAATGCAGGTGCAGTCTTCCACCATGTCCGGGGTATGGCACGCCCCAACCGCCACAACTAAAGAGAACTCCAAAATTGTGAACCTCTACAACTGTCAAGAAAGTCATTTGGTGAGCATTTCCCTGGTCTTCTGGAATCCAACTTAGTTAGTGTAGTGGGATTGGGAGGGGTAAGGTATTTCGTCTATTGTCATTCTCCCTCGCATATTCCGAAGTGTTCCCCCTTTTAGAGTAATAAGATTATTGTGTTGTATATTTTCCTGTCTCAAATAAAAATCCAAATTTTTTGACCAACTCAGTTGTCTGTTGCAATTTCATTACAACCCCCAAATAAGTCCAAAGTCTAGAACCAAGGGAGTGGGAGCGATTCGAACCACTCAGGGAGTCAGAGGCAAAGCTGACCACACACACCACCCCTTACAACAGACAAAATAACTCTAAAGGGCTGATTTTAAACCCCTGCGCCTGACGACTATGGGTTAAAACCAAAGCAATGTTCTACTTACCGGATCCACATCACACCACGCACTAGTTTTACAGGCATGTTTAGGCCAGCGTGCCTCAGGCATGCAGGGGCCTTGCTGAAATGCAAAAGTGGGGATCTGATGTCATTCAGACCCCAATGAGATTTTAACATGCTCGATTCCCGGTGCTGGCTTCAGCAGGGAAACCTGGTGCCATGTAGGAGCAGGCCTAGAAGAGAGCCAAGAAGATAAAGGAAATGTAATCTTAAGGATTCCTTGTAGGCCAGGAGGAGCAGCAGGAGTGCTCCTCTAGATCTCATATGGCAACCATGGGCCTTTGGCAGCCAGCACCGCACGATTTCATGTTTCTGCCCACCAGCCTTCACGTAAGTTGAAATGGTTCAGTCCTCATGCTGGCGAATCAGCCTCTCCAGCCCAGGTTAAAATCGGGGTTTAAGAGATTTTATTTCTCATTATGTTAATTTTGACATTTATAAAACAGAGCTTAATGTAACATTAATTGTGCCCATCACACGGAGCTCATGTTTATTTAGTAGCCTAAGGGATTCACATTGTTCGAGGTCTCTGTACTACCTTGTATTGTCAAAGCAGAATCAGTTATAAAATGCAAAATGTGTTGTCAGGTCAATGGGAACTCAAAACATTAACACATTGAAAGCTTTAACAAGTCACAATTATTCTTATGAAAATAATGTGTTTTTGAAATAATAAAAATATACTATTTACAAAATTTTTCAAAGCAAAAGAATACTTATATAAATGATACATTATAGTCAGCAGCGAGATATGATAAATATCTTCACAAGTAATGTTTCTATCTCCATGAGGATGCCTATTTTCACAGTACAAAAAGCCTTCAATAATTCTGTTATATCAATGATTTTGTTAGGCTCCTGAGTAAAATCCTATATATTTGATAGATTTTATTACATTACTACACAGTATCTGAGACAACTAGACCAATGTTGTCATGTCCTTGTAGTGTATTCAATGAGGGATATAACATTACACAGAGAATGGAAAGGCATTACATTCACGGCAATGTGAACATTATAGGGCTCATTGAGAGCCTAGATCACAAAACTCATGTGTGTGTTATATCAGGTATGCTTACAAAACAGTTTTTTTTTAAAACTGCCATTGTATACTATTAATCTTATACTGGGAGGTGATCTTCTGTAGTGTTGCTCAGAGAAAAAAAAAGTGCCACTTTGCAAGAATGGCTAAATTGGGCTTGAGCTGGTTCATTATGCAGACACACCACACCGGCAGCTCAGGGAATGAGAAATGCTGAAGTTTGTGGTGGGACACCTTTTCCCTAATTTGAATAGGTTGTTGACAAATGAACAACTTGCCCAGAGAGTTTGGCCCGTCCGTACAAAAATCTTTTGACACTTAACTTTAAACTATATACCCTAGTCTTCTAATTTTGTGCCAACAGAAAAATTTGCCTGGATCCAGATTCTCCATACGTGTAAAAATCTTAAAAGTTCACTCTCATCCTCCTCTTCTAAAGACACTAACATTTCAGAGTAAATGATTTATATCCTTATAAATTAGCTGGAATAGTTTAAGAAACAGCATTATGAATAACAAACAAACTTGCATTTATATAGCACCTTTCATGACCTCACACATCTCCAGGAACTTCAAAGGCAATGAATTGCAGTCCCTGTAGGGTAATGCCACAGCCAATCTGCACACAGCAAGGTCCCACAAACAGCATTAAGATAAATGACTAGATAATCTGTTTTAGTGATGTTGATGATGTTGATTAAGGAATAAATGTTGGCCAGGACACAGGAAACACTCCCTTGCTCTTCTCGAATAGTGTTATAGGATCTTTTACATCCACCTGAAAGGGCATACAGGGCTTCAGTTCAACATCTCATCTGAAAAACAGCACCTCCGACAGTGCAGCACTCCCTCAGTACTGCACTGGAATGTCAGCCTAGATTATGTGCTCACATCCCTGGAATGCGGCTTGAACCCACAACCTTCTGACTCAGAAGCAAGAATGTTATTAGTTAATTTCTATGTTTTAAATGATAGAGCTTGATGTAGCATTCAGCCTGCTGCATTAAGGACACCTCCAAAGTTCCAGACTCCTCCAATACCAACCTGGGTATGCCATGTCCTACCGGCAGGACAGGCCCACCAGAGGGGGCAGTACAGTGGTATACAGTTGGAAGGGAGTGGCCCCTGGGAGTCCTCAACATTGACTCCGGACCCCATGAAATCTCATGGCATCAGGGCAAACATGGGCAAGGAAACTCCTGCTGATTATTACTTACCACCCTCCCACAGCTGATGAATCAGTACTCCATGTTGAACAACACTTGGAAGTAGGGTAGCAAGGGCACAGAATGCACTCTGGTGGGGTCTACTGACCAAGCCCTGAAGGACATAGCTGCCAGAATGGCCTTGCAACAGATGGAGAGAGAACCAACATGAGGGAAAATGCTACTTGAACTCGTCCTTACCAATCTACGTTTTGCAGATGCACCTGTCCATGACAGTATTGGCTGGACAGTCCTTGTGGAGATGAAGTTCAGTTTTTACATCATGTTGTGTGGCACTGCCACCGTGCTTAAGGGGATAGATTCAGAACAGATCCAGCAGCTCAAAACTGGGTATCCATGAGGCGCTGTGGGCCATAAGCAAAATTGTATTCCACCACAATCTGTAATCTCATGCCTCGGCAGCGGAAGCAGCATGCTATAGACAAGAGCTAAGCGATCCCACAACCAACAGATCAGATCAAAGTTCTGCAGTTCTGCCACATCCAGTCATGAATGGTGGTGGACAATTAAACAACTAATGGGAGGGGGGAGGAGGCTCCATAAACATCCCCATCCTCAATGATGGAAGAGCCCAGCAAGCGAGAGCAAAAGACAAGGGTGAAGCACTTGCAACCATCTTGGGACAGAAGTGCCGAGTGGATGATCCATCTTGGCTTCATCCTGAGGTCCCCACCATCACAGAAGCCAGTCTTCAGCCAATTAGACTCACTCCATGTGATATCAAGAAATGGCTGAGCGCACTGGATACAGCAAAGGCTGTGGGCCCCGACAACATCCCGGCTGTAGTGCTGAAGACTTGCGCTCCAGAACTAGCCATGCATCTAGCCAAGCTGTTCCAGTACAGCTACAACATTGGCACCTACCCGACAAAGTGGAAAATAACCCAGGTATGTCCTGTCCACAAAAAGGACAAATCCAATCTGGCCAATTACCGCCCCATTAGCCGACTCTTAATCATCTGCAAAGTGATGGAAGGTGTCGTCAACAGTGCTATCAAGCGACACTTACTCACCAGTAACCTGCTCACCAATAGAAAGTTTGGGTTCTGCCAGGACCACTTGGCTCCAGGTCTCATTACAGCCTTGGTCTAAACATGGACAAAAGAGTGGAGTTCCAGAGGTAAGGGGAGAGTGACTGCCCTCGACATCAAGGCAGCATTTGACCAAGTGTGGCAGAAAGAAGACCTAGTAAAACTTAAGTCAGTCAGTGGGGATCAGTGGGAAAACTCTCCACTGGCTGGAGTCATACCTAGTACAAAGGAAGATGGGTTGTGGTTGTTGGAGGTTAATCATCTCAGCCTCAGGAGTTCGCTGCAGGAGTTCCTCAGGGCAGTGTCCTAGGCCCAACCATCTTCAGTTGCTTCATCAATGATCTTCCTTCTAGTGGGGATGTTCCCTGATGACTGCACAGTGTTCAGTTCCATTCGCTATTCCTCAGAAAATGAAGCAGTCCGTGCCCACATGCAACAAGACCTGGACAACATCCAGGCTTAGGCTGATAAGTGGCAAGTAACATTCGTGGCACACAAGTGCCAGGCACTGACCATCACCATCAAGAGAGAGTCTAACCACTGCCCCTTGACATTCAATGGCATTACCATTGTTGAATTCCCACCATCAACATCCTGGGGCCTGGGGATCACCATTGACCAAAAACTTTACTGGACCAGCCACATAAATACTGTGGCTACAAGAGCAGGTCAGAGACTGGGTATTCTGCGGCAAGTGACTTACCTCCTGACTCTCAAAGCCTTTCCCCTACCAACAATGGTAAAGTCAGGAGTGTGATGGAATACTCTCCACTTGCCTGGATGAGTGCAGCTTTAACAACACTTGAGAAGCTTGACACCATCTAGGACAAAACAGTCCACTTGATCGGCACCCCACCCGCCAGCTTAAGCATTCACTCCCTCCACCACCAGTGCAAAGTGTTTTTTTTTAAGTTTCTGGGATGTGGCGTCGCTGGCAAACCAGAATTTATTGCCCATCCCTAATTGCCCTTCAGAAGGTAGTGGTGAGCTGCCTTCTTGAACCACTGCAGCCCTTGTGGTGAAGGTACTCCCACAGTGCTGCTAGGGAGGGAGTTCCAGGATTTTGACCCAGCGACGATGAAGGATCGGCAATATATTTTCAAGTCAGGATCGTGTGTAATTTGGAGGGGAACTTGCAGGTGATGGTGTTCCCATGCACCTGTTGCCCTTGTCCTTCTAGGTGGTAGAGGTTGCGGGTTTAGGAAGTGTTGTCGAAGAAGTCTTGCAGTGTGGACCATCTACAAGATGCACTGCAGCAACTCGCCAAGGCTTCTTCGACAGCATCTCCAAGCTAGCAATATCTACCACCTAGAAGTAATTGTAGATTGAGAATTTTGGCAGTTTTGGAGAAAATGTTGTTCTGTAAAGTAAACACAGCCTTTGCACAAGAGTTTTGAGTCCATTTCTGTACATGTTTTCTAAGTTTGATAGTTGGATAATGGCAGGGGAGCTGTAGACTTCTGCCATATGAAGTAAGTTCGTAGAAGTCTTTGATAGTGAGGAACATAATGAGGGGAGCGAGAAGAATGGCCAGGTGCAAAAGGGGCTTGGGTGAGTCAGCCTTTATTTATGGAAAGCACTGGGTTATTAGTTGCACTCTCCTTTGTCTGGCTGCTGTATCCTATCTCATGTTCTCTTCTTCCAGTGTACCCAGCTCATCGTTCTCAGCTTCAGGAAGGAACGTTCCTTCATTGCAATATTATGCAGAATACAGCAAGCTGCAGTTATTCCAGAGATTCTCACTAAGCTGTATTACAAAGCTCCACCATATTTAGCCAGCCACCTAAAATGGGACTTGAGAATTCTGATAGTCTGCTCGAAGGTACTTCATGTAGTCCCGTGGGCCTCATTGTACCTGTTGTCCCCCTCTGGCTGCAGAAGCCTTACCAAGTCGAGTCTGCAGTCATTAATGCAGGGAATAGCCTGATCACCAAGCAACCAACTTGGCTGAGAGGCTTGAGGCTGGTATGGTGGATTGTTGCATGATAAAGCTATCATGATATCTTCCTGGGTAATCTTGCATTGAAGTGCAGAATAAAGTGATTGGCCTAGCACACTAGCTGGGCAATAATAGAATGAAAGCCAACTGCCACTTAGGGGAACAGTAGTGTAGTGGTTACATTACTGGACTAGCAATCCAAAGGCCTGGATTAATGATCTGGAGACATCCCACCACAGCAGCTGGGGAATTTAAATTCAGTTAATTAAATAAATCTGGAATAAAAAGCTAGCATCAGTAATGGTGACCATGAAACTATCGGATTGTCGTAAAAACCCATCTGGTTCTCGGATGTCCTTTAGGGAAGGAAATCTGCCATCCTTACCCGGTCTCGCCTATATGTGACGCCAGACTTCTTAACTGCCCTCTGAAATGGCCCAGCCAGCCAATTGTATCAAAGGGCAATTAGGGATGGGCAATAAATGCTGGCATTGCCAGCGAGGCCCACATCCTGTGAATGAATAAAAAAAACTTATCACTGCTATTATCGTGGTAATTATTTGGGGCTGGTTTGGGCAGAAGTTACAGGAAGCGTTTGCAACAAGCCCTTGACCCCTTTTATGCAAAGGCAGATCAGACTCTTTAATGGGGACTGACATTTTTTTGGAGGAAATTCAGATGTCGTTTTTGTTTGAGGCAATAGTCTCTAAACATTCATTTTACTCAGTTTATCAACCAAAACTAGCATTAATTTGGAGGAAAATCTAGGCCATATATCAATAACCCCAATAAAGACCTTGTTTAATGAAAACGCAACAGCCAGATCTAATTAAATATTTTATACTGTAACCAAATAAAGTACATTGTATAAGATTCAAAATATCCTATAATCATATGATTTCTTTTCAGCAAAACAGTCTTATGGTATGTAATAAAGTCATTTATTTCCTATAAAATCATTTTACGGTCATAGGACATGAAAACTGCAGGGGAAAACATTGGTCAGAATTTCCCAGCCTCAAGCTACATACTCCCTCCTCCGATGATCCTGGTCTCCTCATCTCAGACTATTAGTAGTATTGCCATGAAGGCGTAATGTCTTTCCATTCTTTCCATGTAATGTTATACCCTTCACTAAATCCAATTCAAGGCCATAGCAATATCAGCTCAGCTACTGTTTGTAGTGTTATACAATCTTTCACAAGATAGGATTTCACTTAAGAATGCTTACTTCCTCCTCACAGTGATCATTGTTCCTTGGTGTCAGATTGCCTCATCCTTTGCCATATCATCACAGCAGTCTCACAAAACTCATCCCTGGTCCCGGGAGAAGAGAAGTATCCTTTATTCTTTACTGTGTCTTTTACTTCATGAAAACTCGGTTTATTTATAATAAATTGTAAAACTCAGTATAAATTCACCAATTCATGAAACCACTGTATTTATAACGAATGAGTTTGGCATAAATGCCTTGGACCATTCACAAAAAACAATCTAAAATGGTTGATGGGAGACCTCTCTTTCTTGGCCTTTTATACTCTTACTACATACTTTTTCTGTTTACCATAGGCAAACCCTTTCTCCCTAAATTCCAGACCTTGAAAAGCAGTTGATAAATGTTGCACATCTAAGGTAAACAATAAACCCCTTATATTGCTAACAAGCTCACTAGAAACAATAAAAGACACCTCAGGGGCGATGTTCAACTGTCAGTCATCCATTTCTCCCTTGAAAAATGGGCGGCCAACATTTGCAAAATCCAGGGTTTCCGGAGGGGTGGGGGGAGGGGGAGGGGGAGGGCACCCCAATAGCTCGCTTGATGCCCAAAGCCAATCTGATGCAATTTTCAGGCAAGTCGGTAAATGAGTGACCAGTCAGCCTACCAGGGGCAAGACATCTTAAATGTCTTCTGTGTCAGCCGTGGCTCAGTTGGTAGCACTCTCACCTCTGAGTCAGAAGGTTGTGGGATCAAGTCGGCGGGAATTCAGCAGCAGAGCGGGGCTATAAAAGGCCCCAGAGACCAGGTAGGCCTCACAGCGTCGGCGGGAATCTCGAACGGCAGAGCGGGGCTATAAAAGGCCCCAGAGACCAGGTAAGGCCTCACAGCGTCAGCGGGAATCTCGAACGGCAGAGCAGGGCTATAAAAGCCCCAGAGACCAGGTAAGGCGTACCAGTCTCCAGTCTGGGAACTCGGAGGGAAGGAGAGAGGTAAAAAATAATCCAAGTGTGACGTCACCAGAAAGCGGGTAAGTGATTTGGTTGGTAAGTATTTCTCCCTTTTTAAGCTTAAATCTCTTTGGGTTATAGTTTCTAAGGTGTGAAATTCACCATCTAGAATCGGGGCAGAGGGTATTTAAGAATAATATTAATAAATTTAATTAATTACATAGAATGGGAGATCAGGTGATGTGTTGCTGCTGCAATATGTGGGAGCTGGTGGACACCATTGATGCTCACGGTGATCACATTTGCAGTAAGTGTTGGCTGCTCAAGGAATTCCGGCTCCGTGTTGAAGAGCTGGAGTCCGAGCTTCAAACACTGAGATACATCAGGGAGGGGGAGAGTTACCTGGACTCTGTGTATCACGAGGTATTCACACCAATTAGATTAATTAATTCAGATGTAGTCCGTGGCCAGGGTCAGGATGGTGTGACTAGAAGTGAGGCAGGTACGGGGATCCAGGAGGTAGTGTTGGAGGAGCCGCAGCCCTTGCACTTGTCCAACAGGTTCGAGGCTCTTACTCCCTGTGAGGATGGGAAAAGGGACTGCGGGGAGGATGAGCAACCTGGCCACAGCACCGTGGAGTGGGGGGCCACTCAAGAGGGGGGAGTGAAAAGAAATGTTGTAGTGGTAGGGGATAGTATCGTTAGGGGGATAGATAGAGTTCTTTGCAGCCGAGAGTGAGAGTCCCGAAGGCTGTGTTGCCTGCCCGGTGCCAGGGTTAAGGACATCTCCTCTGGACTAGAGAGAAACTTGGAGTGGGAGGGGGAGGATCCAGTTGTCGTTGTCCATGTTGGTACCAACGACATAGATAGGACAAGGAAGGAGGTTCTGCTGAGGGAGTTTGAGCAGCTAGGGGCCAAATTAAAACGCAGAACCACAAGGGTAATAATCTCTGGATTATTACCTGAGCCATGAGCGAATTTGGCTAGGACAAATAAAATTAGAGAGTTAAATGCGTGGCTCAAAGACTGGTGTGGGAGAAATGGGTTTTGCTTCCTGGGACACTGGCACCAGTACTGGGGCAGGAGGGAGCTGTTCCGTTGGGACGGGCTTCACTTGGCTAGTGCTGAGACTAGAGTCCTGGCGGATCATATAACTAGGGCTGTAGAGAGGGCTTTAAACTAACTAGTGGGGGGGAGGTTCCTAGAGAGCAAATAATAAAAATGACAACAGAGAAGGTCATAGACTTAGGTAGCAGTGGGGAAATTAAAAACCAGAGCGTGTCAGGAAGGGGCAGAAGGTATGGAGTAAAAGGTAAAGTAATAAAAAGGGCAAAAGCAGGAACTAAGTGTCACAAAACATATTTGAAAGTTCTCTATCTGAATGCACGTAGCATTCATAACAAAATAGACGAGTTAATGGCACAAATAACGACATATGGGTATGATCTTGTGGCCATTACAGAAACATGGCTGCAGGGTGACAATGCCTGGGAATTAAACATACCAGGTTATTTAACAATCAGGAAGGACAGGCAGGAAGGAAGGGAAGGTGGGGTGGCTATGTTAATGAAGGAAGGAATCACTGTAATACAGAGAAATGATATTGGGTCAAAAGATCAGGATAATGAAACAGTTTGGGTGGAGGTAAGGAATGATAAGGGGAAAAAAACACCAGTGGGCGTAGTCTATAGGCCTCCGAACAGTTGCAACTCTGTTGGACGGAGTATCAATCAGGAAATAGTTGAGGCTTGTAATAAGGGAACATCTATAATTATGGGGGATTTTAACTATCATATTAATTGGACAAATCAAATTGGGCAGGGCTGCCTTGAGGATGAGTTCATTGAGTGTATTAGGGATGGGTTTCTTGAGCAGTATGTAACTGAACCGACCAGGGGGCAAGCAACCTTAAATCTGGTCCTGTGTAACGAGACAGGATTAATTAAAAATGTCCTAGTAAAGGATCCCCTTGGAATGAGTGACCATAACATGGTTGAATTCCATATTCAATTAGAGGGTGAGAAGGTTGGATCTCAAACAAGCGTGCTAAGCTGGAATAAAGGAGACTATGAAGGTATGAGTGCGGAATTGAGTAGAGTGGATTGGGAAAATAGATTAAAGGGTAAGATGATACATGATCAGTGGTGTACATTTAAGGAGTTATTTTACAACTTCCAAAAAATATATATTCCACTGAGAAGAAAAGGGTGTAAAAGAAAAGACAGCCATCCGTGGCTAAGTAAAGAAATTAAGGATAGTATTCTACTAAAAACAAGGGCATATAAGGCAGCAGCCAAATCTAGTGGGAGGATAGAGGATTGGGGAAACTTTAAAAGACAGCAAAAAATAACAAAAAGATTGATTAAGAAAGGGAAGATAGATTATGAAAGTAAATTAGCAAAAAACATAAAAACAGATAGTAAGAATTTTTATAGTTATATAAAAAGAAAAAGGGTGGCTAAAGTAAATGTTGGTCCCTTAGAGGATGAGACCGGGAAATTAATGCTGGGAAATATGGAGATGGCAAAAACACTGAATGAATATTTTATATCAGTCTTTACAGTAGAAGACACTAAGAATATCCCAACACTGGACAAACAGAAGGCTAAAGGGGGGGAGGAGCTAAACACGATCAAAATCACTAAGGAAGTGGTACTCGGTAAAATAATGGGACTCAAGGCGGATAAATCACCTGGACCTGATGGCTTACATCCTAGGGTCTTCAGGGAAGTGGCGGTAGGGATTGTGGATGCATTGGTAATAATTTTCCAAAACTCCCTGGACTCGGCAAAGGTCCCGGCAGACTGGAAAACTGTTAATGTAACACCCTTATTTAAAAAGGGCAGTAGACAGAAGGCTGGAAACTATAGACCGGTTAGCCTAACATCTGTGGTAGGTAAAATTTTGGAGTCCATTATTAAGGAGACAGTAACAGGACATTTGGACAATCATAATTTAATAGGACAAAGTCAGCATGGTTTTATGAAGGGGAAGTCATGTTTGACAAATTTGCTGGAGTTCTTTGAGGAAGTAACATATAGGGTGGATAAAGGGGAACCAGTGGACGTAGTGTATTTAGACTTCCAAAAGGCATTTGACAAGGTGCCACACAAAAGATTATTGCTTAAGATAAAAAATCACGGGATTGGGGGTAATATTCTGGCATGGATAGAGGATTGGCTATCTAACAGAAGGCAGAGAGTTGGGATAAATGGTTCATTCTCAGACTGGCAATCAGTAACTAGTGGTGGTCCGCAGGGGTCAGTGCTGGGTCCCCAACTCTTTACAATCTATATTAACGATTTGGAGGAGGGGACCGAGTGTAACATATCAAAGTTTGCAGATGATATTAAGATGGGAGGGAAAGTAGTGAGTGAGGAGGACATAAAAAACCTGCAAGGGGACATAGACAGGCTAAGTAGGTGGGCAGAGATTTGGCAGATGGAATACAATACTGGAAAGTGTGAGGTTATGCACTTTGGCAGGAAAAATCGTAGAGCAAGTTATTATCTTAATGGCAAGAAACTGGAAAGTATTGAAGTACAAAGGGATCTGGGGGTCCTGGTGCACGAAACTCAAAAGGTTAGTATGCAGGTGCAGCAAGTGATTAGGAAGGCCAATGGAATGTTGGCTTTCATTGCTAGGGGGATAGATTATAAAAATAGGGAGGTATTGCTTCAGTTGTACAAGGTATTGGTGAGACCGCACCTGGAATACTGCGTACAGTTTTGGTGTCCATACTTAAGAAAGGACATACTTGCTCTCGAGTCAGTACAAAGAAGGTTCACTCGGTTAATCCCGGGGATGAGGGGATGGACATATGAGGAGAGGTTGAGTGGATTGGGACTCTACTCATTGGAGTTCAGAAGAATGAGAGGCGATCTTATTGAAACATATAAGATTGTGAAGGGGTTGGATCGGGTGGATGCGGGGAGGATGTTCCCGATGATGGGTGAAACTAGAACTAGGGGGCATAGTCTTAGAATAAGGGGTTGCTCTTTCAAAACTGAGATGAGGAGGAACTACTTCACTCAGAGGGTGGTAGGTCCATGGAATATGCTGCCCCAAAAAGCTGTAGAAGCTACATCATTACATAAATTTAAAACAGAAATAGACAGTTTCCTAGAAGCAAAGGGAATTAAGGGTTACGGGGAGCGGGCAGGAATTTGGACATGAGTCTAGGTTCGGATCGGTCATGGCCCTGTGGGTAGCGGAGCGGGCCCAGGGGCCGTGTAGCCTGATCCTGCTCCTATTTCATGTGTCTAATTCTGTTGGATTCAGGAGATGGTTCTGTGATAGTGGATTGGCGGTTAGGATCAGATCAGCCATGATCTTATTGAATGGCGGAGCAGGCTCGAGGGGCCGATTGGCCTACTCCTGCTCCTATTTCTTATGTTCTTATGTTCCACAGACTTGAGCACAGAAATCTCGGCTGACACTCCAGTACAGTACTGAGGGAGTAATTTTGGATGAGACGTTAAGCCCCGTCTGCCCCCTCAGGTGGACGTAAAAGTTCTCATGACACTATCTCGAAGAGCAGAGGAGTTCTCCCTGATGTCCTGGCCAATATTTACCCATCAATCAACATCACTAAAACAGATTATCTGGTCATTATCACATTGCTGTTTGTGGGAACTTGCTGTGCGCAAATTAGCTGCTGCGTTTCCTATATTACAACCGTGACTACACATCAAAAGTTTTTCATTGGCTGTAAAATGCTTTGGGACTTCCTGGGGATGTAAAAAGCGCTATATCAATGCCATCTTAGGCTGGGTATTATGTAATGAGAAAGGATTAATAAGCAATCTTGTTGTGCAAGGCCCCTTGGGTCGGAGCGATCATAATATGATAGAATTCTTCATTAAGATGGAAAGTGAAGTAGTTGACTCAGAGACTAGGGTCCTGAATTTAAATAAAGGAAACTACGATGGTATGAGGCACGAGTTGGGTAGGATTGATTGGGGAATGTCACTCAAAGGGTTGATGGTGGATAGGCAATGGCAAACATTCAAAGATCGCATGGATGAACTACAGAATTTGTTCATCCCAGTTTGGCATAAAAATAAAACAAAAAAGGTGACTCAACCGTGGCTAACGAGGGAAATTAGGGATAGCACAAGATCCAAGGAGCGGACATATAAATTGGCCAGAAAAAGCAGTAAACCTGAGGATTGGGAGCAGTTTAGGATTCAACAAAAGAGGACAAAGGGATTAATTAAGAGGGGGAAAATAGAGTATGAGAGTAAGCTTGCAGGCAACATAAAAACTGACTGTAAAAGCTTTTATAGATATGTGAAGAGAAAAAGATTGGTGAAGTCTGTTGTGTATGTACCTTTAAGAGAATAACTGGTCTCAGACTGCAATACCGGCAGTGACCACCCCTGTATAAAAGGCGTTAGTGAGCCTCTGTGTTTTTAGTTTTCACTATTGACTTCCACCAGTAAAGACTTATTTTGTTCCACTCCTGCTGTCCGTGTCTCAATCATTCACGGACGTAATAAAGTCAAGCGTAGGTCCCTTGCAGTCAAAATCAGGGGAATTTATAATGGGGAACAAAGAAATGGCAGATCAATTAAATACATACTTTGGTTCTGTCTTCACAAAGGAGGACACAATTAACCTCCCAAAGATGTCGGGGAACATAGGGTCTAATGAAAGGGAAGAACTGATAGAAATCAATATTTGTAGGGAAATGGTGTTAGAGAAATTGACGGGATTGAAGGCCGATAAATCCCCAGGGCCTGATAATTTACATCCTAGGGTACTTAAGGAAGTGGCCCTAGAAATAGTAGATGCATTGCTGGTCATCTCGTCCAAAATTCGATAGACTCTGGAACAGAACCCATGGATTGGCAGGTAGCTAATGTTACCCCACTGTTCAAAAAAGGTGGTAGAGAGAAGACGGGGAATTATAGACTGACATCGGAAGTGGGGAAAATGCTAGAGTCCATTATAAAAGATGTAATAGCAAAGCACTTGGAAAACAGTGACCGGATCGGACAAAGGCAACATGGATTTACGAAAGGTAAATCGCGCTTGACTAATCTACTGGAATTTTTTGAGGATGTAACTGGTAAAATAGATAAGGGGGAACCAGTGGATGTGGTGTATTTGGACTTTCAAAAGGCTTTCGATAAGGTCCCGCATAAGAGGTTAGCATGTAAAGTTAAGGCACATGGGATTGGGGGCAAGGTGTTGACTTGGCTAGAGAATTGGTTGACAGACAGACAGCAAAGAGTTGGAATAAACGACTCTTTTTCCGAGTGGCAGGCAGTGACTAGTGGGGTACCGCAGGGATTGGTCCTTGGACCCCAGCTATTCACAATATATATTAATAATCTGGACAAGGGAACTAGATGTAATATCTTCAAGTTTGCAGATGACAAAGCAGGGTGGGCGTGTGTGCTGTGAGGAGGATGCCGAGAAACTCCAGTATGATTTGGACAGGTTGGGTGATTGGGCAGAAGCATGGCAGATGCAATATAACGTGGATAAATGCGAGGTTATCCACTTCAGTGGCAAAAACAAGGCGGCAGATTATTATCTGAATGGCAATAGATTGGGAGAAGGGAAAGTGCAACGAGACCTGGGCGTCCTTGTGCACCAGTCGCTGAAGGTAAGCATGCAGGTGCAGCAGGCGGTTAAGAAGGCAAATGGTATGTTGGCCTTCGTCGCGAGAGGGTTTGAGTACAGGAACAAGGATGTCTTGCTGAAGTTGTACAGGGCCTTGGTGAGACCACATCTTGAGTATTGTGTGCAGTTTTGGTCGCCTCATCTGAGGAAGGATGTTCTTGCCATGGAAGGGATGCAGCGAAGATTCACCAGGCTGATACCTGGGATGGCAGGAATGACGTATGAGGAGAGATTGGGTCGATTGGGCTTGTACTCGCTGGAGTTTAGAAGAATGAGAGGGGATCTCATTGAAACTTATAAAATTCTAACAGGACTAGATGCAGGAAGGATGTTCCCGATGGTCGGGGAGTCCAGAACCAGGGGTCACAGTCTAAGGATAAGGGGTAAGCCATTTAGGACAGAGATGAGGAGGAATTTCTTTACCCAGAGAGTGGTGAACCTGTGGAGTTCTCTACCACAGAAGGCAGTAGAGGCCAATTCATTAAATATATTCAAGAAGGAGTTGGATATATTTCTTAAGGCTAAAGGGATCAAGGGATATGGGGAGAAAGTAGGGACAGGGTACTGAATTTGAATGATCAGCCATGATCGCATTGAATGGCAGAGCAGGCTCGAGGGGCCGAATGGCCTACTCCTGCTCCTATCTTCTATGTTTCTATGTTTCTAAGTCTTTCTTGCTTTAATATGTAAATCAGGATCCTATGCTGATTGTAGGAATAGATATGATTAGAAAGCAGGAAATGTTCTGGTGGTGCATCAGCACCAACAACCTTGTAATTCAAATATTAACATGTTAAGGACAACTTGGTTCCTTGCAGAATTCTGTAGCTGGCTTTGAAAAGTCAAATATGAAGTTTCCATTTTATGTGTGTTTTTAAAAAATATTTTAGAGAAAGAACCACAGTAAAGGCAAAAGCTAACCATGAACAACTTACTCCATTTCTGCCAAAGCTGATTTCTCCATACCATTTGGCAATTGATTATTCACCATTTGTAATTAAATGTGCATTTCCATGGAATACTTAGAGTAATAATTCACACATGATCCCAGTTTTATTTGCAGCAGTCATATTTTTTGTTGAAACAAATTCCCACATTTTCAGACACTATAATGCAATCTTATTACTATATGTGATATTTTATGTCATAGGAACAGGAGTATGCCGTTCAGTCCCTCAAGCCTTTTCCACAATTCTATTAGATCATGGCTGACCTCTACCTGAACTCCATTTGCAGCAAAGTATACATGTGCAGTATTCATTTCAATCTGAGTTGAGCCTGCAGTCTGCTTAGAATTCTGCAAAGTACTTTGGGTGGAATGGAGACAAAATCAAATTTGCCCCAGTTCAGCTGGTCTTAGAATCAGATGTCAAATGCACAGGCTCTGCTGTTTGGCAACACAGATGTGTATATGTGGGTTTGTTGGCGGGGTTGGGGGTGGTGGAGGTGAGGGGGGAGATTGGATCTCCACAATGTCAGGAAAATTACAAAAACTGGGAGCATAGTACCAGCATGACAAACACAATTTAAACCTAAAAGTAACATAGAAATACCTTTCAAATCTGGTTTAGTCTTCACATTTGGTATTACACAATGGGCTCAATTTGTCTCCAAGTGCAGTCTTGGTATCTACCAATCTTGTAATACATTTAAGCTGTGTAGGTTAATGTCTCAGTTATAATACTGGATAAATTAATTTCATATGAAAATGTTAAGCATATTTACGCAAATATCACAGCATAATTTTTAGGCTTTAGATTTTATACAACACTAAAGTCATTTTAGTGTGTAGGTGGCAAACTCTGCAGTATAACTTTATGCAAAGCACACAAAACATCTCTGACTACCTACAGGAAACTTTTTTTTATCCGGCACGGATGGGACCGACGTGGTGCCGGTTCATCAAAAATTCTGGATAACTGAACGCTATAGTAAAAGATACGGAGCTGAGAGCTCCGTATAAAGCAACAAACCCTGGCTTCAGAACAATGGGCACAAGTTGCAAGCGTCTCTGTAGCTTAGCAACAGCTGCAGCCACACCCTTGCACAGCAACAAATGGAGTAAAAAAAGTAATAAAAGTTACCTGAACCTACTCCTGAATTTTGCCGGTTAACCGAGATTTCCGGTTATTTAGGTGCCGGTAAATCAAAAGTTTCCTGTAATATAGACATGCAGTGGTTGTAAACTCACCAAGATGTGATTTGAATCCAGTTTATTTAAACACCTTCCCAAATGTATATCTATTCACATTATTTCTTTCCAGTTCAGTTGACTCAAATTGGCTTTCCTGTGTTCACTGAAACCAAATCAACAGTGTGTTTGTATTTCAATACAATGACTGGAATTGGTTTTATTTTGTTTATAAATGACCTAGTTTACTACGTTTTCTATTTTAAGGCTGCAATAGTATAGCCTCATGGATTTTGAGACTATATTCTGCCTTCAGTGACGTATGCAGACTGGGAAAGGTGGAGGTGCGAGGAATCACCGAGCCAGCACAGCTCAGAATCCAAAGGAGCCCAGTCTGCCCTTTCAGCACAAAGCAGTTTTCTTTTTTTTGTATGAAGCGACGATGAGTGTTCAACGCCTTGGTTTGCAGGTCCTCGTGTGGAATTAGGAACCAGGGACCGCGAGGCAAAAATTAAAAAATTTACTTTTCAACAGTACTTTTTTTGTAATTTCATAATTTAGCAAGAAGCTAACAAATAATATTGAAATATTGCCAGGTAGGTCTGCCTTCTCAATGCTGGAAGAGAATCTTATTAATTATGATATATCTGCACAATTGTAAGGAACTTGTCTGAGCAAAATATTATCTGGCCACAATGAGTGCCCACAGATAATGGACCTTATATCAGGACCAGTTTGATGAGTGAATCCACTCAGAAAAAGCACCCCAACACTGCAGGAAATTGTTAAATCTTGAATTGTTCAAGCGAATCACAGTTTTTTTCCTCACATGACCGGAACCAATCACTCAAATAACATTCGCCACGCTCTTTTTGATCCACATTATCTTAAAAATGACTTCCTTCAAAATTCCCCAACCATAAAATAACAGGGCCTGAGGGATGGTTTGGGAGGGATCATGCTGTGTGAGGGAGGTTATAGAACATAGGAGCAGGAGTAGGCTATTTGGTCCCTCGAGCCTGTTCCGCCATTTAATGAGATCATGGCTGATCATCCAAATTCAGTACCCTGTCCCTGCTTTCTCCCCATATCCCTTGAGCTTTAAGAAATATATCTAACTCCTTCTTGAATATATTTAATGAATTGGCCTCAACTGCCTTCTGTGGTAGAGAATTCCACAGGTTCACCACTCTCTGGGTGAAGAAATTCCTCCTCATCTCAGTCCTAAATGGCTTACCCCTTATCCCTAGACTGTGACCTCTGGTTCTGGACTCCCCCGCCATCGGGAACATCCTTCCTGCATCTAGTCTGTCTAGTCCTGTTACAATTTTATAAGTTTCAATGAGATCCCCTCTCATTCTTCTAAACTCTAGCAAATATAAGCCTAATCGACCCAATCTCTCTTCATACGTCATTCCTGCCATCCCAGGTATCAGTCTGGTGAATCTTCGCTGCACTCCCTCCATGGCAAGAACATCCTTCCTCAGATAAGGCGACCAAAACTGCACACAATACTCAAGGTGTGGTCTCACCAAGGCCCTGTACAACTGCAGCAAGACATCCTTGTTCCTGTTCTCAAATCCTCTCGCTATGAAGGCCAACATACCATTTGCCTTCTTAACCGCCTGTTGCACCTGCATGCTTCCCTTCAATGACTGGTGCACAAGGACACCCAGGTCTCGTTGCACTTCCCCTTTTCCCAATCTATTGCCGTTCAGATAATAATCTGCCCTCCTGTTTTTGCCACCAAAGTGGATAACCTCGCATTTATCCACATTATACTGCATCTGCCCAATCACCCAACCTGTCCAAATCATACTGGAGTTTCTCTGCATCCTCCTCACAGCACACACGTCCACCCAGCTTCGTGTCATCTGCAAACTTGGAGATATTATATCTAGTTCCCTTGTCTAGATCATTAATATATATTGTGAATAGCTGGGGTCCTAGCACCGATCCTTGTGTTACCCCACTAGTCACTGCCTGCCACTCAGAAAATGACCCGTTTATTCCAACTCTTTGCTTCCTGTCTGCCAACCAGTTCTTTATCCAAGTCAGTACCTTACCCCCAATCCCATGTGCTTTAACTTTGCATGCTAATCTCTTATGCGGGACCTTATTGAAAGCCTTCTGAAAGTCCAAATACACCACATCCACTGGTTCTCCCTTATCTATCCTACCAGTTACATCCTTAAAAAATTCCAGTAGATTAGTCAAGCTTGACTTACCTTTTGTAAATCCATGTTGACTTTGTCCGATCCTGTCACTGTTTTCCAAATGCTCTGTTATTACATCTTTTATAATGGACTCTAGCATTTTCCCCACTACCAGTGTTAGGCTTACCAGTCTATAATTCCCCATTTTCTCTCTACCACCTTTTTTTTAAATAGTGGGGTTACATTAGCTACCCTCCAATCCATGGGAACTGTTCTAGAGTCTATCGAATTTTGGAAGATGAACAGCAATGCATCTACTATTTCTAGGGCCACTTCCTTAAATACCCTATGATTATCATTTGAAGAATGAAGACCTGATGAGTTAGGTAATCTAGTTTTCTTCAACTTTCAAGCATCTTTCACAGCCCAACCTACGTGGATAAAACCAATGTCAAAATCATTGTCTGTCAAAATCATTGTCCTGGGTGTTGGCCACATTTAAATATTAATGTCCGATAAAGGACTGAGAGGTACTTTACATAGTCGCTTTTACCAATAGGGTCAATGTAAACCTGAGTAAGAGAAGCCCAAGATGTAGTGATGGACTAAGCAAGATAGGCCTTAACTGAAACTTTGGGATATGTACCAGGTAAAAGATGTAATTGAGAATCATTTTGCTATTTTCTGCCCTGACACCAAGTTACCCAAGGTCTTCTTTCCATGACACAAATAATTGCTGGGACTTCTGGAGTTCGTTGAACATAAAAACACAGCAGTCTGCATGCATCAACATTATGAAACCTACAATACTCATTGATTGATGAGGTGAGAGAGGGTAAAACAATCTCCTGACTCAAGTGAATGTGAGAGACCACATTGGGGAAAAGCACTGGATGAATCCAAGATCTACACTATCCTCAATTTACAACTAAAGGCTGCAGCTCTCTAACCCAGCAGGCTGAAACTAAAGCTACCATAATGTTATCTTCCAGGTAAGAAACTTCAAATTATATATTTGAAGACATTTGACCAAGAAGCAACCTAGCACAGAAGTTGACATGGAAGCCCCCTAATGTAGGACAACTCATTTTCTCCATACTTACAGTATCCTTAACCTTTTAGGTTTTATATTTAGATTTTTTTTCATGAGAGCCTTCCATATACTCACCAAAAACAACTTTTCCATCAAACAGAAACTGAATTAGCTGCAAATCCCAGAACAGAGTAGAAAGGTGTATCCAGGCCACACAACACAGAAAAATGAAACATGGACATTGCTGCTGAGTCAAGGGCCTGTGCTACAGCCTCCTGCTTCAGTAATATGGTATATATCTGGTCATCAAAAAGGGCAATCAACATTGGATAAGTTCTTACATTGCATGAGATATACTTGAATGAAGAAGAATTTTTAAAGTTTTTTTTAAAACTGGTCATCTTATCATGAGAAGGGTGTGTTGAATTCAGTAAGGGACCATGAAGAAGTGGAAATATGCATTCTGTTGCTGTGGAACAGTCTATGACATTGTATAACTGGTATTGAGAGTTTGATTTGCTTCCATAGTTAGGGGACCAGACAGGCGTTTCTGCGACCGCAGACGTGATTCTAGGATAGTATGTTGCCTCCCTGGTGCCAGGGTCAAGGATATCACTGAGTGGCTGCAGAACATCCTGAGGGGGAGGGTGAACAGCCAGAGGTCATAGTCCATATCGGTATCAACAACATAGGTAGAAAGAGAGATGAGATCCTGCAGGCAGATTTTAGGGAGCTAGGAAAGAGATTAAAAAGCAGGACCTCAAAAGGTATAATCTACAGATTACTCCCGGTGCCACGAGCTAGTGAATATAGAAATAGGAGGATAAAGTAGGTTATTACGTGGCTGGAGAGATGGTGCAGGAGGGAGGGCTTTAGATTCCTGGGACATTGGGACCGGTTCTGGGGAAGGTGGGACCTGTACAGGCCGGATGGATTGCACCTCAACAGAGCTGGCATCAATGTCCTCATGGGGTGCTGGGGGGTGGTTTGCTAGTGCTGTTGGGGAGGGTTTAAACTAATTTGGCAGGGGGATGGGCACCACGGTGTAGCATTAGAAATGAGAAACAAGGTGCATAAAGGATTGAGAGAGACAGATAGCACTAGAGCAAGAAATAGTACGGTATTAGGTGGAGTCAGACGAAGAAAGAATACAAGAAGGTCTAAGATAGGTTTACAGTGCATGTGTGTGAATGCACAAAGTGTGGTAAAGAAGGTTGGTGAGCTGCAGGTGCAAATAGACACATGGGAATATGATGTGGCAATAACGGAGACCTCTCCCAAAAAAGGGCAGGATTGGGTACTAAATATTCCTGGATATAAGGTGTTCAGGAAAGATGGGGAAGGAAAGAAAGCTGGTGGGGTGGCAGTATTGATTAAGGAGAATATTACAGTGCTGGAGAGAGAGGGTGTCCTAGAGGGGTCCAGGACAGAATCAATTTGGTTAGAGTTAAGAAACAATAGAGGTGCCATTATACTGTTACATGTGTTCTATAGGCCACCAACTAGTGGGAAGGATATAGAGGAGCAAATTTGCAGGGATATTACAGAGAGGTGCAAAAACTATAGAGTAGTGATGATGGGAGACTTCAACTATCCTAGTATAGACTGGGATAGTAATAGTGTAAAGGGCAAAGAGGGGGAAGAATTTCTGAAGTGTGTTCAAGAGAACTTTCTTGATCAGTATGTTTCTGGCCCAACGAGGAAGGAGGCATTGCTGGATCTGGTTCTATGGAATGAGGTGGGTCAAGTGGAGCAAGTGTCAGTAGGGGAACATTTAGGGAACAGTGATCATAGTATCATAAGGTTTAGATTAGCTATGGAAAAGGGCATGGAGCAATCTAGAGTAAAAATGCTTCATTGGAGGAAGGCCAGTTTGAGTGGGTTAAAAATGGATCTGGCCCAGGTAAATTGGAATCAAACATTGGCAGGCAAAACTGTAATTGAACAATGGGCTGCCTTTAAAGAGAAGGTGTTTCGAGGTACAGTCGAAGTACATTTCCATGAGGGAGAAAGGTAGGCCAAACAAAGTCAGAGCTCCGTGGATGATGAAATAGATAGAGAGTAACATGAAGCAGAAAAAGGGGGCGTATGACAGATGTCAAGTTGAGAATACAAGTGAGAACTAGGCTGAATATAGAAAGTTCAGAGGGGAAGTGAAAAAGGAAAGAAGAGGGGCAAAGAGAGAGTATGAGAATAGATTGGCAGCTAACATAAAAGGGAATCCAAAAGTCTTCTATAGGCATATAAATAGTAAACGGGTAGTAAGAGGAGGGGTGGGGCCAATTAAGGATCAAAATGGAGACCTATGCATGGAGGCAGAGGTACTAAATGAGTACTTTGCATCTGTCTTTTCCAAGGAAGAAGATGCTGCCAAAGTCATAGTGAAAGAGGTGGTAGTTGAGATACTGGATGGAATAAAAGTTGATAAAGAGGAGGTACTAGAAAGGCTGGCTGTTCTTAAAGTAGATAAGTCACCAGGACCAGATGGAATGCATCCGAGGATGCTGAGGGAAGTAAAGGTGGAAATTGCGGAAGTACTGGCCATAATCTTCCAATCCTCCTTGGATATGGGGCTAGTGCCAGAGGACTGGAGAATTGCAAATGTTATACCCTTGTTCAAAAAAAGGTTGTATGGATAAACCCAGCAACTACAGGCCAGTCAGTTTAACCTCTGTAGTGGGGAAGCTTTTAGAAACGATAATCCAGGACAAAATTGTCACTTGGACAAGTGTGGATTAATTAAGGAAAGCCAACATGGATTTGTTAAAGGCAAATATTGTTTAACTAACTTGATTGAGTTTTTTTAGTGAGGCAACAGAGAGGATTAATGAGGGCAATGCAGTTGATGTGGTGTACATGGACTTCCAAAAGGTGTTTGATAAAGTGCCACATAATAGGCTTGCCAGCAATGTTGAAGCCCATGGAATAAAAGGGAAAGTGGCAGCATGGATACAAAATTGAATAAGTGACAGGAAACGGAGTGTAGTGATGAACGGTTGTTTATCGGACTGGAGGAAGGTACACTGTGGGGTTCCCCAGGGATTGGTACATTGCTTTTCTTGATATATATTAATGACTTAGACTTGGGTGTACAGGGAACAATTTCAAAATTTGCAGATGACACAAAACTTGGAAGTACAGTGAACAGTGATGAGGATAGTGACAGACTTCAAGAGGACATGGACAGGCTGGTGGAATGGGCGGATACGTGGCAGATGAAATTTAATGCAGAAAAGTGCGAAGTGATACATTTTGGTAGGAAGAACGAGGAGAGGCACTAAAAACTAAAAGGGTACAATTCTAAAGGGGTGCATGAACAGAGAGACCTGGGGGTATATGTGCACAAATTGTTGAAGGTGGCAGGGCAGGTTGAGAAAGCAGTTAAAAAAGCATACGTTATCCTGGGCTTCATAAATAGAGGCATAGAGTACAAAAAAAGGGAGTTATGATGAACCTTTATAAAACGCTGGTTTGGCCTCAACTGGAGTATTGTCTCTAATTCTGGGCAGCGCACTTTAGGAAGGATGTGAAGGCCTTAGAGAGGGTGCAGAAAATATTTATAAGAATGGTTCCAGGGATGAGGGACTTCAGTCACGTGCACAGACTGGAGAAGCTGGGGTTGTTCTCCTTACAGCAGAGAAGGCGGAAAGGAAATTTGATAGAACTGTTCAAAATCATGAGGGTCTAGACACAGTAGATAGAGAGAAACTGTTCCCATTGGCGGAAGGGTCGAGAATCAAAGGATACAGATTTATGGTGATTGGCAGAAGTTCCAAAGGCTACATGAGGAAAAACTTTTTACGCAGTGAGTGGTTATGATCGGAAATGCACTGCCTGAAAGGGTGGTGGAGGCAGATTCAATCATGGCTTTCAAAAGGGAACTGGATAAGTACCTGAAGGAAGAAAATTTGCAGGGCTACGGGGAAAGGGCGGGTGAGTGGAACTAGCTGAAGTGCTCTTGCAGCGAGCTGGCATGGGCTCAACAGGCCAAATGGCCTCCTTCTGTGCTGTAACCATTCTATGATTCTAAGAGAAGATTATCACAAAATAAGTTTATGCATGACTTAATATATATTTGGAGCATAAGTATTAATAAAAATACATTGTGTATATTTAAGCCATTAGCTGTGATAACACTGGAAATTAGCTTATTCATGGTTGAACAAGATGATACCAGCAAAAATGTTTATGTATTAACATAACCATAGCTGTTTATAGCACAGAAGGAGATCATCTGGCCCATCAGGTCTGTGCTGGAGCTTGGTTAATCCCATTGCACAGCTTTCTCCCAATAGCCCTCTATCTTCCAGTTTCAAATGTTTATCCAATTCTTCCTTAAAACATGAAATAGTTTCTGCCTCGACCATGCAAAGCATTTCATGCTCCAACAATTCTCTGCATTTGAAATTTCTCCTAACCTCTCCCCTTAAACTGTTAGTACTGAGGTATCACATTTAAAATTGACACTGAGTCCCCTGCCCCCAACTAGCAGAAATAGTCTTTCCCAATTCACCTCAACAAACCCATTCATACTTTTTAAAATTCCTCTCTGTCTTCTTTGTTTGGGTAGGATTACTCCCACTACCTCAAGTCTCTCCTCTTAACCATACTTTCCCATTCCTGGCATTATCCTGGTGAAGCAATGCTGCATGCTCTTATAGATTAATATTTGATGTAGTTTTCCTGCCTTAAATAAATACTAGAATATTACATCAACAATGGCTTTATCCTCATTTCTTCTATGCATCTTTCTGATTAAACAAACAAAAAGTTGCTTTTCTCTGAGGGTACATTTACACACAATTTTTGCACGGATGCTATAGTTTCAAATCTGTCAGGCTCTGACCTGACTCTGGAGTGAAGGGGAGTGACACTCCCAGAGGTGATAGTCTCACACCACTATCAAGTGTTCAGGGGTTTGACAACTATAATTTAAATGTTTAGAGAGCAGGGAGCATACTCTGCTCACATTTACCACCAGGCATGTGGATGGCTCTCTCCTAAACAGCACAGTTAAAGGTCTAGCAAAGCAGAAGCCGAGCAATGTAAAGAGGATTCTGCCTGACTGGGACCCAAACTGCAGTCTGAGACTGGTACAGGTAGCTGCATTACAATGCATCACCGACACTCTTTAATATTTACATTAATGGATTGGCAAAACTACTTGAACAATCTACAGCACCCGGCCTCACCCTATATGAATCCAAGGTTAAATTCCTCCTCTATGCCGACGACCTGGTTCTGCTGTCACCAACTAAGGAGGGTCTACAGCAGAACCTGGACCTGCTGGAGTCGTACTGCCAGACTTGGGCCCTGACAATAAATCCCCAAAAAACCAAAGTCCTTGTGTTCCAGCAAAGATCCAAACAACATGGACCCACAATAAATTTCACAGTAGGAACAACCAAAATTGAACAAACCACTCACTACACATACTTGGGCTTAAAAATCAGTTCTACGGGAAACTTCAAACTGGCTGTGAATGAACTGAAAGAGAAAGCAAGAAGGGCTTTCTATGCCATCAAAAAATCAATCCAAATAGAAATCCCAATTAGCATTTGGCTCAAAATTTTCAAATCAGTAATTGAACCAATTACACTCTATGGCAGTGAGGTCTGGGGACCACTAACACAACAAGATTTTGCAAAATGGGACAAACACCCAATTGAGATCCTACATGCGGAATTCTGTAAAAGTATCCTCCGGACTCAAAGGAAAACAGTAAACAACGCATGCAGGGCGGAACTAGGCCAATACCCATTAATAATCACTATCCAAAAAAGAGCCACCAAATTTTGGAATCACCTACAAATGAGCAACCCCCAATGCTATCACTACGACGCCCTGAAATGCCAAGAGCTGACCATAAAGAAGAATACCCTCAGTCAACTAGTCCTGGGACTCAATAAAGTAACTAATAACAATACTAACAATAACCAGCCCCAGGACAGTGACAGGGTAACACAAAGAATTCGACCCAACACAATCGTCGCTAAGCAAAAGGAAAAATATCTGTCATATTGGGCAGAAACAACAAAAACCCAAAGCAAACTCAATTGCTACTTGGCCCTAAACAGACAATACAACATAGCTGATTACCTGACCATGGTAAAGGATAACAAACTGAGAAGAACCTTGACAAGGTACAGACTTAGCGAACATAGCCTAGCGATCGAAAAAGGCAGACACAGGCAGACCAGGCTGCCAAGAGAAGACAGGATATGCTCTCACTGCAGTCAGGGAGTAGTTGAGACAGAGATGCACTTCCTCACAGCCTGTGGAAAATATCAGGGAATCAGAGAGAATTTCTATCAAAAATTCTCACAAATATGCCCTGAATTCAGAAATCTGACTGACAACCAAAAACTCCCATTCCTACTGGGGGAGGAGAGAAGCTGTGTAACACTGGCGGCACACTATGTTACAGCCTGCCATGAACAGAGGGACAACCAGTAAACTAAGACAAGAGTATATATAAACAAGGCGAAAGTATATTTATAAACTCAGGGATATACCTGTTTATACACTGTATGAATGGAACCGCGTTTATGTGTTCAACCATAAATGTATTTTGATGCTTTGGCAACATAAGATGTACCTTATCATGCCAATAAAGCGATTTGTATTGTATTGTATTGTAGTGCTTCTCACTGGCTGAGAGAGGCTGCACTGAGTTTAGGAAGATTGACTAGGAAACATCCACATATCACAGTAGGGTCCAAGAAAAAGTGTGGCAATTGTCAGTAAGCCACAAATCAGTGCTTTAAACTTTTATAAAGATAAATTACAAAATTGTTAAAGATAGAGCGATTTATTTTTAAAGTATGGTCTTATTCTGGTGTATTCTTTTCATTGCGGATATTGCTTTACAAGTTAAGCTGTGCCTGTTTCCTGCAGAACTGAAGAAACATTTCAATCACAAAAAGCACTGTGCCAAAAATTCAAGCTAATCATGTTCAAGACAGTAACCTTAAGGCTATGTGCATTTTCCAGTTGAAAGCTAATTAATTAGGCTGACTCAACTGAAAAACAGAGTGGTACTATATGCAAATTATGTAACTGGCTCCAGCTTTGTCCTGCCTCTTACAGGTGTTCCGAAGGCTGATGACTGCTGCTAATTAAAATGAAGAATTCTTACATTTTGCTCATCAGAATAATCCACATGACAATTTTTGGCAACCATTAAAACTATGCAGCATCCAGATTGCCCACCAGGACTTCCACTTAGTGATGATAAATCTTGTTTTAGAGATGCCTGATTCCATTCAGATGGGAGTTTCAGCCACACAAAAGTAAACAACCATACATCAATAAAGGACCCTGTGGAGCACGCAACCATTATGTCATCACTCCAGCTGACATTAGAATGCTATGTCATTTCCTGGCCCACTGATATTTCATCATATTCAATTGCATGGAATAAACAACGTTTGCTGCAGTGCAAAACCTAACTTATAAAATATAGCAACAGACTCTTTTGCAAATATTAGCAGATCTCATGTGATGTTGCTCACAAGTCAGAGATTACGCAGTTGCTGAGGAATCCTGGGGTATGGAAGTGGAAGAGAGATGCGCACCTCCACTGAAAGAATTCAAAAGATCTCCTTAGAGATGAAGCAAGATTTCTTTGATTGGTTCCTGGGAAAACATGAATGAATATCCTTGCCCTTACTTCAGATGGATAAATCAATTTATTTTTGTCAAACATTTACCGTCTGTTTGTTTAAGCATCTTGAAATCTTAGGGTCAATTAAAAATTTTGGCACAAAACAAGGTGTTGGTGGGAAGAGTCATTTTGATGATGGGTCCTCATTTGCATGAATCCAACAAGCTGTGCGCACCAAAACTGCGCTGACGTAGTTCACCGGTTGCGATGGTGGGAAATCGGCCAGTTCCTATGCAGAGCTGGCCAACAGTCCAGGTCTGGGGGTGAGGTGACCCCGGAGGGGGCAATGCATGAGTCGGAGTACTTTGTGGGGCCAAGAAAAGCATTCTGCCCTCTTGAGCATTCCTGATTATAATCGCTCAACCATTGGTGGCTGTGCCTTCTGTTGCCTAGGCCCTAAGCTCTGGAATTCCCTGTCTAAACCTCTCCTCCTCGCTACCTCTCTTTCCTCCTTTAAAACGCTCCTTAAAACCTACCTCTTTGACCAAGCTTTTGGTCACCTGCCCTAATTTATCCGTATGTGGATTGGTGTCAAATTTTTTGTCTTAAAATACTCCTGTGCAGCATCTTGGGATGTTTTACTACGTTAAAGGCACTATATAAATACAAGTTGTTGTTGTTGTTTATATTAACAATTTTGTATCCTCTTTCTGAGCTCTAAGTGCAACAGAAGTAAAATAATCACAGCTGTTGTACCTAGTAAAAATGGCAAATTAAAACGTGCAAAGTTTCATTTGTCACCTAAGTAACTATTAGCTTAAAAAAACCTTGAATATGGAAAATTAAATTTTTTTCTGCAAAGGTACTTGAAAAATGTTGGAGTTCATGGGCGATTTTCCCCAGATACTTTAGACGCTAAAGAGCCTCCAAGGTGGCCAAGATGGAGTGTTAAGCTGCAATGCCGGTTTAGGCTGCTTTTAGCGCAAGGCACCATCTTGGTAAAGGAGTTGAAGCTTGCGCTAGAACAGTTGTTCGGAGGATCGTTAAGGGGGCTGATTGCCACTTAAATTGCCTGCTAGCGCTCATTAAAGAGGCTGCACAGCAATTTGGTGGCTAGCACTTGACTCAACGCCCTATCCTAACAGCGACCAGGTGATTTGGAGTAAACTAATTGTTGCAGAGGGTTTCTAGCGCTACTTAAAGGTACATCACCTTTTACTGTTCACGCCGTTGGAGGTTTGAAGAGGATTTTTGAAACACATCGGGACAGTTTGTCAAGACTTCATCAACACTATCAACATGTATTCCAGAAATTCTCTGATGACATCAACTAAAAAGAGTAAGTGCTGTGCTACTCCACCTTATTGGACACCTTATAGGATTCACCAGGAGAAAGGGAGTGCTTGGTCATCGGCATCTTGCCAGGGGACCCCCTTGGACTGCAGGAAAAATGGGAAGAGGACATGAGGTCAGGCAGAGCAGCACCAGCTGCTGCAGGAGAGGGGGACAGGGGACGAGGTGGTGTCCTTTCCCTCTCATGGTTACAGGACATCCATCCTCCTCTGGACCTCCTCCACCAGGACCTTCAGTGCTGCACCAGAGAACCTGTGCGACCTTTCACTTGGTCCCCGAGCCATCCTAAAACCAGCCACTGTGCATCAGCCAGCACTCTCCACACCTTCAGTGGAAGTGGATGCATGGAGCCCTCTCATACTGCTCCACAAAAATTGCATCTAATCAGCACTTGAGTGCTAACCCTGCAGGCCTCTATTTCAGCACCTCCAGGCAAGTTCAACTTATGGTGGTCAGCAATTAGGATCAAATTATGTGCTAAAACCAGACTTTCAAACAGGCATGTCTTATTAGCACATCACCCATGTAGCGCCTGTTTTCACCCGTTCATCAAAATAACCCTCTTCATGCTTTATCTTGATTTGATTTATAAAAATATAATCCAGTTACTTTCACTGCTCCTTAAAAGTGGTTTATCTGATGGACCGTGTCCTCTGCAATTTTCCATCTGGAAGGAAGGGCCATGCCCTGGAAGGAAATGGGAGGGAGCTTGATCTGGGAGTAGCTGTAGTGAATGGGGTGTGGGAACACAAGGGTCTTCGAATGTCCAGTGGGTTTAATGTACGCCATTTGGAGTAGGTAAGGAAACACGGGCTGGAAGTGCTCAGTCAGGCCAAAGTCATGCTGGGCAGGTGGGTGGGTGAAATAGGAAGCATCCAAAGTGGGTAACTGGACCAGCAGCATTCAGGGCAGCAAAAAGCACTCTGTGGGCAGGGGATCTTTACAACCCAGCCTGCTCTGACCAGAGTCATACTCGATACACCTCCTACCTCAAGGAATGAATTGTTCCTGCTGAATCCTCCCCCACCTGCTATTATTTCCTTTAGTTGTAGCAGAACTATGAGGCTGCATAATTCTTTTGTCCAAGTGGCAAATGTATTAATTTGTGATTCAACTTTAAGAAGAATACCAGGGGGAAAGATGAGGAATGTGGACCTCAGACTTTTAAACTGAAGGCCTGTGCATTGGGAGTAAAATAGAAACAGAAGTAATATTCTAAAGGGACAGTGAAAAGAGCAGCTATTTTCTTGTTTCTGGAACAGTAATTAAACACATGGATGCTTCATCAATAATCATAAATTGTATAAATAAACAGCCCTAGTATATGTAACATAGAGCACATTATGACAGCCACTGATTTACAGTGATTGAATGTCCAATTGCATTTTAATAACTGAATATATTGTTAGTGAATTTTCCTGAGAGAGATCCAATTCATCTTAAAGATAAACCATAAATACTTCAATTTAGAAAAGGCCAGCTAAGTATAACTGTACAAGGATGAGAATCCACTGGATCATGCATTGGGCCTGATCAATCTACTGCTCAAGTATAGATTGTGTGTCCAGACTACATACTTCAAGAAATAGAACATGTACTTTTCCTATATTCTTAAATCAACAAAACTTACAGAAATATAAGAAAATTTGGCTTTAAAAAATACATAAATGAATCCTGCTAATTATGAATAATGACCATTATGATTGACATAGACCTGTGACCAGAACATGCTGCTACTTTTATTGTGATCATACCCATATACTTATGGCTGCAGAAACCCTGTTAATCATAGAATAGTACAGCACAGAAGGAGGCCATTCAGCCCATCGAGTCTGTGCCAGCTCTTTCGAAGAACAACCAGTTAGTCCCCCTCCCCTGTTCTTTCCCCTTATCCCTGCAATTTTTTCTTCTGTGGCAGGTATTCAAGTTAAAAATTTGTATCCAGCCAGTCTCATTTAACAAGTCAAGAATCCAGAACCAAACATAGGATACTGCATGTTGCATAAGTAAGTAAATTTGCCAAAATGTTTATTTTGTTTCCTATAATGTACAAATCTGTTTACTATATTTTTTAATTGAAACAAGAATATTAAAACTAATGAATAAACACCAGCTAGTAGGACATGATGCTAACATTCAGGGGGTGATTTTGCCAGCCCTGGGGAGGCAGGTATGGAGGCGGGACTGCCGGGAAAATGGCAGAAACTGGGAGCAGGTACCGAACCCACTCCCAACCCGCCTCCATGCCATCTACCTGGGAGGCGGGTCCCCGACTCGCGCAGGGACCCACCTCCTTGAGGTGGGAAGGGGATTACAGCCAATTAACTGCCTGTTAACAGGTAGTTAACGGGCAGTTTTTGACAGAGATTGTCAGTGTTTGACAGCTTCTCAAAGCTGTTAAACGCTGACAATTCATCTGTCAAAACATTTTTGACAGATGAAATGCCATACGCTGACGTCCTCTGTCACCAGCTTTCCCTTAATTGGCCTGCTAAACTCGCAGGGCGGGCTTAACAAGGTCAATCAAAGGAAAATAGCGTGGGTTGGCCGGATGTCGTTGGGGGCGGGACTGAAATCAGACAACCAGCAGTCCCATCCCCAACATGCCCCCATTGACAAAATCAAGACCTCAGTGTCTAAAAACATTCGACAGATCACCGAAATTCATATAAAATAGAATGATCCCATTTGCTAATGGTTTAGACTGGAAACATTGACTACTGCTTCTGAAATAGCTTCTTTGTGGAAATCACATATAAAATGCTATCATGCGAGCACTATTATAGGAAGTATTATAGGGAGTATATATTTGGTTTATCTTCATGAATCAGGAACACTGATATTATATAAGGAATCAAGTTCATCATAGAAGGTTGACGTCTTATATAAAAAAAGGTTCAAGATACAGAAGTTGCAAAAGTCAAAGGGGGAAAATTGGGGCGCCATTATCGGCCATGCGCAAAGTTTAGCGCCTGGCGCTAATTATCACCTCCAATGGCAAACTTGGCTCTTATCGCCCCTGGAGGTGATTGGAGCACTAAATCAGGTGCTTCACACCTGTCTTAAGGTGCAAAGGCCGAGTAGCGAGGCACTACCTCAGAGCGCTGGCGAAGCAAGGAAGGACAAATCAAAATGAACCTGCAAAGTGCTGCTCACTACCCAAAACCCCTTCACACAGCGTTGAATCTCTCCAGAAGTCTGTCTGTCTGTCTATCTCTCAGAATGCGTGGTGCAAAAATGTCACCAACAAAAAAAGGCAGGAAGCGGTCACCTTTAAATAGCGCTCCCCTAGTCCCTTTCTGACTGCAAAACGCTCCCCTCAACCTCTCATTGCTAGCGGCAGGCGGTAAGGCAGGGGGCGCCACTCGATATCCAGTCCCGGGCGCTACCAGGGCGTTGCGCACTCGACTGACGTCATGATCTGCTGGCGCAGGAGATCGTGGCGGTAGCGTTTAGCGCCACCGCAAAATGTCTAGTTAATTTCATGAGCGGCGCAAATATTGCCGCACCCGGGTGCTAGTTGCTTTGCGCCCCATTAGCGCCCTCTTAAGGCGCTAACGGGAGGCGCAAACAACTGAATTTTTCCCCCATAATGTTAGGAGTCTGAACACACGACCACTAAAATACACTGCTGCATGAAAGTGACCATTTAATCTTGATTTTAAATAGCAGTTGTTAAGAACCTGATATATTAGCTTCTTTATACAGATAAACAGAGTGTGTGCAGTGGATCCTTTACATTTGTGACCCAACCAAATAACATGTGAAAAGGAGAACTTGTGAAGGAATGAGCCATACCTATTCAGAAAAATACACCGTTCTATGAAAGAATTCTGACTTTATTAAAACACGACAAACTAGGTCTGGAAATCTGGAAGCCTCAACAATGGAGAAGCTGTGAACAGCATTCAGGCTATTGAGATAAGATAAGTTGTTGACACTGAATCAATAGCCTTGTTGAAGCAGAAGGTTAAAGGTTCCCGACGTCTGAATCTTTGGAAAAAAGACAATGGTACACCCTGTTAAGGTGTTCTAAATTACACTTCGTAAACAGGCACATAAAAGAAGAAGCATATGCCTTTGTAAAAATTACATCAAGTAAAAGAAACACCTGCCGTCAAATCGTTTTTATGTTAAACTTAGGACACCTACAGAGGGGAGACATGAGTCTGTGTTACAACCAGCTGAGGTGATCAAGAATTGAATAGATCATCCTAGTTAAGGTGTTCTAAATGCAAAAGACACAAATGGAAGACCTTGGTAAAAATGACATCAAATAGATACACCTGCTGTTACACTGTTTTTTTATGGTGAGCTTAAGACACCTACACAGGAGACATGATTCTTAATGCTACCAGCTGAACTGACTGTAAGAATAGCTGGGGTCAGCAGAAAAATGACTAGAGATAATTAGCTTACATCAGCAGAAAACTTCGAAGGAAATACCACTGAAAAAGGATATAAATATTGAACTTTCAAATGGGATGATAGACTCGCTGTAAAGGGGCAAAGCAATTCTCGGCTTCAGAGGCAGGCTCTGTAAGTCTACACCTCTTTGTACCTCGGGTATCAAAGGTATTTGATTTTGGTGGATATCTTGGAAGAAGACTAAGAACTGTAAAACTGTAGAGAAGTTAAGATCTCTAATAAGAATTGTAAAGCTTATTCTTTTTGGAACTGTTAATGTTGCAATTGAAACACCTACTGTAATTACATGTCGGTTCTTTAATAAATCTATATATTTTTAGAATTGTCTCACATAATACTTCTGTATCAAACTCGCGAACTCAATCTCTGTACGCTCCTTGGTGAGGAGTTGCAGAATTCTGAAGGAGTTTTCCAGACCCTCATAATATCTGGAACGTTACAGTCTAACTAAACTTATTAAAAGTGCTATCTGGAGGACGGTAACACTTTCAGGTTGTTCCTTTCCTTTAGGGAGAGATAGTCTGGACCTTTAGACCTAATTAAGCGTCTTTAGGATTCGGCTACCTCACACTTTAGTTGAAAGTGAACGTCTGGGGAATACACCTGATCTGGGGTAGCCCTAAAGGGGCTAGTACTAGTAATTATCCCTTCAAACTCATAACTGCAGAATAGTGACTCATCATATACAAATCTTACTATGCAGTAATTTGTTTTGTTTCCTATCTCTATTTGGCTGTGTGATGTGAATTTTTTTCTGACTGCCAGAATTTCTTTCTTCACCTTTCTAATGATTGCCACATGCTATGTGAGGTCTGTGGCCAAGAGAGCAGACAGGCAACCTGTTCCCAGGTCTCTGCCGGTGCCCCTTTGAAAACCGGCCTATGTGGTTAATACAGCCCGCCCATCATCTCCTTCCAAACCACAAGAGTCATGTGGGAATATGCACTCCAATCCTGAACATTGTAGAACTCATTGCAGCAGGTATTCAAGTTAAAAATTTGTATCCAGGCAGTCTTAGTTAACAAGTCAAGAATCCAGAACCAAACACAGGATATTGTATGCCACATAAGCTAATTTGCCAAAATATTTATTTTATTTCCTATAATGTACAAATCTGTTTACTAGGTTTCCAAATAAAACAAGAATATTAAAACTAATGAATAAACACCAGCTAGTATGACATGATGTTGACATTCAGTGTCTAAAAACATTAGGCAGGTCACTGACATTCATATAAAATAGAATGATCCCATTTACTAGCAGTTTAGGCTGGAAAAAAATGACTACTGCTTTTGAAATAGCTTGAGTTAAAAGCTTCAGGAGCTGTGCTACATTGGGAACTGTGACCCATGCACTTTTCCTGTTTTGCAGCAGTGCTATAATTCCCATTAGGATTGTATCACAGAAATTTATTTTTGGATTGCACAAAAGCAGAGAAACTGGTTAGCTACATGTTATTTTTTTTCTGAAAACCTATGTCAGACCATAAGACTAGATTTGATGCCCTGCTTTTTTTCAACGATGTGATGTGCTGTCTATTCCTTGCTCTCTCCCCCACTGCTATCGTCAAAGGTTCTGTAAGATTAGCTTGCCCGGTCTCAAAAATTCTTAGCACGGGTCTCATTCACTTACCATGGCAGGCTCCATCAACTTCCTCATAGCCAATGCTGCAGACACATCTTCCCAAAGGAACCAACCAGTCTCCATCTGCACCACAGTAAAGTTTTGGTGTATCTTTCTCCTCTGCATTCTTTACACAGGAACCTCGAACTTCCACAAGGGACGAAGAATCAACTCTGGGGATTGTGTCAGGAAACATTGCCAAGTTGCGGAAAGTAAATGGGCATTTTTTATAGTACACACGCACAGAGACAAGAGCAATGCAAGCTCCAATATCCTGAAAGGCAAGGTAAAATCCCTTTTTGGTTATTGGCCCAACCTCACGGATCTCAGTGTTCAGTTTAAGTATACGATCTCCTAGGTCCATCTGAGTAAAACTCTCATCAGCTGCAATTGTATCAATTTTAGTATATTGATTTTGTTTGAATTTAACTCCATGAGACTCATTTGATTCCATGTAATATAGATTGAATGTTTCTTTGCAGGTTCCCAGAACCCAGGGAATGCTGTTGCAGTCCCTCAGGGTGAACTTTAATTCAACATACACTTTCTGAGCTGCCTCACGGGAAATCCAGTTAGTCCGCAGCCAGTTGTTTTGATTTGGTTCCATCACATTGCAGACCTGGTAGGTGTGGATGGGTCTGTTGTGTTCGTCCATTTCTGGGATAGCATCCCACTGCAAAACAAAAAAGGAAAATCAAATTAAGAAACTGAGCAACTCTGGATTCAGTTGAACTGTAGTCCACGATCATAATCTAAAGGAAAAATATATAGGGGCAGAATTTGCAGTGGGTATGACGGTATAATCTCAGAGTATGCCATCATACTGCCTTTGAAATGGACAGCAAGTTTGGGATTTCCGCATGCGCTTGCACATGCGCTAAATCCCGAACTTGCGATCGGTCAAGTTCCGACTTGACAGATCATCCACTCCGAATGTATTATCCATATTGCTGGTGCAAAGTTGGGCTAATTGCCCACCAACTGCCCCACAATTACACATGAAAACTTTACAGCTGGTGCAAACAGGTGCAGGAGCCTGTTTGCATAGCGTAAGGGGACACCCGTCATGATAAAAAATCTTCATCTGATGCTTTTCTGTTTAAGTTACTATAAATATGTTTGCCCTTTATACTGAGCCTGCCTGAGGGATTATCAAACCTCCAAAAGTTCAGTTGAATATTATCTAAATGTACATCTCTGCTTGAATAAAGTAGTTAAGCAGCCTATAGTGTAGTGCGATTGCTTCTGGTCTATTAATAATTTTTCCCAAAATTCATTTCTAATTCTAAAAATGTAAATCCAGAATGGGGTTGAAGAAGAGTCCTTCTGTTTTCTGATCGGAGCACCGGCCCACGTGATCCCAGCTACGCTTACGCGCACGTTGTGCCCGAGATCCATGGGCCACTACGCTGTTTAAAGAGGTGGGGCAGGCCCAGGCAAGCACGACTGGACAGCACGAGTGCCGAAATTGGGCAATTTTTATATTGTAACCTTAGAATAGAAAAGGTGTTCAAATTTAATATATTTAAAATAAATATTGCTAAGTAAATAATTGTGATTGAGTTTACACAGCAAAATTCATTATAAATGTAGACACAGGAATTTATAATGGAAAAAGTTAACAGAAAGTATGACAAAAACAACAGGATGTCACGTTGTGCAGATGCAAGATTGTTCATTACACATACTTATATTAATACTGAATTTTATTAACTGGACAATTATACCATACATTTTGCACTGTTATTAAACAGTCTCAGCTTTTATATTGACATAAACTGTGTAGTGTAACTGGTGGCAATGCAAAATGTTCATGTTACCAGAGAACAAGTTAGCTCGTTGTTAACATTTAAATTTAACCTACGTTCAGATATGTGCAGATCTCTGTTTACCTTGGCCAGGGAGTGATACAGAGCCAACAGTGTAACTCAAAGCCCCTAAATATACCCCTAAACAGGTACTTGTTTCAAACCTGTCCTTGTATAGCAATTCTAATAAGCACTCTTTTAGTAATTAATTCTTATGTACATTGGAACAATCAAATCTGGAATAGCCACAGGTACACAAACATGGCAACAGTTTCAAATTTATTCACTCCATGAAAAAGTTGGATTTATGTCGCTGAATGAATGAATTTCTTGACAATATTTTACATTTTTCTATTTAAAATTATGGGCTGATTTAACCCTCTCTGCCTTGGTGGACAGCTAAAGATAAACAAGGTTACTTACCTAAACTGCAGCCACCCGAACTCAAGTTTAACCTGCTGAACTGCGCAGGCGACAGGACACCTACTCAAAGCCAACGGGGCCCTTTTTTGTATATGTACTGTGGGTATCAATAACACCAGGAGTGCACCTCCAGACCCACAAGGAAAGCTCAGGCCTCCCTGCCACAGACCTCTCCCCCCACCCCTCCCAGGACAGCCCCAGCAGCTGATCCCGCCACTTATTTGATCTTGGTGGGATAACTCTGGGACATATGATTTTCCGACCATTCCTGACGGAATGGTTCGGAAGTCTATCGGCGGGATTTAAATGAGGCCCAGACATTAAAATACCCTGAGCTTCTTTTCTGGAGCAGCAGGTGAGTGTCTAACTCGCAAAACTGCTCACTTGGTGCTGAAAACTGTCCCAAGTTAGAATCGGGCCATGTATTTTACAAATGTTTCAGCTTCCCGACTATTAGAAGAAATATGGTCCTGTAATAAGAATTCCCTTCTTCCATTTAACTATGCAATCTGACAACTTGTCAAACTTCTCATTAAGGCAGTTCATAAAAATAGAATTGCATATAATTTTACATGATCCATAGGTTAGTATTAAATAATATATTACAAGCATAAGTATCTTACATTTTACATCCTAGTTTAAGAATTTCAACAAAATCACAACTATCCATTTCAACTCCTGTCACCTCTATTCCTTATTCTATTAATCTCCCCAGCTGTGCACTCGGACTGAATCTAGTGGTGTGCAGCCTCAATGTTCTGTTCAATCTTCAGCTAAGTTTTGTACCCAACATCTAGTTTGTCACCGCAACTGCATTTTTCCAGCTTCAGCTTATACTTCGACCTCAGACTCCTATTGCTTCACTCCTCAGTTACCAAAATCTTGAACCACATTTTTTAATTGCCGGTGGATTGATCTCTCAAACGGTCTCCGAGCTGGCTTCCCCATCTGCATCCTTCACAAACGACACCTATTCCAGAACTCTGCAGCCCAAATATTATCCCACACACCCACATCCCTCATCCTTCCCAAGCTCCACTGCCACCTTGTGCCCCGCCCAGTTCATTTCAAAAGGCCCTCGTGCTACTTTTAAAATCCTTCCACGGCCTTGTTCTGTACTGATTGAGTAATCTTCTCTACCACCTGTTCCAGTCAGCACCCTCCAAGCCTCTGACTTCACACTGCTGTCTCTTCCCCGTTCCCCATTTTGTTTCTTTCAAAGTCATTTTTGTCACTACGCTCCTGCTCTCTGGAATGCTCTCTGAAAACCACTTTTCTTTGCTGCATCTCTCCCTGCTTTCACAAACCTCTTAAAACCCATATCTTTGAATAGCTTCAGCCTCTCCTCCCCTGAACTGTCCCTTTTCCCTTCTCGATGTCCACCTTTATCTCTGTTAAAAAAAAGTGTTTTTTTATATATAATTATATAAGTTATCATTGCTCTCTCACTGCAACTGAGTGCAGACTGACTGACATTCTTACTTCAGTAGATATAGTATCGTGGTGCCAAAAATTATTTATTCATTGCAGCACTTCAAGGGCTTAAAATGTTACGTTAGATCAAGGCCAAGGCAAGAGAGAATTTGTGATCAGGACAAATAGATTCGATGCCAGCTAGCAATGGGAGTGGGGAGACAGGTAAGTGATATCATCATTGGAACAGAGATATCAAGGCACCTAGGCTGGGGGACATTGTACCATAGGCAGATGCTGGATATGGAGCATTGGGAATGAGAGATCTCCTGGGGGCAGGGAGAAGAGAGGAGAAACTGGGTTCTGGTTTGAGCCTCACTGTAACTATTAAAATTTTGACACTTGCAGACTTTGTAGATTTCCTAAAAGATATGGATTGCAATTATAGGGATGGGCACCAGCATATAGGAGTAGAAAAGAGGAATAAGGTGCATAAAAGAGTGAGTGTGTTGGATAGTATTAGAGAAGATAGTATTAGAAGCGGTAGTAGTACCATATTAGAAATGGCTGAGCGCACTGGATACAGCAAAGGCTATGGGCCCCGACAACATCCTAGCTATCGTGCTGAAGACTTGTGCTCCAGAACTAGCCGCGCCTCTAGCCAAGCTGTTCCAGTACAGCTATAACACTGGCATCTATCCGACAATGTGGAAAAGTGCCCAGGTATGTCCTGTCCACAAAAAGCAGGACAAATCCAAACAGGCCAATTACTGCCCCATCAGTCTACTCTCAATCATCAGCAAAGTGATGGAAGGTGTCATCGACAGTGCTATCAAGCGACACTTACTCACCAATAACCTGCTCACTGATGCCCAAGTTTGGGATTCGCCAAGACCGCTTGGCTCCTGACCTCATTACAACCTTGGTCCAAACATGGACAAAGGAGCTGAATTCCAGAGGTGAGGTGAGAGTGACTGCCCTTGACATCAAGGTAGCATTTGACAGAGTGTGGGATCAAGGAGCCCTAGTAAAACTGGTCAATGGGAATCAGGGGGAAAACGCTCCACTGGTTGGAGTCATACCTTGCACAAAGGGAGATGGTTGTGGTGGTTGAAGGTCAATCATCACAGCCCCAGGACATTGCTGCAGGAGTTCCTCAGGGCAGTGTCCTCGGCCTAACCATCTTCAGCTGCTTCATCAATGACCTTCCCTCCAACATAAGGTCAGAAATGGGGAAGTTCGCTGATGACTACACATTGTTCAGCACCATTCACAACTCCTCAGATAATGAAGTAGTCCATGCCCGCATGCAACAAGAACTGGACGACGTTCAGGCTTGGGCTGATAAGTGGCAGGTAACATTCGCGCCACAGAAGTGCCAGGTAATGACCATCACCAACAAGCAAGAGTCTAACCACCTCCCCGTGACATTCAGCAGCATTACCATCGCCATATCCCCCACCATCAACATCCTAGGGGTCACCATTGACCAGAAACTAAACTGGACCAGCCACATAAATACTGTGGCAACAAGAGCAGGTCAGAGGTTAGGTATTCTGCGGCTACCTCACCACCACTTCTCTCGACCCCCTCCACTGTCTCTAAATTGTCAGACTGCTCGTCAGCCATCCAGTTCTGGATGAGCAGAAATTTTCTCCAATTAAATATTTGGAAGACCGAAGCCATTGTTTTTGGTCCCCGCCACAAACTCCGTTCCCTAGCCACTGATTCTATCCCTCTCCCTAACATCTGTCTGAGGCTGAACCACAGTGTTCGCAACTTTGGTGTCATATTTGACCCTGAAATAAGCTTCCGACCACATATCCACAGCATAAATAAGACCGCCTATTTTTACCTCTGTAACATCGCCCGTCTCTGCCCTTGCCTCAGCTCATCCACTGCTGAAACCCTCAACCATGCCTCTGTTACCTCTAGAAGTAAACTTGAGGTCATCCAAAACTCGGCTGCCCATGTCCTAACTCGCACCAAGTCCCGTTCACCCATCACCCCTGTGCTCGCTGACCTACATTTGCTCCTACATAAGCATCGTCTCGATTTCAAAATTCTCATAGTTTTCAAATCCCTCCACGGTCTCGCCCCTCCCTATTTCTGTAATCTCCTTCAGTCGCACAACCCTCAGAGATATCGGTGCTCCTCTAATTCTGCCCTCTTGCGCATCCCTGATTATGATCGCTCAACACTTGGTGGCCGTGCCTTCTGTTGCCTAGGGCCTAAGCTCTGGAATTCCCTGCCTAATCCTGTCCGCCTGGCTACCTCTTTCCTCCTTTAAGATGCGCCTTAAAACCTACCTCTTTGACCAAGCTTTTGGTCATCTGCCCTAATTTCCCCTTGTGGCTCAGTGTAAACATTTTTGTTTTTTAATACTCCTGTGAAGTGATGTGGGACATTTTACTACGTTAAAGGCGCTATATAAATACAAGTTGTTGTTGGCAGTCATTCAAACAGTCTTCCATTTTTACTGTGGTGTACAAAAAGGATGCTGGTTTGTTATATAGGAATTCCTTCAGTTTTTTGTGTTACTGAAAGATCAGTTTTCAGTACTGGAGGGCCAGAAAACTCGACCATTAAGTTAGCCAACAGTTTTACTATTGAACTAACTCCTGAGCTGCAACTTGTGACAAGAAAAAAAAAATATTGACCCTCATCACTGGATATAACTGTAATTAACTGCTATATAGGAAATGCTTACTATATCGGCAATCATTTCTACTGTAGAATTCAAGAATAGCATAATTAGCTATGGATTACTCTTGTTAACAAGGAGCGCTGCCAAACATTTTAACAGCAATTACAAGCAACAAACTGTAATTAAAATCTGACTAAACACTGGGTTACTTAATTTTATATGTACAGGATACTTGGTTCCCTTTTAGTTTGCCAAAATTAAATTCCTGTAAAGAACATGTTTCATGTCAAAATGTGCAATTTACATCTCCAGTATCAGATATGCACTGTGATGGCTGCAGCTCCAATTTCACACCATCATTATTTGGTTTTACTTTTATTATTAGTGAGAACATCTCACCTGTGCCCTCTAATGACCATAACATGATGCTGGCATTTTAACAGATAAAAGCCAAGGGAAAAGTGTGTTCTCAAATAGTGAGTTCTAATTTATTAAATTGTAGATATGTATGTGGAAAGGTATTGTTGGTTTTTGATCTCTATGTGAACGAGCGATACAAACCAGCTCACGATCGCACACATGTATAATTCAACCCAATCTATTAATTACTCTGTAATGAAAAGCTTCTGACTACAGACAAATATCCTGAAAATATTACTGATATGTAACAAAATGCTTGAAGTTTGTAACACTATCCAAAACCCCACTGTTAAAAAAAATTACTCTGCATACATTAGATCCTTTATTGACCTGCATTTTCTAAAAGTTCTATCCTTCCTGTGTCAGAAAGCTTGATCTTCTCTGCACTGGAAAGTGCTAATGGTTTTACTGAAATTTTGCACTTCAATGTCAGCTGTTTATTGTGAAGTAGCAAACTATGAAGTTGTTACAGGAAACTTTGTGTTATCCGGAGGCTAAATGTCCGGCAAGCTCGAGCCACCGGCAAAAATCAGGAGCCGTTTTGTTCGGTTTTTTTTCTTCTCGTGGCTTTTTTTTCCAACAGTCAGGCTCTGCAAAGTCTCTGTAGCTTAGCAACAGCTTCAGAGAGACGCTTCCAAGGTACGGGCCAACTGTTTAGAAGCTGTTGCTAAGCAACAGTGTTTGTTGTCAGATACGGAGATGAAAAGCTCCGTATGCTTCAACATTAACGCTGGTGTGTCCGGCAGTTTTGAGGGAACGGCAACAGCTCGGTCCCGTCGGTGCCGGATAGCACAAAGTTTCCTGTACTTACAAATTTTGGGTCTGTATTAAATGTGTTCTTGGGTTCAGCATCGCCGGTCTCTCCCATAGGCGGATCCTGCATCCCATATGATCAAGAATGTACTTTTACTCCTCAATATCTAGTCACATGACAGCGTGCTGCAGGGGTTGTACCAATTAAACTCATTATGTCAGCTGGATACTGTAACTTTGAACACGCACTCGTGCGTTTCTCCTATGTTCTGAATGGCGAATCCCACTCTGGTGGGACAAGGCCAGTTGTAAACCAACAAGCTAATTTACGTTACATATATGTAACAGAACCAAATACATTTTTCAGTAAATGTCAATTTATTTCAAGGCTCCACGTAACACAGAAAACAACAAAACACCTTTTACCCATTAGCAAGCTAAATACATTTTGCTGACTACATTTGCTGGAATTGATCAGCACTAAACTTAAAAAGGGAGTTCTCACCCTTTCAGTCTGACTTCCATTCGTGATTAATGCAGACTGTTTCTGCTGATCAAAGACTTGACCTCCAATCCTTCCCCAGCTTTCTGGTGATTGGCTAGGGGACTGCCAGTAAAAGAAGTTACCACCCTGCTAGGTGAGGGCTTCTCTGGGGGCAACACCATACTGAGCTCACAAGAATATCGTTGCAAACCTATGGGCTTTCAGAACACAAGTTCTGTCTTGCTCTTCGCATGGTCACTATATATATTCCAAGATTAAACAAACAACTTTTAAAAGAAGAGAGAAATATTGTATTTAGCCTTTCCCCATGTCCAGTGCATGTAATGTATGCAGTTGATTCCTCTTGTTTTTAAGTTGTACCATTCTTCACCCTAGCCTTTCCCATCGTTATCTGTTCCCTCCCCCCATTTAAGTCTGTGTGCCCTGGCTCGGTTTGAAGCTGGCTTATCGGTTTATACTCTTCCGCAATTAATAAAGTATGAAACTAAAAAAAATAGGAAATAGTTAAAAGATTTCAGCAGCCAATTTAGAGATTTCAGGGTAATTTTACTTGTACATGTTTCAAAACACCCCAGAAGGAAGAGCGAGAGAGAAATAGAGGGAGCTAAGCAAACATGTTTAAAGAAAACAGTTCTTTGCAGCAACAAATCATGTTACTACCAGGTCATCAGTACCATTATGTTTATGTCTTAAGTGGCAGCGGTGTGAAAATTGTCTTAAATACAAGAAAATCGCAATGGCCATTGATTTTATTGGGGGTGGGGCTATGATAATTACCTGACTGTTTTCAGAGAGGGCAACGGTCGAGTGGCGCATGAACATATTGGCTCATATTTTGCAGTCAGCGATGAATGAACGGTGCTCGCCATTCATTACAGTTATAGCTGCTCACAAACTTTTCATGGGCTATTGAGCTGCAATTTACGGTCATCAGGTGTCTGAAACATCGCAACGCCCTCTACAGGGGATCTGGGACCTGTGTGACCAGGGAAAGCAACAGCGAGTCTCTTCAACCAATCAGATTGCAGAATCCTCACTGAGGCACGCAGAGTCTAAACCAAGAAGTGCAAGTTAGAATATTTACTTCAATGTAAAATCATGCACAGAATGCAAAATAAAGAGAGGGAAAAAAAGATGGGATTAAGCGAGGGAGACAAGAGACAGAAAGAAAAGGTAAAAAAAAAATGTAATTTTAAAGATTTTTTAGATCTCCAACAATAATTAAAATTTGAGAGTCCACACTTGCAAAAGTAAATTTTCAGTGCCAGAGAGGTAAATTCACTTACACTTGACCAGACAAGCCCTAACATTTTCTGGCATGTTTAGTGGGTAACTAGTGGGTAAGTACAGTAACTTCACGCCCTTACATGTATTTCAATGCCGAGTCTATCAGCGAGGTACCAGTGTAGCGAAGCTTCTGGAGAAGCTGGCTAAATCTGACAGAAACTTCCTGATTTTACTGCGCATGTGTGGACACCAGAAGTTGCTGTCCGATTGACTCCATAATAACGGTGAGCGCTGATAGCCTCACCGTTATTATTAATGCAAAATCCGGGCCATTGAGTGGCAGAATTAATGACGTAAGTCACTTACTCCGTAATTTCCTCTTTCTTTTGTGCCATTCAAGGGCCCCTATGCCCCAAGTGTGCCATGACAATAGCGCAAGTCCTCAGGAAAATCAGGGCCTTTATGTCATAGTCTTGTTAAGGTTAAATGCAAAAATATTTAGGTAAATACCTGCAGCAAATTCCTGGCATTTGTGCTGGGACTGTACGTTCTGCCTTCAAAGCACATATTTTCAATGGCCTATCTATCCACTGTAGATAATGTTGGCATTCTCCACCTTAAGGTTCTTCTGCTCATAAAGACATAAGAACATAAGAACATAAGAAATAGGAGCAGGAGTAGGCCAATCGGCCCCTCGAGCCTGCTCCGCCATTCAATAAGATCATGGCTGATCTGATCCTAACCGCCAATCCACTATCACAGAACCATCTCCTGAATCTAACAGAATTAGACACACGAAATAGGAGTAGGATCAGGCTACACGGCCCCTGGGCCCGCTCCGCTACCCACAGGGCCATGACCGATCCGAACCTAGACTCATGTCCAAATTCCTGCCCACTCCCCATAACCCTTAATTCCCTTTACTTCTAGGAAACTGTCTATTTCTGTTTTAAATTTATGTAATGATGTAGCTTCTACAGCTTTTTGGGGCAGCATATTCCATGGACCTACCACCCTCTGAGTGAAGTAGTTCCTCCTCATCTCAGTTTTGAAAGAGCAGCCCCTTATTCTAAGACTATGCCCCCTAGTTCTAGTTTCACCCATCATCGGGAACATCCTCCCCGCATCCACCTGATCAAGCCCCTTCACAATCTTATATGTTTCAATAAGATCGCCTCTCATTCTTCTGAACTCCAATGAGTAGAGTCCCAATCTACTCAACCTCTCCTCATATGTCCATCCCCTCATCCCTGGGATTAACCGAGTGAACCTTCTTTGTACTGACTCGAGAGCAAGTATGTCCTTTCTTAAGTATGGACACCAAAACTGTACGCAGTATTCCAGGTGCGGTCTCACCAATACCTTGTACAACTGAAGCAATACCTCCCTATTTTTATATTCTATCCCCCTAGCAATGAAAGCCAACATTCCATTGGCCTTCTTAATCACTTGCTGCAGCTGCATACTAACCTTTTGAGTTTCGTGCACCAGGACCCCCAGATCCCTTTGTACTTCAGTACTTTCCAGTTTCTTGCCATTAAGATAATAACTTGCTCTACGATTTTTCCTGCCAAAGTGCATAACCTCACACTTTCCAGTATTGTATTCCATCTGCCAAATCTCTGCCCACTTACTTAGCCTGTCTATGTCCCCTTGCAGGTTTTTTATGTCCTCCTCACTCACTACTTTCCCTCCCATCTTAGTATCATCTGCAAACTTTGATATGTTACACTTGGTCCCCCTCCTCCAAATCATTAATATAGATTGTAAAGAGTTGGGGACCCAGCACTGACCCCTGCGGAACACCACTAGTTACTGATTGCCAGTCTGAGAATGAACCATTTATCCCAACTCTCTGCCTTCTGTTAGATAGCCAATCCTCTATCCATGCCAGAATATTACCCCCAATCCCGTGATTTTTTATCTTAAGCAATAATCTTTTGTGTGGCACCTTGTCAAATGCCTTTTGGAAGTCTAAATACACTACGTCCACTGGTTCCCCTTTATCCACCCTATATGTTACTTCCTCAAAGAACTCCAGCAAATTTGTCAAACATGACTTCCCCTTCATAAAACCATGCTGACTTTGTCCTATTAAATTATGATTATCCAAATGTCCTGTTACTGTCTCCTTAATAATGGACTCCAAAATTTTACCTACCAGAGATGTTAGGCTAACCGGTCTATAGTTTCCAGCCTTCTGTCTACTGCCCTTTTTAAATAAGGGTGTTACATTAGACACTTTTATCTAGCAGCAAGGCAGTTAAACTGTTGAACTGTTAAACTGTTGACTCCGCATGTGTTGAATGTTACAGAGGCTTCATACTTTGCCAGTAGGAATTGTTTGCTGCAGCCAGAGATAGTTTTTAGATTTTTTTGTAGGTTTTTCTTATAATTTTGTGACGAGGTGGCCCATCAAGTGGTCTAGAGAAACATATCCAAAGTACATGCTAAGCAGATCTGAATATCAAATAGCCTGGGGGCCCAAATCCACAAACAAAAGGTTGTGGAATGAATATTGTAAGCACTCTGTTGGCGAGACAAGTCATCATGGGAAACATTTGATACTTTCACTTGAGGTGCAGCCTTGTTCTCACTCTCTATTTTATCATCAGATGAAAAAGGGCAAAATGTAACCTTGGTAATGGTTAAATAAGTTTAGGGCTCTGTTCTATATGATCCTGATATGTTTAAGTTAGAGCATTGTTGCTGTGGTCTGATATCTGTACAACGTCTGCGAGAGCCAGGCAGTGCCTGAAATGCAGCACAGCATGAAGAGGATATATCAATATTTTAAAAGCAATCAGCCAGGAGAAAGATTGATTCTATTGAAAGATAGATGTAATTTCAAAGGCACTCATTACAAAGGAAATAGTGATTCAGAAACCGAAACTACATATGGTGGTTTGCTATTAAACATCTCCACTTTAATACATAGAATGCTATAATTGAAATGGACTGCTTCTTGACCTCTTGAACATCACAATGCATATTTTAAGATTAGATATTTTACTTATCCTGTCTTGTTAATATGGCTTTATTTTTGCTAACACAATCAACAGCTGCTGCATCTAGGTTATAGTTTTTTTTAAATTTAATTTAGACTAGAAATGTAATCTCATTACTATTTTAAAACAAAATCACAAATACTTTATTTGCTCTCATCTACAATTCTTGGATTTAGACCCTGACATTTTTTAAGATGTTTAACTGTGGATCAAAGCTATGGAGCGTCAAAGATTAAAAAGCAAACACTTCTCGCTGTGGAAATGATTTACACTTGGAAAGCAGAGGTTAAAATCTGGTCTGATTTGTCGTCTGTCCTTAATTACAAAACACACCGATATAATAAGATGCTTTACATTTAATCCTGGTTAGATTTCCCAATATCTTTATTCACAGCCAAAATTAATGTACTCCTGAATACTTTAAAATAATTAAAAGCACTGATACAGAACATTATTATTATGACCCGGATTAGCTATCTGCTCAGATGTCCAGCTATCTTTACTTCACTGCCACATTCACCCCAACTGTATTTTTCCCTGGTGGGAACAAAGTGCATTGATTATACAAAACAATAACAAGAGAAAATACAAAGAAATATAAAATAGTAAAAAAAGATTTAATTTGAAAAAAAAGGTCTTCATTCAACTCCAATAAGAAATTAATTCACATTGAATCATAATTTCTCATTCTAAGTCTTTAAAATGAATGTGTTCTATTCACCTCATTAGGAAATGTTAATTTTATACCAGAGTCTGGGTCTATAAACTTATTGGATATGATTTCCATGGCAATTGCTACATATGATGTACAAGAGCGCACACACACACAAACACACACACTAATGACAAAAGTTCTATCCTCTTGACTGTGCCAATCAACCCTGAGCCCTCTCGATCCCAAGTCGCAATAACATCAAACATAAACTAATGTCTCCCTCAAACATAAAAATATTTCTCTGGGCCACAGCCACACTAAATTCTTTCTGGTCACATCTCCACAGTAGTTTTCATCTAGAGGATTCTGAAACATGAATAACCCGCCAAAAATTGAATTCTTACCAATTTACCAAAAAATGCCTCTTATAATCGCAAGTTTGGTTTTACAAAAAAAGTAAAACATAAATAATCTGCCCTTTCCAAGAAGGTGCAAAGAAAACAATAATTTTTAAACCTCAAACGAAAGCATGGGTCTGAGAAACCATACGGATAGTTCTCCTGTTAATGGAAACATGTGCTTCACACTACCTAAGAGGTCTTTAAAAATTATGAAAGGTTTTGATAGAGTAGACACAGAGAGAGTGTTTCCACTTATGGGGAAGAGCAAAACTAGAGGCCATCAATACAAGATAGTCACCAAGAAATCAAATAGGGAATTCAGAAGAAACTTCTTTACCCAAAGAGCAGTGAGAATGTGGAACTTGCTACCACAGGGAGTGGTTGAAGCGAATAGTGTAAATCCATTTAAGGGGAGGTTAGATAAGCATATGAGAGAGAAGGGAATAGAGGGTTATGCTGATAGAGTTAGATGAGGAACGATGGGAGGAGGCTCGAGTGAAGCATAAACGCCGGCAATGGACTGGTTGGGCCGACTGGCCTGTTTCTGTGCAGTATATCCTATGTTGTGGCAGAATCACTGAATGACTCCGGCTAACTGTATATAATTCTCTTTAACAATGTTCTAACACCAGCCTAAACCTGTACCATTGTGTTAGGCATTACTGTGTTTTGTATATAGAGTTTGCATGTACGGGGCATGGCCCCTTTAAGAGCGCGGGAAAATGCGGGCAAATGCAATGACGTCACGTCGCAAGCCACGGGACTGCCCAGTCAGTCCTCGTGGCATCTCCGTTGAGTAAAGACCTGTTTAATCGTTCTCCGGTGTCAATCTCAGTTATTCGTAGGAATTCGTTAATTCCTACAATGTAATCCTATGTAATTATTCAATCTCTGCAACTGTCAAAGTAGGCTGTTGGCATTTTAACTGCATCAGCAAATTTTATCAACCTGCTTTGTAAACCCTGATTACTATTAAAATTTAAACTAACTGAGAAGACAGCTGAAAAAAAATGACAGTTATAATGTAAACTAAAAGCAGATTAAGGTCGCGTGGCATAGATTTATCCAAAAGGCATACCAAGTGTGAAACACAGATGACTTTGTGACTCGTGCATTGCTCAGTTAGGTGCACTCATTAATCTACTCATTACTGTATTGATTGGATAGCATAAGGTGGAGCTGACAAAAGGCGATTCTGCACAACTAACTTATCACAAGATTTAGGCCAGGAATTTCCTCGGAGCTGCTCCTTCTCCACCACTGTAACTTCACCCATCATTCCTCATCTGTTTTTTTCATTATTTTAAACAATGCGCAATTATATAGCAGCCTTAGAATCAGAAAGGTCTCCCACAGCACATACAGATTGGATAAATGGGAAGGAACAGCAAGTCAGAAGGAGAACCAAAAAATTGAAAAGTCTGTAGGAGGCTTTTGAAAGCAGGGAGGAGATGTGACAAGCAAAACAAACACTGGCAACTGCAGATCCATTAGTCTTATTTGAATTCAATATAAAATAATGGAATTAATTATCAGGAATAAACTTCTGGATGATCTGTACAGACCAGTCACCATGGCTTTAGACAGGGAAGATTCGACCCGACCAATCTCCTTGATTTCTTTGAAAAAGGTGACTAACCAAATTGACTGTGGTAAATTAAATGAGATTGTGCACTTGGTTTTATCAAAAGTTCCACACAGGAGATTACTAATTAAACTCATGGCTTTGGGAGTTCAGGACACAATTTTGGTATGGTTAAAGGTGGAAAACAATGAGTCGTGGTTAGAAGGGTAATATCGGGTGTGGGGGGGGGGGTGAGGGGAGCATTAAGTGTTGTGCCCCTGGGTTCAGTGTTGGGACCAATACAGTTCCTAATTTACATCAATGACTTAATTTCAAAAACCCAATACAAATTTGCAGATACCACCAAACTTGGAGGGGCAGTGAAACTGAAGGAACCCAATTGAAGGAGAAACTATACAATGAGCGAAACAAAAAGTGAGTGACCAGTACAATGGCAGATGACATTTAATGTATACAAGTGTGAAGTATTGCACACATGGAGGAAAAATTGGAAAAATACATAATTAATGAACAATGCTAAAAGAGTTAAATATGAAGTTTAACAGACCAATGGGGAGAAATTTGGTGGCGCCCCCTTTGGGGCGCTAACTCCGCCAGGGCGCTACTTTTAGTGCCCGAAAAAGTTAGCACCCCTGCACCATAAATTCAGTGGTAGCGCCCCAAGCAGGAGGCGGGGTGCTACTGGAAGCGCTCCCCCTCCTTCCTGGGGCGCTACAAGTGAATATCGTGGCGCTACATGCAACAGCGCCGTGGTATTGCAGGCCTCCTCCCCTGATTAAAGGGCAGGAGCCTAGCGCTGCGTGCACTGGGGCCATGCTGGAACACCGGGGAGCGGAATGCCAGGAAAGCAGCCCAGCACTCAAGAGGAGCACCAGGTTAAGCGATCGCAGCCGGCACCCTGAATAAAAAAGGAGGGGGCAGGTGCTGGCAGGCGGCCCGACACCTGCCCTTTAACTTGCACCGCCATGGCTGCAAAAATGCCCCCTGACCCTGTCAGATATACCGAAGTTTGTGGCCGAGGTGCTGTGCATGCCAATGACATCATCACCAGCTACTGCCGCCGCTATCCTCCCGCTGAATTTTGCGGGAGGAGTTAGTGGCGCCATGCCCGGGCACTAGGGCAGTGTGTACAGTTGTTTCGGATTATGGGCACAGTGGCCTTCTTCATTTGTAAGTATCTTCTGATTTTGTGATGGCCACACTGGGCTCAAGCTGAGCTGGTAATCAGAGAGGTTGATGGAATTACCACTCCTAAATACATCAAGGAATACGTTTTAACGGAAAGAAAAAAAATGATTATGTTCTATTGCGCTGACCGATTACGCTGGTTCATTGAAGATTTTATGTTTGTGATTATGCAAATAAATTTTAGCAGAAACCTGAACTGTGCTGATTGCGCCCAAAGCGGAAACTCTATCCCCATGTTTCCAGGAAGTATAATTTAAGTTTATCCAGTCTCTCATCAGTTAAGTTCAAAGTGTCATCCTGAGAAATTGTCGCTGGACTTTCTCCAAGGCAAGTACATCTTGTCTAATGTGTAATAGCCAAAACTGAATACAACATTCCGAACAAGGGGTCATTTTCAACTTCCACAGGGGCAGAAGATTGTGGGTATTGTATTGAAGTCATGGAAAGCTAAATCAGGAAGGGTGTAGAATGGGCAGTTGGCCTCATACCAACCTTTTCACCACAGATGTTGAAAATGACCTCCAAGGTCCAGCTAACTTCTTTTCATTAATGGAAAAGTATCTGAGACTGTCCCCAATACTGCTGCTGCCTCCTCCACCCTGCTAATTCTGCTGCGGCTAGATCTCCCTTTCCTCAAGCTCACGGTTCATGAACAGATCATCCAGATTAATTACAGAAGGATCTAAGGTTATTGAACAGCCCATATGTAGCCAGTCCATATATGGAGTTACTCCATCATTAACTCCCCTGATCTCCACAACTGATGAGATCATTGAGCAGCCATATGGGGACAGTGGTCAATCTATATATGGAAATGTGTCCAAAATACTTATGGAATGGGGCCAGTCCAGTCATGGTGTCATTATGGAAAATGTTCTCAGTATACCTGCTATCCCAGGTTCCCTTTCTCCCACTGTTTAGTAAGCTGCTGCATCTTGAGGTCCAATCATTTTAAATTCCTGGCTCCCCCACCCTGTTCTACTTCCTGGCAGCTCCCCCATTGTACGCTGAATTGATTCTACCCCATCACTGTGCTCTGCTCCCCCCACCCTCAATCTCCGACTGTGCTCTTCTCTTCTGTGAGGACTGAGAGATTTGTTTGCTAACACCAGAAGGCGGCCTCACTCACTGGGGTGCTCTTGTTCGGATGTCATTGAACAAATCACACATGAACTTTTCAGCAGAGGTCACTGGATAGTGCTCAAGGCTGGTTTTTCTCTCTCTACTGAGGCCAATTGTGGCACCCATCTGCTGTGCCAGCTGAAACCAGCTAACTCAGTACATACCAGGGATCAAGACTCTGCAGAGAATAAACACAACCACTAATATTTTATTTTAAAAATAAATTCACAATAAAAGTAATAATTGTGCATTGATTGTATTCATGAACATTTCTTCCTTTGACTTTAATTCACATCACATAGATGTCAGTGGCAGTGCTTCAGTGCACATCTATTCAGACAGCCCGCCACGCTTGCTGGTAAAACACTTGGGGGGGGGGGGAAATTCAATGGGGCCCCCTTTGGGGCGCTAACGTCGCTGGGAAAGGTGAGCGCCCCTGCGCTGTAAATTCAGTAGTAGCGTCCCAAGCAGGAGGCGGGGTGCTACTGGAAAGCACGGTCATTGCAGGCCTCCTCCCCAATTAAAGGGGAGAGGCCTAGCGCTGTGTACACTGGGGCCCTGCTGGACCACCGGGGAGCGGGGTGCCAGGAAAACAGCCCGGCACTCAAGAGGAGAGCCAGCTAAGCGGTTGCGGCCGGCACCCCGCATACATTGGTAAGAAGGAGCAGGCCAAAAGAAAAATGGGCGCCCAGCACCTGCCCTTTAATTTGCGCTGCTGCTGCTGCCAAAACCCCCCCTGAACCGGTCGGACATATCGTTTGCGGCTGGGGCGCAAGTGGGGCGCTACCAGCTACCACCGCCGCTAACCTCCTGCTGAATTTCATGGGAGACGTTAGTGGCGCCGAGCCCCGTTAGCACCCCCTGGGGGCGCTAACAAAAGGTGCAATTCCGCCCCCCCCCCCCCTCCGCCTTGTGTGTTCTTATATTACTGCACTGGAACAATTTACATCATTAGAAGATGCTTTGGCATATGTTTGAGCTCAGAAACCCTTTAAAAAATTGTAGGTTAATGAAACCGAACGTATTACTGATGACATTTCAATTTTCCATTCAATGGTATATTGGTCACTGTGGCTGCATATATCAATTAAAATGTGAACCTCTTTTAACCAAGAACTGCATGAAGTAAATGGCCCAGAGAGTTAATTGACTTCTTGTTAACTTGCAGCTTAAACTGATTTTTCTGTATTTTCTCCTAATACCCAAGAGTTAAACAGTGCAATGTCTCACGTCCCAAAACTTGAATTTGAAATTACTTTAAGAGTACGGAGCATCCAAATTTAGGGGTCAAAAATAACTAAATATTAAAGAAAATTTGAATCATTGATGTTACTGAAGGCAACTAGGGAAGCATACAGATTTATATGGAAAGGAAAGCTATCACATGATTTTTTTTGTTGGCGAGGAAGAGGAAAGAAAATTGCGAGGCAGGTTACTGGTTTACACCAAGTTCTGCCTACATTTAGTTGATGAAGCTTAGATTGTGCCAAGGACGACAAAACTAATTGTCCTCCTGAAGTGACCATGGAAAGAAGTTCTCATTGGTAAGTGTCCAGAGCCCAACACAGATGAGCGTTTCTGTAAGCTTGTAGAATGTTTCGGCTGGTGCAATTAGGGTTCCACGCTGAAGGGATGGTTGAGACAGCATTGTCAAGACACAAAAGGAGTGTCTAGGATTGCCTCCAGCTGGCAATACTCTATGCCTAAGGGTTCTTGACATTTCCAGTAGATAGTATTTTTTTTAAAAAGCTTCCCCTCCAACGTCAAATCTGACTTATAAATGAAAGTTAGAAACAGTTAATCAGAGAAAATCTGTCCACGGTAAAATATTTCGTAGTTCATCGAAACATTAACACTAATAATCCCATCACGCTCAGCCTCAATCGTGCATTCAATCCGAGCAACAATCGATATTTTAAAAAGAGAGAAATGACAGAAAAAAACATATTTAAATACAGTTTCCAAAATGTTGACTTTTAACAGCTGCAATATTATCACTCTAGGATTGAGAAAAAAAACTGCATTTAACAATGTTAATTTTTAATTGTTACTTTTCATTGAGTAATGGGTTTTCAAATATGTACCTAATTTTAACATACAAATTGCAAAAAAAATTCTGTGCATTTTCAATTCTTTAACTGTATAATTTTGAGACAGTGTGAAAGAACCAACATTTATTTATTTCAGTCTTTTCTGGATAGACCAAATCTGATTAAACAAAGACATTGTAACATAAGTGCAATTTTGATGCTCTTTAGTTCCAAATTCAAGATCTTAAGTGTCATCAGTAGAGTTTTAGTTTAGTGAACAGTGTAATGTCTTCTCTTATTCTGAATAAAATTGCAAGCTTTCTATGTTCCTGTTATGGCTGCCATAGGAGAAATTAAATAAGTACATAAGAAATAGGAGCAGAAGTAGGCCATACAGGCCCTCGAGCCTGCACAGAATATTCTTTTGCAATTCTATGTTAAAATTGAGTACACATTTGAAAATCCATTACTCAATGAAAAGTAACAATTAAAAATAAACATTGTTAAATGCAGTTTTTTTTCTCTCAATCTTAGAGTGATAATATTATGGCTTTTTGAGCAGATTATTGAACATGATATATGGGGAATACTGAAGGCTGCAACCAGCTAGAATCATGTTAAGAGTTTACATCCAGGCAAGTTTATTAAAACAGTAGATTATTTATTTCTCAATTTTATCTCTTTTATTTTTGAAAAGCTATGAGATAATAGCACTTAAGCGGTGCAGCACATTGTCTTTTTAAGCATTGGAGCCATGGCTCACTCGAGCTCGGACTATTGTGATGAAAGTTTCCCTGGTTTGCTGATTAGAATGGTCCCACATATGTGAAATAAGTTTTGATAGTCTTAAATTGCCGCAGACCACAACACAAAATTGCCCTCAATTAGGCATGCTCACTCAAGGTCACAAATATGGCCGATAACAACAAAAACTTTTATTTATATAGCGCCTTTAACGTAGTAAAACATCCCAAGGTGCTACACAGGAGCATTATTTAAAAAAAATGACACAGCACACAAGGAGATATTAGGGCAGGTGACCAAACGCTTGGTCAAAGAGCTAGGTTTTAAGGAGTGTCTTAAAAGAGAAAAGAGAGGCGGAGAGGTTTAGGGAGGGAATTCCAGAGTTTAGGGCCTTGGCAGCTGAAGGCACAGCCACCAATGGTTGAGCAATTAAAATCAGGGATGCTCAAGAGGCCAGAATTGACGAGCGCAGAGATCTCGGAGGGTTGTGGGGCTGGACGAGATTACAGAGATAGGGAGGGGCGAGGACATGGAGGGATTTGAAAACAAGGATGGGAATTTTGAAATCGAGGTGTTGCTTAACTGGGAGCCAATGTAGGTCAGAGAGCACAGGGGTGCTGGGTGAATGGGACTTGGGTGCGAGTTAGGACACGGGCAGCAGAGCTTTGGATGACTTCAAGTGTACGGAGGGTAGAACATGGGAGGCCAGCCAGGAGTGTGTTGGAATAGTCAAGTCCGGAGGTAACAAAGGCATGGATGGGGGTTTCAGCAGCAGATGAACTGAGGTGGGGCAGAGTCGGGCGATGTTACGGAGGTGTGGTCAGCAGCTCATTTCAGGGTCAAATATGACACCAAGATTGCGAATAGTCTGGTTCAGCCTCAGACAGATGCTAGGGAGAGGGATGGAATTGGTGGATAGGGAACAGAGTTTGTGGTGGGGACCAAAGACAATGAGCTGGAAATTGCAGTAGGAGGCTTCCCGCAGGCAAATTCTTCCGAACCACAAGTAAACTCCACACCTTCGAAGACCTGCGCTCCTGGGCATGCAGGTGTATGCCTGCATAAAGGCCCATGTACCCCGGAGCGCATGTGGTTCGCAAGCGTCCCTGGGATCACGTGGGCCAGCCCAACCAATCACAAAGGGGGATTCCCATTATGCTTATGGGAATACCATTTATGTATGCAGTCCCCATAAGCATATAAGGAATCCTTTAAAAATCGCACTCACAACAATGAAATAAAAATAAGTTATCACATGGTCAAAATTAAATTTTTTGGAAAATAAATTTAAACATTTTTCAGGGGGCCAAAAATAACCTAAACTAATTTTAAAGGTTTCTGTATGGTTAAATCATTAAAAAAGTTAATATTTATTTAAACCCTTACCCTGGTAAAAGATGGCCTTCAGTGTGCTTTTACCAGGTGTAAGGGTTTTGTGAGCATTTGCTGGGCAAATAGCCCAACCCTGCGCCAGCGAATATCCATTTCCTGCGGATTCGTACGATCTGTCAAAATGAAACTTGACAAAGTTTTTGCGCATGTGGAAACCCGGAACCTGCGGGGCACTTATGACCGCATACCCGGTCATAGGCCCCGGAAAATCCGGGTCAATGGCTTCGGTCTTCCCAGCATTTAGCTGGAGGAAATTTCTGCTCATCCAGAACTGGATGTCAGACAAGCAATCTGACAATTTAGAGACTGTGGAGGGGTCAAGGGAAGTGGTGGTGAGGTAGCGCTGGGTGTCGTCAGCGTACCTATGGAAACTGACGCTGTGTTTTCGGATGATGTCACTGAAGAGCAGTATTTAGATGAGAAATAGGATGACACCAAGGATAGATCCTTGGGGGACACCAGAGGTAACGATGCAGGAGCGGGAAGTGAACTCATTGCAGGTGATACTCTGGCTACGATTAGATAGAAAAGAATGGAACCAGGTGAGTGCAGTCCCACCCAGCTGGACGACGGTGGTGAGACGCTGGAGGAGGATGGTGTGGTCAACCGTGTCAAAGGCTGCAGGCAAGTCAAGAAGGACGAGGAGGGATAGTTTACCTTTGTCACAGTCACAAAGGATGTCATTTGTGACTTTGATTGGAGCTGTTTCAGTACTGTGGCGGGGCAGAAACCTGATTGGAGGGATTCAAACATGGAGTTCAGGGAGAAATGGGCATGGATTTGGGAGCCGACAACAAGTTCAAGGACTTTAAAGAGGGAAGGGAGGTTGGAGATGGGGCAGTAGTTTGCAAGGATGGAGGAGTCACGGGTTGTTTTTTTGAGGAGAGGGGTGATGACGGCAGATTTGAAGGACAGTACCTGAGGAGAGAGAACCGTTAACAATATCCGCTAACATGGGAGCCAGAAAAGGAAGTTGGGCAGTCAGCAGTTTAGTGGGAATAGGGTTGAGGGAGCAGGAAGTGGGTCCCATGGACAAGATGAGCTCGGAGAGGGCATGAGGGGAGATCGGAGAGAGACTGGAAAAAGATGAGAGGTCAGGGCTGGGGCAGGGGTGGAATGAGGCTTGGGCGAAGGCACTGGGTCATTGCAGAGCAGATATTGTTACTATATACCTGGCTGTGGGGTATCTGACTTGGGAGTGCTCAGTGCAGAAAATGATACCTGGAGCCTATTCCATCAGCAGTGCCAACTCTGAAAATAACAATTCAGCAAATAAATGATTATTGAACTACTTGGTGTAAACTCTAATTTCCGTAATGCCATCTGAAATAGGGACAGACTGAGGAACCAACATGCCACTGTATGACAATGATGGGCATCAGATTATTCATATTTGGACATGGTATGCAACAGAAAGCCAAAATAGTGTTGATAAAGATAACTATATCATTTTTACTTATATATTTCTTTTCCACCCCTTTGTTTTGGGTCTTCCCTTTTCACCACCCCCCCCTTCCTTTTTTTCCTCTTTCCCACATGGCAGCTGTTTCTCATCCTGCCAGTACACGTCACACCTAATCTGAGCCGTCTTTGTCTCCTCTCTCCTATTACCATCTCGTCTGGTTTTGAATACCTCTTAATGTCTCTTTACTTCTCTTTTGTTCTATTGCAGCCCTGCCTTCGATCTATTTTATTTCCTTTCCAGTTTTGAAAAAGGGTTTCAACCCGAAACGTCGACTTTTAATTTCTCTCCACGGATGTTGCCTGGCCTGCTGAGTTTTTCCAGCATTTTCGGTTGTTATTAACTATATCAGCTGTTTGTCTTATAGTGACCACCACAGAAACTCGAAACTTTACAGTGTAGAAGACATTACTGGCAGGGTTAGCAGCACACTGAGAAACAGTTGCATTTACAATCTTTGATTCTCCAACTCTCTTGACTCATCTAACATCAGAACTGTAATCGCAAAGGAGCTATATCATGTTTTCTATGTACCATACTAAATATTTGAATAACCACGTGTGTGCGTGTAATATATATATATATCCATTTACGTCTTTCCTCCACACACACTCTTGTACAAATCTCTGCCCTCCATTCCCCAGCTTGTTGATCCATTCCATTCAGTCAATATGCCTACTTACTTCATTTCTACACCCCTCAAACTTCTGTTAATCTAGAATTATGTGCCAAGAAATCTCTCCTGCACACCCATCACCTGTGTCCTTGCCAAGCTGCACTAGCTTCCTGTGCCTTAGTGAATTGATTTCAAGATCCTTGTCTTCAAATATTTCCAAGATCCTACCACACTTTTATGAGTAACCCGATGTTCCAGTAGACAGCTTCCATTCCTCCATCTCTGGATTATTGCTTGTTCTGTAACCCTTTCAGGCCACTATTAAAGACTGATCTGTCAGACATCACACGCCTGCCCTCTGAAAATCTCTTCCACAAATACAAAATTTTCTAACTTTCTCCATCTTCAAAACTCTCCTAAAAATGTGTCCATCTTTGACAGCACTTTCAATCTCCTAACCCAAGTTCCCGCACTTCCTATTTGGTATTCATCTCTTCCCTGCATAAGGTGGCTCTTTTACAGGCAAGGAGCACTGTATAAAATTTAAGTTAAAACCTTTCGAGTAAATCCATCCTCCTCAATGCCCACTCCATCCCATAATCAGCAAGTCAGCTGACCTGTAGCTGACAGCACAGGAAGAAGAATATAATGGAATGAAAACCTCCAGCTTGGTGCAATTAGCATTACTGAGTGATTTTAGAAAGTGATGTGACAGAAATGGCACCGAGTGCCACTACAAACAAAACTGTTGAGAGTTAATTTGTCACTGGAACATGATGCAGTACCATTTTCGATGATCATAATTTACACCCGACAAAGATTTTGCATTCAATCAAGTGATCCTTTCTAGTTTTCTACAATTTCATGCAACTGCAAGTTCAATGCTCATGGTTCTTTTCACGAAGCTTCACATTTGACTCACTATATGTATCACACAAATTAAATCATTTGTTCATACATATAGGATATTGTATTGGAAGGTGCAATATGATAAATAATTCCCAAAGAGGTAGACTTGAAAGGCAAGACACAAGGTAACTGAAGCACTATATTACACAATACTCTATATTGTTCATAATGTTACAATAGTATTTTATATTGGTTTAGGTTAGATAGGGGGAGAAACTGGGTGAGTAGCGCCACTTGTTAGCGCCTAAAGAGGCAGTCAGTGGCTGTAGCGCCACTGGCTACGTCTCCCGCGATATTCAGCAGGGGCGCTAATGGTGGCGTTAGGCATTTGCGCTGCGCCGCCACCGATGACGTCATCGGTGTGCGCAGCGCCCCATTCGCGCCCCGTTCGCGATATTTGGTAGCGAACGCCACAGTTGCGCCGTTTGCTACCCACGCCCGGTTCACGGGGCCTTACTGTGCCGGCAGCGGCGCAAGTTAAGGTGGAGGTGCGGGGCGGCCGCCTTTTTTGGTGGCCGCCTGCTAGCACCTCCGTCCCCGGCCTCCTAACCACCCCCCCGCGGCATTGCCAGCTGTTTCCCCGAGAGCCCGGCACTTCTCCTTGGTGCCAGGCTCATTTGCCGGCACTCGCGAGCGGGGATCGTGCTGTTGCAGGCCCCTCCCCCTTAACAGTGGGAGGAAGGCCTGCAGTACCACAGCGTGCCATGCCGCTGCGGCACGTTGCGCTGCGATATTCAGTTTCAGCGCCCTAAGAGGGACGCGGAGCGCCTCGAGCCTCGCTCCGTCTCCCTCGAGGAGCAATGAAACTGAATATCTGACGATCGCTAAAGCCTTGAACGCTGCGCTAAATCCTGCGCTCAGGCGACTTTTGCGCCACTTTGGCGCCCCAACCCAATTTCTAGGCCAGATGGGGGAGAAATTGGGTATAGCCCCGCTCGGGGCGCTAAAATTGGCGATGCGCAAATTTTATCGCCAGGCGCAACTTATCGCCACCTCGAGCGATATTGGGTTGCTGCGCCCCTGAAGGTGATTGCGGCGTTGATTCAGGCGCTGCACGAGAGTCTTAAGGCGCTAACCCAGCGGCGCTACTCAATATGGCGGTGTCCGGGCGCAGCGCAGGTGCTGTCAATAATTGATTACCCCGAGATATGCTGGCGCCGGCCAGCTCTTAAAGGGGCAGGTCAATTAGGATCAGCAGAGACACTCTGCGCCTTGTAGGCCTCAAAATTGGCGCTGTGCTTTCTGTGGCGTTACAAACTTTGAGGATATGGAGAGGGTGAGGCAGAGAGAGGAGCGCTTTACCGATGGGGCATTGGATGCTTTGGTTGGCGAAGTGGAGCGCCGGCGAACTGTGCTGTACCCCAACAATGGCAGGAGGCCTCATCAGAGCGAGTACCGCAGGGCTTGGAGGGAAGTTTGTCAAAGAGTCACCTGAAGCAGCGTGGTGGCCAGGACTCCTGTGCAATGCAGGAAGAAGTTCGACCTCCCTCGGGTCATTAGGGTGAGTGCCTTTTTTGCCATCTTCTTCATCCCTCCATCTGAACCTGACATTATGGCCAGAGGGTGCTTGAAGCCCCAATGGCCATCTGTCAGCCAGCACCCATGACCCTTTCTGGAAACACACACGCACATTCTGCTCAATGCATAATGGAAGGGCTATTCTACCATGGGGGGCATGTGATGTCAGCTCAATGCATAATGGAAGGGCTATTCTACCATGGGGGGCATGTGATGTCAGCTCAATGCATAATGGAAGGGCTATTCTACCATGGAGGGCATGTGATGTCAGCTCAGGCCAGCATGTTTCATCACTTCCCGTCCTTTCTCCTGCAGGCCAAGCTGGCCAGGAACCGGAGGGAGCAGCATCGTACCGGTGGAGGCCCTCCTCAGCTGCTGACACTGACGGCCCTGGAGGAACGAGTCCACCAGATTGTTGGAGGCCGGATGACTGGTCCTGTCACCACTGGAGCTGCCAACCCCATTGTGCACAGCGATGGTAAGGTCATCACCTTTTGGAACTCTCTCCTTCCACTTGTTCCCCCCACCAGCATGCTTTTTCACTCTGGACCCATGTCAGAGCATTGAAGCACTCATGCATCCCTTGCTGCCACCCTGTCCTTTCGCTAAAGCCACTCTTCAACCTCCCTGCTTTCAGATGCTGCATCACCAGCTCGGGAGCCGGGCCCTCAAGCTGCCACTGCCACTGACTCCGGAGGCGATGAGCAGGAGGAAGCCGGACCATCCCTGCCACCCTCAGGCGAGCCAGCCCCTCTGCAGACTGGGGAGACTACTTCCCTGGAGGGGAGCGGGGGAGAATGCTCTGAGGAGGAACCAGTTCCAGGAACCAGCGGGCTGCAGCAACGCAAGGGGGGTAGGGAAGCTTGGGGGCCGTCTCCCCGGAGGGCGAGTCAGGCCGCAAGTACTGCTGCACAGAGCGCAGAAGAGGTGCGTTCCCTCGCAGAAATGAGCGCCCAGGCTCGGCTCAGGCACACTGAGCTGATGGCTGCAGTGGCAAGGATGCCTGACTCCATCGAGACACTGGCAAGGAGTGTCCAAGACTTCGGGGCAGCACAGGCAAGGAGTGTGCAGGACTTTGGGGCAGCACAGGCAAAGGACTGTCCAGGGCATCGGGTCATCACTGGAAAGGACTGTCCAGGGCTTCACCGAAGCACTTGCACCTGCCACGTAAGTGCTGAGTGCTGCCACGCAGTCACTCGCTGGTCTCATGCAGACGCATATTGACGCCATGCGACCAATGACTGCTGCCACCCTCGATGGATCAGGCGGTATTACCCGGGGCCCATGCAGCACCACCGCAGGGCATCAATCTGTGGACCAGCTGATTGGTGCGCATGCTGCCCCGTCAGAGTGCCAGTGTGTCGGTCGACCAGGGAGCTGCTGTCCGCTCTCAGGATGTCAGCATTCCTGATGCCCCCGATGGCACATCTCCACTGCAGCTGCCACCACCTGCAGGGCAGACTGCTTCCACCCATGCACAGTTGGAGCAGTCAGCATCCAGGCCCTCCAAGGCCAGAGGTTGTCCAGGACATCCCTCAGGGGCATCTGCGCTTTCGGACAGTCAGCAGGCATCCCCCAGCCTTCATGCAGCCACTGGGTTCCCATTACGGAGGAGCTGCAGGGAGGGAAGGGGCTGATCTCGCAAGAGAAGTAGATCACCATCAAGGGGGAAAGAGTAGAAGGTGCTGCTGAGACGTCTTATTTGTAGAAATCAAGGCCGTGGATGCTGGTCTGAATGTTAGTTCTATTATGGATAGTCTCACGGGTGTGCGAGTCACCTGTTCTGAATGTTAGTTCTGTTTTGGATAGTCTCCCGGGTGTGCGAGGCACCTGGTCTGAATGTTAGTTCTGTTTTGGATAGTCTCCCGGGTGTGCGAGGCACCTGGTCTGAATGTTAGTTCTGTTTTGGATAGTCTCACGGGTGTGCGTGTTACTTATGTGTTAGTGTGTTACTTTTGCTTTCTGTAGCCATTGCTTTGTCATGTTAGAAGGAAGCACATTTTGTCAAATAAACAACTTTTTTTTATTTACATTGCCCATGTCTGCTATTTACATTCATACTGCACTTCATAGGCTTTGGGTTATCCGACCGGTTCCATTCATGCTCCTCGAATGGCACCAAGCATTCCGTCAGAGGGGCCTAGAAGCGGCCTGTTATCAGCCTCTGATGGACGGCCCTTCCCGTTTGTTCCTCCCTCCCGTCTTGCTCCTCCTCCTCCTCCTCCTCCTCCTCCTCCGCCTCCTCCTCCTCCTCCGCTGGTGCTTCCAAGTCTGGTTGCATTGGCTGTGTGCGTAGGATGGCGAGGTTATGCAACATGCAGCAGACAACGACGAAGTGGGAGACTCGCTCTGGTGAGTACTGCAAGGCGTCTCCGGAATGGTCCAGACAGCGGAACCGCTGCTTCAACACACCAATTGTGTGCTCCACAATGTTCCTCATCGCCTGATGGCTCGCATTGAAGCGCTCTTCAGCAGGAGTGCTGGGCGAACGGAGCGGGGTCATCAGCCATGGGCACAGAGGATAGCCCTTGTCACCGAGAAGCCAGCCTGCTGGGTGAGCCGGGGCCTCGAAGAGGTCTGCAACTGAAGTCTGGCGCAGGATGAAGGCGTCGTGGCTGCTGCCAGGGAACTGCACATTGACTGCGAGGATCAGCTGTCGGTGGTCACAGACCAGCTGAACATTCAAGGAATGGAACCCCTTGCGGTTGCGGAACTCCTCCGGATTCAAAACAGGTGCCCGCAAAGCCACGTGCGTGCAGTCAATGGCGCCCTGCACCATGGGGAAGTCCGCTATTGCTGCGAAGCCCTCTGCGCGCTCCCGCTGCTTCTCCAGTGTCACAGGGAAGGAGATGTACTGCCACCTCCTTTTAAATAGGGCATCTGTTACTTGACGGATGCAGCAATGCACCGCAAACTGCGATATGTTCGCGATGTCCCCAGTTGTGGCCTGAAAGGAGCCGGTCGCATAGAAATTCAGGGCAACAGTCATCTTGACAGCCACCGACAGAGAGGTCCTGCACCTTATCTGAGGCTGCAGATCTGGCTGAAGCAGGTGGCACAGCTCAGTCACCACCTCCTTTCTGAAGCGCAGCCTTCTAAGACACTGCTCCTCTGACATGTTCAGGTAAGAGAACTGCTGTCTGAAAACCCTGGCAGCGTAAGGTCTGGTGTGGCGACGTCTGTTGGCCCTCCTCCGTCTGGCCATTCCTGCCCCTCTCTCCCTGCGTCTCTGTGCCCTTTCCAAATGGTTCAGCAGCAGGACGTTCCCCTCCAATGCAGCCCCCATAATAACAGCGCACAAGGAATTGAAAGCGTAGTAAATGCTCACCAACAGCAAGGTGAAGGTCAGAAGGCTGAAGTTCCTCTGGCCAGCGCTGGCTCACTGGTGCAATGGCTCTCAGAGTGCAGCTCAGCAACTCTGTGACAGTCTCGAGGAAGTTGTGCTCCCAAAATGACTGCCGCTTTTATACCAGTGCAGTCCCCTTTAAAGAGCGCCCCCCCCAGCCCGAGAGCGACTGGGGAACATTCCAGGTAAGCAGTCCTTATTAGCGGCAGGCGGAACGAAGGGGCGCACCACTGAATTTCCAGTCCGGGGCGCCAAAAAGGCGTTGCACACTGAAATGACGTCATGATCTGCCTGCGCCCACGAGCGGGCGCTAAGATTTAGCGCCAGCGCTAAAACCCACTCAATATAGCAAGAGGCGCTGGGTTCACTGCACCCGGGCGAAAATTGGCTAACGCCCCACTTCTCGGCGCTAATCGCTGGCGCAACCAACCGAATTTCTCCCCCGATGTGTTATACGTATTTGGGCAATGGCATGTCAGAGAGAAATGTTGGAAAGTGGCAAAATGCTAACAAAGATAAATGGATCATCTTGGCTGTGGCTGTCTGCAAAAGCACGTTTGCCATTGTTGGCCTTCATGGATCTTTCCTCGCTCGTCATCAAGGAATGATGAGAGTCATAAATGCTTATATCTGATAATTATGCAGTATTTATGCATATAGTTGCTTTAAAGTTGCATTTGTGATTTTTGAGCAAGTCTGTGCATATGCAATTCTTTCATGTTTACCAATCTGCCTTAGCATATTAAGGAGCAATTCAGCAACAAAAGGATATGTTTTTGTACCATAAAAGAGGCACAGATTGGTAGAAAAATTGCACCAGCGCAGTAAAATATGGGCTTCTGTGGCTAAGGCACTTTGTTGAGGTACAGTAAAAATGAGCTCTGCTCCCTGCTGCATTGACATACCTGGATCTTAACAGGTGATAAAAATCAGGATAAAATATTTCACTCCCTAGCACTGCTATCTTTTTTTACCTTGATGAGCACTAAATTCACCATTTAAAATTAATACATATGCACACAAATATATACTATATAGTTATGTGCTTGCTTTTCAATCCAGATACATTTAAACTAAATCTCCCCCTCCCATGAAAGTGGACCTATAAATGAACAACATATTTTCATTAGGGAAGTAGGTAGGTGAAGGAAAACTACTAAAAGTCTAGCAATGCATCATAGTAAAACTAAACTAAATCATCCGAGAGATGCACAGTTTCTTCTATGATAAAATGTATGCGCACACCTGCAATTCTCCACACAGTGACTTGCCAATCTGAGATGCAACATCAAGGGAGGCAGACAATGGAAAGACAGGTAGTTCCCCGCAGAGAAAGGAAACATTGGAGAAAGGCTACCCCTGGACTGCTCATTACAAAATGACATTGCCATACGCCTGGGAGCAGATCACATCACTTACCTTGTCACAATCACTATTACCATTTGATTTGTAGAAGTTTGCATCGCCCTAGTACCAGTTATACTGGAGCCCCAAGATATTTGAACTATGCAGCAGGCATCTGAATGGCTATTTCTATGCATACACATATTAAACAACTGATCTCACGATCCCACACTTCCCACAAATACTTACTTTGCCACAGTAGGCATGAAAGGAATAGAATACAAAACAGCCTCCCAGAAATTAAAAAAATCTCAAGAATGAAATGACCTAGAGAATTGATTAGTACTTTGCCAAGATGAAATTTTTCCATGCCATTTTAAATGATGTGAAATGGAAAGAGTTAATAATGACCATATTTGTCCACGAGATATCGGGTGTGATTTTCCTCGTCAGCAGTAGTAGCAAAGCTATTTTCCACTTGGCGGTAATGGTAAAATTGGATGACCATAAATGTTTCAGATTTTTCCCTGGTTTTGTTTATAATTAAAAAAGCAAAGTGATAGATGTATGTGATGCTCCTGGAGTTCTCTTGATGGAAACGGCTGCTGCAGAGTTTCCTTTCGGTGGACATTAAAATATTGAAAGGCTACAATTAGTTGAGTGAGAATCTTTTGCTCTACACGTGTATTGTGCTATAACATTGATGGAGGAATTTCGGTACCGTTGTTATGAATTTCCCTTTAAATCACACACAATTCCAAAGTGTTTAATTTTGTTGAACTCTAGATAATAGGGGTGGCTTTCACAATAATCCAGCACACGTCAATTTAAAAAAAATGTCCCCTTGCTATGTAAAAATGTTACTAAAGCAACATTTACACTTGAGTAGCACATTAAATTAGAAGCATTTGCATTCAAAACAAATTCATTACTTCATTGCAACTCACCACATTGATTTGTAGCCCCAAGATATTTGAATTGTACAGCAGGGATGTAAATTGTCATATTGTTGATGCCCAAATTACTTAGAAATCATCAGCAACTATGACTTTTGAAGCTGTCAACATAAGGTTACATAAATGAGCGGTCAGATGCAGGGACTCGTGCATCGGACAAAGGGAGAGGAATCAGAGCAACATATAGAATGTAAAGCAGGATGAGAAAAGGGGCCATTGCCACATTCAGTTATTTTCGGTGGCAATTTAATGGTAGAACTCATTGCAAGATGTGAAATGTACAAGATGATTCATCAGAAACTTGGTAAATGCTGAAGTCATTAGTTTGATCTGACTAGTAAAAGCATTTTTTATTTTTTATTCGTTCGTGGTATGTGGATGTCACTGGCAAGGCCAGCATTTATTGTCCAACCCTAATTGCCCTGGAGGAGGTGGTGGTGAACCACCTTATTGAACCATTACAGTCCGTGTGGTGAAGGTACTCCTACAATACTGTTAGGGAGGGAGTTCCACGAATTTGACCCAGCGATGATGAAGGAACAGCGATATATTTCCAAGTCAGGATGATGTGTGACTTGGAGGGAAACTTGGAGGTGATGGTGTTCCCATGCACCAGCTGCTCTTGTCCTTCTAGGTGGTAAAGGTTGTGGGTTTGGGAGGTGCTGCCGAAGAAACCTTGGCAAGTTGCTGCAGCGCATCTTGTAAATGGTACACACTGCAGCCACGGTATGCTGGTGGTGGAGGGAGTGAATGTTTAAGGTGGTGGATGGGGTGCCAATCAAGTGGGCAGCTTTGTCCTGGATGGTGTCGAGCTTCTTGAGTGTTGTTGGAACTGCACTCATCCAGGCAACTGGAGAGTATTCCATTACACTCCTGACTTGTGCCTTGTAGATGGTGGAAAGGCTTTGGGGGTCAGGATGGTGAAATACTCATCGCAAAATACCCAGCCTCTGACTTGCTCTTGTAGCCACAGTATTTATGTGGCTGGTCCAGTAAAGTTTCTGGTTAATGGTGACCCCCAGGATGTTGATGGTGGGGGATTCGGCGATGGTAATGCCGTTGAATGTTAAGGGGTGGTGATTAGACTCTCGCTTGTTGGAGATAGTCATTGCCTGGTACTTGTGTGGCGTGAATGTTACTTGTCAGCCCAAGCCTGAATGCCGTCCATGTCTTGCTGCAGCGGGCATAGACTGCTTCATTATCCGAGGTGTTGCGAATGGAACTGAACACTGTGCAATCATCAGCGAACATCACCACTTCTGTCCTTACGATAGTGTAGGGTTCTCAAAATTCCCACATTCCCCAAAGTTAGTAATAAAGGGACTCTGAAGGACAAAGTTATTAATAAGGGTACCCTAAACAAAATGGCTTCTGGACCTCGTGGCAGAAGCCTGCAAGATTGGAAAGCAGGACCCTGCAAAAACGGCAGGTCAAATTCAAAAGGGCTTTGAAAAAAACCTGACATGCCTGGGCCTGTGAGAGACTTGTTATTTCTGAAGTCAGACAACTAGATAATACAGAATACGCATTCTTCATCAACTCAAAAAAGACTTAATCTTGAACCCATCAAACCTTTGCATAAATAATCGGTTACAGTTTGAAATAGCTACCAAGCCAGGAAGACATTATGAATAACAAATACCGAGACATTAAAGATCATTTAGCAACGGGGCAGCCACCCAAAAAGCAGTTAAGGTGAACGACTATAATCGCCTTAGACGAGCCCGCCAAAATTAGACAAAGAACTAACCCTGATTTGGCACGCAGATAACAACCTCCGAAATAGTATAATTGTAGGCCCACCGGTAACAAAAGGTGTGCAGTGTGCAGCAAGCGGGCAAGCGAGGTGAGACGAACAGCAAGGCCGACGAGCAAGCAGAGAAGGGCAGCGTGAAGAAGCGTTGGGGATGAGCAGGCACACGCTCAGGCCCAGGTTACTCGAAACGCAAGGAAGCGTTGGGAGCGGGACGAGCAGGCACACGCTCAGGTCGAGAGGTACTCGAAACTCAAAGAAACAGAATGACCACGAGCACCGCGGTAACAAAGGGTCGGGTAAACCACACCTTCAGATCATTACCACTGCACAGGTAGTGATCTAGACCACCGCGACCAAGCTAACACCGAAGACCGCCAACCGAACCCCAACCGCAACAGAACTTCGATGACCAGACCACCACCAGAAGAACAAAACCCAAAGTTTTCCACTCTACAAGATAAAGTACCCAACACAGACTTTACTCCCTATCTCTAACGGAGAAAAGAGGGTACTTTACTCAGACGACTCCACCACCGCGCCCTGGGACCACGTGACGACGGCAGGCCCCAAAGGACACAAAGAGCGAACCCCAAAACCACAACCGGCTTAATCGACAGGATTCGACCTGTCCAGAAACCCTTATTGATGAGCACAGTCCCTGGCCCCTTACAGCACAATTTAGTTAGATATTGGGGGTGGGACAAGGGTAGGGGGATTATTAATGTGATTACATAAGAAGCAGGAGCAGGAGTAGGCCATACGGCCCCTTGGGCCTGCTCCGCCATTCAATAGGATCATGGCTGATCCGAATCTAGACTCACGTCCACTTCCCTGCCCTCTCCCCGTAACCGCTAATTCCCTTACTGCTAGGAAACTGTCTATCTCCATTTTAAATGTATTTAATGTTGCAGCTTCCACAGCTCTCTGGGGTAGCAAATTCCATAGATTTACTACCCTCTGAGTGAAGAAGTTTCTCCTCATCTCAGTTTGGAAAGGGCAGCCCCTTATTCTAAGATTATGCCCCCGAGTTCTAGTCTCACCCATCAGTGGAAACATCCTCCCCGCATCCACCTGATCAAGCCCCCTCACAATCTTATATGTTTCGATAAGATCGCCTCTCATTCTTCTGAACTCCAATGAGTAGAGTCCCAACCTACTCAACCTTTCCTCATACGTCAACCCCCTCATCTCCGGAATCAACCGAGTGAACCTTCTCTGAACCGCCTCGAGAGCAAGTATATCTTTTCTCAAATATGGAAACCAAAACTGCACGCAGTATTCCAGGTGTGGCCTCACCAATACCCTGTATAACTGCAGCAAGACTTCCCTGTTTTTATACTCCATCCCCCTTGCAATAAAAGCCAAGATTCCATTGGCCTTCCTGATCACCTGCTGCACCTGCATACTAACTTTTTGTGTTTCATGCACCAGGACCCCCACATCCCTTTGTACTGTAGCACTTTGCAGTTTCTCTCCATTTAGATAATAACTTGCTCTTTGATTTTTTCTGCCAAAGTGCATAACCTCACACTTTCCAACATTATATTGCATCTGCCAAATCTCTGCCCACTCACTTAGCCTGTCTATGTCCTTTTGCAGGTTTTTTATGTCCTCCTCACTCATTGCTTTCCCTCCCATCTTTGTATCGTCGGCAAACTTGGATATGTTGCACTCGGTCCCTTCCTCCAAATCGTTAATATAGATTGTAAAGAGTTGGGGTCCCAGCACTGACCCCTGCGGAACACCACTAGTTACTGATTGCCAGCCCGAGAATGAACCATTTATCCCAACTCTTTGTTTTCTGTTAGATAGCCAATCTTCCACCCATGCCAGTATATGACCCCCAATCCCGTGATTTCTTATCTTGATCAGTAATCTTTTGTGTGGAACCTTGTCAAATGCCTATTGGAAGTCCAAATACGCTACATCCACTGGTTCCCCTTTATCCACCCTGTATGTTACATCCTCAAATAATTCGAGCAAATTTGTCAAACATGACTTCCCCTTCATAAAACCATGCTGACTCTGTCCTATTAAATTATGTTTATCCAAATGCTCTGTTACTGTTTCCTTAATAATGGACTCCAACATTTTGCCAACCACAGATGTTAGGCTAACTGGTCTATAGTTTCCAGCTTTTTGTCTATTTCCCTTCTTAAATAAGGGTGTTACATTAGCAGTTTTCCAATCTGCCGGGACCTTTCCTGAGTCCAGGGAGTTCTGGAAAATAATCACCAATGCATCCACAATCCCTGCCGCCACTTCTCTCAAGACCCTAGGATGTAGGCCATCAGGTCCAGGGGATTTATCCGCCTTAAGTCCCATTATTTTACTGAGTACCATCTCCTTAGTGATTTTAATCGTCTTTAGCTCCTCCCCCCCCCATTGCCCCCTGTTTGTCCAGTGTTGGGATATTTTTAGTGTCCTCTACTGTAAAGACTGATACAAAATATTTGTTCAGTGTCTTTGCCATCTCCATGTTCCCCACCACTGGTTTCCCGGTCCCATCCTCTAAGGGACCAACGTTCACTTTAGCCACCCTTTTTCTTTTTATACATATATATTTTTCCCTCGTTGCACCGTGTGTTCCCCATTCCTAATTAAGTGTACTCTTGTATGCCTGTAACTATTCCAGTAATTTTCAGTGTTGTGATTTTATTGTGCCTTTAATAAAAATACAGTTTTCTTGCACCAAACCAGTTGTCTACTCCAATTCTGTATCGCCGCCTGTACCTAAGTCCGGTGTCTCGAACCCAGGGGTGTGGGAGCGATTCGAACCGCTCAAAACCCAGTCAGGGGCAAAGCTGACTGCACACACACCACTCCCTACAATGGAGGGAGGTTCATTGATAAAGCTGCTGAAGATGGTTGGGCCTAGGACACTGCCCTGAGGAACTCCTGCAGCGATGTCCTGGCTGAGATGATTGGCCTCCAACAAGCACAACCATCTTCCTTTGTGCTAGGTATGACTCAAGCCAGTGGAGAGTTTTGCCCCGGATTCCCATTGACTTCAATTTTTCTAGGGCTCCTTGATGCCACACTCTGTCAAATGCTACCTTGATGTCACTTACCTCACCTCTGGAATTTAGCTCTGTTGTCCATGTTTGGACTAAGGCTGAAATGAGGTCTGGAGCGGAGTGGTCCTGGCGGAACCCAAACTGAGCATTGGTGAGCAGGTTATTGGTGAGTAAGTGCCGCTCGGTTCACTGTCGACAACACCTTCCATCTGATGATTGAGAGTAGGCTGATGTGGCAGTAATTGTCCAGTTTGGATTTGTCCTGTTTTTTGCGGACAGGACATACCTGGGCAGTTTTCCCACATTGTCAGGTAGATGCCAGTGTTGTAGCTGTACTGGAACAGCTTGGCTAGAAGCCCCATTAGTTCTGGAGCACAAGTCTTCAGCATGACAGCCGGGATGTTGTTGGGGTTCATAGCCTTTGCTGTATCCAGTGTGCTCAGCCATTTCTTGATATCACATGGGGTTTGTTACAGAAAGTATACTGAAGGCAATGGCTCTAAATTTCCTCAGGTGGATCCACCAGACTCTTGCCATAACTCCAGCAGAACTTGGCAGAAGCCACTGGAGAGCAGCAGGGAACAGGCTGCGCTGGCTCTCCACCATTTCCAGGATTTTCTGGGTGGACTTGCAAGGAGCGGAACCTCTGCCATCTTGCAAGGTCAGTGACTTCAGGGGGCGGGAATGAAGGTTGCCTCTGTTAGATCCACAGTACTACTGGAGGGGGAGAGAGAGGGGGGAAAGCAAGAGAGAGACACACACATAGACAGACAGAGAGTCAGAGAGATACACACACTGAGACAGAGAGAGAGAGAGAGAGAGAGAGAGAGAGTGAGACATACAGACAGACAGAGACAGAGACAAACAAACAGGGAGAGTTAGAGAGAGAGAGCGTGAGAGACAGAGAGCGAGACAGAGAGAGACTAAGTTCACTGACCTGCAGAGATGCAACTGGGCCTTACCAGGGGTTGAGGGTGGCGGTCACATCCTAGCAGGGAAGTGGCCTAGATTTCGAAGAATGGGAACTTAAAAAAAAAAAAAAATTTGGACCTTTATCAACTGAAGGCACAATGGGGTCAGGGTGGGACTGTAGTAACACTGGCGGACCTGGTAACATCCAGTGAGGACAATGCTGGAGGGCACCTGTGGTGACTGTCTCATCGCCAAAGGATTTCTGAGGCTTTTTTGTTTAAAAAAAATTTAAACTTTGCCTTTCTGATATTTCTGCTGGTTCTGAATTCATAGAGATAAATATTAGGGTGTTTGGACCTTGGATTTTTAATTATTGATTATTAAAGTGGCAGTATTAACTTAAATAACAAACATCAAAAACCTGTATAGTTCATCAAACAGCATTTTGTTGATGTTAGCCAAGCCATCAGGTGGAGGTGCTGAACAAATGCTTCATGATTCCCCACAGGACTGGATAGAAAAAAGTCAGAGCAAATCATACTGATCTGCCCTCATGCACCTCCTTGCAGGCAGTTATACAGCACCATCAGTGGAGATTAAGAAGCCATCTTCTTTGGCCGGGGAACAATACATGGTGCAGCTGACTTCAAGACCCAAGAAAATGATTGAAGATGTTTACATCTTTCTGTATAATTGTAACATTCCAATAGGATTTTGTTTTGTAGCTTTAATACTCTTGCAAAGTTCTCAATGTTGTTGGTTTACTTTTTCAAATGTAAGTAATGTTGCAACATTTTACCCAAGGCGCTGTACAAATGTTTTAAATAGCATGCCTACATGGCAACAGTAACTACACTCCAACGTGATTAATTGTGTGAAGCACTTGAGATGTTTCAATGCGGTAAAGCACTATACAAATGGAAGCAGTATTATCTATTTAATTACAGTATTTGCTACACACCTGAAGGGCAAAATAGTGTTCATAGCACGTGGAAAATATCTGAGGGAAAAAAAATCCTATTTACAAAAAAATAGGAATGGTACTTCTCCGGCCGAACTCCAATTTGTGTTTTTTCTTCTCCAGCCAGTATTCTCAATGTTTGCACAAACGGTCACAGATTTATTCATAATCATAATCATAATCATAATCAACTTTATTGTCATTGTTAGTGCACAAGTGCAGTACAATGAAATGTAGGCTTGCGGCTCCCGAGAGTGTACATTTAGATTAAGACATTTAAAAATTCAACATTCATTTGGCTTGTAATACATTAACATAAACATAATAAAGTGCATTGGCAGATGTGCAGGCTTTAGAGTTTATTTGTGGAGTTCAGTAGGATGACAGCCCTGGGAAAGAAGCTGTTCCTAAATCTGGTCGTTCGGGTGTGAATGCATCTGTAGCGTCTCCCAGATGGCAGGGGGGTGAACAGACTGTGGCTGGGGTGTGTAGGGTCTTTGATGATGGTCCGTGACCTCCGTAAACAGCGTTTCTGGTATATGTGCTCTATGGTCGGTAGCCGGGTGCCGGTAATGCGTTGGGCAGTTTTGACTACCCGCTGCAGGGCTTTCCGGTCATAGTAGCTACAGCTGCCATACCATACTGTGATACAGTTCGTCAGGATGCTCTCTATTGTGCAGCGGTAAAAGTCAGAGAGGATCAGGGGTGACAGGTTACATCCCTTCAGCCTCCTTAGGAAATATAGGCGCTGTTGGGCCTTCTTCACCAGAGAGGAGGCATTGAGTGACCAGGAGAGGTCTTCCGTGATGTGGACTCCGAGGAACTTAAAGCTGTCCACCCTTTCCACCACAGCCCCATGGATGTGGATGGGGGTGTGACTTCCGCCTTTAGACTTCCTGAAGTCCACAATGATTTCTTTGGTTTCCTTGATGTTAAGGGCCAGGTTGTTATCGGCGCACCACTTCACGAGATGCTGGACCTCCTCCCTGTAGGCTGACTCATCGTTGTTGGTGATCTGGCCTACCACCGTGGTATCATCCGCAAACTTGATGATGGTGTTGGAACCATGAACAGCCACACAGTCGTGGGTGAAGAGGGAGTAGAGGAGGGGTTCAGCACACATCCTTGATCCTCATCATTGTCCTGGGCATTCCTTCCATCTGAGTCACTTCCACTGCTGTGCTCCACTCAAACTGCCCTATGCTCCTGGCCCTTGTTCTATACTAGGTTCCCCAATATTTCCAGGTATCTGTAACCTCCTCCACAAGTGACTCTTGGCGGTTTTGATAAATTTCCATTTGAGAATGATGTAAAATAATACCATATTGCTCCCTGTTGTGATTTGAGAGGATTTAAAGAAATATACATTCATGAAGTGTGATGAAATAACTCTGTGTTCTGGCATTTGTATTATCTGTTGTTGTTGTACTTGCTAATGTCTGGAATGTTCTACAGATGTAACCACTAATGCTCCTCCCTAGCCCCGCCCCTCTGGATCCTCCGGATTGGTGTGAGTCTTACCCATAAGGGCTGGGTCAGTGATGAATGATGGCTGCCTTGTGTTAACTCGATGCCATGTTCTTACTTAATAAAAGCCTTTAGTTTTAAGCTATAACCTCTTGGATTCAGGCAGTTATTTGGCACATCAATTTTATTAAGTAGCAACTTTTGGAAGATGGATCAATTTTTGAAACCAAAGCGTCTGGATATCGATCCCCATTTGGCAGATGCGTCGAAGAAATTTACGCATTGGCTTCGATGTTTTGAACACTTCATCGCATCGATCAATCCGACGGTTAACAAGTTGGGACTTCTAACCAACTTGGTAAGTCATCAAACTTACTCTATAATTGAAGATATTACTACATATGAAGAGGCCCTCGCAGCTCTTAAGGCCCAGTACCTTAAGTCGGTTAATGAAGTAGACGCCAGGTATCTTTTGTCTACTCGCAGGCAATTACCCGAGGAATCCCTGGACGATTTCCTGCAGGACCTTAAGGCTTTGGCTAAGGATTGCAACTATAAGGCTGTCTCTGCCATAGTGTATCAGGAAGAAGCCATCTGCGATTCTTTCATATCTGGCCTCCGATCTAATTATATTAGACAGAGACTCCTCGAGAACGACTCGTTAGTTTTAAAAACAGTCGTCGCTACTGCTCAATCGTTAGATGTAGCCCAGAAGAATTTAGAAGTGTATGCATCAGCCCATGTGTCTCTCTCAGCCTCGTGTGTTCCGAGTATGGAGGCATCCATAACACCAATGGAGCCTCCACTTAATCCTATTGTTGCGGCTGTACCCCATGGGTCTAAGTGTTATTTTTGTGGCCAATCTAAACACCCCAGGCAAAGATGCCCAGCCAGAGAGGCTACCTGTTTTAAATGTAAGAAACGGGGACATTTTAGTAAAGTGTGTAAGGGTAATCCTGTACCCGATGCCTTCTCTGCTGCCGCCTATCGTTTTACTCTAGCCTCGGCTACGGTTGACCAGACCATACCGTGTTCCTTGTCGAAATCTATGATGGACATCAAGATTAATGGTCGTCCTACTGGGTGTTTGATAGACTGTGGCAGTACTGAAAGTTTTATACACCCCAATCTTGTTAACTCCTGTTCATCGAAGGTGTATCCTACTCGATGTGAAATTGTGATGGCGTCCAAGTCCCTTACTTCGGAGGTAACTGGATATTGTAAAGTCACATTGACCGTTAAGGATACGGAGTATGAGGACTTTAAACTCCTCATATTACCTCAGTTGTGTGTGAACTTAATGTTAGGCTTGGACTTCCAGTGTCAGCATGAGAGCGTTACCCTCAAGTATGGTGGATCTCAGCCTCCACTCACAGTCTGCGGCCTTTCTACTTTAAAAGTAAGTCCGCCTTCTTTGTTCGTGAACCTTGCTCGTAATTGTAGACCTATAGCGACTAAGAGTCGATGGTATAGTTCAGAAGATAAAACATTTATAAAAGAGGAAGTGGAAAGGCTTCAATGGGAGGGAATCATCGAACACAGTAATAGCCCGTGGCGTGCCCAGGTGGTGGTGGTTAAAACTAATGAAAAGACTTGTGGTCGATTATAGCCAGACTATAAACTTGTATACCCAATTAGACGCCTATCCTTTGCCTCGTATTTCTGAGATGGTGAACCAGATAGCTCAGTACCGCGTGTTCTCCACCATTGATTTAAAGTCTGCCTACCATCAACTCCCCATCAAAATAGAAGACCGACCTTATACGGCTTTCGAAGCTAATGGGCGCCTGTTCCAATTCCTTCGGGTGCCCTTTGGAGTGACGAATGGGGTATCCGTCTTCCAACAGGAGATGGATCGTATGGTGGATGAATACGCGTTGGAAGCAACATTCCCATACCTGGACAATGTTACTATCTGTGGGCGCGACCAATGGGAGCATGATCAAAATCTCGCGAAATTCCTAGAGACTGCAAAGAGGTTAAACCTGACCTACAACAAAAACAAGTGTACCTTCAATACTACATGTTTGTGTATTCTTGGTTGCGTTGTGGAGAATGGGGTAATCGGGCCAGATCCTGAAAGATTATGCCCACTTAAGGAATTACCTTTACCTCACACTGTAAAAGCTTTAAGAAGGTGTCTGGGATTCTTCTCGCACTATGCCCAGTGGGTGGCTAGCTACTCAGATAAAGTCCGACCTCTTATTAAGTCGACGTCTTTTCCGCTATCGGCGGAAGCTCAGGAGGCTTTCTTTAATATCAAACGGGACATTGAGAAGGCAGTGGTATGTGCTGTGGATGAGAAGATCCCTTTTCAAGTGGAAAGTGATGCATCTGATTTTGTGTTGGCAGCAACTCTTAACCAAGCTGGTAGACCAGTAGCTTTCTTCGATCGTACATTGCAAGGACCAGAAGTTCGACATTCTTCAGTGGAAAAGGAGGCACAGGCGATTATCGAAGCAGTCAGGTATTGGAGACATTATCTCGCTGGCCAATGTTTTATGCTTATTATGGACCAGCGATCTGTGGCCTTTATGTTCAATACTAAGCAGAGAGGCAAGATCAAAAATGATAAGATTTTAAGATGGCGAATAGAACTGTCAACATATGACTATGATATTCAGTACAGGCCTGGAGTATTCAATGAGCCATCGGATGCTTTGTCACGAGGAGTATGTGCTAGTCTAGGTACAGATAAGCTTCAAAATCTCCATGATGCACTCTGCCACCCTGGGGTTACCAGAATGAACCACTTCATTAAGTCCCACAATCTACCCTACTCTATTGAGGAGGTCCGGACAATGACCAGAACCTGTCGTGTTTGTGCTGAATGCAAACCCCGCTTCTATAAGCCGTCCGAGCCAGCTCATCTTATTAAAGCAACTCGACCGTTTGAGCATTTGAGTCTCGATTTTAAAGGTCCCCTTCCATCGAGCGACCATAATGTCTATTTTCTTAATATTATAGATGAGTACTCTCGGTTCCCTTTTGTTATCCCCTGTCCGAATGTGACCAGTGCTGTTGTAATTAAATGCCTCTGCCAACTGTTTTCCTTGTTTGGCATGCCTAACTATATACATAGTGATAGGGGTTCTTCCTTTATGAGCGAAGAATTGCGACAGTTTTTGCTATCGAAAGGGATTGCAATGAGTAGAACTACCAGCTATAACCCTCATGGTAATGGGCAGGTCGAGAAAGAAAATGCGACAGTGTGGAAGGCTATCGTACTGTCTCTGAAGTCGCGAGGCCTGCTGACCTCTCGCTGGCAGGATGTCCTGCCAAACGTGCTGCATTCCATAAGGTCTCTTGTGTACAGCGACGAATGCCACCCCTCATGAAAGGATGTTTAGCTTTCCAAGAAAAGCTACTAATGGAGTATCGTTACCCACATGGTTGACGACCACGGGCCCTGTGTTGTTGTGCAGACATGTGATTGGCCACAAGACTGATCCACTGGTGGAGGAAGTACAACTCCTCCATGCTAATCCCCAGTATGCGTACATTCAATATCCGGATGGGCGAGAGGATACGGTCTCTATTAAAGATCTTGCACCTGCTGGAGCTCGAAAAGAGTTCGACTCTGAGAGTAGAGTTTTCAATCGTGGTATTGGACCTTCAGAGACACAAATCCTCAGTGTGGAAAACACTGATGATTCTGGGAATTCAAATGAACCGGAGTTAGTACTCCGGGAGGAGCCTCAGCAAGAGTTACGTCATTCCCGGAGGACTATCAGACCTCCTGACAGACTGAATCTATAGCAGGGGGTGAATGTGACGAAATAACTCTGTGTTCTGGCATTTGTATTGTCTGTTGTTGTTGTACTTGCTAATGTCTGGAATGTTCTACAGATGTAACCACTAATGCTCCTCCCTAGCCCCGCCCCTCTGGATCCTCCGGATTGGTGAGAGTCTTACTCATAAGGGCTGGGTCGGTGATGAATGATGGCTGCCTTGTGTTAACTCGATGCCATGTTCTTACTTAATAAAAGCCTTTAGTTTTAAGCTTTAACCGCTTGGATTCAGGCAGTTATTTGGCACATCATGAAGTATTTTGTGCACGTCTCATATACTGTGGATAGATTTACCTTTGGCAAAGGAATAAAGCTGAATTTCAGCAGCAAGTAAGTTGAATATAACATACCTACTGAGATTTGCTAGCAACAAGCTTTTGATTTCTAGTTTACTAATGCATTTGAGTATAAAGCCAGTTTTCCAAATGTTGCTGGGCATTTATAAGTCTCGTGAGATCCTTATTCTACTCTATCCAAAATGTTGATCACACTATCTCTCCCAACAGTTGTTATAACAATGTATCAAAAAGTGCTTCTTTTCTGGATAATCTTTTTCAGTAGGTTGAGCTGTTTCAGGTCAGTCATTTTATTTAACATATATTTATGCAGAATAGAGAAGATGCCCGACAAAGATTCAAACACCCGACAGGTTTTTCAGGCAAACTTACAGGCAAGCCTTGTTCTCTGCTATGAATAATTAGTCAGGAGTTATAAAAAAAGTAAAAAGCATAATGGGAAAACATTTCTAATTACCTTGATACAGGACTGCAAATTCAATAATTGAATTAGACCATGCGAATCTTTGAGCAGAATCAATGCTCCTTTGGCCTCTAAAACTCACTGAAAGGTATAGTTAGAGGTTCCTCAATTCTATAACTCACATCAGACGATAATGCATGACATCTATTGTATCTGTTATATTCATATTAGTACCTTAAGAGCAGTGTAATAGTGATTTTCTTTACATTGATTCGGTTCCTATATTTTATCCCCAGCCATCCCTGCAAACCTCCCTCTCCCGAGTGCTGCTGGATTCAGCCACTCTCGCCTGCATACTGCCAGGTTCCTGCCTCCTTTCTCCTAAGAGCTGTCTCTAACTCAGTACTGCTAGGCACCAGACTGCCCTCTTTGCTCCCAAACCACATCGCAAGACAGGCTACTCCCCTAGCCTTGTGGTGCCTCCCTACACTCTATCCCCATGAACCAGTCTGAGCCACAGCCCCATCTCCCTCCCGGCATCAGGCCCCAACCGCAACACCTCAGTAACCTACTTGCTGGCTGTAATCTTGCAGTGTATCTTGGGTTTTAACAAACAAGTCATGGAAGATGAGTATGAGCAAAGATTCATGAGAGCCAAAGCAAGATATTAGTAGGCGTATAGAAAAGGAGACAGACAGAACAAGAAACTTGCAGATAGAGAGAGAGAGAGGAAGAGAGAGAGAAAAAGAGAAAGAGAGAGAGATAGAGAGAGAGAGAGAATGTATGAAGTATTGTTTTTTACTTTAGGAAACAGTTTTGTTATTCTTTCTCCCCTATTACCCCCACCCCGTTTTAAGCCCCCTTTCTTTCATTGTTAACTGATTCTGCATGCCCTTTCTTCAGCCAAATATGAGAATACAGGGCATTTGGGATATTGATTGCTCTGTCACTTGCAAAACCAGTGCAGCCCTATGTCTCGCGTGACAGGAGATGTACATACTACAGGGCGAAAAAGGCAGAGTGACATTTCTTCCTCGAGTTGTGGCAGTGCTCTGCCCTGAAGTTAAGTGTCCTATTTCATCCACCAGAGAATTACTAAAATGTAAAATTGGTAAACACGAATTGAATACCAGTCTATTGTAAACAAACAGCAAGTATCTTAACTTATGCCAAAGGATTTAAAATCATCAATATATGGAGGTGACATAAAATTCAATGGTTTAATGAAAACTAAACTACCGAGTAATAATAGGATTACAACTCATGAATTATTTAGACTTGTCTCATCATGCATCTCATTTATTAATTTGTTACACTAATTACATTACATGAATGATATTCAAAAAGTTAAAAAGGTAACAGTAGCTTTGGTGTGCATGAGAAATCCATTTCTTTGTGGTCTTTCTCACTTAGTTTGCAGCTGCAGAGAATGAGTGGGCAAATGCGGAGATAGGGATCAAGGAAAACTGATAGCAGGCAGGAGACCAAGAGGGAGAGCTGTGAAAAGGCATTTTGATGGGAAGAAGCACGAGAGGGAATGACAGCAGCAAGGAAAGCAAGAGACATAGAAGATAGGAGCAGGAGTAGGCCATTCTGCCCCTCGAGCCTGTTCCGCCATTCAATGAGATCATGGCTGATCATCCAAATTCAGTGCCCTGTCCCTGCTTTCTCCCCATATCCCTTAATCCCTTTAGCCTTAAGAAATATATCTAACTCCTTCTTGAATATATTTAATGAATTGGCCTCAACTGCCTTCTGTGATAGAGAATTCCACAGGTTCACCACTCTCTGGGTGAAGAAATTCTTCCTCATCTCAGTCCTAAATGGCTTACCCCTTATCCTTAGACTGACTCCTGATTCTGGACTCCCCGGCCATCGGGAACATCCTTCCTGCATCTAGTCTGTCTAGTCCTGTTAGAATTTTATAAGTTTCAATGAGATCCCCTCTCATTCTTCTAAACTCCAGCGAGTAGAAGCCCAATTGACCCAATCTCTCCTCATATGTCATTCCTGCCATCCCAGGTATCAGCCTGGTGAATCTTCGCTGCACTCTCTCCATGGCAAGAACATCCTTCCTCAGATAAGGCGACCAAAGCTGCACACAATACTCAAGGTGTGGTCTCACCAAGGCCCGGTACAACTGCAGCAAGACATCTTTGTTCCTGTACTCGAATCTTCTTGCTACGAAGGCCAACATACCATTTGCCTTCTTAACTGCCTGCTGCACCTGCATGCTTAGACAGAGAAAGGAGGGAGGGAATCATGGAAGAACTTGGGAAATAGTTACCATAACCAAATTAGGTTTACAGAAGAAAATTAATCCAAGATAAAAAAGTGTTGGACTGGAAATTGATTTGAAAAAAAAAAAGGCAGGTCAAATAATGGACCAATGCTGCGAGAAATTTACATGGAGAAATCTGAAGCAGTACATTTTGGGAAGAGCAGCAGTGAAGAGAAGTATATCCTAAATGGTAAAACTTTGAACAGAGGGAGCAACAGAGAAATCTAAAGATGTAGATAAATAGATCTTTAAAAGTGAAAGTGCAGGTATAAAAATAAATAGGATTCTAGGTTTTATACATAGGACATGAAATAGGAAAGCAAGGAAGTTATGTTTAATTTGTGCAAGACACTGGAGAACTGTGTGCAAATCAGGAAGAAGAGTCATGAAAGGATAGTTAAGATTCATGAATTATACCAGGAATAAAAGATTATAGTCATGAACCATAGAAGTTTACAGAACAGGAGGCCATTCAACCCATTATCCCTAAACTTTGCTAGATTAATATGAAGAGATGCTTGAAAAACTGCTGTCTCCCCTCCCTTATCTCTTCTGTTGAATTGAATCTAATAAAGCCTTTCAAAGTCTTGAAAACCTGTGAGAGGGTAAATGGTAAAAAAAAACATTTCCACTGGTTGGTGACTTGGGTGTTTGGTGAATTGGTAGCAAGGGCCATAGACTCAGGATTATTAGAAGAATGAAGGGGACCTTAAAAGAGGGATATTAGAGTGCTTTACAGCAAATCCGCAAATGGCTATTTAGGCAGAAACTATATAATTTAAAAGGGAATTGAATAAGTATTTGAAAAGGACAGGAAAATTAGATTGGAGTAGTTGGACCATTTGAAGACCTAACACTGGCACAAGCTCGATAAGCTGAACAGCCTCCTTCTTTGTTGTAATTCCTATGATTCCGCGATAATGGATACTTGAAATTAAGAGGATGAAATTGGTCTTAGTCGGTAGCACAAAACGAGCGACAGCAAATCGGCAGCTAGCTTTACACCCTCCCTACTTTTCCTTTCCATTGAAAGGAGAAATTTAAAAATCGGGCTGGGTGTAAAATGCCGGTTTTGCACTGCTGTCCAAGACCAATCAGTTAGTACCACTCTCACCAAGCAGAAGGATGAAAGTTCAAATTCCACACCAACACTTAAGCATATAGTCCAGGCTAACCCTGAGGGAGGGAGTTCTGTATTATGAGGCTAACCCTGAGGGAGTTCTGTATTGTCGGAGATGCTATCATTCAGATGAGATGTTAAACATCTGCCTGTCCCAATGGACATAAAAGGGCATATGACACTACCTGAAAACAAGCGGGGTCTTCGCCTGTTGTCCTGGCCAATATTCCTCCCTCAAGCACCACCACCAAAAACACAGACTAAGCGCTCATAGCTGTTGCTTATGGAATCTTGCTGTGCATAAACTGGATGTAATCTTGCCTATGTAACAGCAACTGCACTTCAAAAAAAAGTATTTATTAATTTTCAAATGCTTCAGGGCATTCTGAAGATGCCATAAATGTTGTATGAAAGCAAGTTGTTTCTTAGCAGAGAATTATTTTTAATAAACAGGAGTTATTTCCAGTGGGATTAGGATTAGTTTTGCTTACTTTTTTTGTAAAATATTTCATGCCAGAGTTCAAACATTTTAGGTAGTACAGGGTTCAGACATAATCCATTGCAAATAACTTATCAATGCAGAGTCTCACATGTATAGTATAATTAATACTAACTTTGATTATTAGGTTGCCTTTATTGTGACGCCTACTTTTCAGTAAGAAGGAACCTTGCTGACATAATGGCCCAGAAATTCCAGAACGGGGCTTGCAGCGCGTGCAAGCCCCGTATTTACACTTACCCCGCACTACTGACGATCAGCTCCAGGGACGCCTGGACTTGGTGAATGAAAAAGAAGAATCCCGGGCAGCGTATGATGTCACGCCGCCCAGGAGTGCAGCCAGCGCGAAGCCAGGAGCGTGCAGTGTAAGTGAGACACGCCCCTTGAGGTCTCAGTTTCACTGGACACGTCCCCAATGTTTCTGTCAAGCTGCTAAGGATTTTTACATGCAAAGCAGCAGTTTAAATAGGTTTTTGGAAGTTTTCTGAAGATTTTGGTAACTTTTATAAACTTTTTAAAATGTTTACATTATTTTGAGTAATCTGAAGTAGTTTTAAAGAGAATTAAAGCAATTTAAAGACTTTTAAAAGCCCTAAAAGAATTTTTTAAATTCCATTTATTTATTTAGCAATGTCGTCATCATACGTGTCTTCACACTGTTCCCTTTGGGGAACTGTATGAAGTGGTGGAAAGATTTATGGCCGTGATTAACGCTCATTCCGTGACCGTAACCATCTTTGAACCAGCCATTAGGGCGGTTAGTCCTATGGCGGGAGGGTTTTACAGGCTCCCACAAGCTATACAAGGAGGGGGGGCCACCCACACCCACGGACGCAAATATCCCACTGGATGTCAACCCAGAATTTAGAGCCGGAGCTCCGACTCCACTTGCCAGGACTGTCTGGAGCGGGGTTCGAAACCCTACCCTGATCTGGCCCAGCGGCGGGGATCCTACCGCTATGACAAAGGCCCAATCCGATTAGCAACGTGAAATGGCAGCATAGGGCTCCAGTCACGGGGAGGGAAAAGGCGCAGGAAACGTATGGGTGTCACCTTTTGTGCGGAGTGGGCCTTTTGCGTAGCAGTAAGCATCCCCGCCGCTGGGCCAGAAGGAGTAGGGTTTTGAACCCCACTCCAGACAGTCCCGGCAAGTGGAGTCGGAGTTCCAACTTTAAATTCTGGGTGGACATCCAGCGGGATACTTGCGTCCGTGGGTGTTGGTGGCCCCCCCCCCCTCAGATGGGTTGTGGGAGCCCGTAAAACCCTCCCGCCATAGGACTAACCACCCTAATGGCTGGTTCAAAGATGGTTACGGTCACGGAATGAGCGTTAATCACGGCCATAAATCCTTCCACCACTTCATACAGTTCCCCAAAGGGAACAGTGTGAGGATACGTACGATGATGGCCTCTTGCGCAATGCACCTCCTTGGACCCTCAGTCGCAGATGTGAGGGGGCAAGTCGTGCAATTGTTAAATTTTTCATTTTATTGACATGTAAAATGTTGGCCCAGTAATTCCCTTCCAACTGCGCGAGTACGGTCGGGGTACTTACGCATCTGGCCGGATGAAATGCCGGTTTTCAGCATGCACAGTGCTTTTGGGGAAAACCAGCATTTCCTGTCCTCTGAACGAAGGGGTTCAGAGGCAGAACGCGTGCGACTGCACAGGCAGCGCGTGCGCAGTATAATTCGCCGCTTTCATTACTGCTTTCAGTGAGGTCAAGTTCTTACAACTTACACATGAAAAAAGCATGGGTACAGTTGCTCCAGAGGCTGCGGAGGAAGATATTTCTTATCGTGGAGCTTCTGAAAGTATGTATGTCTGTATATATTCCTTTGCGTGTTATGTATATATTCCTTTACTTATGTGTATGAATGTATTATTTAATTATGACTTTCAGAGAAAGTAACTTATTTGAAAATCATAATTAAAAACATACATTCATACACATTAGTAAAGGAATATAAAACATACATACATATACGTAAAGGTATATACGTGGACATACATCCATAACTCATTCTCACATTCCATTCACACAGCCACAATTGCTCCTTCTACCTACCGTTCTGAATAACCTTTTTAAAAAAAAAAAAAAAAAAATTTTAACTTTAAAACTTACTTAAAATTTCTTAAAATAACTTCCCTCCCTTTCCCAAACAAAAATATTGCATTTCAGAAGCTCCATGATAAAATGTTTCTTCCTCCGCAGCCAATGAACCACTTTACACTTGCTTTTTTCAAGTGTAACTTCTGAGGACTTACCCTCAGGATTTCATGAATTAAATCTACGAAGTTCACTGCGCAAGCGCTGCCTGTGCAGTCGCACGTGCTCGAGGTCTGGAAATGCCGGCGTTCCCCGCATGCGCTGTTCATGCTGAACGCCGGCATTTCCAACGGCCAGATGCGTGAGTACCCCGAGCGCACTCACGCCTTTGGCCGCGAATTTCTGGCCCATTGTTCATTCCATTCCTTCCTGTTACCACTAATCCAATATATCTTTGTATTGTGATTGCTGGGTTAACAGAAATGGCTTTTGAAGTGCTGGACACTTTAGATGCCCATATTTGCCTCCCTCAGTGCAGCACTTCCAGTCAAATATCTAGCTTCAATATTTCAGTTCCGAAAAATCAATATGTCAAAACAGCTTGACAGCCCAAGATAATTAACTCTTGTGGCAACTGAATTTTCCAAAGCACTTTTGAGCTACCGTGCTTTCTGAAAACTAGAAAAAATGCCACCCTCTGTGAAGAAATGTTTGTATAACAGAAAACAGGAGGCTAAAAAAATGTTTAAAATAATTATTTCAAAAGGATCCAAGACTCCGCAATTTGTCAGAGCAATGTTTTCATTATCCAAGATCATTGAATTATAAACTCATTGCTTCTTACAGTACAGCTGATGCAACTAAATCAAGCTTGAACACAGATGCAAGTAAACTACTAGACCTTCATAATCCATACAAGTGCCAAATAATGCATTTGTTGTTGGTGCTTGATACTACTGTAACATAAATTGTGTCTATGGTGCATTATATTGATTTTTTTGTTTCTTATTTTGGTATCAACAGGGTTAAAATCAGATTCAATTAAAGAAATGACCCAGTCTGGCTGATACACATCAAAACAGGAACAGTGATGATGCATCCATAGGTTGCTGGAATGAAGCAGAAGTTTGTCTTTTATACACTGATGCTTGTTGAGTGCAAAGCCCTTAGTGTTATCCTTCTTTCCAAATGTTGCGTCTTTGCTCAGGAACTTTACCAGGTCTAGTAGTAGTGAGGTTTTGTGACTTTGTGTTCTATATTCTGAAGAGGAATATCTAAAGTTTTGTATATTATTGAAAATCTGCTGTTTGTTTTTGTTACTATTTAAGAGTCATTAAATCTGTTTGGTAGTTTAATGCCACCGTCTGTCAGTAAAAGCAGAACAACCACTTTGGGTGAAATAAAAATGTATTAAGATCAGTACTGATTTGAATAGGTTACCTTCAAGATGACCCGGCTGTTTAAAAAGCTTAGAAAAGTTTCCAGTTGAAATAAACACTTCTATTACACTGATAAAAACACACATTAATTCCAACACACATGAAAGGTAAAAGACAAGTTCATGTTTGGGGGCACTCCATCTGAACAGTTTCCCTTTCCAGGTTTAGATTTGGAGTTTTTCTTTTAATATTACAATAATTAAAGTGACACAAATGCCAGCAGTATCTTTATTTTGAAATTAACGCTATACTAAAATAAAATGTAATTTCGAAGTAAATACTCCACTTCTGCTAATTGTTTTATTTTCCCCATTCTCATCCTCTCTCCTCCCTTCCCAATTTTTACCATTTTTCCATTTCCACTTCACTTATACCTTTTTTGTTTAAAAATAATTAAGAAACTTCTTACAGTACAGCTGATGCAACAAAATCCAAAGATGTGCGGGTTAGGATGATTGGCTATGATAAATTGACCCTTAGTGTTAGGGGGATTAAATACGTGGGGTTACGGGGATAGGGTGGGATATGTGTCGGTGTAGGGGTTACGGGGATCGGGTGGGGTATGTGTTGGTGTAGGGGTTACGGGGATCGGGTGGGGTATGTGTCGGTGCAGGCTCGATGGGCTGAAATGGCCTCTATCTGCACTGTGGGGTTTCTGTGATTCTGTGAAACTTGCCTTTCTTTCTCATCTGCTCAAGTCCCACCCACCATTTTGGAGGGAAGAGCCAAATCTAAAAATGGTTTTCTTCGACTGGCAGAAGATTAGCTGAATGTTTGAAAGAAATGTTTTTTTCCGTCCATCGCAGCAGAGAAATGCAAGAGTAACATGACGGCTTGGAGTTTCCACTTGGGGCGCAATTGGCAGAATACGCCCAAAATACACTGGACATTGCGCTAGTCTTGCTGAGGTGAAGTTCCGCGGAAATTTCTGCACAAGCTCATTAGCATGAGCCCAATCATAAAATCTCTGATTAATCAGCGCAATCAAGCAGCATAATCTATTTGTGCCTGGAGCAGTGCCAATGGGGTTTCAATGTGCTAGAATGAGATAGTATAGAAGGCAAGAAAAAAAGAATTCCCTTTCAGCATGACACTGGAGACGACAAGATAAGCAGCACTTTTCTCTCTTGTCCTTTAAAATTTTACACAGCAATTGATTTAAATTGCTCTGAACAGTTGGCGGATTTGATGCTCTCGGTCTGACTTTTTAAACTAATTACTGCAGCAGCAAGGCAGATCTCGTCAGTGGCTTCAATTGACTGCTGGTCAGGTGGTTAATGCTGGATTCATGTCACCACGGGTGCCCGAGGATCTGGGCTCAATGTGATGATGAGCCCCCCGAACGAGTGCATTGTCAGAAACTCACCTTTCCCATCTGGGGGCGTGGCCAGTTTTGTGGGCGGAGACTGCTTCGGGTGAAGAGTCTGTTGAAGATCGCAGATACTTGAGCATAAAGTCGTTTCGGGCGCAACTCACGCTTAAAATTCTGCAATCTTCTTTTGCTATTTGACTTTATTCTGCCCAGATTAAGCGGTTATCTGGGTGGTAATCACACGGAAACTCCAGGCTGACCAGTTTCAATCTTAGATACAATATCAGCTGACTTGATGCATTAAATGATAACACAAAAGATACAGGAATCTATTATTTCTATTTCAATTATGTTTAAAAGTATGAATGGCGAATTTTAAGACTCAAGTATAGAAATTGAGATATTACTATTCACCCACAATTAAAAAGGAAAGATAAATTTTGTGCCTCTCCACGTATTAAATTCCTTCAACCAATCTTTAACAAAAGTTTTTTTAAAACAACTTAGATTGTATAACCAGAGTTACAACAAATCAGTTTTGTAAATAGCAACATGTACACATCCTGGACCCAACTGCAAACCAACTTTGCATTGGAACTGCAAAATAAATGAGGCAGTCTCTGCCTGATAGCGCAAGGACCTCCACCTCCAGAGACAATATTGCTCTCTGACACCTATATGAATGCTATTGTGGGAGGCAGATTACACCATTTTTTCTGGCCAGTCACCCTACCTGAACAAATCAATAATGCAGTTTTCTGCTCACTGGCTTATAGGGATCTTTGTTCATCCACCACATGAGATTTAACATGAGAAAAAAAATCAACCTTTTATTTTATTAGTTTATGGGATGTGGGCATCGCTGGCATGGCCAGCATTTATTGCCCATCCCTAATCGCCCTTGAGAAGGTGGTGGTGAGCCGCCTCCTTGAACCGCTGAGGTCCATGTGGTGAAGGTGCTCCCACAGTGACCCCCAGGATGTTGAAGGAGGGGGATTCGGCGATGGTTGAATGTCAAGGGGTGGTGATTAGACTCTCGCCTGTTAGAGATGGTCATTGCCTGGCACTTGTGTGGTGCGAATGTTACCTGTCACTTATCAGCCCAAGCCTGAACGTCGTCCAGGTCTTACTGTATGCGGGCATGGACTGCTTCATTATCTGAGGAGTTGTGAATGGCGCTGAACACTGTGCAGTCATCAGTGAATATCCCCATTTCTGACCTTATGTTGGAGGGAAGGTCATTGATGAAGCAGCTGAAGATGGTTGGGCCGAGGACACTGCCCTGAGGAACTCCTGCAGCGATGTCCTGGGGCTGTGATGATTGACCTTCAACCACCACAACCATCTTCCTTTGTGCTAGGTATGACTCCATCCAGTGGAGAGTTTCCCCCCCCCCCCCCCAATTCCCATTGACTTCAGTTTTACTAGGGCTCCTTGATGCCACACTTGGTCAAATGCTGCCTTGATGTCAAGGGCAGTCACTCTCACCTCACCTCTGGAATTCAGCTCCTTTGTCCATGTTTGGACCAAGGCTGTAATGAGGTCAGGAGCCGAGTGGTCTTGGCAGAACCCAAACTGGGCATCAATGAGCAAGTTATTGGTGAGTAAGTGCCGCTTGATAGCACTGTTGATGGCACCTTCCATCACTTTGCTGATGATTGAGAGTAGACTGATGGGGCGTTAATTGGCCGGATGGGATTTGTCCTGCTTTTTGTGGACAGGACATACCTGGGCAGTTTTCTACATTGTTGGATAGATGCCAGTGTTGTAGCTATACTGGAACAGCTTGGCAAGAGGCACGGCTAGTTATGGAGCACAAATCTTCAGTACGATAGCCGGGATGTTTCTGGGGCCCATAGTCTTTGCTGTATCCAGTGTGCTCAGCCATTTCTTGATATCACATTAGTGAATCAAATTGGCTGAAGACTGGCTTCTGTGATGGTGGGGACCTCAGGAGGTCATCCATGATATGGATCATCCACTCAGCACATCTGGCTGAAGATTGTTGCAATGCTTCAGCATTGTCTTTTGCACTCACGTGCTGGGCTCTACCATCATTGAGGATGGGGATATTCATGGAGCCTCCTCCTCCCGTTAGTTGTTTAATGGTCCACCACTATTCATGACTGGATGTGACAGGACTGCATGTGAAAGGACTGCAGAGCTTTGATCTGATCCGTTGATTGTGGGATCACTTAGCCCAGTCATGCTACTTCTGCTTTTTAGCATGCATGTAGTCCTGTGTTGCAGCTTCCCCAGGTTGGCACCTCATTTTTAGGTACGCCTGGTGCTGCTCCTGGCATGCTTTTCTACACTCCTTATTGAACCAGGGTTGGTCCCCTGGCTTGATGGTAATGGTAGAGTGAGGGATATGCCGGGCCTTGAGGTTACAGATTGTGGTGGAATACAATTCTGCTGCTGCTGATGGCTCACAGCGCCTCATGGGTGCCCAGTTTTGAGCTGCTAGATCTGTTCTGAATCTATCCCATTTAGCACGGTGGTAGTGCCACACAACACGATGGAGGGTGTCCTCGGTGTGAAGACAGGACTTCGTCAGGCAATCACTGAACATGGTCTGTGCAGTTCCGCATTCAAATCAGATTTCTTTTAGCCTGTCCTTTAGCTAGTTCAACTCCATTAATTACGTATGTCATCCATTTTCTTCCATTGTGTAAGACCTTTAAACTTACTAGTTTTGAATTTCATCTAGCATAATCTGTCCATCTGCAAATAGTTTGGGTCCTTCTGTAATTCTTTAGCTGCTTCATCAGTTACTACTGCCTCCTGTTTAGAATTACCTGTGGCCCAGAAATTCGGGTCGGGGGCTTCCCGCGGGTGCAAGCCCCCGACCTACACTTACCTTGCGTGCCGGCAGTTGAGCTGTAGGGCCCCGTGGAATTCTGCTCCGGGGCCTGGCCCAGCTGCCGGCGCGCTGTGCTTGTGTGTCCCAGGGGCGTAGTTAGTGCGATGCGTCTTCTGGGATCACGTGGGCCATGGGCAGCCAATCGGAGGAGGGAAAAGCCCATTCATAAGATTGACAGGTAGGCCTGTCAAAACTTATAAATACTACGGGCCCAAAATAGCAGTAAACCTTCAAATAATTTTTTTTTTTAAATCACTCTTTTTAAATAAACTATAAATTACATTAAATAACTATTATGAATTTAAATTTTTGAAATTTTTTTTTTATATTATAACGGGGCTAAAACTAAACTTACCTTGCTTTAAAGTATTTAAAAATAATAAACCTGTGGAAAAAATGTTTTAATTTTAATTAATTGACCACTTACCTTGCAAAAAGCAGGCCTTACGCCTGCTTTTTAAATGTGTAAATCCTGCAGGCTTACCCTCAGGATGACCTGCCGGGAAAACCTGTAAAAAACACCTAAGTTCAAAGCACACGCGCAGCCGCCCCTGTGCGCGCGTTCGACCTCTGAACCCCTTCGTTCAGAGGATCGGAAGTGCCGGTTTCCCACGCATGCGCAGTGCATGCAGGAAACCGGCAATTCCATTCAGCCTACGGGTGAGTACCCCGTGCGTACTCACCCAGGGAGAGCCGAATTTCTGGGCCATTGAGTTTCAGAATCCAGATAATTTACGTAGATCAGGAACAGTAAGGGGCCCCACACCAATCTCTGCAGCATTCAGTGTTTCCAGCTGGATACCAGTCTCCTCACCTATATTTGTACTTCCTCTCTTTCAAGAAAGTCTTTATCCAACTCCCAAGTTTTACCTAGAATATCCACTGCCTTTAAACTTGTGTAGCAGCCTTTCAGGTGGAACTTTATCAGAAAGTGTAATTGGACTTCCAGAAAACCTATCCTAATGCTTTCACTGTCCGCTTTGAAAGCTGCTGCCTCAAGAAGTGGAGCGGATTGTGGCAGACAGGAGCTGCATCTTCTGCCATTTACTGGGTTATTCTCACTCTGGTACTCCTCAACTTAAGGTAGAACCTCCCATGATGGGTGACAAGCTGCTAGTGTCTTCTCTAGTAAATACTTCCAGGAAGTAATCATTTAGTATGTTCACTATTTTAGTTCATCCTTAACTTCAACTCTATTTGCATTCCTAAGAGCTCTCAGTTCTTCTTTGATAGCTCTCCTGCTGTTACAATACTGGTAGAATGTATTACTGTTGTGTTTGGCTGCTACAGCAATGCTTATTTCAAGTTCCCTTTTTGTCTTTTTGACAGTCTTTGTTGAAGATTCTGGTATTCTTGAGTGGTTCATATCACGTTTCTCCCTAAAGGCTTTGGAGGGGCTTGTTTTCTTTATTTAACTTTGCACTCTTATTAATTCACTTTGTGTCACGCTTATTTAATCTGTGCTTACTTTCTCTGCATGCCTAATACTTCCTTAAAAGGTATTCCTTTTGTTCTCAACTGAAGCTTTCTTGCATGTTTACCCCCACTCCCCGCCTCAATCTGTTTCAAACTTTTCTCGTTGCCTTCAAATTGGCCCTTCTGAAGTTGTATACCCGAGTATTGTATTGCAGTATCAGTTTATCCCCGTTCATGTTAAATTTGATGTTAAGCGATTGTTAACTACACAAATGACAAGAAAATGTTTTTGTAACAGATTTTGACAAATTGGCGTCTGCTTCATCCCTTTACACAGAAGTACATTGATATTTAGCTAAATGAGCCTTGACTTTGAATATTTAATCAATTACAGTAATTTATACATTCAACTACAGAATTATTGGCTGACACAATAGAATTGCTTTGAGGTTAAACTTATGACTATTTTCCTGTAAAATACATAATTAAAAAAAAAAGTTTTCTATAAAACTGCATGTCAAGATAATTGCTTAACATAACATAAGATTCCACACATTTAATTTCTACACTGTAGGTCACATCTCATGCATTTTAAATTCAACTGCCAGTAATAATTTAGATTTGTTTCCAGGAATACTTATTTGGAGCCAATTTTTTTTAAAAAAACGCAATATTTATATTATTAGTCAGAGTATGTCTACCATCGTGATTAGTTATCCCAAGATCAAATAATGCCATTGCAGAAAGGAAAAAATGCAGCATCATTAGTTTCTGGTTTTCACTTTGATAATTTCTTTACAAATATATTAACTTTATCAATTACCCTACAGTATAATATGAGCATTTCTTCCCTTATTTATGGAATTTTCATGCTCATCTGAAATAACTCTAAAAAGACATGTTAATTGTTGTAATGTTTCCATTGCCCACAGTACATGGAAACATACACCGCCTGGGAAGCATAAGTTAAATCCAATATAGTCCTAAATCAGAGTGGAAGATAAGAGGAGGAAAATGTCACCTCCACACCACCCCAGACTAGGTTTTCTGTTATATGCCAAAATCTAAGAGGAAGCTGTGGATAACCATTAGTAAATGATAGTGCCTTATCTTGAATCATGTCAAAAGCTGTTGCTCCCGTTATGCTCCTACTCTATTGCTAAACCACTTCAGACAGGCAGGTTCCTGCCTTGGTTGTTGATGCTATAGAATCCAACACATTGACAATGTGACTGTTCCACAACACCAGCAGGAACAGTCAAACAATGTTTTTTGAACAATATTATCCATATTCATTCAGTCTGTCATTTGAAAATCAGTTTTAATTCATGGCTGCCATATCCTCTCTGATGGCTATTCCTATTTTCTCAAGCTGAGGAAAGGAAAATCTGCATCACTGGTCTGTATAGGTGGACTGTGTAAACACTCAGCCTATCGGTGACAAAATAAAATTGTACCTGGCACAGTGGACCTGCTGCATTCTGAAAAATTAGGTTAGATCACCTCTTTGGGTGGGTCACGGCACCTCCATTGGGAGTAACATTCTCTCATTTAGTTGCTTCCACTAAAGCTGGGCTGCCATTGGTAGCAGTGCTGTAATGGAAACTTGCCACAAGGCATTTCAAAGTGAAAGCATCATTTTAAATTAGTTCACAGCAGAGCTTATATATCAGCTGTAATGACCTTGTTAACCTCCTGAGCATTACTACAACACTCAGTTCTTGAATCCTAAATGCATTCTCACTTTCAAAGCATTAAACAGGTCAATAAACTGCGACTGTTTAACACCTACAATAAACTATGTCTGTTTGCTGCCCTTCAGTAAAGGTGTAGGTTCATTCAAATGCATGACATTCAGGAGCATCACTCTCAATCTTACAGCAGAAATCCAAACCGAAGGCAACGTCATGAAATCCAGAAGATTCTCTAACCACCTAAACTTAACAATTTCACAATTTTCTTTCTGTCAGAATTATTTATAAGCGACATTTGTATTGGCGAAAATAGCTGCAAGTAGCCATATCTGCCGCATGTTCTGGTATTACCTGTGTGTAGGATTCAGCAGCATATTTTGTTTCAGACAAAGTAGGCCAATCTTCATCTAAATTAATTCAAATCCAATTCACCACCTTTCAGTTACAATATCTGTATCTTTGTCACTGTAAGGCTGCAGGTCTCTGCATTGCCCAGAAGGAATCGTCTATAGCTGCTGTAATTTAAGGCACTGGTGGCTTCGGAGTTTCACTTGAGATACACATCAGCCTCTTGAAAGTCTTCATAAAAATGCTGTTTCTTTGAGTGATGTCTGATATGTTCTGTAAAACTTGCTGTTAATTTTTTCCATGGTTTCTTGCAGCACTCCTTGAAGCCTCACATGGCTCTTTCAAATACTGATCAAATAAAATGTTTGCTGAAAGCTGCCTGTTAAAGTAAACCAAGCATTTCTACTTGTGAACATCTCTATTGCCAGTCATAGCCATAGCCTCCATTCATATGGGATTTGGAGAAATATTTCATCCAGATATCAAATGAAGTAAAATAGTCTACTGTACAATATTATTCTGGATGATGCCATTTTGACAGCATTACATGCTCTCCCCAGAACTGGAAAGAACACACACACAAAAGGGACTAATAGATAAATTATTAAGACATCATTATCGAGGAGGCAAAAAGTAAGGGATCATAAAGTTACCTTATCTGTCAAACAAGAATCTTACCAACTACTAACAGGATCTTCATGGATATTTTGATTATAAAAATTTCTACCAACGGGTCTGCTCAGAGAAATTTACCAAATACAGAACGGACGATTTTAAAACGGTATTCTGGAAAATGAGGATCTGGCTATAAAACTTCTGTCCTGCATTTAGAAATTAATCCTCAGGTTTACAACTGAACCTTTTAATGGTAGGTCAATAAATACAGCATTTAGAATGATGGAAAATTCTAAACAAATGCAGATTTTCTTTAATGCCTGATGTCATTCACGCGGACCCAGCCACAATTTCCAGGGTCAGCTTCATGAAATGATCCAGTCATTAGAAATGCCTCAGGCGGAGGGAGTGAAGGTGGTGGTGGGGGGTGGGAGAGAAAAAAAAAGTGAGAAAACTTGTGCTGTTCAGGATTTTAAAATCCATAACGCAAAGAGACAGGCATTCCCTGATTTGCTTTTACTACACTCATAGAATCATAGAATAGTACAGCACAGAAGGAGGCCATTCAGCCCATCCAGTCTGCGCTGGCTCAAAGACCAATCCAGTTAGTCCCACTCCCCTGCTCTTTCCCCAAATCCCTGCAATTTTTTCTCCTTCAGGTATTTATCCAGTTCCCTTTTCAAGGCTACAATTGAATCTGTATCCACCACCCTATCAGGCAGTGCATTCCAAATCCTAACCGATCATTGCATAAAAAAAGTGATTTGTCATGCCGCCTCTGATTCTTTTGACAATCAACTTAAATCCATGCCTTCTGTTTATCGACCCTTCAGCCGTTGGAAACAGTTTCTCCTCAGGGAATTCAAAAGTCTTCTATAGGCATATAAATAATAAATGGGTAGCAAGAGGAAGGGTGGGGCCGATTAGGAACCAAAAAGGAGACCTACGCATGGAGGCAGAGGTACTAAATGAGTCTTTACCAAGGAAGATGCTGCCAAAGTCATAGTGAAAGAGGAGGTAGTGGAGATACTGGATAAGATAAAAATTGATAAAGAGGAGGTACTAGAAAGGCTGTCTGAAATTAAAGTTGATAAGTCACCAGGACCGGATGGGATGCATCCTAGGATGCTGAGGGAGGTTAAAGAGGAAATTGCGGAGGTACTCGCCATAATCTTCCAATCCTCCTTAGATACGGGGGTGGTGCAAGAGAACTGGAGAATTTCAAATGTTACACCCTTGTTCAAAAAATGGTGCAAGGATAAACCCAGTAACTACTGGCCAGTCAGTTTAACCTTGGTAGTGGGGAAGCTTTTAGAAACGATAATCAGGGACAAAGTTAACAGTCACTTGGACAAGTGTGGATTAATTAAAGAAAGCCAGCATGGATTTGTTAAAGGCAAGTCGTGTTTAACTAACTTGATCGAGTTTTTTGATGAGGTAACAGAGAGGGTTGATGAGGGCAATGCGGTTGACGTGGTGTACATTGACTTCCAAAAGGCATTTTATAAAGTGTCACATAATAGGCTTGCCAGCAAAGTTGAAGCCCATGAATTAAAAGGGACAGTGGCAGCATGGATACAAAATTGGCTAAGTGACAGGAAGCAGAGAGTAATGGTGAACGGTTGTTTTTCGGACTGGAGAAAAGGTGGTGTTCCCCAGGGGTCGGTACTAGGACCACTGTTTTTCTTGATATATATTAGACTTAGACTTGGGAGTACAGGGTACAATTTCAAAATTTTCAGATGACACAAAACTTGGAAATATATAGTGAACAGTGAGGAGGATAGTAATAGACTTCAAGAAGACATAGACAAGCTGGTGAAATGGGCAGACACGTGGCAGATGAAATTTAACACAGAAAAGTGCGAAGTGATACATTTTGGTTGGAAGAACAAGGAGAGGCAATATAAACTAAAGGGTACAATCCTAAAGGAGGTGCATGAACAGAGAGACCTGGGGGTATATGTGTACAAATCATTGAAAGTGGCAGGACAGGTTGAGAAAGAGGTTAAAAAAGCTTACAGGATACTGGGCTTCATAAATAGAGGCACAGAGTACAAAAGCAAGGAAGTTATGATGAACGTATATAAAACACTGGTTCGGCCTCAACTGAAGTATCATGCCCAATTCTGGACACCGCACTTTAGGAAGGATATGAAGGCCTTAGAGAGGGTGCAGAAAAGATTTACGAGAATGATTCCAGGGATGAGGGACTTCCAGTTATGTGGATAGACTAGAGAAGCTGGGGTTGTTCTCCTTAGAGCAGAGAAGGTTGAAAGAGGTGTTCAAAATCATAAGGGGACCTAGTAGATAGAGAGAAACTCTTCCCATAGGCAGAAGGGTCAAGAACCAAAGGACACAGGTTTAAGGTGATTGGCAAATGAAACCAAAGGTGACCTGAGGAAATACTTTTTTATGCAACAAGTGGTTAGGATCTGGAATGCACTGCTTGAAAGGGTGGTGGAGGCAAATTCAATCATGGCTTTCAAAGGGGAATTGGATAAGTACCTTTAGGAAAAACATCTGCAGGGGAAAGAGCGGGGGAGTGGGACTAGCTGAAATGTTCTTGCCGAGAGTCAACATGGGCTCGACGGGTCGAATGGCATCCTTCTGTGTTGTAACCATTCTATGATATTCTACCTAAACCCTTCATGATTTTAAACACCTCTATCAAATCTGTTCGCCTTCCCTGCTCCAAGGAGAACAAACCCAGCTCTTCTAGTCTATCCACATAACTGTAATCCCTCATTCCTGGAACCATTCTAGTAAATCTTTTTTGTACCCTCTCCAAATCCTTCACGTCCTTCCAAAAGTGTGGTGCCCAAAATTAGAAATAATATTCTAACTAGAGCCGAACTAGTGTTTTATATAGGTTAACATAAAATGCACAGTAAAATGCGGAAATCCCGAAGTTGCTGTCTGATTTATCCTGCTCATCCACAAGCTGCACTACACTAGCACCTTGCCGATATATTTTAATGCAGACTCTATGTAAGAATGTGAATTTGCACTACTTACGCACTAGATAGCCACTAAACACACCATCAAAGGTGTTGCTATGGGAACCTGCATGGGTCCTAGCTATGCCTGCCTTTTCGTGGGATATGTGGAACATTCTTTGTTCCAGTCCTACTCAGATCCCCTCCCTCACCTCTTTTTCCGGTGCATTGATAACTGTATCGGTGCCGTTTCCTGTTCTCGCCCTGAACTAGATAATTTCATTCACTTTGCTTCCAATTTCCACCCTTCCCTCACCTTCACATGGTCCATCTCCAACTCTTTCCATCCCTTGCTCGACATCTCCATCTCAGGGGATAGGTTATTGACAAACATTCACTACAAGCCCACTGACTCCCACAGCTACCTGGACTACACTTCCTCCCACCCCGCTTCCTGCAAGGACTTTGTTCTATTCTCCCAGTTTCTCCATCTCCGCCGTATGTGCTCCGACGATGCCACCTTCCATACCAGTGCTTCCGACGTGTCTTCCTTTTTTCTCAACCGAGGATTCCCCTCTACTGTGGTTGACACGGCCCTTGACCATATCTGTTCTACCTCCCGCACTTCTGCCCTCCCCTCCCGGAACCACGATAGAGTTCCCTTGTCCTCACCTTTCACCCCACCAGCCTCTACATTCAACGGATCATCCTCCGCCATTTCCGCCACCTCCAGCGTGATCCCACCACCAAACACATCTTCCCCTCACCTCCCCTTTTAGCATTCCAAAGGGACCGCTCCCTCCACAACACCCTGGTCCACTCCTCTATCACCCCCAACACCCCTTCCCCTTCGCCCGACACCTTCCTGTGCAAGCGCAGGAGATGCAACACATGCCCTTATACCTACCCCCTTCCCACTGTCCAGGGCCCCAAACACCCCTTCCAGGTGAAACAGCGATTTACTTGTACTTCTTGCAATTTAGTATATTGTATTCACTGCTCACGATGCGGTCTCCTCTACATTGGGGAGACCAAATGCAGATTGGGTGACCGCTTTGCGGAACACCTCCGTTCAGTCCGTAAGGGGGACCCCGAGCTTCCGGTCGCCTGTCACTTTAATTCTTTGCACCACACCCACTCAGACCTCACCATCCTCGACCTCTTGCATTGTTCCACTGAAGCTCAGTGGAAGCTCGATGAACAGCACCTCATCTTTCAATTAGGCACTTTACAGCCTTCTGGACTCAACATAGAGTTCAACAATTTCAGATCATAACCTCGGCCCCTATCATATATATATTTTTCATCCACACTTTGTCTGGTTTTTTTTCTTCTCTCCCACATGGCAGCTGTCTTTCATTCTGCCAGCGCAATTCACACTTCATCTAGAGCCATTCTTTGTTTCTTAACCTGTCCCATTACCATCTCCTTTTGCCGTGAATATCTCTTAATGTCTCTTAACTTCTCCTGCCTTCTAACCTATCACAGACCTTCCCTTTTGTTCTTTCATCACCTCCCCCCTTTCCAGGCCCCTGCACTTGCTTAAAAATCTGTTCCATTTCCTGCTTTTTTCCAGTTCTGACGAAAGGTTATTGACCTGAAACGTTAACTCTGTTTCTCTCTCCACAGATGCTGCCTGACCTGCTGAGTATCTCCAGCATTTTCTGTTTTTATTTCAGATTTCCAGCATCTGCAGTATTTTCTTTTTGTAGAAAAAGAAAGGGCTTGTCCATTCAATGCAAGTGATTTTTACTGGCGTGGTAAGTCTTAATTACTACCGAACAACCTCTCTGGCACTAAAAGTGCACTTTTACAAGTGTGGAGTCTCATTCCTTCAGATTTTAATTGTCGGTGATTTAGAATAAAAATGAAAATTAATGTTTTTTTTTTTACTTTTTCTGTCTCTTTTCTCTCACTCTCTCTCTTAATCCCATCTTTCTTTCCCTCTTTTTATTTCATTTTCTGTACATGATTTTACATTGAATTAAATATTCCAACTTACACTTCTTGGTTTAGACTCTGCGTGCCTCAGTGAGGATTCCTCAATCCGATTGCATGAAGAGACTCGCTGTTCTTGCTCTGTTCATACAGGTACCAGATCCCCTGTAGAGGGTGCTGCGATGTTTCAGATGCCCGATGACCGTAAATTGCCGCTCAAAAGCCCACAAAACGTCTGTGGGCAGCTGTAAGCGTAATGAACAGTGTGTGCCGTTCGCTCGCTGCCGACCACAAAATCTGGGTCATTATTTATTCCAGATAAGTTTTTACAGTAGGAAAATATAAATAAGAAAAAAATGTACAGATCACTTAATTTTTCACTATCAATTTTCATCAAATAAACAAACATTGTAACCTTGCTACATTTTTAATCTGGCACAATAATCCGATCAGAAATAAATGATTAAAGTAACCCTGCTAATCATTTAAACTATGAGCAGATGGAACTGACAGGCAGGAAAAGACCATCAGGTCCAGCAAGTCTGCCCCACGCTGTCATGATGCCTGAAGCAACGTGATTAGACAACCCCTACCCCACCAGCAGCCAAGTAATCTCCAGGGGAGAGGTAAAAATCGATAAAATCCCAAAGTCAATTAGGGAAAAAAAAAAAGAGTCTTGAAAATTCCTCTTCGACCCACTTAGGCAATCCAAAACTAGCCCATGAGACCACGAGGACCATGATGATGAAATACCTGGTATTTCAGCTACTTTTAGAAGATGGGATCTCCACCCCAGCCAGGAATTGATCCAGCTCTCTTTAACGTCTGCAGAGAGTCAGCACTCACAGCACAAGCCGGCACCTTGTACTACTCTCCTCTGCGAAAAGAAGAACTGCCTAACATTTAAACTAGCCCTACCTTTGCACAATTTATATGCATGACCTCTGGTCATCACCAATCTTTCAAATTGAAATAATCTATCAATAGGATCATCTAGTCCTTCAACTATTTTATATACCTCTGTCAAACTGCCTTAATATTTATGCATAGAGTCAGAGTTATACAGCACAGAAAGAGGCCCTTCGGCCCATCATGTCCGCGCCAGCCATCAAGCCCTGTCTATTCTAATCCCATTTTCCAGCACTTGGTCCATAGCCTTGCATGCAATGGCATTTCAAGTGCTCATCTAAATGCTTCTTGAATGTTGAGGGTTCCTGCCTCTACCACCGTTTCAGGCAGTGAGTACCAGATTCCAACCACCCTCTGGGTGCAAAAGTTTTTCCTCAAATCCCCTCTAATCCTCCTGCCCCCCATCTTCAAACTATACCCCCTGGTTATTGACCCCTCTACTAAGGGGAAAAGTTCCTTTCTATCTACCCTATCTATGCCCCTCATAATTTTGTACACCTCAATCTTCTTTGCTCTAAGGAAAACAACCCCAGCCTGTCCAGCCTCTCTTCATAGCTGAAATGCTCCAGCCCAGGTAACATCCTGGTGAATCTCCTCTGCACCCTCTCCAATGCAATCACATCCTTCCTATAGTGTGGTGACCAGAACTGCACACAGTATTCCAGCTGTGGCCGAACTAGCGTTTTGTACAGCTCCATCATAACCTCCTTGCTCTTATATTCTATGCCTTGGCTAATGAAGGCAAGTATCCCATATGCCTTCTTAACCACCTTATCTACTTGTCCTGCTGCCTTCAGGGATCTATGTATATGCACACCAAGGTCCCTCTGATCCTCTGTCCTTCCTAGGGTCCTACCATTCATTGTGTATTCCCTTGCCTTGTTAGTCCTCCCAAAATGCATCACCTCACACTTTTCAGGGTTAAATTCCATTTGCCACTGTTCTGCCCATCTGACCAACCCGTCTATATGGTCCTGTAGCCTGAGGCCTCCCTCCTCGCTATTTACCCTCCACCAATTTCCGTGTCATCTGCGAACTTACTGATCATGCCTCCTACATTCATATCTAAATCATTAATGTACACTACAAACAGCAAGGGACCCAGCACTGATCCCTGCGGTACACCACTGGACACAGGCTTCCAGTCACAAAAACAACCTTCGACCATCACCCTCTGCCTCCTGCCACTACAATAATACAATACAATACAAATCGCTTTATTGGCATGATAAGGTACATCTTATGTTGCCAAAGCATCAAAATACATTTATGGTTGAACACATAAACGCGGTTCCATTCATACAGTGTATAAACAGGTATATCCCTGAGTTTATAAATATACATTCGCCTTGTTTATATATACTCTTGTCTTAGTTTACTGGTTGTCCCTCTGTTCATGGCAAGCTGTAACATAGTGTGCCGCCAGTGTTACACAGCTTCTCTCCTCCCCCAGTAGGAATGGGAGTTTTTGGTTGTCAGTCAGATTTCTGAATTCAGGGCATATTTGTGAGAATTTTTGGTAGAAATTCTCTCTGATGCCCTGATATTTTCCACAGGCTGTGAGGAAGTGCATCTCTGTCTCAACTACTCCCTGACTGCAGTGAGAGCATATCCTGTCTTCTCTTGGCAGCCTGGTCTGCCTGTGTCTGCCTTTTTCGATCGCTAGGCTATGTTCGCTAAGTCTGTACCTTGTCAAGGTTCTTCTCAGTTTGTTATCCTTTACCATGGTCAGGTAATCAGCTATGTTGTATTGTCTGTTTAGGGCCAAGTAGCAATTAAGTTTGCTTTGGGTTTTTGTTGTTTCTGCCCAATATGACAGATATTTTTCCTTTTGCTTAGCGACGATTGTGTTGGGTCGAATTCTTTGTGTTACCCTGTCACTGTCCTGGGACTGGTTATTGTTAGTATTGTTATTAGTTACTTTATTGAGTCCCAGGACTAGTTGACTGAGGGTATTCTTCTTTATGGTCAGCTCTTGGCATTTCAGGGCGTCGTAGTGATAGCATTGGGGGTTGCTCATTTGTAGGTGATTCCAAAATTTGGTGGCTCTTTTTTGGATAGTGATTATTAATGGGTATTGGCCTAGTTCCGCCCTGCATGCGTTGTTTACTGTTTTCCTTTGAGTCCGGAGGATACTTTTACAGAATTCCGCATGTAGGATCTCAATTGGGTGTTTTGGATCCAATGTGCCAAATTGCCCTGGATCCCATGGGCTCTTACCTTCTTGACTAGTCTCCCATGTGGGACTTTGTCAAAAGCCTTACTGAAGTCCATGTAGACTACATCAACTGCACTACCCTCATCCACACACCTAGTCACTCCCTTAAAAAATTCAATCAAATTGGTTAGACATGATCTCCCCCTGACAAAGCTATGCTGACTATCTTCGATTAATCCTTGCCTCTCCAAGTGGAGACTAACTCTGTCCCTCAGTGAATTCTGTCCCTCATTTTAAGCCTCACTGAGTAACTAAGGTTTTTTTAAGCTGGATATAATTCTTGTGGCCCTCTTGTGAACCTGTCCATAGCCTTTAAATCACCTAATATAAGGGAACCAATTCTGGATGCAGTATTCTAAATATGGTCCCGAGGACAAGGAAAAACTCGTTCTATTTGGGTGGCAGTCGTGCGCCACGGGGAGTGAGTGATCAGTGGCTGGGGTGGGGGGGGGCAGTAGTGTTAGCCAGCACCGGCCCACAGGACTGAGGCCTGGAGTTCAGGGATTTTGGAAGCTTGTGGCGGGGGGAGGGGGTGTTAAGAGGGGTGAATTGGTCACCTGAGCAGAGTCAGCAAATGAAAAGTTAGGGTTTTAAGAAGAAATTAAGGGTAGTATTCGACTAAAAACAAGGGCATATAAGGTAGCCAAATCTAGTGGGAGGATAGAGGATTGGGAAAACTTTAAAAGACAGCAAAAAATAACAAAAAGATTGATTAAGAAAGGGAAGATAGATTATGAAAGGAAATTAGCAAAAAATATAAAGACAGATAGTAAGAGTTTTTATAGTTATATAAAAAGAAAAAGGGTGGCTAAAGTAAATGTTGGTCCCTTAGAGGATGAGACCGGGGAATTAATGGTGGGAAATATGGAGATGGCAAAAACACTGAATGAATATTTTACATCAGTCTTTACAGTAGAAGACACGAAGAATATCCCAACACTGGACAAACAGGGGGCTATAGGGGGGGGGAGGAGCTAAACACGATCAAAATCACTAAGGAAGTGGTACTCGGTAAAATAATGGGACTCAAGGCGGATAAATCACCTGGACCTGATGGCTTACATCCTAGGGTCTTGAGGGAAGTGGCGGTAGGGATTGTGGATGCATTGGTAATAATTTTCCAAAACTCCCTGGACTCAGCAAAGGTCCCAGCAGACTGGAAAACTGCTAATGTAACACCCTTATTTAAAAAGGGCAGTAGACAGAAGGCTGGAAACTATAGACCGGTTAGCCTAACATCTGTGGTAGGTAAAATTTTGGAGTCCATTATTAAGGAGACAGTAACAGGACATTTGGATAATCATAATTTAATAGGACAAAGTCAGCATGGTTTTATGAAGGGGAAGTCATGTTTGACAAATTTGCTGGAGTTCTTTGAGGAAGTAACATATAGGGTGGATAAAGGGGAACCAGTGGACGTAGTGTATTTAGACTTCCAAAAGGCATTTGACAAGATGCCACACAAAAGATTATTGCTTAAGATAAAAAATCACAGGATTGGGGGTAATATTCTGGCATGGATAGAGGATTGGCTATCTAACAGAAGGCAGAGAGTTGGGATAAATGGTTCATTCTCAGACTGGCAATCAGTAACTAGTGGTGTTCCACAGGGGTCAGTGTTGGGTCCCCAACTCTTTACAATCTATATTAACGATTTGGAGGAGGGGACCGAGTGTAACATATCAAAGTTTGCAGATGATACTAAAATGGGAGGGAAAGTAGTGAGTGAGGAGGACATAAAAAACCTGCAAGGGGACATCGACAGGCTAAGTAAGTGGGCAGAGATTTGGCAGATGGAATACAATACTGGAAAGTGTGAGGTTATGCACTTTGGCAGGAAAAATCGTAGAGCAAGTTATTATCTTAATGGCAAGAAACTGGAAAGTACTGAAGTACAAAGGGATCTGGGGGTCCTGGTGCACGAAACTCAAAAGGTTAGTATGCAGGTGCAGCAAGTGATTAAGAAGGCCAATGGAATGTTGGCTTTCATCGCTAGGGGGATAGAATATAAAAATAGGGAGGTATTGCTTCAGTTGTACAAGGTATTGGTGAGACCGCACCTGGAATACTGCGTACAGTTTTGGTGTCCATACTTAAGAAAGGACATACTTGCTCTTGAGTCAGTACAAAGAAGGTTCACTCGGTTAATCCCGGGGATGAGGGGATGGACGTATGAGGAGAGGTTGAGTAGATTGGGACTCTACTCATTGGAGTTCAGAAGAATGAGAGGCGATCTTATTGAAACATATAAGATTGTGAAGGGGTTGGATCGGGTGGATGCGGGGAGGATGTTCCCGATGATGGGTGAAACTAGAACTAGGGGACATAGTCTTAGAATAAGGGGCTGCTCTTTCAAAACTGAGATGAGGAGGAACTACTTCACTCAGAGTGGTAGGTCCATGGAATATGCTGCCCCAAAAAGCTGTAGAAGCTACATCATTACATAAATTTAAAACAGAAATAGACAGTTTCCTAGAAGTAAAGGGAATTAAGGGTTACGGGGAGCGGGCAGGAATTTGGACATGAGTCTAGGGCCTAGAAATTCAGTATAGTCACGTTCGGGGCGCTAAAGCCGGGCGGCCGCTAAAGTTTGTGCCCGGCGCAAGTTCGCGCCACCTTCGCCGATATTCAGTCACATCGCCCCAAGAGGTTGCTGCTGCGCTAAAACAGGCGATGCACGACTATCATTAGGCGCTAAGCCGGCGGTCCGGGGCGATACCCCCGAGGGCGAGCGCAGCGCAGGTGCGGCGATTTGCTGATTGACGGCAGACACTCTGGCGCCGGTCAGCTCTTAAAGGGGGAGGGTGGACTTGTCTGGCTGCCATGCCCTGTGCACTGCAGCCCTGAAGCAAGGCCTGACCAATGCTGGTTCATCAGTTCTATGCCCTGGACCATGGTGAAGCCCGCTATTCTTCCAAATCCCATTGTACGCTCTTGCTGCTTGTCCAGGGTCATGGGGAAGGAGATGTACTGACGTCTCCTTCTGAAAAGGGCATTGTTCACCTGTCGGATGCAGCAATGTTGGCAATGTCCCCAGTAGCGGATTGGAAAGAGCCGGTGGCATAGAAGTTGAGAGCCACCGTCACCTTCACTGCCACCGACAGAGATGTCCTGCTCCTCAGCTGTGGCTGCAGATCTCTGCGAAGTAGGTGGCAGATCTCAGTGACCACCTCCCTTCTGAATCGCAGCCTCCGAACACACTGCTCCTCAGACATGTTCAGATATGAGAACTGCTGGCGGTATACCCTGGGTGGGTAAGGCCTCCTGTGCCGACACCTGTTGGCCCTTCTCCATCTGGCCATGACTGGCACTTTCTCTCACGGCGTCTCTGATCCCTTTGAATGCAATGCAGAAAGCCAATGTTTCCACCCATTGTAGCCCCCATTACAGTATATGTGGCGACTCAAGGCTATGGCACTGAAAGTGAAATCCAAGTGCAAAGCTCTGGCCTGAAGCCAGAAGTACCTGTGCGAGCGCTGAGTCAAAGCAGAAAGCTCTCTGCCTTTGTCTCTCACACAGAAGGATTGGCACAAAATGGCTGTCACTTATAATGCAGGAGGAGTCCCCTTTAAATAGCGCCCCCGCAGCGACTGGGAACCGTTCCCCTCTACCAGTCGCTGGGGGTGCCAGGCGCAAAAAAGGGCGGCGCCACTGAAGTTCTGGTTTGGGGCGCACAAAGGGCGTTGCACGATGAAATGACGTCAGGATCTGCGCGCGCAGAGACTTTGCGCCGACGCTAAATCTCTAGTGAAGTTGGGGAGAGGCGCAGATCGCGCTGCGCCCGGCCGCTAGCCGCCTAGTGCCCAACATCTCCTCCTCCTAAGGCGCTACCGGCTGGCTCAAGCAACTGAATTTCTAGGCCTAGGTTCGGATCGGTCATGGCCCTGTGGGTAGCGGAGCGGGCCCAGGGGCCGTGTCGCCTGATCCTGCTCCTATTTCGTGTGTCTAATTCTGTTAGATTCAGGAGATGGTTCTGTGATAGTGGATTGGCGGTTAGGATCAGATCAGCCATGATCTTATTGAATGGCGGAGCAGGCTCGAGGGGCCGATTGGCCTACTCCTGCTCCTATTTCTTATGTTCTTATGTTCTTATGTAAAAGTCTTGGAATATAAATGATATAAGAGGCGTGACAGGTACCATTGAAATATTTAGTCATAATGGAAACAGTGTGACTGAAAATCACAATATGATCATGAATGTGTGAAGGAACTATGCAGTATATGCAACATTTTTAATAAGTCATAGATTATGTCTGTCTATAGAGTTTCTGTTTTTGAATTGGTTATGCGTCTCTCATGTCTGTGTTTTTCTGGGGTTTTTTTATTAGATATTTTGCGCTTAGGTTATCTCACCAATCATACTTCACAAACAAAAATTGTAACACATTACAATTAATCACATCTCACATAAACAATCAAGCAATCACATTCTACCAAAAAATACACAGCTGCCATGACATTTCTCACCAAGAGTGCTGGCTATTGAGAACAGAATGTCTTTTTATACAAGTGTGATTTCTGAGGTGAATGGATTGTGATAGGCTCCTTAGTCATGTATTCCAGAGAAATATGGCAAATCTAGAATTCAGTTTATTAGGATACAAACAGAGAAGGCACTGTGCCTCCACAGGCCTGGAACTCAATGAGAGTAGGCTATGAGGCCAGAGCATGCAGAAACGCAAGACTTGATTTACGATGGGCCCAATACAAGTATAGGCTAGGGACATAGATTTATTTACTTTTATACTTAGTTCATTTTTTTTTTTTAATTCTTAATAACACACAGGAGATACACGAGTGTACATAAAAATAATGGTTCTGGAATTTGAACTAAATATTCCACCCAAGAATTTCACCTTGTAGAGGGCAGACTGAACACAAAGCAGCATTGATGTTTTTATACCTTGGAGTTTGTAACCCTTCCTTTCATTAAAATGTACAGGAGGACAAACTTGCAAATCCCAGAGTGGGTAAAGAAAGGGTTAAAATAAGGTACCAGAGTTTACAGTGGACCTTTAGCATTAGGCTACAGAATTATGAATTAGGCGAGTAAATTGGAAGCCTTTTTTGACTTGAAGATTAACTCTAACTATCACATGGTAAAATACTGACAAATTATGCAATGATTTTATGATATCGTGTTTGCTCCAGACCTGACAACTGTAGCTATGGAAAGCATCAAGACTAAATGTGCTCAGGTATAACTAATGTGACAATGACTACAAAAGATTCAAAGGGTTGCCATGTTTGACACGCAAATAGAGCAGGATACTAATCGACAATATCGGTTTTTATATCTCTTACTGCTATAGTACAGCTGGGAAAATGTTTTAATGTCATGAACCGTGAACAAGTATAATTTGAACCAAAAATGTTTTTTTAAAGTAGTGCTAGAATGTTTTTAGTAAACATATTCATGTGAATATAGATACATTAGGAACACTAGCTTTTGATCAATGTAGAGCTCACTTGTCCAGTTATAGATTTAATACCCCTAAAAGTTTTGTAAATGTGCTTAATTTCTTTTCAGTTAACCCCAGCATTTATGCTCTCTTTTTTAGTTGGAGGTAGACAGTACAGCATGCAGATATCTTGGGCTAGAAATTCATTGCAGCCAAGAAAAGGCAAGCGTTTAGACTAAACAAGATTAAGCTCCACCCCCTGAAGATGGTCTAGGCAGCATGCAAAATTCGTGCTCAATCCTCATTAACATGATTTTAGTCTTAAAACTCAAGCTCATTGGCAGTACACTGAACTGCCAGAGCAATATCGGGGCAGTCTAATCGCAACTCATGATTGCCACAGGCTTTTCCCACTACTTAAAGGGGAGGTTCTTGATGCTGCAGCACCTCATTGTCAGGCTTGTTGGGTCTGCAGCTGCCCCAACATTAAGAGATCAATTGCAGCCATGGCAGACCAGAGACAGAGGGAGAGAGCCTGTAGGTTCTCAGATGAAGCGCCTGAGGCATTGGTGTACATGGTGGAGGAGGTGGGCGGTCCTATACCCACACACTGGCAGGAGGCCCTTGCCACAAATATCCCAGATTATGTGGAGGGAGATTGCGGACCACATCATTGGCAGCACTGTGGTCCCCAGGATCCGCACCCAGTGCAGGAAGAAGTTGAACGACATCACACGGGTGGTGAGGGTGAGTGAAGGCTTCAACAAATGCCACATACCACTATCTGTACCACAAGCTTCACACACTGCTCAATACACCACACTCCCAGCACTCACCTACCAACAATCTCTACCTATCAACACTCACACCCACATCTCTCACCTTGCACACACAATGACAGTTATTCAACTATGGCAGGCACATCACTCAAACACATGCCACTGAAGTCACAACACTGCTCTTTTTCTTGCAGGCCAAACTGGGCCAGAATTGCCGGAAGCAGGAGTGGACAGATGGGGGCCAGGCAGAGATTGAAGAGCTGAGGCAGCTGGAGAATCGAGTGCTACAGTTGACTGGGGCTTTCAGGGTGTTGCAGCAATCTGTGCTCCAACAGATTGCTAAAAGTGCTGAGGCGCCGCTCCAGGGGAGTGGCAGTGGGTCAGTGGAGCAGGAACCTGCTGTCCTCTCCCACGATGACAGCATTCCTACTCCACCACTGCCACTCCGCCAATTCCCTGGTCGCTGCCCGTCAGCCAGCCAGCTGCACACCCATGCCGAAGTGGTGCAGTCTACAGCTGGGCCTTCTAGGTCCACAACTAGTTGAGGTCGTCTTACAAGGCCATCTGAAGTCTCCCACACGGATACTTAGCAGCCTTCTACCAGCCGTGTTGAAGCCACTGGGGAGCACTGCGTAGGAGCACTAGATCAGAAACGGTCACACAAAAGATAGATGCTAAGGGATTGCACAAGGGTGATTAGGTAATAGTATTAATGTAAATATGTATGATATGACTGTAGATAAATGTTTTAATTGTGTTTGGAATTTTTTTGGTGTCTCATTTCAGCTTTGTGCCCAGGAGGACACTGTGATATGCTGTGAGACAGGGATGATATGATGGGGATGTCGAGAGCAACAGGGATCTGGGGTTTCAATCATGCAAATCGGAGTCTGATGAACTGGTCACAGACAGCCCACCTGGAAGGCTGACTGTCTGCCTACCTCCTTCCTCCCTCCTGTTCCTCCTCCTTTTGAAGTGGTCCCACAATCCCTGGTGGAAAAGGCGGAGCCCTCATGACAGACAAGTTGTGGAGCATGCAGCAGACCACCACGAAAAGGGACACCTGCTCAGCCGAGTACTAGAGGGCTCCTCCCGAGCGGTCAAGGCAGCGGAACTGTTGCTTCAGTAGACCAATGGTTTGCTCGATGATGTTCCTGGTGGCAGCATGGCTCTCATTAGATGAGTGCTGGGCATGAGTGTTGGGGGTGCGGAGGGGACTCTGAGCCAGGTGGAGAGCGGATAGCCATAATTTCTGAGCAGCCACCCTCAAGCTTGACATGGCGGCTGGAAGAGTGCTGGCACATTGGACTGGAGCAGGATGAAGGCATCTTGGCTGCTGCCAATATAGCGGGCATTGACATTGAATGGTTGCACACCAACTGCACATTAAGTGAGTGGTAGCCTTTACGGTTATGGAAGATCTCCGGATTATCATGCGGCACATGTAAAACTGTCGTTGCTTTCTCCAGCCCGTAACTACAATGGCCAAAACCAAATTAGGAGATTGTGCAATGCTCACTTGATGCTCTTTCACTGATGTCATGATCTCTATAATTTAAATGTTGGCAACTCAAAAATGGTGCTGGAACCGCCACCAGCTGGTGGTAGAGCGATGGCAGGCGTTTTAGCTCCAGCTCGTGGCGCTGAAGACATGAATTTTTAGACCATAGTGTTCATGACTGCCATCAATGTCACTCCTGACTGACCAGCAGAGGCATGGACAATCAAGAGTTTGGGCCTCATTTGTATTGGCTCAGCAATCTGCCAAACGTGTAATGTGTGCTGACAGGTAGCTCGTCATTCTAGCTTAGGGGGGGGGGGGGGGGGCGGTGGAGTTAACTACTTTCAACCAGGTAAGCAATAAGGACCATAAACTGTTGAGGGAGGGGGTGCAGTTGAAAAGAGAGAAGGGAGTGAAATCAACCAGAATTTCCATTCTTGATCAATCACTGCAGTGACCGCTGCTAAAAAGTAAGCACTATGTGGATAATAGAAGACAACTGAATTGAGCTTTGCTATGATAAAAGAAAAAAAACTTGCATTTATATAGCATCTTTCCTGTCCTCAGGTTACTTTACTGCCAATGAATTTTTTTTGAAGTGTAGTCAGTGTTTTAATCTAGGAAACGTGGCAGCCAATTTGCACACAGCAAGGTCCCAGAAACAGCAATGAGATAATGACCAGATCATCTGTTTTAGTGGTGTTGATTTGAGAGATAAATATTGGCCAAGATATCCAAGAAAACTCCCCAGCTCCTCTTCGAAATAGTGGCATGGGATCTTTTACATCTACCTGAGAGGGCAGGCAAGGCCATCGTTTAACATCTCATCTGAAGGATGGCACCTCTGACAGTGCAGCACTCCTTCAGTACTGCACTGACATGTCAATCTAGATTATGTGTTCAAGTCTCAGAGCAGGGCCTTAACTAACAACCAGAGGTGAGAGTACTACTACTGAGCCAAGGATGAAACCTAATGATGTTTTTTGCTCCCCAATAATCAAACAGCATGGCGCTCACCATTTAAGCTCACGCAAAGATTGGCCACTTGGGGTTTGCTGGAATCTATAAGCGTTGGACCCCAGCCCAAGTCAGTCTCTACAAAAAAGCAGGACAGAGAAGGGGAGAAAATTGGGGGAAAAGTAAATTCCTAAGACTTCTCCATAGAGCTCCATTTATTGACATATGGACTGAAGCAAAAATAATGGGAGTAAAGCAAAGGCCTTGAAGTGCTTTGCTCACCATCAACAATGTTTGTCTAAAGCAATTTTTTTTGGAAAGATAGAATACAAAAAAGAAAAACACCCAACATGTAGTCATTCTTTAACAAGGCCAAATACATTACTGCTGATACTCAGCAGATGCAAAGCAGAGGGATCCTGTTACCTTACATCACTTCAGTGCATCTATTCCAGTCTCTGCTGCAATTAATTTGTTGTACCAAGCCCCACAGAGGAATACTGCAAGTGAAAATATTTTTGAGGTCTCCCATTTAAAAAAAATGCAAAAATGACAGGTGGCATAGTAGAATAATACACTGCACCACAACTGGAGGGCTGCAAGATTTCCCTCCCTCTACAAGATCCATATCCAGCTAACTAATTAGGGGAGTTGGGTGATCTCCAGGTGACACTTCCCCACCACCCTCCAACAATCTGGGGCAGAGGGGAGGAGGAGCAGAAGTAAAATCAAAAAGGGAAAGTCATCACTTTTCTGCCATTGTATCCCTTTAGTGGTTCTTTGAGGAGCAGCACCAAGATCCCGGAGCAGAGTGCTTCTACATCCCAAGCTGCAATGAAGTGTGTGATCAGATAAGACCAGTGTGGGGAGAAAATAAAGGCATTTTATACTGGAGAAAGAGTAACTATAAAACAGCACAGGTGCTCTATGAGTAATTACTTACAACCGATAGACCTTATGTACAGAATTCCCTTCACCTTGAAATTTCAGACATTCAATGAGGTTGTTAAGCGGCCTTCAGCTTAGGGAGATAACAGGATGACAAAGGCTCTTATTGTGCAAATATGCCAGACTTTATTATTGAAATGGTTGCAGAACCAACTAAAATATGCCAGCACTCATTATGTTAGTGAATACTAAATGGCACAGTAACATCCTAATTAATCATTACCCGACAGTCAACTAACTCAGCTTTGTTCAGCTAAATTTCTTTTCAACCAACTCAAAATTGAAGTTGATGTCATGGTCGAAGGCCTATTTTCCCATATCCTGACCACCTACAAAGAAAAAAGGGTGTAAACAAATGGCTACAATGCTTTATCTGTCCCTCCCTTCCCACTGCCCACCATCACACACCCGCTCCCCCGGCACCACAATAGCCATCCGGCAGGATTTTCCTGCAAGCAATTAAAAGAAAGGGTATTACTCCAAGTGAGGAGCCGAGATTTCCACACAGTGGTTGCAGTTGAAACGAGTTGACAGCAGGTTCCTTCCTTTCTCTATCAAACACAACCTTAAAGCATGTATGAGTCATAGAGAAAAATTCAGTTGCTTTGCGCCTCCCGTTAGAGCCACAAGAGGGCGTTAACGGGGCGCAAAGCAACTAACGCCCGGGCGCCGCCAGCGCCTCCCGCGAAATTCAGTGGGAGGTTAGTGGCGGCGGTAGCCGTTAGCGCCCCATGGCGCTGCACCGTCGATGACATCATCGCTGTGCACAGCGCCCCGCCCCCCTCACGATCTTTGGTAGCGCCCCCTGACTTACTGCCGGACGCAGTGTCTGATGGGGTTGGGGGGGGGGGGGGGCTACCTGCGGCCCGGGGGGGGGCGCTAATTTAAGGCGAGGTGCCGGGCGGCCATTTTTGTTGCTGGCTGCCTGCCAGCACCTGCCCCCGTTGCCGACCCCGGCCTCCTGAGCAGCCCCCCTGCGGAGTGCTGGCTTTGCTCCGTGGGCCCAGCACTTCTCTTGAATGCCGGGTTCTTTTGCTGGCACTTCGATCTCTGGTGGCCCAGCTGGACCCCGGCTCGCGCTGCGCTAGGCCCCTCCCCTTTAAGGGGGGAAGGAAGGCCTACAGTACCGTGGCGCATGTCGACGCAATATTCCCTCACAGCGGCCCAAGAGGGAGGTGGGGCGCTTCCAGTAGAGCCCTGCTTCCCTCTTGGGGTACTACCAATGAATTTCGGCTGCGGAGGCGCTATCTTTTTTGGGGCGCTAAAAATAGCGCCCCAGTGAAGTTAGCGCCCCAAACGGGGCACGACTCAATTTTTCCCCCATAGTCATAATGGCACAGAAGGAGGCCTTTCGGCCCATCGAATTTGTGCCTGTTCTCTGTAGAGCAATCCGGTCAGTCCCATTCCTCCACTCTATGCTCGTAGTCCAGCAAGTTTATTTCCCTTAAGTGCCTATCCAGTCTCCCCTTGAAAACATTGAGTGTCTCCGGTTCCACAACTTCCATCGGTAGCGAGTTCCAGGTCCTCATCACTTGCTGCGTAAAAAAGTATTTCCTCACGTCTCCCCTGTATCTCTTGCCCAAAACCTTAAATCTGTGTCGTTGTACCATCAACTAGTGGGAACAGCCTTTCCCCGTCTAGCCTATACAAACCCGTCATAATCTTGTACATCTCTAGCAAATCACCCCATAACCTCCTTTGCTCAAATGAAAACAAATCCAGCTTCTTCAACCTTTCCTTGTAGCCAAGATCCCCCATCCCCGGAACCATTCTGGTAAATCTCCTCTGCACCCTCTCAAGGGCCTTCACATCCTTCCTAAAGTGTGGTGACCAGAACTGGACGCAATACTCCAGTTCTGGCCTAACCAGCGCTTTATAAAAGTTCAGCATAGCTTCTCTACTTTTGTACTCAATGGCCCAGAAATTCGGGTCGGGGGCTTCCCACGGGTGCAAGCCCCCGACCTGCACTTACCTTGCGCGCCGGCCGTTGAGCTGTAGGGCCCCGTGGAATTCCGCTCCGGGGCCTGGCTCAGCTGCTGGCGCGCTGTGCTTGCGTGTCCCAGGGGTGTAGTTAGTGCGATGCGTCCCCTGGGATCACGTGAGCCATGGGCAGCCAATCGGAGGAGGGAAAAGCCCATTCATAAGATTGACAGGTAGACCTGTCAAAACTTATAAATACTACAGGCCCAAAATAGCAGTAAACCTTCAAATAAATTTTTTAAAAACATCACACTTTTTAAATAAACTATAAATTACATTAAATAACTATTTTAAACAATAATTTAAATTTTTGAAAAAAATAATTTTATATTATAACGGGGCTAAAAATAAACTTACCTTGCTTCAAAGTATTTAAAAATAATAAACCTATGGAAAAAATGTTTTAATTTTAATTAATTGACCACTTACCTTGCAAAAAGCAGGCTTTACGCCTGCTTTTTAAATGTGTAAATCCTGCAGGCTTACCCTCCCAGGAAAACCTGTAGAAAAAACCTAAGTTCAAAGCGCACGCGCAGCCTCCCCTGCGCGCGCGTTCGACCTCTGAACCTCTTCGTTCAGAGGATCGGAAGTGCCGGTTTCCCGCGCATGAGCAGTGCATGCAGGAAACCGGCAATTCCATTCGGCTTACGGGTGAGTACCCCGTGCGTACTCACCCAGGGAGAGCCGAATTTCTGGGCCATTACCTCTATTTATGAAGCCCAAGATCCCATATGCTTTTTTAACCACTCTCTCAATATGTCCTACCATCTTCAGGGACCTATGAACATCAACCCCCAGGTCCCTCTGTCCCTGCACACTCTTTAAAACTGTGCCATTAAGTGTATATTGCCTCTCCCTGCTCCTTCTGCCAAAATGCATCACCTCACACTTCTCTGTATTAAATTCCATCTGCCACTTGTCTGCCCATTCTGCTATCCTTTCTATGTCCTGTTGCAGTCGATTGGTATCATCATCATCACTGTTTGCGACACCCCCAAGTTTGGGGTCATCGGCAAATTTTTAAATTCTACTCTGTATTCCAATATCCAGGTCATTTATATATATCAAAAAATGCAGTGGCTCCAGCACTGACCCTTGGGGAACACTACTGTCTACCATCCTCCAGTCTGAAAAACAGCCAATTACCACAACTCGCTGCTTTCTGTCCTTAAGCCAGTTCCTTATCCAAGCTGCCACTGACCCACCTATTCAATGAGCCTCAATTTTGTTAACCAGCCTTCTATGTAGTACTTTGTCAAACGTCTTCCGAAAATCCATGTAGACAACATCCATTGTATTCCCTTCATCAATCCTGTGTTACTTCATCAAAAAATTCAATTAGATTAGTCAAACATGACCTGCCTTTTACAAATCTGTGTTGGCTCTCCTCTCCAAGTGCCCTTTTTCCTTGATTATTATTTCTAAAACTTTACCCACCACTGATGTTAAACTGACTGGCCTATAGTTACTAGGATTGTCCTTACACTCTTTCTTGAACAATGGTGTCACATTTGCCACTTTCCAATCCTCAGGCACCTCCCCCACATCTAGGGAAGATTGGAAAATTATGGCAAGCCCTTCTGATATATCCTCCCCCAATTCCCTTAGCAACCTGGGATGCAAGGCATCTGGACGAGGCACCTTATCCACTCTAAGCATACCCAGCCTTTTTAGTACATCCTGTCAATCAATTTCCTCCCCTTCCATTGCTTCTACCTTTTCCACTTGTACCGATATTTTGTCAGCATCCACCTCTTCAGTAAACACCGATACAAAGTACTCATTTGCGTATTCTAGCCTTGCCCTGCGCCTCTAAGTATATATCACCTTCTTTGTCCCTAATGGGCCCCACCTCGCCTCTTACTACCTGCTTACTGTTTACATGCCGGTAGAAGATTTTTGGGTTCCCTTCTATGTTAACCGCCATTCTACTCTCATATTTTCTCTTTGCCAATCTTATTTTCATCTTCACTTCCCCTCTGAACTTATTGTATTTGGTCTGGTGCTCCTTTGAAGAATTCACCCGACATGCATCATACACCTTTTTTGGTTTCATCATCTCCTCTATCTCCCTCGTCATCCAAGGAGCTCTTGCTTTGGTTCCCTTATCCTTCCCTCTTGTTGAATCCATTTTACTCAGAAGTATGGATTTATGGTAATCATAATGTAATAAACTCAATGCAAGCATAAACATGCGGAAAAAGAGAAAAATTATTAGGTTACTTGAATATTTATGGCACAATGTGCAATAGAATAAAATCCCCATATCATTTATTCTCAATTTGCAAGTTGAGGGGTATGGTATAATTATTCATATTTGCTGCCAGCAGTACCCAGAAGTTGAAGAAAGAAAGACTTGCATTTATATAGCGCCTTTAATGACCACCGGATGTCTCAAAAGTGCTTTCCAGCCAATGAAGTACTTTTGAAGTGTAGTCACTGTTGTAATGTAGGAAACGCGGCAGCCAATTTGCGCACAGCAAGGTCCCACAAACAGCAATGTGATAATGGTCAGATAATCTGTTTTCGATATGTTGATTGAGGGATAAATATTGCCCAGGACGCCGGGGATAGCTCCCCTGCTCTTCTTCGAAATAGTGCCATGGGATTTTTTACGGCCACCAGATAAGCAGACGGAGCCTCGGCTTAACGTCTCATCTGAAAGACGGCACCTTCGACAGTGCAGCACTCCCTCAGCACCGCACTGGAGTGTCAACCTAGCTTGATTTGCTCAAGTCCCTGGAGTGAGGCTTGAACCCACAACATTCTGACTCAGGAGAGTGTTCTACCAACTGAGCCATAATAGCACGGGAAACAACCAAGTGAAGTAATTGGAGTACAAAATCTCTTCTGGGAACCTGATTTGAGTGAACATTTCTAGCAATGCATCGGCCATAATGTCGGCGTCCATAGATGCGAGAGCTACCAACTCTACTTAGACGTACAGTTTACCATGGTTAATGTGTACAGTTACCCAAACTGGTTCATGTTACAAATGGGAAATACAAAATCTATGCCCACTCATCTTTTAAAAGTTGTGCTAATAATGGGTTGGGGATGTAATAGAGCTTCGTTAGGTCTCCCGTTTTACCCCCATATTAACATTGGTCTAGAAACCTGTCTTTTGTATGCTTTACCCCTGGTTTTCAGCAAGAGACACATCATGGGCTACCTCTAGTAAATCTTTTGATTACACCTGTGGTAGTGCTTATCTATCTGTCAATACTCTCCGGGTTCCTGTCCCTCAGCAGGTTTGGATTTTCAATGTCAAACCAAAAGTCCATCCTCTACTATCCTTTTGGTTCTGGTTCTGGGTACCAGATACTCTGGGTGGCTTGAGCTCACACACCCTCTAATATCATCTCAGTCTGCTCAATCTCTGAAACACAATGGTCTTAACTCGCCAGATTCCCCCTATTTAACTCTTCTAGCAGGATATCACAAGGATACTCTTACCCCTTGCATATTTTTGCATGGCTTGTAATCAGGAGTCTCTTCCCCTGAGGAATTGCTAACTCTCTCAGGTGCTGTGTGAACTGAGCTTACCACTGCGGCTGGTCTTACCGTTATTTTGGAGCAGCTGTGCTCTGCAGCCTTTGCTCAGCTCCAAGCGATCACCAGAGCGTTCTCCTTTTTGGCTAAGTGAGTCATAACATTCTGTAATGTTTCAAACAGTCTTGAAATGAGGCCCCTTATCGTTATGGTCCCCAGGTCACGCTATTGGTTTGCTACGTATTGGGCAGACGGTAGGATACACAGGGTCTGCTTTCAAGGGTGACAAGTGACACTCATTCCGAGAGAATACCTAGTGCGGATCTGAAATTTGTAACATATTTCCATCATTCAGAGCATTCACCAACAGAGTCTCAAACTGTAGATTGAAAAAAAAATAACAAATTGGTATTTATATGGTGCCTTATCATACCTTCAGGATGTCCAATAGCACTTTGCACCAATGAATTACATTTGAAGGGTATTCACTTTGGGAAGGAATGAAGGAATTCTGGTCTAACCCAGATCCGTGGTACATCAACTGACCCATTGAGATCACAAATGCAGGCTGTTCTACTCTCAAAGTAGTTGGTGTCTCTGATCAACTGTAGTCACGCCAATGTTTGGGTACCACCGGTATCACATAATCCTTTAATGAGTCATTACTTTGCTGAGACAGGGTGAAGGAAAGCGGCAATCTTCCTTGCATTGGATGCCGTTGCACACCCCACACTCGTGCCTGATGACAAGTTTGGACTTCCTGATTGGTAATTGGCCCCAGTACCAGTTACTGGACCAGTAATTGCTTGCACGCTACCCCACTGCTACTTTTGGAGCACCAGAGACTACTGGTGTCACTTCATGAGCTCTTATTCTGTGGCACATTTCCTGGCTCCTGGAGTTGACATCATGTAATGGCCTACTTATTTATCTCACTGCTTCAGTGTCTTACATTCCTAGTCAGTAACCGTTTCCCTAGATCATGTGGAACCACATCCAGAAATAGTTAGTTAATTTGTTATATTTTCTCTTTCTAGCCATAACTTCCAAATATCTTCCAACTCAATGACCAATTTTCTTTATGTATTATTTGGAGTTTTCCTCAATTTCTTACACTTTAGCTTGTATGCACATTTTAAAGCTTCACAGTTTGTACTGTCAATTAGAAATCCACCATCAACAACCCTACGGAAATGCAGTCTTTCTATGGTTTGGTTCACATTTTTATACAAAAAAAAAAATCAAAATAATGCAAAGTATGAACTTTGAACTCAGGGAACAGAAAAAACGTGTACACAGTGCAAATTCCCAGGATGTCAAGATGTTTCCCTTAGGATTCTAAAGTACACCACATTTTGGAATATTGAAGGGGGTGGGGGCACATAACACACTTCTCTATATACCCACGTACCCCTCCCATATACCTACGTAACGCTCCCATATACCCACGTACCCCTCCCATATACACTCGCAGATCTTCTTTGTGGGTAGTCTGGGTCTGGAGAGCAGCTTTGCTGTTGGATAATTTCATTTCAGTCTGGAGAATGGACCAGAGTGGAGGCCAGAGAGCATTGCACAGAGAAAGTAGAAGCTAGGAGGAGGCAGCAAGAAGTGCAACACAGTAGAGAGGGAGCAAATACAGTAATGGGCAAGGGTGTTGTTAACACAGCACAGCTGGGGAGGACAAAGAAGCAAAGCGTTGGAGGAAAGGGGGTGGGGAATCAGACTGTAGTAGGGTACAGAATTTTAAAAATGAAACCAAAGGACTTTGAAAGAAGTCAAAAGCAGGAAAAACCTGGGACTTCAGCTTTGCTCAATTATCCAGGGCTCTTGAATAAAGAGGCTCAGTGAAATAAAATCAGACTTCTAGAATGCACCAGTGCCACTCTGTGCATAACACACTAGTGGACTATAACTCCGGAGTGCACCAGTCTCAACGGGCCAGAATTTACTGTAAAAGTAAGTGAGGCTAACAGTGCTCACCGGTTTTTATGCGCAAATCGGACAACAATTTCAGGCAAACGCAGTTAAACACGAAAATCCAGAAGTTCCTGTCCAAGATGTGCTGCTCCTCCATAAGCTGCATGAAAATGGCATCTCACTGTCTGCCTTCCCATTCAAATGTATTGAACAGCGTGAAGTTCCTGTATGGACATCATAGATATGGCCTAATCTCACCACAGAAAGTTAGGACTTGTTCATTTCAGTCTAAGTACCCTTTCTAAACAGTGTGCTAAGTCTTAATTACTGCCATACTGGCACAAAAAATTAACTTTTACAAGTGTGGAGTCTCATTCCTTCAGATTTTAATTGTTGAGATTTTAAAGAAAAAAATTATTTTATTTACTTTTCCTCTCTCTTAATGCAATCTTTCTTTCCCCCCTCTTTATTTCACTTTCTGTACTTGATTCGACATTGAATTCACTATTATAATTTACACTTTCTGGTTCAGACTCTGACGCTCATTAACAGCACTTCAATCTAATTGGTTAAGGAGACACACAGTTGCTTGCCCTATTCATACAAGTCCCAGATGCCCTGTAGAGAGCGCCATGCCATTTGGATCTCGAACTTCCAGCAACTTCCAGTGCAAAAGGTCACAGAAATTAAACGGGAAAGTGAAAGTCTAATGAACAACAGGCGCATTCGTTCATCGGCTATAGTAAATTCTGGTCAAATGTGTTTGTAAATTACAGGCTTATTCAGAGAAATTTTAACTTGCATTTGTATAGCATCTTTTATATCCTCAGGACATCTCAAAATGGTCAGCTTTTGAAGCGTTGACACTATTGTTTTGTAGGCAAATATGGCAGCCGATTTGCGCATAGCAGACCTCAAATAGCACGAGGTAAGTGACTGGTTATCAACCTGAATCGTTCTCTGTTTCTCTCTCCACAGATGCTGCCTGACTTGTTGAGTGTTTCCAGTATTTTCTGTTTTTATTTTAAATGACCTGTTAATCTGCTTTATTGACTTTGGTTGAAAGATAAATGTTTTCCAGGACAGATAATAGCGAACTCCAAGCTCTTTGGAAAAATTCGGCAGAATCTTTTCCGCCCATCTTGAACAGGCAGACAGGGCCTCAGTTTAATGTCTCTAGTGGAGTACTAAAGGACTGCTGCCTTGTCAAAGTGTCAACCTAGATTAAGTGCTCAAGTCCCGCAGCAGGCCTTGAATGCACAACCTTCTGATTCAAATACATAAAGCCAAGTCTCTCCCTCTTCAATCTAACAGCATTGGACAGGTAAAGCAGGGCTTACAAACAGGAAATCGTGCCTCTATATGAAAGGCCAGTATTGTCACAAAAAGCATTCTGGTGCTTCAAAGACACATTCCAGTCCTCTCATTAGACATTAGGTCCACAAAAACAAAAACATTCTTAAGAACACCTGCCATCACCACCCCCCCAGTACCAGCAAATAGGTAAGCCCTACTTTGCAAGGTCCAGCAGCTTTAACATTAAAATTCTGTACCTGGTTTCCCTCCATGCCCTTCCCACTGTGCTCCACTTTCTAGCCCCATTCTAGCCTGCAGTGCTGTACTCCCCAAACCAACTTCTCACCCCATTTCCCAGTTGCTCTGCTCCCTTTCCCCCTCTGCTCTGCATCATATCCAGGCCTCCTACTATGTGCTCAGTACGAGAACATGCTAAACATCGTAATCACACTCCAGACCAACCATGAGCAGTAGTCTCTATTAATTGTAAAATTAGCAGAACCTTAAACACTCAGTGCTTTAATTATAAACCATTTAGGATATACTACCTTTCACTATTATCTTTCATAAATTGTACTTCTCCATGCTTCTCTTCATCCAACCACCTATCTATTCCCTTCACTAACCTATCTGAACAGAAAAAGGACTTGTGCCTTCCACATTCTCTGGATACCCCAAAGTGCTTCGTTGCCAATTAAGTACTTTTTAAGTGCAGTCACTATTGTAATATAGGCAAATGCGGCCGACAATTTGCGTACAGCAAAGTCTCACAAAAAACAATGAGATAAATGACCAGATTATGTTTGTGATATTGGTTGAGATGTGTTGGTTGAGAGGTAAGTGTTAGCTAGGACACCAGGTGAACTCCCCTGCTCTTCTTCAAATAGTGCTAGGAGATCTTTTACATACACCTGACGGGGCAGATGGGGCTTCATTTAACATCTCAACTCCCGTTACCGAATTAACACAAACCCTCCATGTTCTTCTAGTCTTCAGATAGTGGAAGAATACATGTACAGTAAACTCTTGTTTAAACAGCACTTAATCATCTGAAATTCTTTAATAAATCGGCAAAATAAATAACCGGTAATCTTGCCGAATCCATCCAGCACTCATTTTGCTGAGTCCGAGTCTTCCACAGTGGCCGAGTTAGTCAGTGATTTTTATTTTTGTTTGTGTTAAAAATAGCCTACCTCTCTGTTATCCAGAATGTGTCATCAACCGGCACCATCCTGGTCCCATAGGTGCCAGATAAGAAAGAGTTTGCTGTATATTGTAGCAACTTAGGCTACAAACTGCTCATCAGATTTATTAAAGCAAAAAGCCGACAGTAGCAAAAATATCAATAAAGCAGATTTCACTTGATTATTGGACTTCGACATACTTTCTTGGGTGCAAAAAAAGGCACAACACTGCACTAACTCTATTAGTAGTACTAAATCTGGACAAACACCTGTAACATAACGGCCCAGAAATTCCGATCGGAGGCTTCCCGCGGGCGTAAGCCCACGACCTGCACATACAAACCGCGCCGACGTTAATGCTCTGGGCCGGCATAGAATTCCGTTGCTGTGCCTCCTCAAACTGCCGGTGTGCGGGGCTCGCGTATCCCAGGGGCAGCTCGTTCGCAGCGTCCCTGGGCGCACGTGGGCCATCAATTGGAGCAGGGAATCTCCATTCATAGATTTGACAGGAAGACCTGTCAAAGACCTGTCAAATCTATGAATAGAGATCACCCTCAAAACATAAGTAAAACTTCAAATACATTTTTTTTTTAAATCACGTTTTTAAAATGACTATAAATTACGCAAATTAACTAGTTTAAACAAATATTTAAATTTTTGAAAAATAATTAAAGTTTTTAATGGGGTTAAAAATAAACTTACCTTTCTTCAAAGTATTTTAAAATGATAAATAAGTGCTAAAAAAAAATTATTTTACTGATATCACCTCTTACCTTGTTAAAAGTAGGCCTTGTGCCTGCTTTTCCAGGTGCAGCTGCTACCGACTTACCCGGACTGCATCAACCTAAAAAAAAACGGAAGTTCCAGGCGTACGCGCTGCCTCTCCGGCACAGGCGTTTGACCTGCGAACCCCTTTCTTCAGAGAACGGAAGTTCCGGTTTCCAGCGCATGTGCAGTGCATGCGTGAAACCGGCACTTCCGTTGGCCCTACTGGCGAGTACACAGCGCGTACACACCTGTAGGGAATGGAATTTCAGGACCAACATGTACATAAGGTTTAATTTTCCCATTGGCAAACGGTAACTAGTGGGGTGCCGCAGGGATCAGTGCTGGGGCCTCAACTATTTACAATCTATATTAATGACTTGGATGAAGGGACTGAGTGTAATGTAGCCAAGTCTGCAGATGATACAAAGACAGGTGGGAAAGCAAGTTGTGAGGAGGACACAAAGAATCTGCAAAGGGATATAGACAGGTTAAGTGAGTGGGCAAACAATTGGCAGATGGAGTATAATGTGGGAAAGTGTGAGGTTATCCACTTTGGTAAGAAAAATAGAAAGTAAATTATTATTTAAATGGAGAGAGAGATTACAAAATACTGCAGTAGAGAGGAACCGGGGGGTCCTTGTGCATGAAACACAAAGAGTTAGCATGCAGGTACAGCAAGTAATTAGGAAGGCAAATGGAATGCTGGCCTTTACCATATAACCCAAGGGGGTTGGAGTATAAAAGCAGGGAAGTCCTGCTACAACTGTACAGGGTATTGGTGAGACCACACCTGGAGTATTGCTTACAGTTTTGGTCTCCTTATTTAAAGGAGGGATATACTTACATTGGAGGCAGTTCAGAGAAGGTTCATGAGGTTGATTCCTGAGATGAAGGGGTTGAGACTTATGAAGAAAGGTTGAGCAGGTTGGGCCTATACTCATTGGCGTTTAGAAGAATGAAAGGTAATCTTATTGAAACATAGAAGATACTAAGAGGATTCGACAAGGTAGATGCAGAGAAGATGTTTTCCCCTCATGGGGGAATCTAGAACTAGGGGGTGTAGTTTCAGAATAAGGGGTCGCCATTTAAAACTGAGAGGAGGAGGAATTTCTTCCCTCAGAGGGTTGTAAATCTGTGGAATTCTCGGCCTCAGAGAGTTGTTGAGGCTGGGTCATTAAATATATTTAAGGTGGAGATAGACAGATTTTTGAACAATAAGGGAGTGACGGGTTATGGGGAGCGGACAGGGAAATGGCGCTGAGTCCAAGATCAGATCAACCATGATCTCATTAAATGGTGGAGCAGGCTTGAGGGGCTAAATAGCCCACTCCTGCTCCTATTTCTTATGTTCTTATTTATCAACACCGAGTCTCCAGCCCCTATCTCGGTAGACTAAGAACTGGGAAAAGGCGATTATATTTATCCTCAAAATTGTATCACCACAAAATTAAATCTCCTAGCTACAGAACTATCAATGAAGTGGACTTCAAAGCATCAAGACCCTCTCCCCTTTGAAACCAGTCTCAAGTCTTTTATCGAATTCCAGGACAATACTGCATGCTCGAGGATGTCCATCAATATTTGGTACCAAATATTGATGGGTATCCTCTCTAGCATGCAAAAAACAAGCCGACAGACACAGCATGTAAAAGTCAATTTTAGAAAAAAGCGCCACATCTCAAACAGATATCAAAATATATAGCTTTATACTTTGAAATGAAATAGATCTCCCAATCCATTCCAGACCTTTCACCTTAGTTCTCAATTTTAAAAATAAATTAAACTAGGTTTGTTTTTAATCAGACTAACATGCACATGAAAGTATATAAAACAATATAGGCTAGATAACCTGTCTCCATTATTTGTTGAGGAACGGGTGATGCGATGGATTAGCTGGAACCTAGGTTTAAATCTAGCCCAAGTTAATAAGATAAAATCTCCTCTCTGTTGACTATAACGATACTATGTAAAATGAGTTTGAGCAAGTGCAGGCTGACCGCACGTAACTGCCTATCATGTGGCGCAATTTAGCACGAAAATTAGCAATCTGATGCAAAAAGGCTATAAGGATGGCTGTTATGGATACATTTGCAAATTTTCTGACACAGAAAATACTTCTCAAATAAAAATGCTCACAAAAAAGCAACAAGTGGGGAAAAAAACACAAAAAGGAAGCCAACGCTATTCATGATTCTTTTTAACTGTTTTCTAGAACAGACTCTATGAGCACTAGATCAACTTCATTATAAATTTCCTTACAATTTGATTTGGTGAATCTAGATAGCCTGGCGTTGTGGTTAGTGAAGACAGTCATTCGCTCCACTACTGCCACACTACAGTCTGATACACATGTTCTGATGGGACCTGGAAGTAACATCAGTGATGTGCTGAGTGTTTATGCTCATAATCTCTTATGAAAACACAGATGTTGCACATAGCAGTGATGAGAGGTTTCATTGTGAGTCTCTGCAGAACAAAAAGATTGAATTTGTGTTGTTACTGCTGATTTGACTTTAATGGGTACAGTAAGCCAATTCGCTTACTATTAGATTCTGCTTGAATCTGGCAATAATACATTTGTGTCAAAAATAGTTATATTTCATACAAAATATAAGAGGCTGCACAGATTTGTATCGAATAGTACCGTTTATATTCAATTTCTTTGAATAGGGCTGCTCATTACTTCTACCTTACTGTGATGCTTCATCAGAAAATGCTGAACCAACACTGTTATAATCAGTTTGATAAAGATCCAATTAATACGTTCCACTGTGATGGGAATAGCACAGTTATGCTTCAAAGCAGGACATGTTTTCTAGCATGCTATTTGTTATGACTTTAGTTACACACAATAATGTGAATTTAAAACCGACTTTAAAATACGTGCTTTTGATTTGATGCCAGGGGAGAAAAACATTACAGAAAAGTAATGCAGTTTGCTGGCCATAAACTGATGGTGCTGCCTAATCAGAAACCGATAGGTAAATATTTAGTCAGCTCTTTATATTTTTGAAATGTTAAATGTAAGCAAATGGGGAATAGACAAAACTCATTTAGGGTAAATTCCTGTTGGTAAGTGTGGTTTCCCATTGTCGATCCTTACAGCTGCAGAGAATGTGGAAGAACTTCACTGCATAGCAAATGACTTTTGAAATGAAGGCTTAAAGAAGCAGCCCTTGATTTTCCTGGTTTCTCACTTGTTCCCATGCAGCACCAAGTGTGCCTATTTAAAGTGGCTGTTTAAGGCCTGCATAGTTATTGCCTTCCAGAAAGGTATACAGTTTTGTTTTCTCTCAGCATTTCATTGCAAGATATGAGGATTGTTTTCAAAGCTTCTCCATCGCAGGATTTAATGCATTTGGACAAAGATGATCAAAGAAGGCATGCCAGGGAGATCAGATGGCAGTGGAGTGGACTGCCCATACTATCATTATAGTATCAACTGTATTTACAGAGCCAAGCACACCAGTCAAGAACGGCCTCCACAGCGTCAGATACAGCAGGGAGAGCTGCAGAGCCATGCCATCTGCTGCAAGATGACCTGAATCCAATCTCTACCGTAGGGCAGGAATGCCACTAGCAGTCAACATTGCCCCATCTGGAACTTTTATGCTTTTGCCTCCCTTTTTTTTTTTAAAGGCAGCTAGATATCGGACACACAGAAAACAAGCAAGATGTTAAGTGTCACAAGTGACACTGAGAGACTTGCACCTGTAGAATTTCTGTTTATTGACATGAAGTGCATATTCTTTTCCCAGACATACACCCCGCTCACCCAAGTCTATAGACTAAGTTCAGGTTGCCAGTGGCAAGACATAGGGAGCCCCAGATGTACACAGGGTATTGCTGGAGTTTAACCAATTAAAACTACACAGTTTACCCATACAGAGCATTGGTAACCTCCCAGTTACTTGTTCAACTAAACCTACCCCATTAAGGCATTGGTTTACAGGGCTCTTTGGAGCCAAAATGGTTAATGTGGTTCTGAACTTCCAATGTAAGATATGTCATCCTGGAGCCAACTTGACTCCAAAGAGATGCAGTTTGTCTCTCCATTAGACAGCTGTATAGTGTGGGTTTGTTATTTAGATAGCACATACCAGGAGCTCCCTGCAAGCAGTATAGTAAAGTAGCATCATAAAATTAAAATGAGCCATTAGCTTCTGAGTCCCAGTTACCGATGTGTTCAATTAACTCTTTTTTTTAAATATAAAGTAATTTCTCAGGATGTGGGCAAGGCCATCATTTATTGCCCATCCCTAGTTGTCCTTAAGTTGGTGGTGAGCCTTCTTGAACCACTGTCGTCCATGTGTTGAAGGTACTCCCACTATGCGGTGAGGTAGGGCGTTCCAGCGACAATGAAGGAACAACCATATATGTCCAAGTCATGATGGTGTGTGACTTGGAGGGTAACTCGAAGGTGATGGTGTTTCCATGCACCTACAGCCCTTGTCCTTCTACGTAGTGGAGGTCACAGGTGTGGGAATCTTTACTGCCAATTACATTATGAGCACCTATTTTTGGGCAGACACTTTCAGTGACCATGAAAATGGGTGGAGACCTGACGGAACATGGTTCACACCCAATTTTCCACCACTGCCCACCCTTTGCACCAGTGAAGAATGATAAGAAATTCATGTCTATAAGTCAAACAACAAGACTGTGAAGAGTGGGTTTGATGGACTGAAGAAGCGTTTCTTATTCCGTACTTAGGTTCTTATGAAATGTTGCAGGATATCACGCAACTTCCCCAATTAAAATATATATTTTTTTAAATCAACAACCAAATGATCACATTAGTCCATAAAAACAGAACATGCTACAACGATTGCTTGAATACTATGGGGGAAAAATTCAGTTGCTTTGCACCTCCTGCTTATGCCCCAAGAAAGTGCTAAGGAGACAAAAAGCAACTAGCGCCCGGGCGCGGCGATGTTTGCGCCACTCGCAAAATTGATCAGACATTTTGCGGTGGCGCTAAACACTACCGCCACGATCTCCTGCGCCCGCAGATCATGACGCAGTCGAGCGTGCAACGCCCCGGACCGGATATTGAGTGGCGTCCTCTGCCTTTCCGCCTGCCGCTAGCAACGACAGATTGAGGGGAACGTTTTGCATTCGGGAAGGGACTGGGGGAGTGCTATTTAAAGGCAACCGCTGCCTGCCTTTTTTTGTCGCCGACATTTTTGCACCACGCATTCAGACAGACGGAGAGACAGACGGAGAGAGAGAGAGAGAGAGGGAGAGAGAGAGAGAGACAGAGAGAGAGAGAGAGACAGAGAGAGAGAGAGAGAGACAGAGAGAGAGAGAGAGACAGAGAGAGAGAGAGAGAGACAGAGAGAGAGAGACAGAGAGAGAGAGAGAGACAGAGAGAGAGAGAGACAGAGAGAGAGAGACAGAGAGAGAGAGAGACAGAGAGACAGAGAGACAGAGAGACAGAGAGACAGAGAGAGACAGAGAGAGAGAGAGAGAGACAGAGAGAGAGACAGAGAGAGAGAGACAGAGACAGAGAGAGAGAGAGACAGAGAGAGAGAGAGACAGAGACAGAGAGAGAGAGAGGCAGAGAGAGAGAGAGAGAGAGGCAGAGAGAGAGAGAGACAGAGAGAGAGACAGAGAGGCAGAGAGACAGAGAGAGAGAGAGAGAGAGAGAGAGAAACTATGGGGGCTGCACTGAGCTCTTTCCCTGGGCCTCTCCATTGTTCTTTCCAGCAGATTTGATGTACAGGTCTCTCCAGGCCGAGATTTAAGGTTGCAATGAGCAGGGTGTGGATGGAGAGCAAGATCGATCCTCCCCTTTAAGAACTGGCCGGTGCCAGTGTGTCTGTGTTCCATTGCTGACTGACATCACATGAGCTTTGCCAGCGCTCTGAGGTAGCGCCTTGTTCCTCGGTGTTAGCGCCTTAAGACAGGTGTGTAGTGCCTGATTTAGCACTCTAATCACCTCCAGGGGCGATAGAAGCCAAGTTTGCAGTCGGAGGCGATAATTAGCGCCAGGCGCTAAACTTTGCGCCCGGCCGATACCAAATTTCTCCCCCTATGCTTATTTCACAAATGATGTGGTCTCCAGTTGTTCAGAATATCATGTTTGATGTTCCTCCATTGTGAAATAAATTGTGTGTTCTACTGGTCCCCACTGAATATCTCAACAGTAATGCTGAAGATAAGAATTTTTTTTTAAATTATGGAGGAATGGAATTTTAAAACATGAACCTATTATACTAAACTAAAAACAGAAAATGCTAGAAACACTCAGCAGGTCAGGCAGCATCTGTGAAGAAAGGAACAATGTTGATGTTTCAGGCATAGCCCTTCATCAGAACTGGAAAACATTACAGAAGAACAGCACGAGGTAGGCAGCATTTACTTGCGACATCAGTGGGTTGGACCAGATTTCTGATGGGCCTGTCTTATTCTCCAAGGGGACTAAACAGTTTGTCCGGAATGTGTAATTTGATCCTGCCTGCTGTAGGAGCAGTCTGGAATGTGTAATTTGATCCAGTCTTGTCATGTCTACAGAAATTGGATGCATGGAAAGCTTTGTGAAGATCTAGTGTTCTTCAATTGTAATTATAGTTGTCCTTGGCTGGTAAAATAAAAGACTTTGGGGGTGAAATTCAGCTCCTTTGCGCCTGCCATTATTGCCTCCAGGGGGCGCTATCAGGGTGCAAAGGGGTTATCGCCGGAAGGGGGGGCGGGGAGGGGGAGAAAGCACGTCCCACGAAATTTGGAGGGGTGCTGCTGAGGCGCTACCCTACCAGTAGCGTCCTGGGCTGCTGCACCTCCGCCGATGAAGTCATCGCCATGCGCGGCGACACCTTACCGCCCCACGGCAGAAATTTGGCTGTGCCCCTGCGACGCTGCCACAGGCAGCGTCAGCGCTAGCCTTGCGGGTCGTGAGCCATTCCAACCTCCACTCGCGGGGTGGTAGTTAAAGGGGAGATACGGCCGCAACCCGCGCTGCAATTTAATTTTTTTTGGCCGACCTCCATGTCGGCCCTCCGTGGTGTGCTATGGCGTAGTCCTGGCCACCATCACACAGCCCAGCACCGTGTTTCGGCATTGGGCTGCTGCAATGGTACCACGCCACCTTGGTGGCCTAGTTGGGGCCATCGGAGGCACTGCAGAGTGCGCAGCAGCCCTCCCCTTTAATTGAAGGGTAGGGGCATTGAAATACAGCAGCGCCACCGTGCCCCAACATTGCCTTGGTTACCGCCCCACCAGGAAGTGGAGCATTTGCAGCCGGGGCGGGACTTCCTCATCGGGCGCAGGATGTTCCGCCTCGCCAGCATTACTGCCCTGAAACGGGGCGCTACCGAATTTCACACCCTCTAATTAGTGGGTTAGTTAATTCTTTGGAGTTTTATGCGTTATTTTCCCTTCTGGAAGTGATAAAAATTCTTGAAGTCAGGGTGTGGGGTACATGGGTGTGTCCAACCTTCTGACACACCAGCGAGTTCACACTGGGAGAGACCGTTCACCTGCTCACTATCTGAGAAGGGATTCACTAATTCATCCAGTTGGAAGAACGTGATCCGTCTTCCCACCTGGATCACGTTCTCGCTCTCATTCCCCCACCCTTTAAGCCTGGATCAGGTTCTTCCCCCAACCCCACTGTTCTCAAAAATGCTCTAGCCCTCCTGCCCCCACACCCCCTTCCCCTCCCCTCGAGTTCCTGACCTTCTCCTCCCTCTGAATTGCTGGCCTCCTTCTCCATGTATCTGCCACCTCAAAAGTGGGAGTGGGACGAGTGGGAGTGGGAGTGGGACGGAGAATTCAAATGGTAAGCATCAGGGGGCTCAGGCGCGTGCTTAAACAGAGGTGTTCAGCAAAGTGATAAACCAAATCTACATTTGGTCTCTCCGATGTGGAGGAGACAGCATTGTGAGCAATGAATACCATACAGTTGGAGGAAGTAAAAGTAAATTTCTGTCTCACCCAGGAGGACTGTTTGGGGCCTTGGATGGTAGTGTGGGAGGAGATGATCGGCAGATGTTGTATCTACTGTGTAATCATGGGAAGTTGCCAGGGGAAGGAGAGCAGGTGTTAGGGGTGATAGAAGATTGGATTAGGGAGTCAGTCACAGAGGGAACAGTCGGAATGCTGAAAGGGGAGGGGAAAATATGTTTGGTGGTGAATCATGTTGGAGGTGGTGAAAATAGAGGAAGATGATCTGTCGAATGTGGAGGCTGTTGGGGTAGAAGGTGAAGACAAGGGGAACCATATCACAGTTCTGGGAGGAGGAAGATGGGGTGAATTCAGAAGTACGGGACATGGGACGGACTCGGTTGGGAGCCCAATCTACCATGGTGCAAGGGAATCCTTGGCTGAAGAAAAAAGGATTATGCTTCCTGTTTTGGGATAGGTAGGGAGTGCTGAATGCAGAAATGCTATTGATGGCTTTCAAAAGTATAAAATTCTTAAATTATTGTCTAGGAGAAACAGTCAAACTAATTATACGCTGCTGGTTATATAAATTATTAAAATGAATCAAAAAAGGCAAAAATGAAAAAATGTCAAAAAGATAGAGGACAAAAAGTAAAACGCAATATTTCACTGCTCTTGCAAGCAGTATCTTCAGAAATAACAAACTAGAGAGATGAGCGATTTAAAGCTCAGCCTTAGCTGGTCTCTATAATTTTTATTACCAATGTGGAGCTTTACTTCACCTTTAGAGTCTTTTATCAGTTTTAATTTTTATTTTTTTAAACTGATGGTATGTAATATGTTTTGACATCTCTCTTGAACCCTCCAAAGGCTAATAGATTTGTCAAACAATTAGAAAAGACAGGCAAAATAGAAAAGGAGGTGGGGTAGCCCTGATAATAAAGGGTGAGATAATACTGTATTAGCCCAGAAAATCAGGATGTAGAATCAGTATGGGTGAAGCTAAGAAATAAAGGACAGAAAACAGTGGTGGGAGTAGTTTATAGCACCCCCCCCTAATAGTAATGATAGTGGTGGACATATCAGGAAATTAGAGGAGCATGTAACAAGTGACTATAAAAGGGGTTTCACCTACTCTAAGGAAATATATCCTGTTTTGTCATAGTGTATCGATACTAACTCTTCCATACTTGGATAATGAGGGGAAAGAGGCCATAAAAAGTTGAGCACAGAGCAGAGTCCAGTGATTCAGGAAGCAGAAGCTCGGAATACCATGGAAATGTATATTATGTAGTATGCCTCTGTTGAATCAGTCAGGTTATACTAGCTGCATGTAGAGAGTCTGGCTGCTTCAGAAATGCTGACCACCATGTATGCTCCATATCTGGAGGGAGCCGAAACCCCTTGTGTGGTCAGTCAATAGGACCACTAATCACAGGACTTCCTTACACTCATACGCTGTAAAAATCTATTTCTGAACATGTTTGCCAAGGGTTTCAGTAGCAAGGTAACTGGTATCTTGGAGTAATTTTTACATGCCATTTAACTATTAATTCATACAATGGGTGAAGGTTTAAAGTAGAATTAATAAAAAAAAGAACTCCAGACAATAAAAAGGAAGTTTGATCTTGACTTCAGAATACAGGTGAAGTTAATGTGTAAGCCTACTATTCAATTATTTTATGTTCTTCTCTGGCCTAATCCTACAAGTCATAATTTAAAAAAATGGACTTGAACATAAGAACACAAGAAATAAGAGCAGGAGTAGGCCATACGGCCCCTTGAACCTGCTCTGCCATTCAATAAGATCATGGCTGATCATCGAACTCAACTCCACTTTCCCGCCCAATCTCCATATCCCTATATGACTTGCGTCATATATAAGAATTGATTGTAATTTGTGTTTAATCTTCTACACCATGCTTACAGCATTATTCAATCAATTTTCTTGCTGTTGAGAATGTATTTACACACTGTCACATTGAAGCTTCCAGAAAAAATGCTGCATTTAGATGTGAGAATTATGTGGAGTTATGTCAGGTCATCATGTGACAATACTACATCAGACCATCATATGGATAGATCTTATTGGAGGTGAATCATGTGCAGCAACATGGAATTGATAGCTCTATGTTGGTATTTCACATCACACTTACAATCATAGCAGCATTAATGTAGTATGTAAATATGACTATAAAATGGCATTAGCCACATATTAGGATTCTCCTTTGGTAAGGAGCTGACAAGAGCCAAAAGGTGAATTCAGAGTTTTAAAAAAAATCAAGTTAAAAACCGCTCTTCCACTGCAGCTATATATTTTTAAATTTAACCCAACCTTCCAGTGTTAATCATTTTAGAGCTTTCAACATAGTTGTCCTTTCTATAACAATTATTCACGCACATACAGAAGAAGCATTTGCATAAACATGACATCAAATTGTGACAATATTCTGTGTGTCCCATAAGTGATTATTAATTTTATTAAACTGTTTTGTGGCCTATAAAATATAAGCACACAGTAAATGAAAATTATTGTGACTCACCCCATTTAATGGGTATGCCTTCCATCCCAGCTCTCCTAGTGCAGCTGTTGTGTCTAGTAGCACAACTGGAAATAAGCAAAATGTCAATATTAGCATTTAATTGACATTTGCAAAGGCAGCAACAAATAATCAAAGACTATGTTCATTTCCAGTGTCAATTAATGGCTTAAGCCTTCTGTGCATACATTACAAGTGGTTATACTCTTTTACCTATCCAATGATGTTGCGATTTCAAGATTGATGCCGAGAGTACACAAAGGAAGTTAACTAGTGAAATTGGCCCCAAGAAAAGCAGTACCAAGATTTTATCAAATGGTCAGAAAGACACTTTAGACAATTGATACCTGGAATTCAATGTCCCTGTAAGACACGGTGAAAAGTAATTATGTAATACTCAACTAATAGAAATATTAAAACAGTGGTGCAGTCAGTTCCACATGTGCGGCATTCAATCCTGAAGCAAGCAAATCCCTGAATATTATAAAGACCCTGTTTTATTGCTTGCCCAGCATAATGCACGGGGCAGGATTTTATTGGGTGTACACTGAAATGGCTAGCCATTATAGGTTTGTTTTCCTTTTAGGGAAGACTGATGAAAGTAATGTTACTTTTAATTTGTTTCATTTGAAAGATTTTGTTCTGAATGTAGATTAATGGATCATAATTATTCATCCCTTTGAGACAAAGGAAAGAACGAACAAACAAACTTGAATTTATACAGCACCTTTCACAACCTTAGGACATCCCAAAGCACTTTACTGCCAATGAAGTACTTTTGAAGTGTAGTCACTGTTGTAAAGTAGGAAACTTAGCAGCCAATTTGCACAGAGCAAGGTCCCACAAACAGCAATGAGATAATGAGCAGATAATTTATTATAATGATGTTAGTTGAGAGCTAAGTATTGGCCAGGATATCTTGAGGTTGTGAAAGGCAGTATATAAATGCAAGTTCTTTCTTTAATGATTATCAGTTGACCTGGCACAAGATGTCATTAATAGAGACAGGCAAAACTCATATGTTGGGAGTAAGCCTGAATGCATACATTAGTGTAGTGCTTTCCATAGTTGGGTGCCTAGCTGCTAGGCCACTTCAATAGTTCAGATATTTAGTGCAGCACATAGCTTACTCTCAAATGGTATTTGCCTTGCATCTACCAGTGAGCTATATTTTTAAACAGTTGCTGTGTGTGCAGTGTGACACAATGTTTAATAATTCATCTATTGAAAAATTTTACGACCTTCATAAATTAAACATGACAGTTTTATTCATGATTGTCACCCTTTTGTTCAATTGCAGCACACTGCTAAATAGTCTAACAACCAAATGGGTCACCTTTATATATATGTGCGATAAAACCATTTGGCAGGATGCTGGCAGAATCCTGAAACTTAACTGCAATGCGCGCATGCAGACAGAAGCTCATTATTTATTCAAACACTTCTGTGCAAGACACCAACCAGCAGGCACGCCTCCAAGATGTATACAAACCAAACTGCAATTATTGCTGTCAATGTTTCCCCCCCCTCCTCAAATGAAACGCACGTTGGGTGAATTACTGGGAAGCTAATTTTGACATTCGTTCTTTTGTAATTGATTATCTAGATTACTAATAAACTGTTTTGATACTTAATAGCACATTGTGTTTTATATTGAGTAACACAATGCCCAATTCAACAACATAAATCCTCATTTATGCAAAACTTCCACTAAATTCTAGCCATGTGATGAACACAGCTGGTTAAAATGTAGGTCCCCATGTCATCTTCTGTAGCCATATATCAGAAACTGCTAAAAGAAAATCAGAATTCTGAAACATTCTTAATGCATATTTGGCTCTGCAGATGTAGTATCGCTGCATTCATTTTAGATATTTACAAATGTGATTTAATTTATTTCTTGGCAGCTGATTAGGGTAGTGCCATGTTACCCTTCTGATGGAATGCATCAAGGACTAAGAACACATGTGGATAGGATTGCCCCATTTTAATCCAATCTTGTAAATACCTGCCGCATGGAACATGCTAGAATTGAATCTAAATAGAAATTTTTACCCTGTATGTATAATGAGCCCCAAGATGCACAGTGAAACATAAAACTAATGTTATTTATGTCACTGAACATCTCAGTGAGCCACAATGAAACAGCAAAAAAAGCATTCCCTCCCCAGGTGATTCTTTTTGCTCCTGAATGTATCAGTGTACAGGAAAGGCACATTTTTCACTTCTTCCGTTTTCCACACTTCTGCTCTCACCCCTTCCCCTCCCTTCCGGAACCACGATAGGGTTCTCCTTGTCCCCACCCCACCAGCCTGCACATACAATGGATCACCCTCTGCCATTTCTGCCACCTGCAGAGTGATGCCACCACCAAACACATCTGCCCCTCCCCCTTTCAGCATTCCGAAGGGACTGTTCCCTCCTCTGGTCCACTCCGCAATCACCCCCAACACTCCCTTCCACGGCACCTTGCCATGCAAGCGCAGGAGCTACAACACTTGCACTTTTGCCTCCTCCCTTCCTACAATCCAGGGCCCCAAATAGTCTTTCCAGGTGAAACAGCGATTTACTTGTACTTTTTGCAAATTAAAAATACTGTACTCACTGCTCACAATGCGGTCTCCTCTACATTGGAGAGACCAAACACAGATTGGGTGATCGCTTTGCGGAACGTCTCCATTCAGTCTGCAATCATGACCCCAAGCTTCCAGTTGCCTGTCATTTTAATTCTTCACCTCCATCGTGTGGTGTGGCACTACCACCGTGCTAAATGAGATAGATTCAGAACAGATCTAGCAGCTCAAAACTGGGCATCCATGAGGCGCTGTGGGCCATCAGCAGCAGCAGAATTGTATTCCACCACAGTCTGTAACCTCATGGCATATCCCTCACTTTACCATTACCATCAAGCCAGGGGACCAACTAGTTCAATGAGTAGTGTAGAAGAGCATGCCAGGAGCAGCGCCAGGCATACCTAAAAATGAAGTGCCAACCTGGTGAAGCGACAAGATGGGCTACATACATGCTAAACAGTGGAAGAAGCATGCCAAAGACAGAGCTAAGCAATCCCACAACCAACGGATCAGATCAAAGCTCTGCAGTCCTGCTACATCCAGTCGTGAATGGTGGTGGACAATTAAACAACTAATGGGAGGAGGAGGCTCCATGAACATCCCCATCCTCAATGATGGCAGAGCCCAGCATGCATGTGCAAAAGACAAGGCTGAAGCATTTTCAACTATCTTCACCAGAAGTGCCAAGTGGATGATCCATCTCGGCCTCCTCCCGAGGTCCCCACCATCACAAAAGCCAGAGTAATCTTTCTGAAATTTATTCTTGAGCCAAAAGCCATTCACCTCTGGAATATCAAGCGAACAATGTGATGTTCAATACAGCTGTTCCAGTACAGCTGCAACACTAGCATCTACCCAACAATGTGGAAAACTGCCCAGGTATGTCATATCCACAAAAAGCAGGACAAATCCAATCTGACCAGTTACAGCCTACTCTCAATCATCAGCAAAGTGATGGAAGGTGTCGTTGACAGTGCTATTAAGCAGCACTTACTCACCAATGCTTAGTTTGGGTTCCACCAGGGCCACTCGACTCTAGACCTCATTACAGCAAAGAGCTGAATTCCAGAGGTGAGGCGAGAGTGACTGCCCTTAACATCAAGGCAGCATTTGACCGAGTGTAGTATCAAGGAGCCCCAGTAAAATTGAAGTCAATGGGAATCGGGAGTTAACTCTCCACTGGCTGGAGTCAAATCTAGCACAAAGGAAGGTGGTTGTGGTTGTTGGAGGCCAATCATCTCAGTCCAGGACATTGCTGCAGGAGTTCCTCAGGGCACTATCCTAGGCCTAACCATCTTCAGCTGCTTCATCAATGACCTTCCCTCCATCATAAAAGGTCAGAAGTGCAGATGTTAGGAACATAGGAACAGGAGTAGGTCATTTAGTCCTTCGAGCCTGTTCCGCCATTCAGTGAGATCATGGCCAATCCGTGACCTAACCCCGCCTTTGCCCCGTATCCCTTAATACCTTTGGTTAACAAAAATCTATCAATTTTCAGATTTAAAATTAACAATTGATCTAGCATCAATTGTTGTTTGCGGAAGAGAATTCCAAACTTCTACCACTCTGTAGAAGGATTTCCGAATTTCACTCCTGAAAGGTCTGACTCTAATTTTTAGACTGACTCCTAGTCCTAGACTCCCCAACCAGCAGAAATAGTTTCTCTCTAGCTACCTTATCTGTTCCCCTTAATATCGTGAAGCGTCGATCAAATCACCCGTTAATCTTCTAAATTCTAGGGAATACAACCCTAATTTGTATAATCTCTCCTCATAACTTAACCCTTGAAGTCTGGGTATCATTCTGGTAAACCTACGCTGCACTCCCTCCAAGGCCAATATATCCTTCCTAAAGTGTGGTGCCCAGAACTGCTCACAGTACACCAGATATGGTCTAACCATGGCTTTGTATAGTTCTACCCCCTTGTATTCTAGCCCTCTAGATAGAAAGTCCAGCATTCCAATAGCCATTTTGATTATTTTCTTTACCTGTTCATGACATTTTAATGATCTATGTACCTGGACCATCCCCCCACCCCCAAGTCACTTTGGACCTCCACTGTCTTTAGCAACTCCTGACTCCTCAAAGCCTTTCTACCATCTACGAGGCACAAGTCAGGAGTGTGATGGAATACTCTCCACTTGCCTGGATGAGTGCAGCTCCAACAATAATCAAGAAGCTTGACACCATCCAGGACAAAGCAGCCCGCTTGATTGGCACCCCATCTGCACATTCACTCCCTCCACCATCAGCGCACCGTGGACCATCTACAAGATGCACTGCAGCAACTCGCCAAGGCTTCTTCGACAGCACCTCCCAAACCCGCAACCTCTACCACCTAGAAGGACAAGAGCAGCAGGCACATGGGAACACCATCTCCTGGCAAGTACCCCTCCAAGTCACATATCATCCCGACATGGAAATATATCGCCGTTCCTTCATCGTGGCTGGATCAAAATCCTGGAACTCCCTCCCGCACTATGGGAGTACCTTCACCTCACGGACTGCAGCAGTTCAAGGCGGCGGCTCACCACCACCTTGTCAAAGGCAATAAATGCTGGCCTAGCCTGCGATGCCCACATCCCATGAATCACCCACTCTGATCTTGGCCTCCTACACTGTTCCAATGAAGGTCCATGCAAGGAAAAGCACCTCATCCTTCGATTAGGCACTTTACAGGATTCCAGCCACAACACAGAGTTCAACAATTTCAGATCATAACCTCTGCCCCCAGTTTTTCGAACAGCAGCTGTTGGTAACAGCTTATGAGTCTGATATTCCCATTCACACCTCCTCTAGACCCATCTTTTGTTTCTTTACTTGTCCCATTACCATCTTGTTTTGCCTTGCACCATCATCCCTTTTGTCATTTAATCTCTACTTCCGTCCACCCTATCACAGACCATCCCTTTTGTTCTTTTCCCCCCTCCCCCTTTCTCTGCCTTTGTTCTTGCTTAAAGCCCATTACATCTCTTAACTTTTTCCAGTTCAGATGATAGGTCATCGACCTGAAACATTGACTCTGTTTCTCTCTCCACAGATGCTGCCTGAACTGAGTATTTCCAGCATTTTCTGTTTCTATTTCAGATTGGAAAACTGCTAATGTAACACCCTTATTTAAAAAGGGTAGTAGGCAGAAGGCTGGAAACTATAGACCAGTTAGCCTAACATCTGTGGTTGGTAAAATTTTGGAGTCCATTATTAAGGAGACAGTAACAGGACATTTGGATAAACATAATTTAATAGGACAAAGTCAGCATGGTTTTATGAAGGGGAAGTCATGTTTGACAAATTTGCTGGAGTTCTTTGAGGAAGTAACATATAGGGTGGATAAAGGGGAACCAGTGGACGTAGTGTATTTAGACTTCCAAAAGGCATTTGACAAGGTGCCACACAAAAGATTATTGCTCAAGATAAAAAATCACGGGATTGGGGGTAATGTTCTGGCATGGGTGGAGGATTGGTTGTCTAACAGAAAGCAGAGAGTTGGGATAAATGGTTCATTCTCAGACTGGCAATCAGTAACTAGTGGTGTTCTGCAGGGGTCAGTGCTAGGACCCCAACTCTTTACAATCTATATTAACGATTTGGAGGAGGGGACCGAGTGTAACATATCAAAGTTTGCAGATGATACAAAGATGGAAAGGAAAGTAGTGAGTGAGGAGGACATAAAAAACCTTCAAAGGGACATAGACAGGCTAAGTAAGTGGGCAGAGATTTGGCAGATGGAATACAATACTGGAAAGTGTGAGGTTATGCACTTTGGCAGGAAAAATCATAGAGCAAGCTATTATCTTAATGGCAAGAAACTGGAAAGTACTGCAGTACAAAGGGATCTGGTGGTCTTGGTGCACGAAACTCAAAAAGTTAGTATGCAGGTGCAGCAGGTGATCAAGAAGGCCAATGGAATGTTGGCTTTTATTGCTAGGGGGATAGAATATAAAAACAGGGAGGTATCGCTGCAGTTATACAAGGTATTGGTGAGACCGCACCTGGAATACTGCATACAGTTTTGGTGTCCATACTTAAGAAAAGACATGCTTGCTCTCGAGACAGTACAAAGAAGGTTCACTCGGTTAATCCCGGGGATGAGGGGGTGGACATATGAGGAGAGGTTGAGTAGATTGGGACTCTACTCATTGGAGTTCAGAAGAATGAGAGGCGATCTTATTGAAACATAAGATTGTGAAGGGGCTTGATTGGGTGGATGCGGTGAGGATGTTCCCAATGATGGGTGAAACTAGAACTAGGGGACATAGTCTTAGAATAAGGGGCTGCTCTTTCAAAACTGAGATGAGGAGAAACTTCTTCACTCAGAGGGTAGTAGGTCTGTGGAATTTGCTACCCCAGAAAGCTGTGGAAGCTACATCATTAAATAAATTTAAAACAGAAATAGACAGTTTCCTAGAAGGGAATTAGGGGTTACGGGGAGCGGGCAGGAAATTGGACATGAGTCTAGGTTCGGATCGGTCATGGCCCTGTGGGTGGCAGAGCGTGCCCAGGGGCCGTGTAGCCTGGTCCTGCTCCTACTTCTTGTGTTCTAATTCTGTGTTAGATTTCAGGAGATGGTTCTATTCACAGGGATTAGTGGAGACCTCGGGAACAGGCTGCCAGCTAGGAGTCCTTCAAGAGTAAATTGGGCCTGTTCCTGGCTGGGGTGGAGATCATCTTTTACAGAAGGTAAGTACTGCAGGAAATACAGGGACAGAGTGATCTCCTGGACGAGTTTCAATCGCCTAGATGGGTCGGAGAGGAATTTCCCAGATTTTTTCTCCCAAATTGGCCATTGGGTTTTTAGCTGTTTTTTCGCCTCTCCTGGGAGATCACATGGGTTCGGGTGGGATGGAGAGTGGAAGTAGATTTGAGGTTAGGATCAGATCAGCCATGATCTTATTGAATGGCGGATTGGCCTACTCCTGCTCCTATTTCTTATGTTCTTATTTCCAGCATCCGCTTTTGTTTTTCACTTTAAAAAAAAATTGCGTTAGCCTCAACCATTTTCAGGACTTGTATGGTAGAGATTAAACAAAGGGTAAAACTCCTTCAATGATGCTTCAACAATATACTTTTACTGCTGCACGAGTATGACGTTTCTATTTATGCTTCTGGCCATTTTCCAGGATCTTTTAATGTGAGACTGCCAATTTAGTGCAAACTAATGCGAAATTATTAGCAGTTTTGTATGATGGGACAACAGCCACTACGAACTGGATTGAAATTGCCCGAACGGATTCTACTTATGACCATTAAAGCTGGCAGAGGGAGAAGATTTTCATCCCATCAGTCCAGGCTTGATTCTAACTGTGGTCCTGAAGACAAAAAGAAAAATGTTTAGAACCACTATGGCACCCAAATTCCCAATGCAGGCACATTTTAAATAGGTGCAGTGAAATGGAACTCAGAATCTGAAAACAATATTTTAATTAATACTGAAGTTTCTTTTAGGTTAGATGTCCCTATATAAGTTGTACATATAACATCAAAGGACATGTCATGCATCAAGGCACCATCTTTGCAAGAATGCAGTATGAGCTGCATTACTTATGTTATAGTAACTACTTGGTTACAATTTGGTTAGTTGGTCTCCCATGGCAAAAAAAAATATTGGTTCACAGTATTTGTATTACAGATCTAATAACTAAAAATTAGACATTTTAAACTCTTTAAAATTCTTTCAATTTCAATAAAATGAAACCTTTCTTTCTGTTGAAATCTTTCCACTGGGCATTTTGGGCCCACAAGGTGCAGAAACATCGGTAATCAAGTTAAATAAAATTAAATATTTCCTCACTAAGAAAGATAATTAGCTAATCATTTAATAGGCCTTACAATATAAATGAAAGCTTTCTCCGTTACTTCTGAGCTGAACAATAATGCAATCTTAAGATGCCCACCTTTTTAAGATGTACTCGGCAATGCCTTTGGACTGTGCGTCAATCGCTGGAAAGCTATCACTCAAAAGATGGCCACTTTGAAACTGCTTTGTGATGCCCTTGTTTGAAAGGGCCAATAGGGAGTTGTTGCCATGGAATAATGCTGCAATTTTCCGTCACATTCATACCAATCACAGCATTGGAAAAAAGTGCCATGGTTCACTGATGATAGGCAATGTTGTATAATGAAATGATCTTAACAGAACGCAATATCCGAGTTATTATTATTTGGGGGCCTGCAAATGCTATTTTGTTGGTTTAACAAAACAATGAACAATTTGAGTTTAAAGTTATATATTTCATCACCAATAACAATTAATCTATTGCTAATGTGTGTTTTGTAAAAACATAGCCCTTAACTTTTCTTTTCACCCAAGATATATTTAATCTGTATAACATTTATTTTTAATTCAAAACATGTTCTTTTTTTTTTTTTAAATAGATTAGTTTCAAACACAGACTGACATCAACTGTAGAAACGCTTTCTGCAATGTAAACTAAATGCTATCTATATCTAGTGGGAAGAGATACTGATGACCCCATGCACACTATCTTGAATTCTAATTACTTCTATCTAACAACATAGCCTTCTGGGATTCACTGCAGGAATCAAGGTGATCCAGCAAAAACACATTGATAACAGTCTTTTAATGTGGTGCCATAGCCATTCTTTTTCTCCTACTATGAAAAGTGTGATTCAAATCAATGCTTGTTTATTAAAAACAGATTCCTCACAGTCAAGAGCTACTCTGGGAAGATATCTTGCACAGAGGAGGTGTCATTACCCAACAGCAAACTGACATTGTAACTTGTTGTAGGAATGTACAGGTTAACACGAGTGTCAGAAGCTTTGTAGAAGAATGCTCACCTTGTCAATCAGAAACCGGGAGGGAACAACATATTGCGCAAAAAGATTAAAAATTGGTGTTGCTCCAAGTTGAATTCTATTTTGGGGTAAAAATCCATCTCTCTCCAAGTTGCTTTCCCTCAACTTTGTTCACCTCACATTTACAGAGGCCCCAGCCAATAAGGTAGAGATGCAAGCTGTTGCTAGGCTTCAACCCTCCAACAGTGTGGCTCCTTTTTATGTTCCCTCCTTGCCTTCACTTGGCTCTTCCCCAATGTAACATAGCTGCAATCAAGTCAGCAAGTACTTGTGCTCACACTGTGCTGCCCAAGTGTTTCATAATTCTCCATGCTTTGAGAAATTAGGTGAAACTGCTCAATATTGTCTATGTGTTTGGTCATCCATGAGTACTATCTTGTCACGGCACTAAACTAAACATGTTTTTGCATTTCCTCAGCTGGTGAATCAGTACTCCTCCATGTTGAACACCACTTGGAAGAAGCACCGAGGGTAGCAAAGGAACAGAATGTACTCTGGGTGGGGGACTTCAATGTCCATCACCATGAGTGGCTCGGTAGCACCACTACTGACCATGCTGGTTGAGTTCTGAAGGACATAGCTGTCAGACTAGGACAGCAGCAGATAGTGAGAGAATCAACATGAGGGAAAAACCTACTTGACCTCGTCCTCATCAATCTACTTGTTGCAGATACATCAGTCCATTACAGTATTGGTAGCAGTTCCTCTGGGGAGTACGGTCCTTGTGGAGACAAAATCTCATCTCACACCAAGGACACCCTTCATCATGTTGTGTGGCACTACCACTGTGCTAAATGGGATAGATTCAGAACAGATCTAGCAGCTCAAAATTGGGCATCCATGAGGTGCTGTGAGCCATCAGCAGCAGCAGAATTGTATTCCACCACAGTCTGTAAATTTCTGGCTTGGCATATCTCTCACTTGTCCATTACCATCAAGCCAGGGGACCAACACTGGCTCAATGAGGAGTGCAGAAGAGTATGCCAGGAGCAGCACCAGGTGTACCTAAAAATGAGGTGCCAATCTGGGGAAGCTGCAACACAGGACTACAAGCATGCTAAACAGCAGAAGCAGCATGCTATAGACAGAGCCAAGTGATCCCACAATCAACGGATCAGATCAAAGCTCTGCAGTCCTGCCACATCCAGTCGTGAATGGTAGTGGACAATTTAACTACTAACGGGAGGTGGAGGCTCCATGAATATCCCCATCCTCTGATGGCAGAGCCGAACTCGCGAGTGCAAAAATCAAGGCTGAAACGTTTGCAACCATCTTCAGTCAGAAGTGTCGAGTGGCTGATCCAAATTGGCCTCCTCCCGAGGTCCCCACCACCGCAGAAGCCAGTCTTCAGCCAATTTGATTCACTCCACGTGATAAAAAAAATGACTGAGCGCACTGGATACAGCAAAAGCTATGGGCCCTGACAAAATCCCGGCTATCGTGCTGAATACTTGTGCTCCAGAACTAATCGAGTCTCTAGCCAAGCTGTTCCAGTACAGCTACATCACTGGCATCTACCCGACAATGTGGAAAACTGCCCAGGTATGTCCTGTCCACAAAAAGCAGGACAAATCCAATCCAGCCAATTACCACTCCATAAGTCTACTCTCAATCATCAGCAAAGTGATGGAAGGTGTCATTGACAGTGCTATCAAGTGGTACTTACTCACCAATAACCTTCTCACCGACGTTCAGTTTGGGTTCTGCCAGGACCACTCAGCTCCAGACCTCATTACAGCCTTAATAACAACAGAAAATGCTGGAAAAATTCAGCAGGCCAGGCAACATCCGTGGAGAGAAAAAAGAGTCAACGTTTCGGGTCAAACCCTTTGTCAAGACTGCTGAGTTTTTCCAGCATTTTCAGTTGTTATTTTGGATTTCCAACATCTGCAGTATTTTGCTATCGCATTACAGCCTTGGTACAAACATGGACAAAAGAGCTGAATTCCAGAGGCGAGGTGAGAGTGACTGCCCTTGACATCAAGGCAGCATTTGACCGAGTGGCGTCAAGGAGCCCTAGTAAAATTGAAGTCAATGGGAATCAGGGGGAAAACTCTCCACTGGCTGGAGTCATACCTAACACACAGGAAGATGGTTGTGTTTGTTGGAGGTCAATCATCTCAGCCCCAGAACATCACTGCAGGAGTTCCTCAGGGCAGTGTCCTGGGCCCAACCATCTACAGCTGCTACATCTATGACCTTCCTTCCAACATAAGGTCAGAAGTAGGGATGTTCGCTGATGATTGCAGTGTTCAGTTCCATTTGCAACTCCTCAGATAATGAAGCTGTCCATGCCCGCATGCAGCAAGACCTGGATGACATTCAGGCTTGATTCGATAAGTGGCAAGTAACATTCGCGCCACACAAGTGCCAGGCAATGACTATCTCCAACCAACGAGAGACTCACCACCGCCCCTTGACATTCAATGGCATTACCATCGCCAAATCCCCCAACATCAACAGCCTGGGGGTCACCATTGACCAGAAACTTTCTCACCTCCTGACTCCCCAAAGCCTTTCCACCATCTACAAGGCACAAGTCAGGAGTGTGATGGAATACTCGCCACTTGTCTGGATGAGTGCAGCTCCAACAACAATCGAGAAGCTCAACACCATCTAGGACCAAGCAACCCGCTTAAACATTCACTCCCTCCAACACCGGTGCAATGTTTCTGCAGTGTGTACCATCTACAAGATGCACTGCAGCAACTCGCCAAGGCTTCTTCGGCAGCACCTCCCAAACCCGCGATCTCTTCCACCTAGAAGGCCAAGGGCAGCAGGCGCATGGGAACACCACCAGCTCCAAGTTCCCCTCCAAGCTACACACCATCCTGACTTGGAAATATATTGACATTCCTTCATCGTCGCTGGGTGAAAATCCTGGAACTCCCTCCCTAACAACACTGTGGGAGTACCTTCACCACAAGGACTGCAGTGGTTCAAGAAGGCAGCTCACCACCACCTTCTCAATGGCAACTAGGTATGGGCAATAAATGCTGGCCTTGCCAGCGACACCCAATATCCCAGAAATATTTTTTTTTTTTTTTTTTTTTAATTCCTTTGATCTGAAGGGTAGAAAACAATCGATACTGGTTAGAGGAGTAATGTCAGGTTGGGGTAGAGTGTACTCAGTGCTCAGTATTGGGACCATTGTTGTTTGTAATTTACACCAAGTGATGTGTATTCAGAAACTCAATGCAAATTGGTGAAATTGGCAGATGCCACCAAAATAGGAACGGTAATGGAATCGAAGGAGGCAACACAGGAACTACAGAATGACCTGAAGAATATGAGAGGGCCGAACAATGGGAGAGTACATGTAGTACACTGCACTTAGAAAGGAAAAATGGGCAATCTACATTCTTCAGGAATTGTGTGTAAGTAGCTTAGGATGAGATTGAACAAGGCCTAGGAATCTTCGTAGATTCAACAGTCAACATGTCCAACCAATGCAGAGCAGTAATCAATAATGACAATAGAATGTTGAACTATATAGCCAAAAAACAGTAATCTATAAGTCAAAGGAAGTTATGATCGAAGTGTAGTATTCTGGCTGGACCACATCTTGAGTACTGAGTTCAGTGCTGGCTGCTGAGAGAGCAGGCAGACATTTAGGCACTGGAAGCAGTGTAGAGAAAAGCCACCAGACTGATCCAGGGTGTCAGAGTGCTGAGTTATGAGGAAAGACTACAGAGAGTTGGGCTTTTCTTTCTGGATAAGAGGCATCTGACAAGTGATCTTACAGAAAAGATAGTGAATGGTATAGAAAATGTGAAACTGGAATACTACTTTAAAATAAACAGTGGTAGTAGAAGAAGACAACACAGATTTCAAATGAGTAAAATACAGGTGTGTGTGTGTGTGTGCGGGTGGGGGTGTGTGTGCGGGTGGGGGTGTGTGTGCGGGTGGGGGTGTGTGCGCGTGGGGGTGTGTGCGCGTGGGGGTGTGTGTGCGTGGGGGTGTGTGTGCGTGGGGGTGTGTGTGGGGGTGTGCGTGGGTGTGTGTGGGTGTGTGTGTGGTGGTGTGTGTGGGTGTGTGTGTGGGGGTGTGTGTGGGGGTGTGTGTGGGGGTGTGTGTGGGGGTGTGTGTGGGGGTGTGTGTGGGGGTGTGTGTGGGGGCGGTAGCGGAGAACAGGGCAGGGGTAGGGTTGTTCTGGATGGATGAATTGAAATGGGCTAAATGGCCTTCATCATCTATGAGTATATGGTCATCTTGACAAGTGAACCTTACATCACATCTTTGAATTATTTTGAAAATGGGCTCATTGCAATTACCCATGTGTTCACAGACATCCTGGCAGTTATTTAATTGAATTTGAACAAACTTTCAGAAACTTTTCAAAAACAGGCATTCTGAAAAACTTCCTCATGTCTAAGTAGTGAATTTTCTGCTCTGAGGTGAAGGATCTCAATACTGAGAAATGAAGGGTTGACTCCACTTTTGCCTCACTGAATCACCAAATAAATGTTCCCACGTCAGGTATAGCACAGTCTCATGCAAAGTGACGTTCCTTTTACACTTGCCCCAACAATCTAGTCTAAACCAAACTTCAGAATCAATGGGAATTTCTCCCACTTCCCACATTAATTATCCCCATGGTCCGAGTCAAATTACCACACTTGTGAGCAGTTTTGTACCATGCCTAGGTTTCTTAGGAATTAGATTAAGATTGTCCACACTGATCTCACACAGGCTCTTACACAGTACACATTAAAGACATTTCTTCCCTTCAGTCGGCACTGGATTCAAACCCAAGTCCCAGAGATGAACACACAACGTGCTAACCCACGACATCTTCCACACATCCAACCTACCCCGCACGCCCCCCCTAAACCCCTCCCCCCCTTTAAAGTGAGGTTAAGTGCCCTGGTCCTGAAGAGGGAAAGAAATATATACTAGAATGGTTCCATTTAATAAAGCATCTTAGGCCACACCGCTGGAAGAAGTCCTGCAAAGCAGGGTGATCGTTTTTGGAGCCAAAGGCTATCCCCATTGAACGACTATCCTAGAGCTGCCTGGATAGAGGCGGCCGAAAGACTAAATCTGTGCACAAGTAAAGAAAAAGATTGTGGCCCTGGGAAGGCTACCAAGCAACCTTTGCTCACAGGTTGCTTAATTTTATTTTTTTTGTTCATGGGATAAGGGCAAAGATGGCCTGCTGCAATCCTTGTGATGGTGTTCCCACAATAATATTAGATATAAAATTCCAGGAATTTGACCACATCAATGAAGAAACAGTGATATGTCCAAGTCAGGAAGGTGTGTGACTTGGAGTGGAGCTTGATATTGTTGCTCGTCCTGCTCGATAGTAGAAGTCGCAGGGTTGGGAGGTGACATTGAAGCAAGCTTAGTGGATTGCTGCAGTGGATCTTGGAGCTACGACATATTGATGCCACTGTGCATCAATGGTGAAGGTAGAGGGTCCAGTAACAAGGCCAATGATCAAGTAGACTAGTCTACCTTACAAGATCGAACAGCACTGCAGTTTATGTTTGGGGCATCACAAGGGAGAATACACAGCAACTGTTCATGAGCTTTCCAAATGAACATACACACCCATCGGTTCACAGGCCACTGTTTATTACTGCTAAGGCAATTAATGTGTTTGCATTTTCACAGACTCAAGTGGCTGTGGGTCTGGGCACTTGGATGGCATTCTTGTCCCAAATTCCTGTTCCAACTCGTCCCTTTTTCTATCTACTTGCAGGAAAAGACCAAGCATAATTAGAAGCAGCACATGCAGACAGGTGGGAGGGGGGTCAACCAAGTTATGACCCTTGAAGCTTTACGAGAAGATAGTCTGGAGATACTGCGCATGGAAGCAATACAGTCTATTCCCATTAATTAAAATTTGTTTTCTTTCAAAGAAAATTTGAATTATCCAGTATTTAAAGAAAACAGCACAGTAGGGAATGTTGCTTTAAGAAAACTTAAATCAACAGATTAATTTCAAATTAAAAAGGAGACGTAGAAAATGGGGGAGGGAAATCAGGCTTCCAAAGTCATGGCTAGTACCATATCTTTTCTTTTTTCATTTCTTTGATCACTCCCTCATACAGATAAATATGGCATCATAACACATTACAATGTCTTGTTATGCAATCTGTTTCAAGGGGTCACTTATTGCTATTATTCTTAATATATTGTTCTTCTGCTCGCTAAATACCCGGGAACAGGTGGGGATAGAGCCCAACACGTTAACTGATTCTAGCACCTCACAGCAATCTGCATCACCCACTCATGGCAAGCACCAGCAGTCAGATACATCCACTCTAGGGTCAACTAGTAAGTTGCAGGAGGGAGCACTTGATAAACATAGTGCAGCGAGCAAGGAGGAAGAGCAGGTGGAACCTGCTGGTTAGCTGCTGAGCCTGCAAATGCATTTTGGTAGCCGTGGAGAAGTTTTTCACTGTAGAATCCCTTTCGCCAAAGTCCTAAACTCAGGCATATCTTCCATTATGAATGCTTTGACTCAGGCTCAAGACCTTCAGCTGCAATCTAACAGTTGCCTTGCTGGGGAAACAGATAACATAGGGTTTCAGAAATTCAGATATCTCATTGATGCCAGCAGGCTGATCTCACACCAGTCTCTGGGCAGGCTGAGGGAGTATTCAGAAGCAGAGAAGTGGCAGAAACTGGCACAGATGATGGTATTCACATCCTCAATATTTAGCCACCCCAGTCAAATGACTGCAGATGCACTCAGGGCAGTTGTAGGGCCATCTACTAGTCCAATACAAGCAGGTATTGGGCCATCTCTTACCCTAAAAGGCAAATACTGACACCCAGCTTACTTGCTTCTTGCATTGGGGAAACACCTAGAAGGAGAATACATTAGGAAGTGGGAAAGACACTATACGTTGTCGCAAAGGAGAAATGCGGTGTACGGGATTTAAAAACATTCAACGTACTTGAACCACACACTGTTAGGTTAATTAAAATTTGGCTTAATTGTTATTGCAATATGTTGTGAGATTTCATTTGGGAATGAGCAGAATGATAGCTGTGGAGAAATGCTGTTGTATTCACCAGTCTCATCTACAGCTGTGGGCAATGGTGGCAAGGTTTATTTGGCCAGGATATGGAGCATTAATGTGCTCAATTCTGGATCTATGGAGGCAGCATTGGGTGTAGCTGCGACAAGGGCCATCTGAATAGTGCGCTGTACTTTAGGGGATTCAACTAGTGTAAAAGTCTTGGAAAGCTTGACCTGCACAGCAATATAGAAATACATCCATCTGCAAAACAACCAGGCTAAATAAAAAAAGAGATAGAAGGAAATAAGTGGGGCAAAGAGAACGTATGAGAAAAGATTAGCGGGTAAAACCCTAAAGACTTTTATAAACAAAGAGTGAAAGGATAGTCAAAAGAAAGGTGGGGCTAATTAAAGACTTAAAGGAAATCATAGAATCACAGAATGATACAGTACAGAAGGAGTACATTCGGCCCATCATGCCTGCTCTTTGAAAGAGCTATCCAATTAGTCCCACTCCCCTACTCTTCTCAGGACTGTCTAAGCCCTAAACAATGAGTTCAATTAGTTTTCATAATTTCCACTAAACTCAGTGCCCAAATTTTGCTCATTCTTCTGAAAAGGAATACCATGGGAAGTGACTGTTACTCACTACTGAAAGGAAACAAAACACAGCACCGCCACATACCATATTTTATAAGTTATAAACTCTATTTTGTACATACATTCCACTGAATAAAGTGAAGGAACTATTTCCAATGTCGAGTAGATCTGGATTTCTTTCTGTGTACATGAGCAGTAAGATGATTAAGTTTGGAACTGTAGTTACTGTCAGCTTATTTTTATATACTGGAGACAAAACAGGCTTTGAGTGTTTTTTGACACCACGGGGTCAGCCAATGAGCGGCGCAGGGGCAGGACTTGGAGCAAACAATCTATTTTGCAGCAAAAAAGTCTATTTATTCAAAAGAATCTATTTAAAGAGAGTCTCTATGAACTACAGCTGACCAAATCTACAGCAACGTTTCCTGATAAAAGCAGGGTTATTTCACCAGCAAAATTCAGTGAGTGACAGCTAGTTATTATAGAATAAAATTGATGCTTCTCCAGCAAAATGCAGTTAATGGAGGATAGTGATATAAGACAAATTGTGTGCATAAAATCAATCCCAGTTACTTACAGCAGTCTGGTCTCCAGGCGTGATTTACGGGGGAAATTACCTAATCATCTCCATTCTGGCAGGAATATTTTTCGGGCCCATTCTCAGTTACATAATGCAACACTTTTAGGCAAATTTTCTGCTTAAATGTTTCTGATAAACAGTGACTTTTTTATTATCTAATGCACCTTTATCAGATCGAGACTATTCTGGTAAAGATTTTCAAAACCTTTTCTATCTTTGAGCAACTGCTTCGCAATCTAATGTAAACGAAGGACAGTGATAGGTAGAAGTGATCATATTATTAGAGTTGTTATTTTAACTGAGATATGACCAAAAATGTGAGTTTAAGGGTTCACAATTCACAATAAGATTTGACTTATGCGAAGAAGCTTCAAAAATGAATTGGGACAGCATTTTAGAAGGGAAGTCAGCAACTGGGGAATTATTTTCATTTAAAGTAATTCAAAGACTGCAAAATAGGAACATAATATGCCCACAAGAAATAAATGGACCAGACGTAGGCCCAGGTAATGGAATGCATATTAACAAAAATAGTTCCTCAAGCCTTACAAGAGAATCAAGACAGGGTGAGGACTGGTATGATTACAATCAGAAATCGCAAGTCAGGGCAGGAATTTTTTTTTTTTTTTTTTTTTTTAAATCATGTCCTAGGGACTTGGAAAAGAAATTGAAAAATTATAATCATTATTTCCAAAGCTAATCTACCGTAGGGCACCAAAGTGCAGAGGGAAACTTATTGGTAGAGATATTAATTTTGATCTCATCAAAAAGCAAGCTAATGGAACAGTACATTAACTAGCTGGTGTTCCATTCAGAATCCACTCCACTCACCAGTATAGGAATGTGTGTGGATGATTCATTTTAAAGTCAGCACTTCAGCTGCTGGGATCTGTGTTGCAGAGACCAACAACAGGATCTCTGGATGTCAGCATATAATGCCTTTACCACCGGGCTGGCATTCGGAAGATTTTTGGCTGCATCTCAGGTTGAGCAGCTGGAGTCACAAGTAGGTGCATGGGAGAACGTTGAGCCAGCATAGTTGATCTTGTTGCCAGAACCAGAAGAAATAGAGGGGAGTGCTGCCAGAGAGGATGAAGGTGAGCAGATGGGGAGAGGCAGCACATTTAAAATTTGCAGCAGCAGCAATCTGCAGTTGTTTCATCCACTGGAATCACTGACAATTCACTTACTTAAGTCGCATGATTTCTTCCAGTGGAGACTGTTCTCCTGACTGCCGTAAGTGCATTACACTTGTGCGCTGCATAATAACCTCTAGCACATATATGGAGATCGGACATAAGTCGCAATCTCAAAGTAGGACTCTACCCGCACCCCAAATGAAAGCAGAGGTTGGCCCGGATTGGGCCTCGGGCATCATTTCAATACTTTAGTCGAGCTGCCAGCGCCTCCAGTTTTTATAGTCCCAGCTCCATCACCAAAAGGAACTGGAGTTGGATATTCACACCCTCAAGCCTGTTCCACCATTCAATTAAATCATGGTTGATTTGTACCTCAACTCCATTTTACATAGAATATACAGCACAGAAACAGGCAATTCGTCCCAACTAGTCTATGCTCCACTTGAGCCTCTTCCAATCTTTCCTCATCTAACTATCAGCATAACCCTCTATTCCCTTCTCCCTCATATGCTTATCTAGCTTCCCCTTAAATGCATCTGTACTATTTCCCTCAACTACTCCCGGTATTAGCGAGTTCCACATTCTCACCACTCTCTGGGTAAAGAAATTTCTTCTAAATTCCCTATTTGATTTCTTGGTGACTATCTTATATTGATGGCCTCTAGTTTTGCACTTCCCCACAAGTGGAAACACTCTCTCTGTGTCTACTCTTATCAAAACCTTTCATAATTCTAAAAAACTCTATTAGATCATCCCTCAGCCTTCTCAAGAGTAAAGAGACCCAGCCTGTTCATCCTTTCCCGATAGATATAACCTCACTGTTCTGATATCATCCTTGTAAATCTTTTTTGCACCCTCACCAGTGCCTCTATATCTTTTTTATAACATGGGGACCAGAACGGGACACAGTATGCCAAGTGTGGTCTAACCAAGGTTCGATCCAAGTTTAGCATAACTTTTCAATTCAGATTTATTTAATTAACTGAATTTAAATTCCCCAGCTGGCGTGGTGGGATTTGAACTCACTTCTCCAGACCATTAGTCCAGGCCTCTAGATTACAAGTCCAGTAACATAATCACTGTGCTATCGTTCTGGTTCACTAATGGCCTTTAGGGAAGGAAATCTGCCCACCTTACTTGGTCTGGCCTATATGTGACGGACCCACAGCAATGTGATTGACTCGTAACTGCCCTCTGAGATGGCCTAGCAAGTCACTCAGTTGTAAAAAACCGCTACGAAAAACAATAAGAATAAAACCGGATGGAGCACCCAGCATCGACCTTGGCACCGGCTACGGACACAACGGCACACCCAGCCCAGTCGACCCTGCAAAGTCCTCCTCACCAACATCTGGGGACATGTGCCAAAACTGGGAGAGCTGTCCCACAGACTAGTCAAACAATAGCCTGACAGTCATACTCACAGAATCATACCTTTCAGCCAATGTCCCAAACTCCTCCATCACCATCCCTGGGTATGTCCTGTCCCACCAGCAGGAAAGACTCACCAGGGGTGTCAGCACAGTGGTATACAGTAGTGAAGGAGTGGCCCTGGGAGTCCTCAATAGTGACTCATGGCTTCAGGTGAAGCATGGACAAGGTAACCTCCTGCTGATTACCACCTACAGCCCTCCCTCAGCTGATGAATCAGTACTCCTCCATGTTGAGCACCACTTGGAAAAAGCACAGAGTAGCAAGGGTACAGGATGTACTCTGGGTGGGGACTTGAATGTCTATCACCAAGAGTAGCTCAGTAGCACCACTGCTGACTGAGCTGACAGAGTCCTGAAGGACATAGCTGTCAGTCTGGGCCTGCGACAGGTGGCGAGAACCAATATGAGGGAAAAACCTACTTGACCTTCTCCTCACCAATCTACCTGTTGTAGATGCATCTGTCCATGACCGCATTGGTAGCAGTGACCACCGCACAGTCCTTGTGGAGACAAAGTCCCGTCTTCACACTGAGGACACCCTCCATCATCATGTTGTGTGGCACTAACACAGTGCTAAATGGCATACATTCAGAACCGATCCAACAACTCAAAACCGAGCATCCATGAGGCGCTGTGGGCTATCAGCAGCAGCAGAATTGTATTCCACCACAATCTGTAACCACATGGCCCGGCATATCCCTCACTCTGCAATTACTATCAAGCCAGGGGACCAACCCTGGTTCAATAAGGAATGTCGAAGCACATGCCAGGAGCAGCACCAGGCCTACCTAAAAATGAGATGCCAACCTGGGGAAGCTGCAACACAGGACTACATGCATGCTAAACAGCAGAAGCAGCATGCTATAGACAGAGCTAAGCGATTCCACAATCAACAGATCAGATCAAAGCTCTGCAGTCCTGCCACATCCAGTCGTGAATGGTGGTGGAAAATTAAATAACCAACAGGAGGAGGAGGCTCCATGAATATTCCCATCCTCAATGATGGTGGAACCCAGCACGTGAGTGCAAAAGACAAGGCTGAAGCATTGGCAAACATCTTCAGTCAGAAATGCCGAGTGGATGATCCATATTGACCTCCTCCTGAGGACCCCACCATCACAGAAACCAGTCTTCAGCCAATTCGATTCACTCCACACGATATCAAGAAATGGCTGAGCACACTGGATATAGCAAAGGCTATGGGCCCCGACAACATCCCGGCTGTCATGCTGAAGACTTGTGCTCCAGAACTAGCCATGCCTCTAGCCAAGCTGTTCCAGTACAGCTACAACACTGGCATCTACCCGACAATGTGGAAAACTGCCCAGGTATGTACTGTCCACAAAAAGCAGGACAAATCCAATCCAGCCAATTACCGCTCCATCAGTCTACTCTCAATCATCAGCAAAGTGATAGCACTGTCGACGACACCTTCTATCAAGCGAATCTTACTCATCAACAACCTTTTGACCAATACCTAGTTTAGGTTCCACCAGGACCACTCGGCTCTAGACCTCATGACAACTTTGGTTCAAACATGGACAAAAGAGCTGAATTCCAGAGGTGAGGTGAGAGTGACTGCCCTTGACATCAATGCTGCATTTAACCGAGGGCAGCACCAAGGAGCACTAGAAAAATTGAAGTCAATGGGAATCAGGGGGAAAACTCTCCACTGGCTGGAGTTATACCTAGCACAAAGGAAGGTGGTTGGGGTTGTTGGTGGTCATTCATCTCAGTCCCAGCACATCACTACAGGAGTTCCTCAGGGCAGTGTCCTAGGCCCAACCATCTTCAGCTGCCTCATCAATGACCTTCCCTCCATCATAAAGGTCAGAAGTGGGGATGTTCACTGATGATTGCACATTCACGTCACAGAAGTGCCAGGCAATGGCTGTCTCTAACAAGCAAGAGTCTAATCACCATCCCTTGACATTCAACGGCATTACCATCGCTGAATCCCCCACCATCAACATCCTGGGTGTAACCATGGATCAGAAACTTAACCGGACCAGCCACATAAATACTGCGGCAACAAGAGTAAGTCAGAGGCTGGGTATTCTGCGGTGAGTGTCTCACATCCTTGCTCCCCAAAACCTTTCTACCATCTACAAGGCACAAGTCAGGTGTGTGATGAAATACTCTCCACTTGCCTGGATGAGTGCAGCTCCAACAACAGTCGTAGCTCGACTCCATCCAGGACAAAGCAGCCCGCTTGACTGGCACTTCATCAGCCACCTAAAACATTCACTCCCTTCACCACCGGCGCACCGTGGCTGCAGTGTCTACCATCTACAAGATACACTGCAGCAACTCGCCAAGGCTTCTTCAGCAGCATCGCCCAAACCCACAACTTCTACCACCTAGAAGGATGTGGTAAACCACTGTATTGTATATTGCCACCTCTGGGTGGCGCTGTGTATGGAGGCATGCCTCAGCTGACTCCACCCACCACTGTGTGGGTTTCGTTCAGACTTGTTCAGTCACTCACGAAGAAGCATGGTCTCTTCTTAGCTAATAAAAGCCTTATTCATCTCTTCTTTCGACTCATCATCTCTTCTTCGACTCATCACCTTTTATGAAGTAATTGATAAGCGTATCAATTTTATTAGCTAAAAGTTAAATGACGACACCTGAGGAGCAACAACAGCAACGGATACAGCAGACATTGCTGAGAGCCCTCAGACCACCACGCCTGGACCTCGACCCTCAAGATGTGGGTGCATCAGCCAAGTTTGAACACTGGCTGAGCTGCTTTGAATCCTTCCTCGCAATCTCACAGGTTACAGAGGAGGATCACAAACTGAAAATTTTGACCGCCCAGGTGAGCCATCAAGTATATATGCTAATCCGGGACTCTAATACGTACGTGGCGGCCCTCGAGCTACTAAAAGGGCAATATACGCGCCCAGTGAACACAATTTACGCCCGACACCTCTTGGGATCCCGCAGGCAGCAACCGGGAGAATCGGTAGGGGCATTTGCACGGGCGCTACTGGCACTCTGCAGAGACTGCGATTGTAAAGCAGTAACGGCTGTGGAGCACGCGCAGGGACTCGCCTGTGATGCCTTCGTCAGGGGCCTCCAGTCAGACCACACCCGGCAGAGACTGCTAGAAAGCAAGGAACCCGACCTGAAGACGGCCATTGCCCTTGCGCTCTCGTTAGAGGAGGCCCACCGAAACCTCGAGGCATACCCCCGTAACGGCGCCGAGACATGGCAATCGAAACCGTGGGACACGGGACCGCCGCCCCCGGCACCAACCGCTGCAGCGACCCAACCGAGACAGCAGCCTTCGGTAAGAACTGCTTCGATGCCCAGTAACCAGGCCCAAAAATGCTATTTCTGTGGCCAGTTAAAACATCCCAGAGCGCACTGCCCAGCTAAGACAGCTACCTGCTCGGGCTGCGGGAAGAAAGGCCATTACGCTAATGCCTGCAAGGGGAAGCCAGCCAGCAGCGCAGCGTGCGGGCCGTGGGAGCAGCCATCTTATCCGCCATTTTGTGTACCCCCGGCCGCATGGCATCCGCCGCCATCGTATCCAACGCACTCAACCGCCATTTCGTCACCGGAACCGACCACCGTCTCGGCGGATGACTATAGTGACTCACTAAGCCACATACTGGCCTCCGTGACGCTGGATCAAGGCCACCCTCACCATCTATCCAGCTCCATGATGGATATCGCGGTAAACGGCCGCGCCACCAGTTGCCTGATCGACAGCGGGAGCACAGAGAGTTTCGTCCACCCCGACACGGTACGTAGCCACTCCCTCACGATTCTGCCAACGCACCATCGCATTTCTATGGCGTCCAAGTCCCAGTCAATGGACATCAGCGGCTACTGTGTGGTGACCCTGTCAGTAGGGGGCACTGAATATCAAAAATTTAAACTGCTAGTCCTGCCCCGTCTTTGCGCTGCCGTCCTGCTAGGGTTGGATTTTCAGTGCCACCTTAAGAGTGTCACACTAGCATACGGTGGACCCCTCCCCCCACTCACAGTCTGCAACCAACAACTTTTAAATCGCCCGCTGCAAACCACCTGCAGCCTTTCCACATTAAAAGTCCCCCCCCCTCCCCTGTTCGCTAACCTCACCCGCGACTGTAAACCCATCGCTACCAAAAGCAGGCGGTACAGTGCCGGGGACAGAGCTTTTATCAGCTCTGAGGTGGAGCGGCTCTTGAAGGAGGGCATTATCGAAGGTAGCACTAGCCCCTGGCGAGCCCAGGTTGTAGTCGTTAAAACCACTGCAAAACGCCGCATGGTAATCGACTACAGCCAAACCATAAACCGGTACACCCAGCTGGACGCGTACCCCCTCCCTCGCATATCTGATATGGTCAATCAGATTGCGCAATACAAAGTATTCTCCACCATCGACCTTAAGTCAGCGTACCACCAGCTGCCCATCCGCCATGAGGACCGCCAGTATACTGCCTTCGAGGCAAACGGCCGCCTCTACCACTTCCTTAGGGTCCCCTTCGGCGTCACCAACGGGGTTTCGGTCTTCCAAAGGGAGATGGACCGAATGGTTGACCAGAACGCGCTGCGGGCAACCTTCCCCTATTTGGATAACGTCACCATCTGCGGCCACGACGTTAATCTAGCAAATTTCCTCCGTACGGCCCAACGGCTGAACCTAACGTACAATAAGGAAAAATGTATGTTTCACACCAAGCGCCTGGCCATCCTCGGCTGCGTGGTGGAGAACGGAGTCATCGGGCCCGACCCCGACAGAATGCGCCCCCTAATGGAGCTACCCCTTCCCCACTGCCAAAAAGCACTGAAGAGATGCCTGGGGTTTTTCTCCTACTACGCCCAGTGGGTGCCCCTCTATGCAGACAAAGCCAGGCCCCTCATCAAAGCCACCTCCATCCCCCTGACACCAGAGGCGTGTGCAGCCTTCACTCTTATCAAGAACGATATCGCGAAGGCCGCAATGCACGCGGTGGATGAGTCCATCCCCTTCCAAGTGGAGAGCGATGCCTCTGACTTCGCCCTAGCCGCGACCCTTAACCAGGCGGGCAGACCCGTGGCCTTTTTCTCAAGGACCCTCCAGGGCCCCGAGACGAGACACTCCTCCGTCGAAAAGGAGGCCCAGGCTATTGTAGAAGCGGTGCGTCACTGGAGGCATTACCTGGCCGGGAAACGATTTACCCTGCTCACTGACCAGCGTTCAGTAGCTTTTATGTTTAATAATAAGCAGAGGGGTAAAATCAAGAACGACAAGATCTTGAGGTGGAGAATCGAACTCTCCACCTACAATTATGATATCTTGTATCGGCCAGGGAAACTCAATGAGCCCCCAGATGCCCTATCACGTGGTACATGCGCCAACGCGCAGAGTGATAGGCTGCAGTCCCTCCACAATGACCTCTGCCACCCGGGGGTCACCAGGTTTTTCCATTTTATCAAATCCCGTAACCTGCCCTACTCCATCGAGGAGGTCAGGACCATGACCAAGAGCTGCCAAATCTGCGCCGAGTGCAAACCGCACTTCTATAGGCCGGACAGAGCAAGCCTGATCAAGGCCACCCGCCCCTTCGAACGCCTGAGCGTCGATTTTAAAGGGCCCCTCCCCTCCGCTGACCGCAATGTGTACTTCCTCAACATAGTTGATGAGTACTCCCGTTTCCCCTTTGCCATCCCTTGCCCAGACATGACCAGTACCACGGTCATCAAGTGTCTGAATGACATCTTCGCTCTGTTCGGGTTCCCCAGCTATATACATAGCGACAGGGGCTCATCGTTCATGAGCGACGAACTTCGGCAGTACCTGCTAACAAGAGGTATCGCCACGAGCAGGACCACCAGTTACAACCCCCGGGGGAACGGCCAGGTGGAAAGGGAGAACGCGACGGTTTGGAAGGCAGTCCTCTTAGCACTAAAATCTAAGGGCCTTCCGACCTCCCGCTGGCAGGAGGTCCTCCCTGCAGCGCTTCACTCCATTCGGTCACTGCTTTGTACTGCCACTAATGCGACCCCTCATGAGAAAATGTTCGTTTTCCCCCGGAAGTCTACATCGGGAACCTCGCTACCGGCATGGTTGACTTCTCCTGGGCCCGTCCTACTGCGGAGGCACGTGAGGACGCATAAAACGGACCCCCTGGTCGAGCGGGTGCACCTCCTACACGCCAACCCCCAGTATGCCTGGGTGACATACCCAGACGGGCGGGAGGACACGGTCTCCATACGAGATCTCGCACCCTCGGGTACCCCTGAATTACCACCGTTATCCCCCTTACCACTGTTATCCCCCACCACCCCTCCCAACCCAACCCCTGCAGACGGCATGCCAAAGCCCCAGGAATCTTCGCCAACCACCCAGACACCAGACCCGACGTCGGATGCTGCAACACCACCGCCGCCACCACGACGATCAGGACGTCAGACAAGGCCTCCTGATAGACTTAACTTGTAGTACCCTTCACCCCGCCGGACTTCACATTAAACAAGGGGTGAATGTGGTAAACCACTGTATTGTATATTGCCACCTCTGGGTGGCGCTGTGTATGGAGGCATGCCTCAGCTGACTCCACCCACCACTGTGTGGGTTTCGTTCAGACTTGTTCAGTCACTCACGAAGAAGCATGGTCTCTTCTTAGCTAATAAAAGCCTTATTCATCTCTTCTTTCGACTCATCATCTCTTCTTCGACTCATCACCTTTTATGAAGTAATTGATAAGCGTATCAAAGGACAAGGGCAGCAGGCATTTGGGAACACCATCATCTGCATGTTCCCAAGTTACACACCGTCCTGACTTGGAAATATATCGCCGTTCCTTCATCATCGCTGGGTCAAAATCTTGGAAATCCCTCCCTAACAGCACTGTGGGAGTACCTTCGCCACACACACTGCAACAATGTTTGAGGGATGGGATAGGATGAGAGGCAGTGAGGTCTACCTTTTCCCTGCAAGCCCCACCCCAAATGCAGACTGTAGGTATTGATGTCTTCTTTCCCTACCATATCATATGATACAGCATAGGAGGCTATTTGGACCATCGTGCATGTGCCAGCTCTTTGAAAGAGCTATCCAATTAATCTCAATTCCCCTGCTCTTTCCCCACAGCCCTACAAAATGTTCCCCTTCAAGTATTTTTTCAATTCCCTTTTGAAAGTTATTATTGAATCTGCTTCCACCACCCTTTCAGGCAATGTATTCCAGATCACAACTCGCTGTGTAAAAAATTGTTTCCTCATGTCGCCTCTGGTTCTTTTGCCAATCACCTTAAATCTGTGTCCTCTGGTTACCTACCCTTCTGACATTGAAAACAATTTCTTCTTATTTACTCTCATCAAAACCATTCATGATTTTGAACACCTCGATCAAATCTCTTAAACCTCTCTGCTCTAAGGAGAACAACCCCAGCTTCTCTAGTCTCTTCACATCACCCACCTAAAAAGGGAAAGACTAAGAAAAAGGGAAAGAAAGGAACAAAGAGAGACAAGCAGAAGAGTAGAGGCAGAAAGCAAAACAGCAACACAAAAACAGCAGAGACTGACAAGGTATTCTCCAACTTATTGTGCGTAACATGGGAGATTCACTAGTAATGGAAATGTAAAAATTAGGACATAATGTATGACTTGAAAATGGGAACAAATCACATCTGCATTCTCTGTTCCAATTTATCTCCATTCTCTAACCCACCTTCATCTGAAGTCTGCACTGAATCTTGACTCCCCAATTGAAATGCCATAGAAGATCAACTAGTATATGTAACATTTTGCCTTCATTCGACTTGGAAATGTGGCATTTCTAGCACCGATTAAATTGAACCTACATATGACAGAAATAAGAAACGCTACTCACTGCCCCCAGTGTACTGCAATTTCAGGGTACTTTAAAATTAGCTTTTCCCTGTTGCAACAGTCTTCCCAGAATCTCATGTCCTTTACAAACCAAAAACTCCATCTTTGTGGATTTCGGCCCTTGCAGAGACTTTATACTGTTTAGGACTCTCAGAATCCTAGATCCAATGCACTGTATTTCTCTCCAACACACTCCAGGAGATGCATTATCAGTACACCAGGGTCAGATTCCAATTAACTGACCACATTTCTTTACGGACAGGACACAAAGAATAGCATAAGCTTATGCACACTGACAGTAGTAAAACGCATAAACTCTGCTCCTAACAACAGACTCTTTGCCAACAGTCTATAACATGTGCCAATACTAGTTCCAAGCTTTTTATAGTTCAGTCTTTCTTGGAATTTCACAGACCACAAGCCTAAGTGATCCATTAGCCTTTGAGCTTCCTAGAATGCACACAGTTTGCTTAATGCTTCCTTGGACAGACCCACTTCCAGGTTGCATATTCTAAAGTTGGACATTGTTCATGTCATCAAAATTATCTTTTTCTGGCTTAATTAACACAGAAATGTTGTATGGAAGTTGTTGTGTGGAAGTCAAGAAAAGCCATCTTCCAGAAACCAGATACACCCGAGCTGAGCAGCCATTTTAATTGTTTCCTTTCTCAGCTTTACATTAATACAGAGCAATTTATTAAATTATACACAAAACTAAGTCTGTCTCTACCTACCTGTATACACCAGTGACAATACCATGCAATTTGCCACACTATATACACACACACACACATATAATTGTTCTTTATTCTACTAAGAAAAGTGGTATTACTAGCATTGAGTAAAATTTCATCTCTCACACCTGCTGCATAAAAGGTAAAAAGGTATTTACATTTTGTTTAAGGCAATTTATGTGATGTGCATTATTACAAAGAACAAAAATGCCTGAGTGAATTTTAGGCAGTAATTCATCCAAGAGGTTCTCATGACATGCAAAAAAAATCATTTAAACATCTCTCTCTGTTTATCTCAACCAGGACGACTCGATTTCAGTACTGACACGTAAGTCACTTTAAACCATTATCCTATGTGCACCACTAGGTTTTGCTGTGCACTGATTTCCAAATGAAGAGTTTATATTTTTGTAGGGACATATTTGTTCTGAATCAACTTAATTACTGCATTAGCACAGCATGTCTTTAACTCTGGGCCCTGAGTTTGAATTTAGTCCAGATTGATGGGATTGACTGTTCATTTGTAGGGGGTTTTCTTGTTTCTCAATCTCTCTCAGAATGGTCCTACACAAAATCAGGTTTTTTTAAAATTTGTTTATGAGATGTGGGCATCGCTGGCAAGGCCAGCATTTATTGCCCATCCCTAATTGCCCGAGAAGGTGGTGGTGAGCCGCCTTCTTGAACTGCTGCAGTTCGTGTGGTGAAGGTACTCCCACAGTATTGTTAGGGAGGGAGTTCCAGGATTTTGACCCAGCGACGATGAAGGAACGCCCATATACTTCTAAGTCAGGATGTTGTGTGACTTGGAGGTGGTGGTGTTCCCATGCACCTGCTGCCCTTGTCCTTCTAGGTGGAAGAGGTCGCGGGTTTGGGAGGTGCTGCCGAAGAAGCCTTGGTGAGTTGCTGCAGTGCATCTTGTAGATGGTACACACTGCAGCCATGGTATGCCGGTGGTGGAGTAGCTTCAATCCACATCCTAGGTCCATTGTACCAAATTGTCCAAAATCTTACTACAAGAATGCCTAGTGCAATTGGTACTGTAAGAGCTTATTTCCTGAAGCTGGGGCTGAGCCACATTAAAACAGAATGGAGGCAAGTACTCCTGCATCTGATGTTACTGCTTAATGCACCGGGTCACAAAATGCATTGGTATGTTTCACTTTGTTGAACTTTAAAAAGCTTCCAACATTTTCAGCTATACACATACCTCCCCTGGTCATGCAGCTTTGGAGCCACCACCAAGATGAATGGAGAGCTTGGATCTTCACTCCTTTCCCAAAACTGACCATCCACCTAGCATTCCTTCTGGCATTGAAGCCATGTTCTATCACTCACAGCATAATGCATAGCATGATTCTGTTCATTTTTAAAAATGTATAAAAGTGCTTAAGTGCAAAAATATATCAATACAAGGTCAGACTCAGCCATAGTAATGTTATTAGATTTTAACTGCCTATGAATACGATAAATGAAAGAACATTTATGCACTGCTCATTAACTCAGTGAGTGCCTAAATAACATACTTGGAAGGTCCCCAGATTGATCCCTACTCTATGCCAAAGTAGCTGATCTAAACTACACTAGTAGTAAAGGATTGCAATTGGTCTCACTACTACTGGGTTAGAGAGGGGACAACTGATCAGAGCTCCCGATTGCTATCTACAACTCCAGTTGGAAGCGTGCATGTATGGATGTCACATGAGGACATGATCGGGCTCAACTGTGATCTCCTTCCCTAGACGAATAGGCCAACTTTCAGCTTACACACGAGAACAGCCGCTTGGACTAGCAGCCAACCATAAAAACTGTGCTGCAGCATGGAGTCAGTGCTTTCTCAACAGAAAGGAAGGAAAACAATTCAAATATATTTTTAAAAAGCCTTCTGTTTATATTTGTGTCACTTGCTTTATTTGGCCAACCGTACTATATCATGTTTAACATACATTTTACCACAGCATGTTAAAAATAACCTAGCACTTACATAATGGCCCAGAACTTCGGGTCTCCACGGGTGAGTACGCACGGGGTACTCACCCATAGGCCCAATGGAAGTGCTGGTTTCCTGCATGTACTGCACATGTGCGGGAAACCGGCACTTCCGTTCCCATGAACGGAGGGATTCAGAGTTCGAACGCGTGCGCAGGAGAGGCTGCACGTGATTTTTTTTTTTTTTAAAACAGGTTTTCCCGGGAGGGTAAGTCTCCAGGAGTTAGACATTTAAAAAGCAGGCGTAAAAGGTAAATGGTGAATTAATTAAAATTAAAACATTTTTCCACGGGTTTATTATTTTTAAATACTTTAAAGGTAAGTTTATTTTTAGCCCCGTTAGAAAAAAAAATTTCAAAAATGTAAATTATAGTTTAAAATAGTTATTTCATGTAGTTTATAGTTTATTTAAAAAATGTGATTTAAAAAAAAATGTATTTGAAGATTTATTGATATTTTGGGGCCCGTAGTATTTCTAAGTTTTGACAGCTCTTCCTGTCAAACTTATGAATGGGCATTTCCCTGCTCAGATTGGCTCCCCATGGCCCACGTGATCCCAGGGGATGCATCGAACTAACTGTGCCCCTGGGATACACAAGCACTGCGCGCCGGCAGTTGGAGCAGGCCCAGGATTGGAATTCCACGGGGGCCCACAGCTCAATGGCCGGCGCGCAAGGCAAGTGCAGGTCGGAGGCTTACACCCGCGGGAAGCCCCCGACCCGAATTTCTGGGCCATTGACTTGCACGACCTCAGGATGTCCCAAAGTGCTTCACAGCCAATAAAGTACTTTTGAAGTGTAGTCACTGTTTAATGTAAGGAAACGCAGCAGCCAATTTGCACACAGCAAGGTCACACAAGCAGCAGAGAGATAATAAACAAACAGATAATCCATTTTTAACTGATGTTGGATGAGGGATAAATACTGGCTGAACTCCCCTACTCTCCTTCAAAAAGGTGCCAGGGGGTCTTTTACATCCACCTGAGAGGGCAGACAGAGCCTCGGTTTAACCTCTCATCTGAAAGACAACACCTCGAACAGTGCAGCACTCATTACTGCACCGAAGTGTCAGCCTAGATTATGTGCTCAAGTCTCTGGAGTGGGGCTTGAAACCACAACCTTTATACTCAGAGACGAGAGTATTGCCACTGAGCCAGAAGTAACAACAGCGTGTACTTTCACACTTAAACACAGAAATATCACACGAATTTGTACTTGATTTAATTCAAACTCTACAAAGCTAAATAAGCAGTTCAATGGTAAAATCAATACAGCAACACAATACGGCCTCTGCAATTGGACACTGGGCTTCAACCAAACAATTCCGATTGCAATACTGAGTAGGACGGAACTAAAAACTTCAGGTTAACGTTATTAAATCCTAATGTATCTGTATTTAGCCTTTTAGTGGTATCACACCGGAGTACAACAGGAAATTAAAAAAGACATTGAATGGGGAAAAAAAACACGGAACTAATCTCCGAACGGGTACTAGCACACAACTCTATTCTTGCCCATCAGAGGCGAGTTCTGCGAATTTGACAACAAATCGGAGGTCTGCTGTTTGCCTCGTCTGCGCCTGCTGGTAATTCATGAACAGGGTGTCTCTACTCCAGAGTGCACCTTAACAGAGGAGCTGCTGCCAAAAATCACAGCACAGGAGCCACACTCATTTCTTCATGCTCCAGGTTTAACGGTCAACAATTAGCAAATCCTTAAAGAATTTACAGATGCCACCCCCAAAAAGATCCTGGTTACTCAATGAAGTCTATTACAGCCAAAACAGATGTAGCTTGCGAGCAGAATCCCCCCATTCCCCAACAAATATTCTGTTTTTGAAAGAATATTTTCCCTCAAAATATGAATTTAATATGGTTGATTATTTGAAACGAAGTGCACAAAGCATTGATTTTATTAGATGGCTTGTAATTTGCGGTCAGCAACTGCCGCTGACCTCGAAGAAAGCTGCCCACAGAGATCCTGTGATATCTTTGGCGATACCTTTAGCTTCCTCAATGTGTAATTGATTGTAGCACTGTGAAAAGGGGATTCCTATTGTAGAGCAGCAGTGACATCCTCAAGCTGTCTAAGCAGCCAATCACATTGAAGAATTCACAGATAGCAAACCAAGAAATGAAAAGGACCGATTATCTGCACTTTTTAAAAATGTTAGAGAGCAAAATAAAGATTGGGACATACAGTTGGGGTTAAAGGTAGAAGCTGAAATATCATGAACAGTAATTTTTTTTTATCATAATGGAGAAATTTGACATTCCACAAATATAAAATTAGTTTTTCAGGGTCAGATAGTTTGTTTAGTAGTCAATGTGCTGTTAAAACCCCAGTTACACCTATTCCAACAAGGCTTAACATTTAATGGAGAGTTTAAAAGCAATATTACCACAGAAAAGCTCAAGTTTTCACACGGATTGCCAGCTACTGGCCGGGGGGGGGGGATCCACAGTGCAGCCTGTGTCGGAGCAGTGAATGACTTCAGGATTTTCTGGGTTTAGAAGTGCACTTGCTAAATCCTGAAGTTAGAGGTGTAATGAAGGCGAACACTGACAGTTCGCCATCAGTACCCACCGCAAAATCCAGGCCATTATTTGCTCACTAAACCTAAGGACGCAGTAACGCAATTTGCAAGGAAACAAGTAATTGGGCCAAATGTTGCTGTCAAAATAACGGTGAGGCCAATGGTGCTCGCCGTTATTTATGCGCAAAATTCAGGCGTGGAGTAGATGTGCGGTTAAACTCAAATATACAGAAGTTGCTGACGGAGTTATGTCGTTCCACCATTAGCTTCACCAGAACGGCATCTCGCTGTCAGCCTCACCATTGAAATGCATTGAATGGCGTGAAGTTGCTGTATTTGTACTGTAAATATGAACTAAACTCGCCACAGAAATTCAAGACTTGTCATTTCAAATGCAAGTACGCTTTTAGCATAATAAGCGTTAATTACTGCCAATCAACTTTTATAGCACTGACAATTATCTAGTAAAAGTGTGGAATCTCATTCCTTCATGTATTAATTTAGAGATTTTTTTTTAATTAATTTTCTTTTAAACTTTTATTTTGTCTCTTTCTCTCCCTCTCTCTCTTAACCCCAGTTTCCCTAGTGTCTCCACGTAGCTTAAGTCTTTAATCCCTGGTACCATTCTCTTCTGCATCCTCTCCAAGGCCTTCACATCCTTCCTAAAGTGTGGTGCCCAGAATTGGACGCCAGCTGGGGCCTAACCAGTGTTTTACAAACATTTAGCATAACTGCCTTGCTTTCGTAATCTAGGCCTCTGTTTATAAAGCCAAAGATCCCGTATGCTTTTTTAACAGCCTTCTCAACTTGCCCTGCCACCTTCAAAGACTTGTGTACGTACACTCCCCACCCCCCAGGTCTCTTTGTTCCTGCATCCCCTTTAAAATAATAATTAGTTTGCATTGCCTCTCCTCATCCATTCTACCAAAATGATTCAATTCTCACTTCCCTGCATTAAATTTCATCTGTATGTGTCTGCCCATTTTGCTAGTCTGTTACTATTCTCCTCACTGTTTACATTTCAGAGTTTTGTGTCATTGGCAAACTTTGAAATTATGCCCTGTATACCCAAGTTCAGATCATTAATATATATCAATTACATGTCTGGTCACTCAGCTCTCAACCTTAGCAGGAAGGAACAAGAGTTAATTTTCTCCATCTTCTCCTCCTCCAGTGTTGGGCATGAGGTCTGAATCTTGCTGGAAAAATAACGGCATGTTCATGACGCTCACCTTTATTAATGCTCAAATTCAGGGAATGAAGAGATACGCCATGAATGGCGAATCTCCAGAACTTGCTGGTCAATGTACCATTTTAACAACGTGATAATTGTTAATTCAATGCCAATCAGTCTCTCTGGCCCAGAAACAGAAAAATTTAAACTGTTCAATCTAATTCCTGCATGTAGTAAATTGTCGTTTGAGATTTTAAAAATCTCTTTTAATCCAAACTTTCTTTCCTTTTCTCTACCTGATTTGACTTTTTCCTTTTCCGTCATTCCTGTTTCTTCCTCAATCCTTAAATCTCATTGGTTAAGGAGATATGGTGTTGGTTCTGCTGTTCACCAAGGACCCAGATGTCCCATTGCCCTCACCATGCCATTATCAGGTCGCACTTCCAGCAAATACTGGCACAAATGTTTTTCGAGCTGTAGGGTGCAGGGAAAAGTCTAACTAACTGGGTGAGGAGAGGCAATGCAATTGCAAGGCTGTGTCCAAGCAGGGGGGAAAAAAAAGATCATGTACCTGAAATAGTAACTGTGATGATTATTCAACTGATCTGAGAAGCAAAAACCGGCTCCTCCTTTAGTGTGCTAAAGTTACAAATAGCACAATTTATATCAGAATATTCAAAACATTTTAATACCGTTTTCAGAGAAAATCTTATGCCAACAATATTTGATATTCATTACACATCAGCGTGGACCTCGATTCAAAGGACTTATTTGGAAGAGCCAGTGCCCCCATGCTGCTTAGTATCAGCTAGATAGAGTAAATAATTTTGAGTTGCACTTCAAGTTTCATGAATTGGAACAAAGCCATCATTGCTCTGGAAATCAGGTACACAATAAATAAATAGTTTCCTACAATAATTTAGTGGGTTTAGACACTACAAACACCACAATTTGACATCTGTATAGAAAGGTAAAAAAAAAGGTCCCAACAGCACCACTGGCCCAGATATTGTTGGAAAAATAATGGCGAGTTCATGGCACCAGCCATTATTAGTGCGTAAAAATAACAGCACTTTGTGGTGAGGAAGAGATATACCACGAGTTGCGAATCACCACAAATTGTTGGAGTATTTCCACCGCTCCATCATTCACCTCACAAAAGCGGGAGCTTGTTGTTAACTTCCCAGTGAGTGACAAGAAATTGCTGGATTTGTGCCTAAATATAAATTAATCTTGTTGCAGCCATTTAGGGCTGGTATTTCACGTCATAAGGACGCTGTTAATGACATGATTTATGGTCCTGACATGCCACTCAACCTTGGAGGCCCAGAAAGGGAAAAATGAAACTGGAATCTCACTCCCGCAGTTAGTAAATTGTTCCTAGACGTCTCAATTTAAAAAAAAATTCCTTTGTTGCTGTTTTCTCTCTCTTAATCCAATCTTTCTTTACCTCTATTTCTTTCTGTATCTAATTTTACTCTCATTCATCCCATTTCCTTTTCTGTATCCTCAAATTTCATTGGTTAAGGAGATAAACCATTGGACCCGACATTCGTGAGGTTCCAGATGGCCCGTTGACATCGCCACGCTATTATCAATTCACATTTCTAGCAATTTACGGCGCAAAAGTAATACGACCTGGTGGGCGAGGGGAAAACAATCCAATTCACGGCGCTTGCTGCGAGATGCGCCACACAGCATTTTCTGAGCCATATATAAACACCATACTTAGAACTTACTTCATCAATAGATTGTTTTCAGCAATTGGAGTGTACTGAAAAGGTCAAGTGTAATAAGAAAAGCTTCCCTAAATAGACTTTATAGAATGCATGATGACAAATTAAATAGAGGACTTTTATGCTGTTAAAATAATAATGTCAAAATAACATTAAAAAGTTAAATTGAAATTAAATAATTAAAAATCACTGAATTTGAAATGTATTGTCAACTGCAAATCTTGATACTGGGATAAGCAAGTACTGTACACCTTTGTTAGTTAAACAAATAAGTAAGCAGAATGATTAAATTTTGTTGTGGATGATGTACATACTAACTGAGCAAAATGTCAGACAACGTTAGCATATTTATATAAAAAGACAGCATCTATATGGGGGGATAAAAGGGATAGATTTGTTTTACATTTCACATGTTTTTAAATCATACATAAACAACAACATTTTGCATAGGAAAATAGCAATCATTTAATATGTGACTTTCTTCGATCTTCATTTAAATGACTCGGAATTTGCGGTCAGCCACGAAGCAAAGGCATTCGTCGCTGGCCCTGAAGAAAGCTGCCCACAAAGATCTCGCAATCGCTATGGCGAGAAGTTTGCCTTTCATGACGCGTAATTGATGAAGGAGAATATTACAGTGCTGGAGAGAGAGGGTGTCCTGGAGGGGTCAAGGACAGAATCGATTTGGTTAGAGTTAAGAAACAATAGAGGTGCCATTACACTACTAGGTGTATTCCATAGGCCGCCAACTAGTGGGAAGGATAGAGGAGTAAATTTGCAGGGAAATTACAGAGAGGTGCAAGAACTATAGTGATAATGGGGGACTTCAATTATCCTAATATAGACTGGGATAGTAATAGTGTAAAGGGAAAGAGGGGGAAGAATTTCTGAAATATGTTCAGGAGAACTTTCTTGATCAGTACGTTTCCAGCCCAACTAGGAAGGAGGCATTGCTGAAACTAGTTAAAGGACAGGGAGCAATCTAGAGTAAAAATGCTTAACTGGAGGAAAGCCAATTTCAGTGGGTTGAGAATGGATCTGCCCCGGGTAAATTGGAATCATAGAATGGAATCATAGAATGGTTACAGCACAGAAAGAGGCCACCCGGCCCATCGAGCCCATGCCGGCTCTCCGCAAGAGCACTTCAGCTAGTCCCACTCCCCTGCCCTTGCCCCGTAACCCTGCAATTTTTTTCCTTCAGGTACTTATCCAACTCCCTTTTGAAAGCCACTGTTGAATCTGCCTCCACCGCCCTTTCAGGCAGTGCATTCCAGATCATAACCACTCGCTGCATAAAAAAGTTCCTCCTCATGTCGCCTTTGGTTGTTCTGCCAATCACCTGAAATCTGTGTCCCCTGGCTCTCGACCCCCCTGCCAATGGGAACAGTCCCTCCCCATCTACTCTGTCCAGACCCCTCATGATTTTGAACACCTTGATCAAATCTCCTCTCAACCTTCTCTGCTCTAAGGCAAAGTATGGCAGGAAAAACTGTAATAGAACAATGGGCTGCCTTTAAAATGGAGATGGTTCGAGGTACATTCCCATGAGGGGGAAAGGTAGGGCAACCAAAGTCAGAGCACCCTGGATGACGAAAGGGATAGAGAGTAAAATTAAGCAGAAAAAGGGGGCGTATGACAGATGTCAGGTTCAGAATACAAGCGAGAACCAGGCTGAATATAGAAAGTTCAGAGGGGAAGTGAAAAAGGAAATAAGAGGGGAAAAGACAGAGTATGCAAATAGATTGGCAGCTAACATAAAAGGAAATCCAAAAGTCTTCTATAGGCATATAAATAGTAAATGGGTAGTAAGAGGCGGGGTGGGGCTGACTAGGGACCAAAATGGAGACATACACATGGAGGCAGAGGGCATGGCTGAGGTACTAAATGAGTACTTTGCATCTGTCTTCACCAAGGAAGAAGATGCTGCTAAAGTCATAGTGAAAGAGGAGGTAGTTGAGATACTGGATGGGATAAAAATTGAGGAGGAGGTACTAGAAAGGCTGGCTGTACAAAAGTCACCAGGACCAGATGGGATGCATCCAAAGATGCTGAGGGAAGTAAAAGGTGGAATTTGCAGAGGTACTGGTCATAATTTTCCAATCCTCCTTGGATATGGGGCTGGTGCCAGAGGACTGGAGAACTGCAAATGTTACACCCTTGTTCAAAAAAAAGGGTGTACGGATAAACCCAGCAACTCCAGGAGAGTCAGTTTAACCTCGGTAGTGGGGAAGCTTTTAGAAATGATAATCCGGAACAAAATTAACAGTCACTTGGACAAGTATGGGTTAATTAAGGAAAGTCAGCACTGAATTGTTAAAGGTAAATCGTGTTTAACTAACTTCATTGAGTTTTTTGATGCGGTAACAAAGAGGGTTGATGAGGGCAATGCGGTTGATGTGGTGTACATGGAATTCCAAAAGGCGTTTGATAAAGTGCCACATAATAGGCTTGCCAGCAAAGTTGAAGTCCATGGAATAAAATGGACAGTGGCAGCATGGATATGAAATTGGCTAAGTGACAGGGAAGAGAGAGTAGTGATGAACGGTTGTTTTTTGGACCAGAGGAAGGTATACAATGGTCTTCCCCAGGTGTCAGTACTAGGACCACTGCTTTTCTCGATATATATTAGTGACTTAGACTTGGGTGTACTGGGAACAATTTCAAAATTTGCACTTGACAAATAACTTGGAAGTATAGTGAACATTGAGGAGGATAGTAATGGACTTCAAGACAGGCAGACAGATTGGTGGAATGGGCAGACACGTGGCAGATGAAATTTAATGCAGAAAAGTGCGAAGTGATACATTTTGGTAGGAAGAACAAGGAGAGGCAATATAAACTAAAGGGTACAATTCTAAAGGGGGGGCACAAACAGAGAGACTGGGGGTATATGTGCACAAATCATTGAAGGTGGCAGGGCAGATTGAGAAAGTGGTTAAAGAAGCATACTGGGCTTCATAAATAGAGGAAAAGGGCTCGATTTTAATAGCCCTGAGGCGGCGGGTCGGCAGCGAAAATCGGAAAAAAATGCCTTCAGACTGCCAACCCGTCTTCATCCCACCCCCACGCGATTTGCGTCAGTGTCTGGTCAGCCATTCCCAAACTGACCCGATGGGAACCGGTGGGACAGGTAGTTAAGGCATTTAACAGGTTAACTGCCTTGCTAATCCTATTTTTATAGTGGTTTCCCATTTTCGTGCTTCTGGTTCCTGTTTCCTATTGCTGGAGGACATGGTTTGGAGTCATTGGTGCAGCACTTTAAAAGCGCTTCTGTAATATGGCTGACATTCAAATGCAACAACTTTGTTGTTGGAGGTTTGGGATGAGATTTTGCAAATCTGCTGACCTTGTAACTGTTCAAGTTGACAGCCATCTGCAGTGTGACCTGATTGGAATAATTTCAGGCCACTTTGACTGTGTGCTTGCAAGCTTCTTGCCTCAAATTAAATCTATAGTAACAAGATGGGAACCATTTACATCCTCTCATCCTGGTCGTCAGATTTGGAGGAAGAGCAGCTGTGGCAGCTCCACAACCAGGCATAACAGCAGCACCAGCACCAGGAGCACCAACCTCATCACCCACCTGATGATGCACAGGGCGGAGGGCTTCAGTGCAGGGCTGCACCTCAACGCAGGAGATACCCCCAACACAGGGTTTACAGGCAGAGGATCAGCTTCCTCAGCATGACTGAGCAGCAGTGCCAAAGGAGGCTGAGACGAGAGAGACATAGTCGCTGACATCTGCGCAATGATGCACCAACACCTGGAGCTCAGGGGACTGTGTGGACACTCCTTACCAGTTGCTGTCAAAATCACCACCGCACTCCTTTGCTTCGGGCTCCTTCCAGGGATCAGCTGCAGACATCAGCAGCATCTCCCAGTCGGCCACACACGCCTGCCCTCTTTGCAAAGGCATACAATTACTTTCACTTCGCCACGGATGGCCCAAATGTGACGGCGCATGCGGTTGGCTTTGTCAATATGGTAGGCTTGCCAATGGTGCAGGGCATCATAGACTGCACACATGTAGCCTTTAGGGCCCCCCATCACAACCCAGCTGTATGTCAACCGCAAGGGATTCCACTCCCTGAATGTCCAGCTGGTGTGTAACCACAGGAAGATCATCATGCATGTTTGTGCAAAGTATCCTGGCAGTTGCCATGACTCCTTCATCCTGCGCCAGTCTACAGTGCCTCAGCTCTTCCATCCACCAAACCAACTTTCAGGATGACTTCTTGGCGACAAGGGCTGTCCCCTGAAAAAGTGGCTTATGACACCGATGAGGAGGTCATCAAACGATGCTGAGCAGCGGTACAATAAGAGTCACATATCCACCAAAAGCATCATTGAGCAAACCATCGGCTTGCTCAAAATACTCTTCCAGTGCCTAGACAGGTCTGGAGGAGCCTTGCAGTATGCACCAGCCAGGGTGTCCAGAATCGTCGTGGTCTGCTGTGCCCTGCACAACATCACACAGCAGCGCGGCTTAGTGCTGCCGGATGAACAAGTGGCTCAGCACACAGCCTCCTCAGAGGAGGAGGACAGGGAGCGACGCTTTGTGGGGCCGGATGTCGCTAATCCAACAGCAGGCGATCACATTGCTGGCAGTCACACAAGGGATGCACTCCTCCATGCCAGATTCACGTATGTTTACGCTTCAACCACAGGTGGCTGGTACATGGAGATGAATATAAGTCCGGCATTCTCAAAACCCCAGGCATCATCTGTCCAATAATCGGTGGTTTGCACTCAGTGTCATCACCAACATTCTACATGGATTTTGCCGAGCCCTTACTCTTGAACTTCCATTTCCCAGAACAGAGGCCACACTTTAGGTGATCTCAGCAGATCATTAACATTTTTTCGACACTGAACCCATGTGCGTCTGCACACAGGCCTTGAATTCACTTCCTCCGCAATTTGCAGCCAAGCTGCCTTGGTTTGCTGAAGAGGCCTCCTCCTTCAGTTTCCAGGAAAGAGGACCTCTTGACGTCCTCTAACTCCCTCCACAAGAGCATGGAGGGAGCCTTCATTGAACCTGGGTGCAGCCTTCATTTTTGAGGCTGCCATTCCTGCAGCAGCCAGCACCTTTAAGAGAAAAAACCTAAAAACCTAATGCTTTTGCAAAGGGGACATGGCCCCTTTCAATTTTTACTCAGACAGCGCGTCATCAGGGGCGAGAATCTGACATACTCCAAGCAATTGCCTGGAGGGACCCGCACATCGGCTATAACGAGGCCAATCAAGGCAAAATCGTAACTGCTGGGCGGCAACATCCGGGAGCGGGTCCGACAGCTGCCGAGCAGCGGGCCCGCCCTCAACCCGCCTCCATTAATAAAATCGCGGCCCATAGTTGGTGTGTCTGTACCTTTCTACCTAGACACAATTTAGGACTCAGAACTCAGAGATTCAAACATGAAGTGCTTTATTAAAAAAGGTTCTGGAGAGTACCGAACAAAGAGAACTAACTTAACCAAGAGAACAACCCCAACCATTTATCTGCTGTGACAGCGCCACCGCAGGTGGGAGGAGAACACCCAATACATAACAATAGTGTACAAAAGCAAGCAGAATATGAAGAACCTTTATAAAACACTGGTTTGGCCTCAACTTGAATATTGTTTCTAATTCTGGGCACCACACTTTAGGAAGGATGTGAAGGCCTTAAAGGTGGTGCAGAAAAGATTTACAAGAATGGTTCCAGGGATGAGGGACTTCAGTTACGTGGATAGACTGGAGAAGCTGGGTTGTTCTCCTTATGGCAGAGAAAGTTGAGAGGAGATTTGATAGAGGTGTTCAAAATCATCAGGGGTCCAGACAGAGTAGGGAGAGAAACTGTTCAAATTGGCAGAAGGGTCAAGAACCAGAGGACACAGATTTAAGGTGATTGGCAGAAGAACCAAAGGTGACATGAGGAAAATCTTTCTTACGCAGTGAGTGGTTAGGATCTGGAATGACGATCAGCCTGAACTGTTAAGTAATATTTTGCTCAAAGTCTTACTTTCCTTAAAGGTTAATTAGATCTCGGTGGCCTTTGTTTCCTTCTAATGATTCTAATATTTGGTAACTGGTGATTACTAAATGCGATGTCTGACTGTCCAACATCAAGTTGACTTTCTTTCAGAATGTGGCATGTTTGAATAAAGTGAAAGGTGTTAGAAATACATCAGAGTTTTCTTGTGACTGCATTTATTCCAAAATCACTCAAACATCATTAGTTTTATGAAATGAGATTTGTGTGTCCCCCTTTTAGTTATTTTTCCTGCAGTCTCAAAGCTGAGGGGGTGATCAGGCAACCTGTCCTCAAGCTTCTGCTTGTGTCGCTGTTCTTGGAGGTATACAGGATTGGCCCTTAAAGAACAGCAACCCAAGAGTCATAAAATAATACAACACAAAAGGCGGCTATTCAGCCCATCGATCCTGTTCCAGCTCTCTGAAAAGAGCTATCCAATTAGTCACACTCCCCCGCTCTTTCCCTATGACCCTGCAAATTTTTCCTATTCAATTCTATATGGTACTATTTTGAGAAGGGTGCAAGAGCAGAGGGACCTGGGGGTGCATATTTACAAATCTTAGAAGGTGGCAGGGCAAGTTGGTAAGGTATTTAAGAAAGCATCTGGGATACTTGGCTTTGTAAATAGGGGAATTGAATACAAAAATAAGCAAGTTATGCTAAACCTTTGCAAATCACTGGTTAGACCTCAACTGGAGTATTGCGTACAATTCTGAGCACTACACTTTAGAAAGGATGTCAAGGTCTTGGATAGGGTAGAGAGGAGGTTTACCAGGATGATACCAGGGATGAAGGACTTCACTTATGTGGAAAGATTGGTGAAGCTGGGACTGTTTTCCTTAGAGCAGAGAAGGTTAAGGAGAGACCTAATAGAGGTATTCAAAATTATGAGGGGCTTTGATAGAGCAAGTAAGGAGAAACAGTTTCCTCTGGCAAGTGGGTCAGTAACCAGAGGTCATAGATTTAAAATAATTGACAAAAGAACTAGAGGGGAAATGAGGAGAAATTATTTCACAGAGGGTTCTAATGATCTGGAACGCACTCTCTGAAAGGGTGGTGGAATTAGGTTCCATAGGAACTTTCAAAAGGCAATTGGCTGTGTATTTGAAGAGAACTAATTTGCAGGGTTATGGGGAAAAAGCTGGGGTGTGAGACTAAATTGGAGAGCTTTTTCAAAGAGCCAGCAGAGGCACGACAGGCTGACTAGCCCCCTTCTGTGCTGCAAGTACATATCCAATTTCCTTTTGAAAGTTACTATTGAATCTGCTTCCACCACCCTTTCAGGCAGTGCATTCCAGATCATCATAACTCATTGTGTAAAAGAATTTCTCCTCATCTCTTCTCTGGTTCTTTTCCCAATTATCTTAAATCTATGTCCTTTGGTTACTGACCCTCTTGCCAATGGAAACAGTTTCTCCTTATTTACAGGAAACTTTCTGGTATCCGGCACGGACGGGAGCGACCTAGTGCCGGTTCATCAACAATTCCGGATAACCGAACGCTATAGTAAAAGATATGGAGCTCAGAGCTCCGTATAAAGCAACAAACCCTGTTGCTGCTTCAAAACAATCGGCACAAATTGCAAGCGTCTCTGTAGCTTAGCAACAGCTTCAGCTACACCCTTGCACAGCAACAAATGGAGTTTAAAAAGGTAATAAAAGTTAACGGAACTGACTCCTGAATTTTGCCGGTGGATAGAGCGTTCCGGTTATTTATGGGGCCGGTTAATCGAAAGTTTCCTGTACCATCAAAACCCCTCAACATTACACACAAACTTGTGCCCTTTCCTGTTCCAAACTAACCTTCTGCAGAAAAATGCATTATACATTGTTTCTTTTGAACATGCGAGTTGAAATCAGGAATTAATTATGCGATGAACTAAGATGTCAAACCATGTACTACAATTTCATGGTGCAATGCATTAGTGTAACAAAATATTTGGAACAGTTATAATGCAGATTTTTTTTTAATGAACTTAATGTGAAAATTACTTTGAATTGATGTATCTGCAGTGACATCCTTAACTAAAGCTAATGTTTACATGGAATTTGGAACCTCTTAGTTCATTAACTGACAATACAAAGCTTGGTGGGAAAGTAAGCTGTGAGGAGGACACAAAGAGACTGCAAAGGGATGTAGACAGGTTAAATGAGTGGACAATAAGGTGGCAGATGGACTATAATGTGAGGAAATGTCAGGTTATTCACTTTGGTAGGAATATTTTTTAAATGGTTAGAAACTATTAAATGTTGTTGTTGAGAGAGATTTAGGTCTTTGTACAGGAAACACAGAAAGTTAGCATGCAGGTACAGCAAGCAATTAGTAGGGAAATGGCATGTTGGCCTGTATTGCAAGGGGGTTGGAGTATAAGAGTAAGAAAGTCTTGCTACAACTGTACAAGGCTTTGGTGAGACCACACCTGGAGTACGGTGCAGAGTTTTGATCTCCTTATCTGAGAAAGGATATACTTGCCTTGGAGGCAGTGCAACGAAGGTTCACTAGATTGATCCCTGGGAGGAGAGATTGAGTAGAGTGGGCCTATACTCTGGAGTTTCGAAGAATGAGAGGTGATCTCATTGAATCATAAGATTCTGAGGGAGATTGACAGGGTAGATGCTGAGAGGTTGTTTCCCCTGGCTGGAGAGTCTAGAACTAGGGGGAATAGTTTCAGGATAAGTGGTCGGCCATTTAAGACTGAGATGAGGAGGAATTTTGTCACTCAGAGGGTTGTGAATCTTTGGAATTCTCAGCCCCAGAGGGCTGTGAATGCTGAGTCTTTGAGTATGTTCAAGGCTGAGATGGATAGATTTTTGGACTCTGGGGGAATCAAGGGATATGCAGGAAAGTAGAGTTGCGGTCAAAGATCAGCCATGATCTTATTGAATGGGTGGAGCAGGCTCGAAGGGCTGTATGGCCTACTCCCTCTCCTAATTCTTATGTTCATTTGATCTAGTTGGACAGAATCAGTGTGATACCACCTCAAAAAGATAGCCTAATGCTACTTTGCATCATAGAAACATAGAAGATAGGAGCAGGAGTAGGCCATTCGGCATCTCGAGCCTGCTCCGCCATTTAATGAGATTGTGGCTGATCATCCAAATTCAGTACCCTGTCCCTGCTTTCTCCCCATATCTCTTGATCCCCTTAGCCTCAAGAAATACATCTAACTCCTTCTTGAATATATTTAATGAATTGGCCTCAACTGCCTTCTGTGGTAGAGAATTCCACAGGTTCACCAATCTCTGGGTGAAGAAGTTCCTCCCCATCTCTGTCCTAAATGGCTTACTCCGTATCTTTCGACTGTGACCCCTGGTTCTGGACTCCCCCGCCATCGAGAACATCCTCCCTGTATCTAGTCTGTCTAGTCCTGTTAGAATTTTATAAGTTTCAATTCTTCTAAACTCCAGCGAATATAAGCTCAATCGACCCAATTCTCCACATACGTCATACCTGCCATCCCAGGTATCAGTCTGGTGACTCTTCGCTGCACTCCCTCCATGGCAAGAACATCCTTCCTCAGATAAGGTGACCAAAACTGCACAGAATACTCAAGGTGTGGTCTCACCAAGGCCCTGTGCAACTGCAGCAAGACATCCTTGCTCCTGTACTCTAATCCTCTCGCTATGAAGGCCAACATACCATTTGCCTTCTTAAATGCCTGCTGCACCTGCATGCTTAACTTCAGCGACTGGTGCACAAGGACACCCAGGTCTCCTTGCACTTCCCCTTCTCCCAATCTATTGCCATTCAGATAATAATCTGCCTTCCTGTTTTTGCCACCAAAGTGGATAACCTCGCATTAATCCACATTATACTGCATCTGCCATGCATCTGCCCAATCATCCAACCTGTCCAAATCATACTGGAGTTTCTCGGCATCCTCCTCACAGCACACACGCCCACCCAGCTTTGTGTCATCTGCAAACTTGGAGATATTACATCTAGTCCCCTGGTCTAGATCATTAATATATATTGTGAATAGCTGGGGTCCGAGCACCAATCCCTGCGGTACCCCACTAGTCACTGCCTGCCACTCGGAAAAAGAGCCGTTTATTCCAACTCTTTGCTTCCTGTCTGCCAACCAGTTCTCTATCCATATCAGTACCTTACCCCCAATCCCATGTGCTTTAACTTTACACGCTAATCTCTTATGTGGGACCTTATCTGAAAGTCTAAATACACCACATCCACTGGTTCTCCCTTATCTATTTTACCAGTTAGATCCTCAAAAAATTCCAGTAGATTAGTCAAGCACGATTTACCTTCTGTAAATCCATGTTGACTTTGTCCGATCCTGTCACTGTTTTCCAAGTGCTCTGCTATACATCTTTTATAATGGACTCTAGCATTTTCCCCACTACTGATGTCAGGCTTACCGGTCTATAATTCCCCGTTTTCACTCTACCACCTTTTTTGAATAGTGCAGTTACATTAGCTACCCTCCAATCCATGGGAACTGTTCCAGAGTCTATAGAACTTTGGAAGATGACCAGCAATACATCTACTATTTCTAGGGCCACTTCCTTAAGTACCTTAGGATGCCGATTATCAGGCCCTGGGGATTTATCGGCCTTCAATCCCATCAATTTCCCCAACAGCATTTCCCTACAAATACTGATTTCATTCAGTTCCTCCATTTCATTAGACCCTATGTTCCCCACCTTCTCTGGGAGGTTATTGGTGTCCTCCTTTGTGAAGACAGAACCAAAGTATGTATTTAATTGGTCTGCCATTTCTTTGTTCCCCATTATAAATTCCCCTGATTCTGGCTGCAAGGGACCTACGCTTGACATCATCAATCTTTTTCTTTTCACATATCGATAGAAGCTTTTACAGTGAGTTTTTATGTTCCCTGCAAGCTTACTTTCATACTCTATTTCCCCCCTCTTAATTAATCCCTTTGTCCTCCTTTGCTGAATCCTAAACTGCTCCCAATCCTCAGGTTTGTTGCTTTTTCTGGCCAATTTATATGTCCTCTCCTTGGATCTTATGCTATCCCTAATTTCCCTCGTTAGCCACGGTTGAGTCACCTTTTTTGTTTTATTTTTATGCCAAACAGGGATGAACAAATTCTGTAGTTCATCCATGTAATCTTTAAATATTTGTCATTGCCTATCCACCGTCAACCCTTTAAGTAACATTCCCCAATCCATCCTAGCCAACTCGCGCCTCATACCATCGTAGTTTCCTTCATTTAAATTCAGGACCCTAGCCTCTGAGTCAACTACTTCACTCTCCATCTTAATGAAGAATTCTATCATATTTATGATCGTTCCGCCCCAAGGGGCCTCGCAGAACAAGATTGCTAATTAATTCTCTCTCATTACATAATACCCAGTCTAAGATGGCCTGATCTCTAATTGGTTCCTTGACATATTGGTCCAGGAAACCATCCCGTATACACTCCAGGAATTCTTCCACCATAGTATTGTTACTAATTTGGTTAGCCCAATCTATATGTAGATTAAAGTCGCCCATGATAACTGCTGTGCCCTTATTGCACGTGTCTCTAATTTCCCATTTAATGCCATCCCCAACTTCAGCATTACTGTTTGGGTGTCTGTATACAACTCCCACTAACGTTCTCTGCCCCTTGGTATTTCTCAGCTCTACCCATACAAATTTCCACATCATCAGAGCTAATATCCTTCCTTACTATTGTGTTAATCTCCTCTTTAACCAGCAATGCTACCCCACCTCTTTTTCTTTTTTGCCTGTCTTTCCTGAATATTGAATACCTCTGGATGTTGAATTCCCAGCCTTGGTTATCCTGGAGCCATGTCTCCATAATCCCAATTACATCATATTCATTTACATCTATTTGCACAGCTAATTCATCCACCTTATTATGAATGCTCCTTGCATTAAGACACAAAGCCTTGAGGCTTGCTTTTTAACACTCTTAGACCTTTTAGAATTATTATTTACGGTGGCCATGTTTGATTTAAACCCTTGATTTCTCTGACTGCCACTTTTACTTTTCTCCTTCCTGTCTTTGGCTTCTATCCTTGCTTCCCTTTCCTCTGTCTCCCTACACAGGTACCCAACCCCCTGCCATTTTAGTTTAAACCCTCCCCAACAGCACTAGCAAACACTCCCCCTAGGACATCGGTCCTGGTCCTGCCCAGGTGCAAATCGTCCAGTTTGTACTGGTCCCACCTGTAAAGTCTGTGGGTTGTGCAGTTAATAAATACACAGACTTCAGAAGTAACAAACAAACAGGTCTTTACTATTCAAAGGTCCGGGCGAATCTGCCCCAGAAATCCTGCTACAACACTTATATACTGGTGTGGCCACTATCGGTATTACAGTATACAGAAGCCAAACAAATAGTGCCACACCTAAAGTAGTTCCCTTAAAGGTGAATGGTTACATTCAATAGTTCCCTTAAAGGTAGACGGGTACATACACTACAATCCTCCCTTTTTAGCTTATTACTTACAGAGTCCCCGTTAAACATCCATATCTTCAACTTCCTATAAAACAAATTACAGCTATAATCTCGGTGGAGTCAATGTCATATAAAACAATTTACAAATATAATCTCGGTGGAAACAATTCACAGGTTCCGTCTCTGCGGAAACAGTTCATAGATTCAGTCTCTGATCTTGACTCGTTCCGAACAACATTTCTTTGGGGTAGCCAGTTCACCTGGCTAGCGTGACTCCTCCATAGCCTTTTTCTTGACGTAGCAGCTTGAACTTTCGTCCTGTTGAACCAGCAGTGTGGACTTTGACAACCAACTGGCTGTCTTGACATTTACCAGTTTTTCAACTAATTTAGCTCCTTTCGTAATGTCCCGCCTGGAATGGTAGAAGTGCTAATATTTTAGACAGTTATTATCTTCTGCTTCTTCTTTTTCTTTTCTGCCTTTTTGAAACTCTCGGAGCTCCTTTCTCAGCTGCCAGCTGTAGCGCCACCAACTCTCTATGTTCCTTAGACCTTAAGTGCTTCCTCCGGATTTCAGCACTTTGAGAGTTTTCATCACAAGCTGGGCAGACCACATCCTCATAATATTCAGTGTCACTCAACAGGTCATGGTAATATTCAGGTTCGTCCTGAGTTAGGCCAGTGAGAGAGACTTCTTCTTCCTCCTCACCCGTCTGGACGTTAGCTGACGGTGGTTCCTTCCCTAAACATCTTTCTTGAAAAGCCTTCTTCATGCATTCATATTCATCCCGCTCTTCCTGGGTTATCTGCCATTCCTTCACGACGGACCTCGTTTGTGAGTTCAATACCTTCCTTTCCACCGGTAATTGCGTTATCAGGCTATTTAACCCTTCTACTGAAGTAACGGTTTCCACCTTCTTCTGTTCACCTTGACGTGATTCAACGTACTTTTGGCATCCTTGTAAAATTTGTGTTGCCACCTCAGCTATCTCCGTGACTTTTGAGAGCTCCGAACTCGTTCCCCCTGAAGATTGAAGCTCGTGTTCAGATTGTTCCCCTTGTAGAGTCTTGTCCTTCAGCATATGAAGGAGTTGGCCGACCGTTAACTCTTCCCTGGGAACACGGTGGATCAGAGTCTTCTCCATTTCATCCACCTCTTTCTCCAATACTTCCACCTTACGTTCCTCTTGAACTTTGGCTTTCAGCGCTCGGAAAAGTTGCGCCCTGATGCTCTCTAGTTCATGTTCAGGGACCATTCTTACAGTGTCCTGTTCTTCCACTGCAAGGATTCCCAGTTGAATCTGTTCTTCAAGTTGTTGAACCTCAGACATTGCTGCCTCATATTTGTCTTGGGTGTCCTTCAATGTTTTTATAAGTTCTTGGACATCCTGTCTTTCATGCTCTGCCATGATTTTCACCTCTAATTGCTCATCTATGGATGGAGCTTCTATCGATGAGTCTGTCTTGGCCTTGAGCTCATCAAGAATTTCCTGCAGCCTTTGGACTTCTTGCTCATGTTCAACCTTTAGTTGTTCATATGCTTCTACTGAAACTAGCTTTTCGGAGGCTGCCGAGTTAGCCCCCTTCTGAATTGTAGCCTGGGCCTGTTCATACTGTTCTTTCAACTTCTCACACTCTGCTTGTAAGGAGTCGTAAAGAAGAACTGGAATAAAATCCTGGCTCCCTGAAGATTCCTCTTCCTTTGGTTCATTCTGTAAATATTCTAGTTCCTGAACAGCATCAGGGGAATGTGATTGGTATTTGACCACGATGGCTCTATGGTCGCTCTCTGCTTGAGCTAGCTGTCTCTGTAGTCTTTCCAGGTTCTCCCATTCGGTGTCCCAGAACCTTTCCATATTTTTCATCTCTTGTACGAGACGGTCACTCAACTGTTCTAATTGTTGTCGTACTTTGACATAAGTTTGCGTCCGAGCTCGGTGTTCTTCCGTCATGGATGAATCCTTTGCTTGAACAGGCTCAGAATTCTCTGTCAACCTGGAGTTCTGCTCTGCAGCTTTATTCTTCTTGGTACCATAAGTCCTTCTGCCTGTCTTGGTTTTCGACTTGGTCTTATCATCATCCATTTCAGAATCTGAGCTAATAGCTTGCACCGAGTCCTCCCTCATTATGGCTTTTAGGTAATGCCATTCCATGTCTATTTCCTTAATCCACTCCCGTCCTAGAAGTGGTGGTCCTCCCTCAGGTAATACGTACAAGCTCATTCTTGGGTGTTCTTTACCCCTATCTCTCACCTTGACTCTTATTTTCCCCACGGGGTATACGTTATGCCCCGTGTATGTCTGTAATACGAACTTGGTATTTCTTAAAGGTATGTGAGAGAATAGCCGGTGGTAGTCCCTTCGGTTGATGACTGATAGAGCTGATCCAGTGTCCAGCTCCATTCTTATTTGGACTCCAGCTATTTTTAGTATGACCCAGATGGCCTGTAGATCCGTTTCTTTACCCACATTGTGGATTCTCAGACTACCCAGCTCCTGGTTGTTTGGGTCTGAGTCTGAATTCTGTTCGTCTGAACTCTTCTCAGCCACCTTGTGTACCTTGTTGTACTTTTCTGGTGGTGGCTTCCTTTGATTATTGATCTTTTTCCCGGACCGGCATACCTTCGCGATGTGACCCAGTTTGCCACATTTCCTACACTCTTGGTTCTTAAACCAGCATTGATTCTGGTCATGCGTTGTCTTCCCACAACGGTAGCATTTTGTTGTACTTGAAGTAATTTGGTCCACCCCGAGTGCCGCCGCCTTTAGTTGCATTTCCGCCGTTCCTTTCGCTGCGGCTTCGTGCGATGCAGCTATAAGGACAGCCCTGTTCAGTGTGAGGTCATTCTCTTCCAGTAGTCGCTTCTGCGTCCCTTCTTTGGACAATCCGCATACGAACTTGTCCCGCAGCGCTTCTGTCAGATTCCCTCCGAACTGGCAGTATCTCGCTAGCCTACGCAGTTCGACCAAGTATTCCGCATTGCTTTCGTCTTTCTTCTGCGTTCTTGCGTAGAATTTGAATCGTTCAGCCAGCATCGAAGGTCCGGGCGAATCTGCCCCAGAAATCCTGTTACAACACTTATATACTGGTGTGGTCACTATCGGTATTACAGTATACAGAAGCCAAACAAATAGTGCCACACCTAAAGTAGTTCCCTTAAAGGTGAACGGTTACATTCAATAGTTCCCTTAAAGGTAGACGGGTACATACACTACACCACCTCCCCCAGAACCGGTTCCAATGTCCCAGAAATTTGAATCCCTCCCCCTTGCACCATTCCTCTAGCCACATATTCAGCTGCAATATCCTTCTATTTTGACTCTGACTATCACGTGGCACTGGTAGCAATCCTGAGATTACTACCTTTGAGGTCCTATTTCTTAATTCACCTCCTAACTCCCTATATTCAGCTTTTAGGACCTCATCCCGGTTTTTACCTATTTCGTTGGTACCTATATGCACCACGACAACTGGATGTTCACCCTCCCCATCCAGAATGCCCTGCAGCTGCTATCCGTGACATCCTCGACCCTTACACCAGGGAGGCAACATACCATTCTAGAGTCTTGTTTGCAGCCGCAGGAACGCCTATCTATTCCCCTTACAATAGAATCCCCCATCACTATAGGTCTCCCGCTCTTTTCCCTCCCATCCTGTGCAGCAGAACCACCCACAGTGCCAGGAAGTTGGCTGCTGCTGCTTTCCCCCGATAAGCCATCTCCCTCAACAATATCCAAATTGGTATATCTGGTTGAGAGGGGGATGGCTATAGGGGACCCCTGCACTTCCTGCCTGCGCCTACTACTCTGCCTGGCGGTCACCCATTCCCTTCCTGCCTGTGCAGCCTTTACCTGCGGTGTGACCAACTGATTAAACGTGATATCCACGACGTCCTCAGCATCGCGAATGCTCCAGCGCCGCAATGCGGTCTGCCAGTAGCGGCAGCTGGATACACTTCCCGTACACATGGTCGTCAGGGACACAGGAAGTGTCCCTGATTTCCCACATAGTGCAGGAGGAGCATGCCACAGGGCCGAGCTGTGCGGTCATGACTTACCCTTCAATTAATTTAATTTAAATCAAATCAACACCACCAATTACACGACAATTAAATGATATATTCAAGGGCCCTTGGTTACTAGCTCTCCCCGATACACAACAGAGACCTTAGAAACTACAACCACAAAAATTAAGACCATCTAAATTTTATAAACGATTAACCTTAACTATCAAACTACAGAGTAGTATAAATACCCACCTGGCCGTACTCACCCAGTCAGCTGCTTCCTCTTGCCCACATCACTTTTTGAATCGTGGCGTGGCTCTGGAACACCGCCGCCGGTCTGAGAGATTGACCGGCCTTTGAGAAAAAGCCCGCAAAAGTGAGTTTAAATACTCACTACTCTCCTGTTGCTCCCGACACTGGCCTCTTCCTACAGGGTGAAAAGTTAGGAAAAACAAAGGTGATGCAAGGGAGCTACTTCCACTCCTCACTTAACTCTGACTCGCCCAACTCGCAGCACTCTGTTGAAACCGCACTCAGTGCAAATCGCACTTCAAAGCCTGTTTTATAGGCCCTGAAACAAGGGAGACTTGCTGAGCTCAGGTACAGGAAAACCAGCTTAATCTAGTTTCCCTAATTAACTGCCTTCAGTTGCTCTGAATTGTAGGCCTTGTATATCCCTTTATAACCCTGCTTAAAGCTGGGAAATTTAGATTTTAAACAGTAAACAGTCACAGTAAATGTGGAGAGACACACACAGGCTGCAAGATTCTCAGCAGCTCAGCTCTGCTTGGTGCTGTGTGAACGGGCTGCTCCACACCCCGGCTGCTCGTGGGGAATGCCAGTGCAGAAGGCCCAGGGTGGAAGACCTAGAGGTGAGTGTCCTAGGCGGGAGGCCCAGCATGGAGGACCCTAGGCAGGGGGACTCAGGGTGGAGCGGCTGGTCGGCAGAAGCGGAGTCGGGAGATGCTGTGGGTGAGCATGCTGCACGGTTTCTAAGGTTGAAGAATGGTCTCGGGCCCGAATGAGTTCCAGCGGCCCTGTCTGGTGGCAGCTGTGAGGCTTTGTTTCGGTGATGGGATCGGGTTTGTGCGCCGCCATTTTGGTGGAGGAAAGACAGATTGTTTCCATCTGTAGCATGGCGCATGAGTGGCCATAAGATGGGAAAAGAGAACGGAATAAAAGTGAAAAAAAAGATTAAAAGATAAAAGGCAAAACAAAGTAATATCGGCAAGGAATAATGAATATTTTGATGGTTAGGTCCGTGAGCGATAACAGCATGTAGAAGAAAATTTGAGTATTCAGTCTTTTTACAGGATTTGAGAAAGTGGTTGGCTTCTTTTCCGTGGAAAAGCTGAAGACCGTGGACAAGGATTATGACATTACATGGTTAGACAACATCAAGTGAAAATGAGGAGTTATTAGATTGCCAATAGGACTGGCGTAGAACTGGTATTCACTTGTTTTGTTGAAGAAGTTTCTGGTTTTCTGGTTGAAAGCAGTCTACTTGGAAGTTTTAATTGATTTCTGATAAGGCTATGGGACTTTGTACATTGTGGTGTTAATTAGTGTCTATGTGGAATTTACTTTGAGATTATTGCCCAGTAAATGGTATGTTTTATAAAAGGGAGAAAAATAAGTTAATAGGGGAAAATTAAAAGGAAAAAAAATTAAATAAATTTATATTGGTAAGAAATTTATGAGTACTTCGACGGCTGGGTTCTGGATCGAATGAACGCTCAAGTGAACGCATGCTTGCAGACACAATGGAACTTACGTTCGACCGAACGAATGAATGAACGGACGAGCGAACGCACGTAGACACAAATGACACGCACGCAGGATCTTACGCTCGAGCAAACGAACGAGTGAATGATTGAACGATGTCAGTAGGACTGGCGTGATATGGGTTTTTTCTTGGTTTATTGAAATAGTGGTAGTTTGTACTATAAATATTATTCATTCATTTGTAAAATTTATCATTGCATTTATATTGTTAACCATAAAGCTGTTCTCAAGGTTTTATTTTTTTCTTGTGGTCAATGAATGTAATGGATTTACTATGTAATTGATGAGTTGTATAAGTACTGTTCTACAATAAAAAAAACAGTAAATGTGAAATCAAAAAAAAATTTGATTTTAGCCTCCCTGACTCACCCAAGTCGCAGCACTCTGTTGAAACCGCACTCATACCGGCTATAATATTACATGACCTATTTAACTCAGTTGATCAACTTTAGATATTATCAAAGAGCTAGCTGCCCCATTTTCCATTGATGTGTCTCCACCTTTTGGGGAGGGGGAACCTTTATTACAGGTAGATATGATTTAAGCATCATACATGCAGGGATTGAGGTGCCAATAGTCATCTCAGTCCTGAAACCAAGATGGAACTTCCGTAAGGCTTCATGGCCCACCTTCACAAGCATCGTTAAGGACACAATCCAGAGAATACCGCCGTCCCCAAACAATGACCGTTTTGCTCCACTGATTAAAGTGAGGGCCACCAGAATCATCCCGTGCAGCTACAGGAAAGAATACGTGCCATGCTGGTCCCAGGAGAGCTAGAGACTGCTGGCACAGTTTTATGCCACTCAAGACCCGGACACAGCAACAGCACTTACGGATTCCCTTGGCAAAGGCAGAGTAGTGCAATGGCGAAAAACCACGAAAACTTGGAAATCTCACACTCCAGCAGGAAGCCTTAGAACCTGCTCTGCCATCTTGGCGCCGCCTCACTAACCCCACAGGAGGTGCCAAAGATCAGTGCAGATGCCATTGTAGCCTGCCTCCTAACCAACTCAAGGTAACAACTGCCACCGAAAACAGTGTGAAAAAGCTGCTTAAGTTCTCTCTGCAAAAAGCCGCTCTGCCCACCTCCTTTTCAGCGGCCTTCACCACCAAAGAGGTGGACACAGCGCTGGCAGCCACCAAGTCTGGGAAGGCCGCTGGGATCAATGATATCTATCCAGGATTTCTCAAGAACTGAGGCCCAAACGGACAGATATGGCTTTCTAAATTCACCTCCAGCATCCTGGACGCTGGAATAATCCCAGAAGTTTGGTGCCATTCCAAAGTCATTGGTTTTCCTCGCTTTAGGATGGCAGCCAACAATCCCAAAAGTTACTGCCCCATCACCCTTCTGTCTACGGTCTAGAAGGTAGTTGAACAGCTCGTTCTTAAATGGATAAAACCGGCTTTAGAAGCCACCCTCCCAAACGAGCAGGCTGGCTTCAGAGAGGGAAGAAGCTGCTCTGACCAGGTTCTTGCACTCTACCAACATTGAGGCAGGGTTCCAGAAGCAGCTGAAGACTGGAGCTGCCTTCATAGACTTGTCATCAGCATACGACACGGTCTGGTGCGAAGGTCTGCTACTGAAGCTTTCAATAATCATCCAATGCCACAGGCCCCTCAGGCTCATCAACACCTTAACAAGCAACCGTAATTTCTGCGTCTATCTTGGTGACAAGACCAGCCAAACACAGACGCTCAACAACAGCCTGCCACAGGATCGGTGCTCGCCTTTTTCAACATCTATACAGCGGATATGCCCCGCACTAAAACCCGGACATGCACTGCACTAAAACCCGGACGTTCACATATGCCAATGAAATAGCACTGCTGACGCAAGCATCAACACTTGAGCAAGCATGACGCGAACAGGCGACCTGGACCTACTGGAACGCCAATTCTGGACCTGGCACCTCTGCCTCAATCCAGAGAAGAAGTGTCAGCATGCCATCTGAACGACAACACTACCAGGAAAGAACATTTCATTCTGCGGAAGGCGACTTGCACATGAACCCCACCTAAAATACCTGGGCGTCACCCTGGACAGGACTCTCCCCTATCAGTCTCATCTCAGCAACACCAGCCAAAAAGTAAAAACCAGGGTGAACCTGGCCCAGAAACTCACTGGAACGTCATAAGGGAGCACAGCCAGAACAGTTGGCACCACAACAGTGGCCCTAGTCTACTCTGCTGCAGAATATTGCTGCCTCATGGTCCTGCAGCCACCACACAAACGATCGTGGACGTGCAGCTAAATGCTGCCATGGGGACAGTGTCAGGGACATTCAAGTCCACTCCAACTGAGTGGCTCCTGGTGCTGTCCCACATTTCCTCGCCTGCCATTCACTGCGACGCCACCGCACTCAGAGATGGAAAAAGATCATGAGCAACATCAACCTTACCAGTCACAAAGACTTGAAAAATCCACCACAAATGCGCTTAAAATCCCGTCGACCATTCTGGGAAACAGCAGCCAATATTCATGCAGCTGGTATCGACTCGCTATCCAGATGGACGTAATTGTGGGATGCATGCAACATAAAGAACCAACACGTCATCACTGACCCAACAGCAGAGGTTCCTGGCTTCAACCTCCCTTGAAGACAGTGGACAGTGCTCAACTGAATCTGCACAGGGCCTAGACGATGCGGCCACCTGCTCCACAAGTGGAAGATGAGGGACGACCCGAAGTGCGACTCTGGCCATGAGTCGCAGACCATGGAACATATCACATCAACCTGCCACTAAAATCTGTTGCGGGAGGCACCTCATTTCTCCACTCGGCATCTCAGGGGGCCATTTTATGGATAGCCAAACTAAACATCCTATTATAAGCTTTTACTATCATACGAAACAACAAAAAGTCAAACAGGGACAGTCCTGCTGGGCTCAATACCTTCTTCTCTGTTCCAAAAATGATTTTATGAAAAAGAAGAATTTTATAGCATAGGAGACCATTTGGCCTATGTCTGTACTGGCTCACTTGAAGCAAGTATTCCAACACACTCCTGACTTGTGCCTTGTAGATATTGGAAAGGCTTTGGGGAGTCAGGAGGCGAGACACTCACCGAAGAATACCCAGCCTCTGACCCACATTTGTTGCTACAGTATTTATGTGGCTGGTCCAATTAAGTTTCGGGTCAATGGTAACCCCAGGATGTTGATGGTGGGGGATTTGGCAATGGTAATGCCATGGGATGTCAAGGGGCAGTGGTTAGACTCTTGCTTGTTGAAGATAATCATTGCCTGGCACTTGTGTGGCATGAATGCTACTTGCCACTTATCAACCCAAAGCTGAATGTCGTCCAGGTCTTGTTGCAGGCGGGCATGGACTGCTTCATTATCTGAGGAGTTGTGAATGGAACTGAACACTGTGCAGTCATCAGTGAACATCCCCACTTCTGACCTCATGATGGAGGGAAGGTCATTGATGAAGCAGCTGAAGATGGTTGGGCCCAGGACACTGTCCTGAGGAACTCCTGCAGCAATGTCCTGGGGTTGTGATGATTGACCACCAACAACCACAACCATCTTCCTTTGTGCTAGGTATGACTCCAGCCAGTGGAGAGTTTTCCCCCTGATTTCCATGGACTACAATTTTATTCGGTCTCCTTGATGCCATACTTGGTCAAATGTTGCCTTGATGTCAAGGGCAGTTTTTCTCACCTCACCTCTAGAATTCAGCTTTTTTGTCCATGTTTGGACCAAGGCTCTAATGAGATCGGGAGCCAAGTGGTCTTGGCAGGACCCAAACTGAGCATCAGTGAGCAGGTTATTGGTGAGTAAGTGCCACTTCATAGCACTGTCGACGACACCTTCTATCACTTTGCTGATGTTGAGAGTAGACTGATGGGGCGGTAATTGACCGGATTGGATTTTTCCTGCTTTTTGTGGACAGAACATTCCTGGGCAGTTTTCCACATTGTCGGGTCGATGCCAATCTTGTAGCTGTACTGGAACAGCTTGGCTAGAGGCGCGGCTAGTTCTGGAGCACAAGTCTTCAGCTCATTTAAAAAAAAAAAATTTTTGTAAAAGGAATTGATACAATTCAGGAAGGATATAGCAACATTAAATTAAGTACCTAACACACAAAAGCTATATCAACTATCACAGTAGAAAGTATTGCAGAGAATACATTTTATTCCTTAAAAAAATGCCAGGGAGAATTTTGTGTCATATGAAAAACACCATTGTAAGTGGGCAGGGATTTTATTTAATGATGGCTCTTATGCCAGCAATCATGCCATTTCAAAATAAGTTGTACAAGTTTATAGGTAAAAAGTAATCCAAGTGTGACGTCACCAGAAAGCGGGTAAGTGATTGGTTGGTAAGTATTTCTCCCTTTTTAAGCTTAAATCTCTTTGGTTTATAGTTTCTAAGGTGTGATATTCACCATCTAGAATTGGGGAAGAGGGTATTTAAGAATAATATTAATAAATTTAATTAATTACATAGAATGGGAGATCAGGTGATGTGTTGCTGCTGCAATATGTGGGAGCTGGTGAACACCATTGATGCTCACGGTGATCACATTTGCAGTAAGTGTTGGCTGCTCGAGGAACTCCGGCTCCGTGTTGAAGAGCTGGAGTCCGAGCTTCAAACACTGAGACACATCAGGGAGGGGGAGAGTTACCTGGACTCTGTGTATCACGAGGTATTCACACCAATTAGATTAATTAATTCAGATGTAGTCCGTGGCCAGGGTCAGGATGGTGTGACTAGAAGTGAGGCAGGTACGGGGATCCAGGAGGTAGTGTTGGAGGAGCTGCAGCCCTTGCACTTGTCCAACAGGTTCGCGGCTCTTACTCCCTGTGAGGATGGGAACAGGGACTGCGGGGAGGATGAGCAACCTGACCACAGCACCGTGGAGCAGGGGGCCATTCAAGTGGGGGGAGTTAAAAGAAATGTCATAGTGGTAGGGGATAGTATCGTTAGGGGGATAGATAGAGTTCTCTGCAGCCGAGAGCGAGAGTCCCGAAGGCTGTGTTGCCTGTCCGGTGCCAGGGTTAAGGACATCTCCTCTGGACTGGAGAGAAACTTGGAGTGGGAGGGGGAGGATCCAGTTGTCGTGGTCCATGTTGGTACCAACGACATAGATAGGACAAGGAAGGAGGTTCTGCTGAGGGAGTTTGAGCAGCTAGGGGCCAAATTAAAAAGCAGAACCACAAGGGTAATAATCTCTGGATTATTACCTGAGCCACGAGCGAATTTGGCTAGGACAAATAAAACTGGAGAGTTAAATGCGTGGCTCAAAGACTGGTGTGGGAGAAATGGGTTTTGCTTCCTGGGACACTGGCACCAGTACTGGGGCAGGAGGGAGCTGTTCCGTTGGGACGGGCTTCACTTGGCCAGTGCTGGGACTAGAGTCCTGGTGGATCATATAACTAGGGCTGTAGAGAGGGCTTTAAACTAACTAGTGGGGGGGGGAGGTTCCTAGAGAGCAAATAATAAAAATGACAACAGAGAAGGTCATAGACTTAGGTAGCAGTGGGGAAATTAAAAACCAGAGCGTGTCAGGAAGGGGCAGAAGGTATGGAGTAAAAGGTAAAGTAATAAAAAGGGCAAAAGCAGGAACTAAGTGTCACAAAACATATTTGAAAGTTCTCTATCTGAATGCACGTAGCATTCGTAACAAAAGACGAGTTAATGGCACAAATAACTACATATGGTTATGATCTTGTGGCCATTACAGAAACATGGCTGCAGGGTGACAATGCCTGGGAATTAAACATACCAGGTTATTTAACGATCAGGAAGGACAGGCAGGAAGGAAGGGGAGGTGGGGTGGCTATGATAATAAAGGAAGGAATCACTGTAATACAGAGAAATGATATTGGGTCAAAAGATCAGGATAATGAAACAGTTTGGATGGAGGTAAGGAATAATAAGGGGAAAAAAACACTAGTGGGCGTAGTCTATAGGCCTCCGAACAGTGGCAACTCTGTTGGACGGAGTATCAATCAGGAAATAGTTGAGGCTTGTAATAAGGGAACATCTATAATTATGGGGGATTCTAACTATCATATTAATTGGACAAATCAAATTGGGCAGGGCTGCCTTGAGGATGAGTTCATTGAGTGTATTAGGGATGGGTTTCTTGAGCAGTATGTAACTGAACCGACCAGGGGGCAAGCAACCTTAGATCTGGTCCTGTGTAACGAGACAGGATTAATTAAAAATGTCCCAGTAAAGGATCCCCTTGGAATGAGTGACCATAACATGGTTGAATTCCATATTCAATTAGAGGGTGAGAAGGTTGGATCTCAAACAAGCGTGCTAAGCTTGAATAAAGGAGACTATGAAGGTATGAGAGCGGAATTGAGTAGAGTGGATTGGGAAAATAGATTAAAGGGCAAGACGATACATGATCAGTGGTGTACATTTAAGGAGTTATTTTACAACTTCCAAAAAAATATATTCCACTGAGAAGAAAAGGGTGTAAAAGAAAAGACAGCCATCCGTGGCTAAGTAAAAAAATTAAGGATAGTATTCGACTAAAAACAAGGGCATATAAGGTAGCCAAATCGAGTGGGAGGATAGAGGATTGGGAAAACTTTAAAAGACAGCAAAAAATAACAAAAAGATTGATTAAGAAAGGAAATTAGCAAAAAATATAAAAACAGATAGTAAGAGTTTTTATAGTTATATAAAAAGAAAAAGGGTGGCTAAAGTAAATGTTGGTCCCTTAGAGGATGAGACCGGGAAATTAATGCTGGGAAATATGGAGATGGCAAAAACACTGAATGAATATTTTACATCAGTCTTTACAGTAGAGGACACTAAGAATATCCCAACACTGGACAAACAGGGGGCTAAACACGATCAAAATCACTAAGGAAGTGGTACTCGGTAAAATAATGGGACTCAAGGCGGATAAATCACCTGGACCTGATGGCTTACATCCTAGGGTCTTGAGGGAAGCGGCGGTAGGGATTGTGGATGCATTGGTAATAATTTTCCAAAACTCCCTGGACTCGGCAAAGGTCCCGGCAGACTGGAAAACTGCTAATGTAACACCCTTATTTAAAAAGGGCAGTAGACAGAAGGCTGGAAACTATAGACCGGTTAGCCTAACATCTGTGGTAGGTAAAATTTTGGAGTCCATTATTAAGGAGACAGTAACAGGACATTTGGATAATCATAATTTAATAGGACAAAGTCAGCATGGTTTTATGAAGGGGAAGTCATGTTTGACAAATTTGCTGGAGTTCTTTGAGGAAGTAACATATAGGGTGGATAAAGGGGAACCAGTGGACGTAGTGTATTTAGACTTCCAAAAGGCATTTGACAAGATGCCACACAAAAGATTATTGCTTAAGATAAAAAATCACGGGATTGGGGGTAATATTCTGGCATGGATAGAGGATTGGCTATCTAACAGAAGGCAGAGAGTTGGGATAAATGGTTCATTCTCAGACTGGCAATCAGTAACTAGTGGTGTTCCACAGGGGTCAGTTCTGGGTCGCCAACTCTTTACAATCTATATTAACGATTTGGAGGAAGAGACCGAGTGTAACATATCAAAGTTTGCAGATGATACTAAGATGGGAGGGAAAGTAGTGAGTGAGGAGGACATAAAAAACCTGCAAGGGGACATCGACAGGCTAAGTAAGTGGGCAGAGATTTGGCAGATGGAATACAATACTGGAAAGTGTGAGGTTATGCACTTTGGCAGGAAAAATCGTAGAGCAAGTTATTATCTTAATGGCAAGAAACTGGAAAGTACTGAAGTACAAAGGGATCTGGGGGTCCTGGTGCACGAAACTCAAAAGGTTAGTATGCAGGTGCAGCAAGTGATTAAGAAGGCCAATGGAATGTTGGCTTTCATTGCTAGGGGGATAGAATATAAAAATAGGGAGGTATTGCTTCAGTTGTACAAGGTATTGGTGAGACCGCACCTGGAATACTGCGTACAGTTTTGGTGTCCATACTTAAGAAAGGACATACTTGCTCTCGAGTCAGTACAAAGAAGGTTCA